>NC_092632.1:57240003-57963753 GCF_039555335.1 Amphiura filiformis
GTCCAAAATGAGTTTTACATATGTTTCTAAAACAGGACATTTAAAATAAGTTAGAAATCGAAAACCCTATGTTAATAATATGACTTTTCTTGTGAAGTTACTAATTTATATCAATCAAGGAAAACAATATAAAACAAAAAAGAATTCTAACACTTTCTTTTATCAATATCTCAAAATCAATATTAGCTATATCCCACTTCCATTTCCCTTGATCACGCTCACAAATTAGAGAGTCGAAAAAACAATCAAAAGGTATTACAAGTATTGAGGATAAAGCTTGAAGTGACATAATATTGAATTAGAGTTTAGATTATTTCAGCACTGCATACTGTTTTCCTCTTTTTTGTCAATTTTTCATATGAAAAATATACCTGAAGTGAATTTCATAAACTAAAATTCACTTTTTATGCTATGCTTATCTCCGCAGACAATTCTCAAGTATTTATAAGGTATGCATACACTGTAAAACTACTAAATCAAACTATAAAATCAATATAACCATAATACACGCCCCCAAAAAAGAGGTGGGAGAATACATCTCTAATGGCTCTTCCATATATGGTATTGGCTCCAAAAACAACAACATTCCAACAACTGCATGCTGTTTTCCTTTTTGTCAATTTTAATATGAAAACATACCTGAAGTGAATGTCATAAACTAAAATTCACTTTTATGCTATGCTATCCATACAATTTCAAGTATTTATAAAGTATGCCATACACTATAAACTATAAATCAAAACTATAAATCAATGTAACCATAATAACGCCCCCAAAAAAAAAAAAAAGTGGGAGAATACATCTCTAAATGGCTCTTCCATATATTATTGGCTCCAAAACAACAACATTCTCTGAAACGTAAAAACAATACAGCTTTTCTTTAAATTCAACACTGTAAATGCATGTCAAACTTCTTTTTTCCTACCAATTTTAATATACTCTTTCAGATTCAATGTATAGACTCTACAGAGTGCACACTAGTAAATACAAGTCTCCTACACCCTGGGAGGAAAAAATCAGTGTTTCAAACGAGGAAACGTGCAATACGCATCTAAATTAAAAATACATTAGAAAAAGGCTTAAACCCAACTATTAGGCCCTGGGTAATATTTAATCCTCATTTAGGCCTGGGAAATAGATTGTCTGTGAAAAATGAGCAGAATCTGACTTTTTTATGACAATTTGGCTAAACTTTCAAAATGTGTTACATTTCAGAAACACCAAGCTATTCGTTAGGTGGCGTGAAGTTGTGTGGGCTATAGGGTGATCTAGTCGGCATTTTTCTGTGAAAAAAATGTTGGACTCAGATATAATTTCTACAATGAATGTCTTCATCTGACCTTCGACTTGCAGAAAGGGTGACTTTTGAAGAACTGAGTCGCTCTGGAGGCAAGAAAATTACGCTTTTCCAGACCCTGTTTGTCAAAGTCAATGGGAGCTATTTATCATGGCGTGCACCCTACATAATACAAGAAATTTGAAATGTGTTCTTATACTTACTTGATATGAGTTATATGTACACACAATGCTTTTATTTTTGGATAGTCCTAGTTTGCTTGCTTGGTCTGCAGCCATAGCAAATGTAGATAGGAAGTGAGGCTTTAATGCAAGCTGTGGGACGGCTTCTGTGGCAACTGGAATTGAAACAAGAACATTTACAATAAACACTCTATATCTATATGTGCCTCTTGTACTTTCTCCAGTGGTCAAGTTCATGGAGTGAAGGAAATAATTATATTATGTAAAATTTTAATAGCTGCAGTGGCTTAGAAAAACAACAATATCCTGAGGATTAGTTCTACATTTAACTGGTTCTCAAAGACCTGTGGATGTGCCTTTTTTGGGTCTTGGCCCCAGTGCTGAAAGTTCATGGGCTATATCAAGACATAAAATTAGTGCAGTAGAATCATGTAAATACTTACAATCAATGAATGACCCATAACAGGCAGTGATGTAGGGGTAGAATGGGTGGGGTATAGATATTTATATTTGCTCAAATGCTGTCTAGTTCATTTCTCTTTTCCTCATTTTGCTGCAACTTATGAAGAGCTGCACTATGCAACCATCTAGTTTTCCTAGCCCTGAAGCATAAAGTCTTTAAATACTTAGCCTGTTTTAAGTTTATGTTTTCCGCAGTGTTAAATTACTTCCTGTACTTTTGCATTTTCTTATTTTTAAATAATCTTTTTTCATAGACTTAACTCTATATATCCGCTCATTTCATATTGCAAAGTCTATGTCTAACAATTGGAAATTATATTTCAAACTGCCAAGTGATTATATAACTGGACAATTTCGTTACTTAATTAATTTTAAGACATACCTTTTATAACTGGGACACCATCTCTGTCTGTTACAACAATAGCTTCTAGCCCATCAACCCTGGGGGAAAATAAAAGACAATCATGATTAACTAACCTCAATAATCATCATTCAAGCTGAATTGATGATAATTTCAGGCATCTTTCACCAACGATCGTTCTTAGTTGTTTCTTCCTTGACCTGACTTGACTTCCTTGACTGAAATGCTACAACATGTATACTATGCAAAACCTTTTGTAGCCCCTCCCTGAAAAGAAGAGGTAAGAAGACCCAAGTGAATGGAAAAGAGAAAGAAAACCTCATTATCATAATAACGATATATGCATCGACAACAAAAACATTTAACATAAACAATGTGATTTATAAAGCGCCTTTTACAAAAGTAGGCAAAGCGCTAAAAGAGAGTAGACAAGAAAGGAAAAGAGCCAAACAGTGGGAAAGAGGTGAGTTTTAACTAACTGTGGCATACCTATCCTAGAATATCTGAAGTTAACCAGCCTATACATTGAAGCGATAAAGCATCCAGACAGAGGATTAATTTCAGCACAAAATATGCAAATTAGCCCATTGTCATAATAACAAATATGTAAATTGAACCCCCAAAAAGTAGCTAACCAAGTTTCTAACCAAGGCTTTCTATCTTGAAAATCCAAAGTCAATCCGCCAATCTATTCAAGAGTCTGGAGCTACATGTATGGACTGAGGTACATGCGGAGAGACGGACATTGCAAAAACAATATTCCTTGCAGTGCAGGCATAAAAAGAAAACAAATAGGAAAAATTTTTTTGCCTTACATTTGCATCAACTTCCAGAAATACTTCTTCAGTTCCTGAAATAAAGAAACAAAAGAAGTAAACCATTATTACAAAATTATCATTAACTTGACAAGTATGCAAGTCAATTATCAGTTATAAACAAAACAAAGTAAAAACCAAATGACCAAATCAACATGAATAAAACAGAAACAAAAATCATTTAGCAAACAGCAGTTAAGTCTAGTAAACTTTGAATACCTGGTACATGCATCTAGCCAACTACCATGGACCAGGTAAACATCACATGTAGTTTCTCTTGCAGTTGTCAGCGCACTATCCTTTTCATCCTAAACTGTTGAAATCCTGCTTGGTGATCAATGCATCATCAATCCTCATGTGGATGATCAAATGCAGTACTTTATCACATTTGATGTTATTAATTAGCATCCCTGTGAACTTACATTTAGTTTAAACTAAGGGCCCCTTTCACTTTACTTGAAATGAAATTGGGGCAAAAACCAACTCCAGTTGGCCACTTGTATTCCCAGGTGGCTATCATGCTCATTGAATACAGTATTATGGACTTTCAATATGGACCCATAAACATGTGTTTTCCTGGGCTTTCCATAATACCCTAAACAACTATTTTGGACGTGTTTGTCCTTCTCCAGGAACTAGAGTGTTATCAGGGATGATGATATTTCTTCCTTGATGTACACAAAGAGTGGTTTATCCGGTACTCGAGAACTCTAGCTTCAAATTTGCACTACGATAGTTTCAAGCATGCGATGTTAGATTATGTTGCTATCGTTTTTCGGTTGGTTAGCGTTGCAATTTTTGCAACAGAGGATATTTATTCTGTTAATGTTGAAATTTAGATGAAAGTTATTTTGATGAGTTATCTTGAGACAAGAATACCATAGTCCCAGGAAAGATTGCCTATTTTGAACAGTCCAAAATTTTACTGTTCAAAGTGCAACATTTTAATCACGATCACCCATCGTGATGGGCTGTGTTTACTTCTGAGCTTCCATTGCTTTACACGGTGTCATGCTTCAGCGAATCTGACTAGATTTAGAATGCAATGGTCTCTAGCCTCAATGTGAAGCTCATTAGTGAGCAAATTTGTGTCTAGTCGACTTCTCCAGCAAAGAAGAGTGGTTTGTTCAGGAGCATGCAGCCTCAGAGACCAAAGAATGCTATAGCATGGGTTCTTCAAAGGACATGTTTATCATTTGAAATTCTTTTTAAAGTAAAATTTTCCTAGTTGTTGAGAGTTTATAAAAATGTGAACGCAGCCACGCAGACCGGGCATATGCAGAGGTGATAAACAATCACATGCTCAGCCGAGATATGCTGATCAACGAAAACGTTAAACCCCTGTCGCATGAACATGGTCAGCTATCAGTATCATGCTGGCAACATATCATGTCCATGAATGTAGGTATGCTAGGTGAATTCAAATTTGCCATCAAACTGCATCATTTTATATATCAAATCAAAGCCCTTGAGTAAACAAAGCCAAAACTGAAAACCATTTTTTTTTTTTTTTTTCCGTAGCAAAGTTACATCTTGTCAAAGATTGACTTTCATCAAAAAGTTTCAGCTTGTAAAATTCCCAAAACGGCATTTTGGGGTGTTTCTAGATCCAGTCTCATTATGATAGCAGCTTTTTTAATGGAACTGCTATCCAAATCCTCTAAAATTCCATGTGCAGTGACTTATCACCATAAAAAATCATATATTTGGGTCAAGTGAAGTATAGAAAACATATTTATGTATGTTTCCTTCTTCGGCCAGTTGTTTTAAATTTCTATGTAAATATGCATTGACATTGTCGGCGAATTTGGCTGACTAGCAAATGTGTTAACTAAGGTTGGCCTGGGTTACCTAATGAATGACAAGCCTCAAGTTTGTTCCGTTTGACTGTTTGCAAAATTGTTCAATGCATGTGCGTCAAGCCACTATTTGAGCCCCCCCTTCGAGCTACAATTTTTAGGCAACCCTGGCGACAAATAGCACGACAGTATGACACCAACGTTCAATCCACGGTTCAATCATGAGTGAATGAATCGAATTTACCAATGAATCTACATGTAGGAAAGGGTGCAAAATTTTGCACCTGCAGGAGTCATGAAAAATAATTCTGATGCTGTAGGACGAGAAAAACAACGATATAATCAAATTTACAGACTTCCATTTTACAGTAAATCCCCGCATATAGATGTCACTTACTTCAACCATCCTCTTTGGATATTTGCTAAGCTAAGGTTTGTGTGTAAATCAACAACTTTCATGTATGACCTTTCTGAACGTTGATCTCTTGTTTAACAATTAATCATGTGACTCATCGGAAACATGTCATGTGATTGCGACGGTGTGCATGTCTGATATTTAGTAATTATATTTCGATCTCGGAACGAGCTTCTTGGGTCGAGCCCGGGGTTCCGAGCCCCCCCGGTCCAAGTGTCAAGAGAAGGTTCTCAATTCTGCCACAGATCATCAAGTTTTGACATTTCATTTCATTTCAAATTGAAAATTTCATTTTCACACCATTTTAGCCTTAAATTAAGTGTGCTTTGCTATTTTATATGGGTTCTCGCACACAAAATCGTCCAATTTTACCCGGCCTGATTGGGCCCCAAACACTTGTTTTTCGTACTAAATGTAAAATGGCAAAGGGCAATTATTGCTTTGATATTTTCTTCTGTTATGATTTTTAAGGGGACACCCCTCCAAGCGACTTAATCATTTGTGCGCTTCACGCACATTTGGAAAATTAAAAATCATTGAAATATCATGAAGACCGATATTCAACTTCATTAAATTGGGCCCTATTTGTCCAAATCTCAGCACGCGCCAAGCAATGTTTTCAAGAATTGGGGGCGGTGTCACACATCCTTTAGCCCTGGCGCCACAACCCTACGCCACTGAGGCTTAGCAGTACTAAACGGTTAAATATGCAAATTTTCCTGCTTGCTACCGTTCGCAATGCTACTGGCTACCATAGGCCTAGCTACATGTAGACCAATTTATAGAGCTTATCAGTAGCCTAGACCATTTTCACGGTTTACCATCCCAAAAAAGGGTGGGGGAAAAGCCCGGAGGGGGGGTACTCCCACTTTGGAGGTGATGCCTATGTAGGGCTGTTAAGACCCCCTTTTCAGCATCGCTGTCACAGACCCCATATTTTTTTACGAACACATGCTCTGTCACAGCGAAGACCCCTTATTTTTCCATTTGATCTGTCACCCAAAGACCCTTATTTTTCAATTTGAACAGCAAATTTCATTTATCACTGATTTTGTTACTTATTTTGAAAAAACAAAGAAATTTGAAGCCATTTAGAACTAGAAATTTGACGTTGAAGGTTTTTGTGGCCCTGTATCGGCTCTCACCCAATGACCCCATATTTTTCACATTTTGCTCTCACCGAATGCCAAAAATCATGCTCTCACCCATTGACCCCATATTTTTTGCATTTTGCTCTCACCGAATGCCCCCCCAGGGGCAAAGTTTTTGGCAGGCCGAGAGCTTGGGAGGGGGTCGATTTTGGTGCCGGGCCGTTTGAAATCCCTAATAAGGGCACAGCACCTAAATAATTATTTCTGGGCATTAGCGTTTCTAGATCATTTTGAGAGGCATTTTATTAAACTTGCTGAATGCTGCTTGACACATGAACGTTGATCACAGTCGTTCATAGAATTCACTCAAAATCGAATAATCTGATCAACGTGACACTATTATTTCTATCATCATGTCTAACAGAAGGGAGTAATTATTTTATTTTAACATAAACTGATTGAATAAAACGATCAGTTTAAAATCTGAAGACAATAGACTTTGCTTTGGCTGGCGCGGTAATTTTGGTAAGCTTAAAAATAGCCTTTCTTTCCATTTTTTTAAAGCAGTTTTTTCTTTTTTTAATTTTATTCCAAACCCAGTCAGTACTGTACGTAACAAAAGGCACCGGTTCGTACATGACAGGTACCGGTACTGCATATGGGTAGTGATTGACTTGAACATGATCTGTGTGGATGTATAAATTTGTAAATTTACTTGTAATAAATTTAATTTTTATTTCTTCCGCGATTTGTCAACGTCCTTGGTCCAGGTACATGTATGGAATTACCATGTATGTGCTGGTGATTGTGTAAAACTGGCTAGGTCTCCTCCCTTCTACGCAGCGCCGACGAGTAGGTCAACCGATCTTGTTACCATGACCATTGATTCGCCAATCAGCTTGTTATCACTTTGAGTCTTTGTTTACGCTTGTGTACGCCTGGCGCACAACACATAACCTCGGAAGAAATAAAAAAAGTACCGTAACTTTAAGCTTTAAATAGCATGCCATGATGAGTGTCAGTTATATTAAACTTGTGTCCAAATTTTAAACATTTGACTTATGAGGAATTGTTCTCACATATGTGACATACAGTATGTAGGTAACCCAGGCAAACCTTAGTTAACACATTTGCTAGTCAGCCAAATTCACGACAATGTCAATGCATATTTACATAGAAATTTAAAACAACTGGTCAAGAAGGAAACGTACATAAATATGTTTTCTATACTTTACTTGACCCAAATATATGATTTTTATGGTGATAAGTCACTCGCACATGGAATTTTAGAGGATTTGGATAGCAGTTCCATTAAAAAAGCTGCTATCATAATGAGACTAAGAAAACACCCCGAAATGCTGTTTTGGGGAATGTCATGTCAATTTGGAGTTATTAAGGGCAACTAAAACTGATTTGAGGTAAGTTTTATCTGTTTGGAATCTGTATTGACTACAATGTATTCTGAGGGAATTACTGCAATGTAAACAAACTAACTCATGGCCCATACATTGTACATGTACATTAGGGTGGGGCAAAAACACTTTTTCTCGGATCGACTTGGAACTCTCGGAGAATTTTACTAGGGTACATACGGTACTACTATTGTGCTAAAATATCAGTAAGATCAGAGCATGTTTCGCCCGGGCAGTAGATTTTCACAAAATCTCTACTTATTTGCTATTTCTTACTGTACAACTCTATATAGAGAAATCAGTAGAACTGTAGAAATAACCTGGGAAAAGCAGGCATTGAGATGACATCATAGCCAATATCAAACAATTTAGGTAGTTTGTTTAGACCCTCTAGAACATCACCAAATAGCAAGCAGTCTCCAATTGGTTACTGTTATTTTTTGCTAAAGACACATATTTAGTTTTAAAATATTGGTGATATTTGAGTTGCTAAATTAATGGGTACGGGTAGCATTATGGGGCATTTCCCCAGTTCTACTTTAGTCAAATTTCACAATCTTGGTCTTGTTGGGTAGATATATAAAAATGAACTGGAAAAGTACAAACAATACATGAGATATGATTTTAGAGCAGCTCTGACTTGACCAGGGATTAAAGGGCCATGTGACGCCTTATTTGTAGTAATTTTCAAGGCTGTGTGACCTTTTGACCTCTTGTCAAAACATGGATAGCCGAAAATCATATGTCACTTGTTTTTGTCAATGCTGTAGTTCATATGTATGCAACAATACCACATTTGGGAAATTTGATTGAGTAGAACTGGGGAAATGCTCCATAAGGCCAAAAAAAATTGTTTGTTTGTCCACGTCCGACCGACCGTGTACCCTGGTCCCGACCGTGTCTTTTTTTTTTTTTTAATATTTTATTTTTTTATTTTTTTATTTTTTGAATTTATTTATATTTATTTTTTTTTTGAATTTTTTTTTTTTTTTGATTTTTGATTTTTTTTTGGCATCGATGGGACATCGTATAAAACAGTGGTTAGTATAAATTTAAAGAAAGAAAATGTAAAGAAAATGAACAGAATAACATGCAGAACCATCTCAAGAGTTAAACCAGTAAAGTGTTTTGACTTATTTACCAGTCTTCAAATTAAAAAAAAAAAAAAAAAAGTCCAAACCTACCGACCCAACTTTTTCATAAGCCTCTATGGACAAACAAACAATTTTTTTTTGCCTAATACCCCTACCCCCATATAGCAACTCAAATATCAGTAATATTTAAGTTACATATGTGTCTTTAGCAAAAATACTGGTAACCAATTTGAGACTGCTTAGTGCTTACTATTTGGTGATGTTCTAGAGGGTCCAAACAAATTATCCAAATTGTTTAATATTGGTTAGGATGGCATCTGAATGCCTACTTTTCCCAGATTGTTTCTACTGATTTCTCTATAGAGTTATACAAAATTGGGGATTTTGTGAAAATCTACTGCCTGGGTGAAACATACTTCGATCTTACTGATATTTCAGCACAATACTAGTATGTATCCCAGTAAAATTCTCCGAGAGTTCTAAGTCGATCCGAGACAAAAAGTGTTTTTCGCCCACCCTATTGTACATAAACATGGTGAACTGGTTTTCAGTACCCTGTTTTCCATGGGTGACTGTAGGAACCCATGGAATTCGATCCATGTACATGTACTGATTGTACTCTTTGTGTTCTTAAATTTGATTAGCTACTACATGTATATAAATACTAATTTAATATGTTCCACTTTGCATTTGATCAGCTTCCCAGGTTTCTTTCACCATGAAAATAATGTTGGTTTCATACTTGGCTGCCACTTGCCCCTGAGCGGTGTGACTTCATCATGCCGCTTGCACTTTTCTGCAAGTTGAGCAGGCACACCACTGAGCGGCAGTGACATGACTATGAAAGCCAAGGTTGCTACTCAGCATCGTCAAAAATCGTATCATGTTGCCATATACGTCAGAGCAGCACCGCTCCCGAGTCCCGAGTTAACTTGAATTGAACTCCCAGCGATGCTGCCGCTTGGGCAAAGCAACCGGTGAGGAGTGATCGATATATTGGCTTGCTGCTGGTCACTGCTAGCGATTCGGGTGCGACTGCTCAGTGAAGCAAAATCGTCATTAAAGCGGCAAGCTGCAGGAAAGTATGAAACCACTCATTATACACTGGTCAGTATGTAATTAAACACTTGAAACATTCTGAAGATCAAATAAGTCCTTTTGAGTTTTGACATCTTCCAAGGTGGCAGGTTTATCGGGGCCTGGTTAAAGTAGGGGGTCCAGTGGAAGCTATTTGTACCCCTTAACCCCTCCCCCTTTAGTCTGAAAACAAAGGGTCCAAACCTGAAAACAAAGGATCAAAAACATAAAGAAATGTACACACATTTATAACTAAAAAAAGGTAAAATTGTATTTGTTTTGTTTGTTTTATTAAATTATTTTATTTTAATTAATTAATTATTTTTTTCTTATTTCCGTTCATTCAATATTTTTGTGATTTTTGATAGAGATGGGATGAAGCTTATAGCAGTGTTGGAATTAAGCATTTTTTTTATGTGTGGCACAATTTGCTCTCATTACTTTTCTCCTATACATTGTACATTCACATACATGTACTTCAGTGTGTACACCTCTACCGGTCACCCATACAAAGCGAGATTTGTATACACTTGTGTGTATACACACACTGCAAAGCGAGGCTAAAAAGAAACATGCATTTAGACCGAGGAACTGTTCATTTCGCATTAGAAGTGAGGAGCCTGTTTATACTCCCCCTATACCCCCCTCACTATGTCAGAAGCATTATAAACGTTGTTTATAAACTATGTTTTTATTTTGTACCTCGCTTTGCTCCTCGCTATTACCTAAAACCTTGGTTTGATAGTATTTTGCGAGACACACAGCCTCACTTTGATAGTAGATTCGAACTTACCTGAGTCTATATGGCATACACTCCCAAATTGTATATACACCCAAATTATATACACACCCAGTTTTTGCCACATGGCTTATTACTTTGTACACAAATCTTAAATTTACACACCCAGTTTTTTTAATTTACACACCCGAACCTTCAAATCCTGCCTACATGTACATTAAGACCTTCCCCTGAAAAATGTAATTTCCGGCGTCGGCACTGATAGACCCAAACTAAAATTAAAACAATTCATATCCTAAGCAGGAAGTGCGAATTTCACCAATTTCAATTCAGCGTGTACCAGAATTTGAATCTTCGTTATGCATGCTTTGGCTTGGCCCAAATCTTTACAAAATACAAATTGTATGCCGTATAAATATTCTGGTATTATTGGTGGGGAGGAGTATAATCCACAATACACCCCCGGGTACAAATGACCATACGGGATGTGCCATAAACATGGGTAGCATTTTCGGCCTTCTGGTATATCAATGACCCCTTTTTCAAAGCCTATTTTGGTATATGAATGGGTCCTTTTTCAATATTTTCTCAATTTTTGGAAAAACAGCCCATTTTTTCCTTAATCTAGCAAAAAATTTCAAAATTTTCCCAAAATTTTGGGAAAATTTGTAAAAACTAAGACAATTTTGGTTAAATTCGCCAAAAATTTTGACTTTTGGTATATCAATGGGTCCAAATTTCTTGAAAAATTGGTATATTTATGGGTCCACTTCCAAAATCTCAGCGGCACGTCCCTACCAAAACCAAACTTGAGTACCCTCCCCGAGGAATACACCCAGACACATGATATACATGTACATGCAAACTTGCCCTATAAATACAAATGTATGCACCAATTGTGAGTTGTGACATCTTTTGACTGAATTATTGTGAATTAGTAAAAGTACATGATGATAAGGAACAAAGAAAAACAAACTATTCATGGATGGGTCACTGTGATCAACATGCATGATTATCCAGTTCAAACACCCCTCACTGTAAAGAGATTATCCCATCAAAAGTTGCAAGTCATGGGAATATTTGCCTGGACCCAGATATCTTGCTGTAAATCAGTCAAAATTTTAATATTTTATGTTATTTTTGCTAATTAGTTTTATAGAAAATATTAGAAAATGAGTTTTCCAAAAGTTGAATGCATAACTTGAAATTCTAAGTCTCTGTACAAGTATTTGGGCTTGAATGTCAGAGCATACGAAAAACACTTAAAAAAAGCATGTTTTGGGCCATTATTTCCAAAAATTGACTAAAAATTAAAATTTAACTTTTATTGCCAGTTAGAACTATATAAAGGATTTGGATTTAGCTTTGTTTCATTTGACAAAACAGGATAATAATTTTTAATTTTAAAACAAAAGTGCTGTATTTTCTGGAATCTAGGGAGTATTATACATTTTGCACACTCTGGCTTGAAAACTTAACTCCAAAAATATCAACGCTATATTCCATTCAAGAGAGATAGACCTACAAACTTGATACCTATTCTATTCAATAGAAACCTACTGTCTCTAGAAGTGCTTCCTCCTTTACATTGTATGTGTATCAAAAACAAGTTGAATTCATGAATAATAACAAAGTCCAAGTCATTTTAAATGTAGATTTATACATACAGTGTACCGTATGTGTAATTATTGTTTGCATGCAATTATGTAGAAAACTAATATAATTGATTTAATTTTCTTTCAGGTTTTGTTTTTAACGGCACTAAGGCTATTATTAATTTATTATCTACAATCTGAACTTATCACGCCAGTTTTGTAAACAAAGAGATAACAACTTGATCAAACCTAAAACATGATCTACATATATTTACAAATGTACATACCTCATCTAAACGCACATTCATGATGAAGAGTGAATGTATAGTTCTGTCCCTTTGCAGTTATGTAGAAAACTAACAAGTGATTTAATTTTGTGCTTTCAGTTTTTGATTGTAATAACACTAAACGGAAGCCAAAGTCCAATTAACCGCATCGTGGCGGTTGTGGGCAGGACGTCACATGAACTACATACATACATGTGTACAGACTGAGAGTATTAACCACACAGTCAAAGTCCACTGATGAGTCAAAAGTCCAGTGAGCATTCAGCCAGAGACCTTTTTGGGGTAACCCAATTCAACATTGACTGATACCAGCTGAAGACCTGGGGCTGTAGATAACCAACAATAGTACCAGGAACATGGCTGTGACAAATTGGAGGTGATACATACAAATTGAACAATGTCGTCTGCCGTAGCCAGGAGAGCTGCAGTGTCACATTCCATCGATAGGGATCGTTCAGGAAGCGAAGTGTCAAGAGAAGGTCTAGGAAGTGCAAAAGTAGATTATCAGCCAAGTAATTCAACAAGTGAGTTATAGTTTGGTTCTATTGTAGTTTGATAATTAGTCATGTGATTTGAGACAAAATGTAGCTATACACATACATGTTGCTGTGGTTGAACTGGAGTGAGCTCTGTTTACACAATGTCTGCAGGTAAGATAGTTTTAAGGAAGAGTTTTAAGGAAAAGCAACTCTACTGCCTGGGTGAAACATTCTCTGATCTTACTGACAATAGTAGTATATATATATACCCTAGTGAAATTCTCTGAGAGTTCCAAGTTGATCCAAGAAAAAGAAAGTGTTTTTCATCACACCCTAACATACATGTTGGGGCCACTTCTGGTACATTTCATGTGTCGTGTGAGGTAGGTGACCGGTACATTTAAACATTTCATTATAAAATGTGTTTGCTTATTTAATTGTAATTTATTACTTGGGTGAAGTGTAATCTGTATTCATGATTTGGAATGGTCCTTTTTGCATTTAGCACATTCATGCATGCTCAATTTGTGCCATAATTGAAGATATTGAACACAGTGGACTCTTAACAGTGTATAATTAACACTGACATACATCTATGCCAGGTTCATCCTAAAATGTCCTGTCGTGCAAGAAGAGACATTAATATCATTGTCTTGTGAGAGCTCTAGAGAAGAACACTATTTACTTCCTGATATTGATCAAATTTGGCAATCAGGAAACAAATGTACCAGTTACAGAAACTAATTTGACAGAAACTAATTCCAATTTTCCTTTCATATAAAGTGATTTGTTTTAACATCCTGTAAACAAGGCTGCATATAATTATATATCAGCTTTAAACAAGGCTACATATCAACTTTATATGTAACTTTTAATCTAGGAAGTGGCAAGGATATAGCCACCAAAACATCATGTCACCAACCATTTATAACATTATCTTTGCTATAGCCATTTTGATCATTATAGGTAACTTAATAATGTATGTCTTGTAACTTTAAAGATATAAAGCAGTTTTGGTCAACTGTCCAGTTTTTATCATTGGTGTGTAAGAGCTGCAAAACTATTAGATCCTTATTTAACCAAAGATTATTTTGAGTTCATGTAGCAAATGATAATTAAACCAAATATTGTAAAAATGGTATTATATAAGCAAAGTATTTTAATGTGGTTTTTTTAATGACATTGCTATAGAATTGTATTATAGTTGTATTAAAAATGTGGAATGGAGGTTCCCATGAGTACATGGTGTTTGAATTTTAATTTACAAGTTTCAGACTCAATTCATGTATCAGCAGTGATTGTTGCAACAATTTCTTGTTTCTAATAAATTTATGAGATATAATACAAACTCAAGTCCTATTTCTTTTTTACATGTTATCTTTTCAGACATGAGAAATAATCTAACATCAGGAGATCCCAATGGCATATCTATCCAGAGAGATGATTCAGAAGAAATGTCTCAGGAAATACGCACTGATTCTGCCTACTCAAACTGCTATACACCTCCACAGGTGGAGAACATGATGCAAAGAGAACTCAAATATTTTTTCATGAATCCATATGAGAAATACAAAGCTCGGGGTCGGAAACCATTAAAACTTTGTATACAAATTTTGAAGATAGTTTTGGTAACAACACAGGTAAGCTTTCATCAAATACTCAGTCTAACTGCTTCCCAACTTAAAAAGGTAGTATACCGTATTGTTTGTAATAAACGCTCCCCTCTAATAAATGCCCCCTACAGAAAAATTGACAAAAATTCCATGCTATAACGCGTGAGCAAGCGTAAACCAGGCATCAGTCAGTCAGTCTTGTCAGGGACGATCGGTAAATTGCATGGACAAAACCTGTTATGACTCACACTTCCATCCATTCCATTGCGTAATTATGGTAGAATTTCACTAGATTCTTGCTTAATGATGTACTTAAGGGTGTAATTTTGATGCATTTACCACGAAAATGATATTTTTCATGAGCGTCGCCATTAGTATAGCCGTAAATCCCTCTTTTCTACAGGAGCACCATCGGGAAATTTATCCTGATTTTTAAGTTTTTTTCACTGACAATTCACCTTCAATAAACGCCCCCCTTTTGGCAAATTGCAACAGCGTTTATTTCAAACAATACGGTATGTTTGTACAAATACAACAATCTGGGGTTTAGGGTTAGGGCTAGAGATGTTATGAAAAGTAATATTGTTATAATAATGACCACATATTGTACCTGAAATATACATAAACTACATAAACTACATGTGTGTAGGTTTCAATTTCATTTGAAATTTGACAGTAGTATATTCCAGGGGTAGACATGGGGAACAATAATCAGCTGGGAAATCCACTGGCCCAGATTTGTTTTGCAGATCAATCTATATTTGACTTGTATAAAGTTAACAAGTTCCATTTAGGTCTGGCATAAACAGGGCTTTGGGCATTATTCACCTAAATATTAGGTTCCGCTATTGCAACAACCCTCCTACTCCGGGTTGAAGCACAAATCACGATCAATTACGCTAAATCTTTATCATGAAAATTGGTGAAAATGTTTCATAAATTACAATATAAAAAGTAGCAGAATATCATTTATCTACTTCATCACATTTCTAATTAGAGGTTAATAACTGTGCATCAGTTATTTGGACGGCATCTGAATATTTTGCCTTTGGAACTGAGGGATATTCCAAGGTCCAAGGCAAAATGTTTCGATTTTTCGCAATGCCCGAAAGTTATTAACCTCATTCATAACTGTCACTTTCATCTCTTCACTTAACAAAATAACACAAAGTTTTAAAAGTTTTTAAAGTTGTAAAAATAAATTTTTTTTTACATTTACAAAAAAAAAAATTGAATAAGATAAAACAGGACGACCAATAACAAAAGTGCTCTCACAATCTATGCAAATATGGTAAGTGTGCAATCCAAATACGGCGGCCATCGCACGCTCAGTTTGTTTGACGCACAAAACGGCATGTGCGGAGGTTACTAATATTTACAATTGGAACAATTACACATTTTGCGGTCAATTGTGAGATATTAATAATCTCGGTTTGCATTCACGTTGCCACAAATAATAAAATATTATTGGATCACATTTTCTTGACATTTTCTATCCTTCATAATGACTGGGAAAACACAAATTTATTAATTATGCAAATTTCAATTTTTTTTCCCCTGAAATTTCCTTGTTTTAGATACCATATTCAAGATATACATTCCTTTTATGTGAATCTTTGGTCACACATGATATCCCTTGAATTGATCAGTGACCAGTGCCTCTTCGGTATAAAACTCTTACTTATATTGTATTACTCTAATGGCATCTCCCCTCTCTTTACAGTTGGTGGTATTTGGTACCAATCAGTTTTCAGTAGTGACTTTTATGGAGGAGAATACAAAGGCATTTGAACACATCTTCTTACCTGATTGGCAATCTGCCTTTGATTCCGGTGTCTATCCTAATACAAAGAGCCAATATGCCCTCTATGAGACAGATGGATTCTTTGAGCATGTTGATTATGTTGTTAAACAGGTAAGCTTAATCAGTCATGTTAATTGGGCTATTCCAGAAATTAAAGACACTCCCCTAAAGAAGACATGGGATTCCAAACATTTTCACCATCACCCCCCCAAAAAAAAAAAAAAAAGGTCATTATTTTCACAACCCTAAAGAAGACATAGGAATTCCCAAGAAAAAGACACCTTTTTATTTTAGGCTTGGGAATTCCCAAAAATTTGACAAAAATGTGCCTGTCTTCTTTTAGGGACACTGGGAATTCCCAATTATTTATATTTAATCATTTTATTGTCAAAATGGGAATTCCCACTTTTTTGGATAAAATTTTGCTCTAGGAATTCCCAAAAATTTATGGTACAAACTTACATGCCTTCTTCAGGGGGGGGGGGGGTGCCATTAATATCTGGAATAGCCCATTGCATTCTTAAAATCAGATTAAAATACATGTATTTGGTGACTTTTGCTTTTAAAATGTTTTTGCACAATTACTAGCTGTGATGATAATTATAATTATAAAGACAGGCATGGATTTATCCTTTTCAGATGGGATAAATACCCCAATCTTTCCCTGCTTCATTTTTCCAGTATTGAACAAAGTGTTATATTGTATGAAGGGTCTGTTTCATCTTCCCAAGATACATATTTTGATATTTTAAAGAGGTTGCAACAAATCTTTTCATCAGAGAAAAAAGTAAATAAGTTGTGATGATTATAAATGCAATATATACATCATGCTATTGGATGATCTGATGTATGGTTGAACAAATTTGAATCTTTCCCCAGAGTAGGCCAGTGCACATAAACGTTGAAGAAAACAACAACAACAGTGCATCCGGCCGGATTCGAACCGGCGACCTTCGTAATACTAGCACGACGCTCTAACCAACTGAGCTAAAGAGGCATGTTGGAGAAGAGCGGAAGATATAAATCTATAGGTATTAGGTTCGAATAATGTGTGGTTGGTTGTGTCTTGTGTCTGTGACACCTGCATAATAAAATTTGTTTGAAATATCTTGGGATCCTTAACGTAGGATTGATGATACAAAGGAAGGTCAAGATTTGATATATAGATAACAATCCTCCTGCTGCTCAAGACTGATATTATAATATATTACCAATTTGAATCTGGTAGATGAGCCAAAAGTCAGGCACCTTTAAGTGGTAACATACATGCATGTAATATAAATAAGAAAATAATGGGTAATCTATTGATAAATCATGAAGAGTAAGTCAGAATTGAAAACAAACATGCAGGAAAGCCAACCATTGTTAGTCAGGCTCACATCACACACTATAGGTGGCGTTATTCGTCCATAGGGAAGTGGAATGTGCCTGTACGGTCCAAAAATGGCTTTACTGTGGGGCTCAATGGAAAAATTACTAAAATTAATTTTGACAACCAAAACCTAAGTGATGTTGACTTATGTTGGTACTGGCATGATACTGGATTCATAAACTATCACATAGTGCAATCCATGTTCCACCAAGTCGACACTCGATTTAGCTCAAAAGCAATTTGTGTGTAAATCAAGACCATCCAAAACAGCTTTCTTACAGTAAAGAATAGGAGGTCATCTGGGGTCACATATAGTGTGCATTGTACATGTGCCTGCTGTCACAATTTCACACACAAAATTTGGGGCAATTTGATGACACTATTTTTGTCTGTAACTTCAAAAGTATATGCACTAGAAACATGATTGACCCCTTATTGTTTAGGTAATTTAATTCTCTTTCAAATGAAAGAACTTTCAGCTAAAAATATTGAACTTCAAAATTTTATGAACATCCCTACCATTGTGTAGTCTGTGCTACTCTTTTTGGTTCAATAACACAAGTGTTATCAAATGAATGTGCTTCAAATGAGTTTCTATGAATCACAGTTTAATTGTCTCTCATTTATTGGATTTTTCTAGTTCCAGCATTCCAATTTGTATCTTCCTGTTTGCTTGTTTGTCTCATACCAACATTTTGTGTAATTTTTTTCTCTTCAGTATTCCAATTTAAACACTGTGGCAATTGGAACCTATGTCCTACCACCAGAGCCTGAGAGACAAATTTTGGTGTACACAGAAGAATATACAAAGTTTGATGTTGTCACAGAATACAATTGTTATGATCTTGATCTCAAGATTGTCAAAAGTAAGCTGCCTCAATAGTTTATTTTAAGAATGGGCATAGATTAGTAATGTTGGTATAAAACAATCAGTGATGGCGAGTATAATGGACGTAGGATGAGATTTTGACAAATAAAATATAGTTTCATTATATTTAACACTTTTAATGCTTCATCTTCTTCATCTTAGAATTCCTGCATTTAGAGAAAAGTATAAATTTTCAGTCCACAATTGATTACCTGAGTGGAAGAAGGGCCCAACTCCAATTTTTACACCAATGAGTTAGACCCAGCATTTTATTGCCAACAGGCTGTTCTTCCTTGTGTGTGAAAGATGAGCCAAAATCTACTCTTAGTCCGCTGCAAACTATTGTTTTATTTGGTTAGATGGTTTTGCCAGTTAAAGTGTTTTTCTTTGCTGATTATTAACATATAGGTAGTACAAAATGAGATTCTGGGGGATGTACATTGTAGAATTGTCACCCCTGGGCAATTCAAGATTTCCAAGGTCAAAGTTTATACAGAGGTCAAAATTCAAATTGCACAATTTTGATTTAAAACCCATACCAAAATGTTCATCTGATCCAAAGGATTCAGAAAAAGTTTAGTTTGACCCACCTCAGACTTATCGTTTCGGAGTTGTAAGCCAAAAGGTCAAAGGTTAACTTTGAAGAAGCACAGGGGCTGAAAGCGATAAAATGCTCCAATTTTGATGAAAATGGTCTCAAATTGTTGGCACTGTTATCTCAATCGAATAAAGAATAGTTATAACCAACTGTAATGACTCGGTTACCTAGGTATGCATTCAGAGAAGTACCAGTAGGTCAACATCAGTAGGACTCAATTGACAATGACCTATTTTGATGTGTTACCAAGGCAACAAGTCATTCGAGGTAGTTCAAACTATTCATTATTCGAGTTGTGGTACAGAAAGACCAGTTTGAGACCATTTTCATCAAAATTGGAGCGTTTCAATTTCAGCCCCTGTGAAGTTCTCTATTTAACCTTTGACCTTTTGGCTTATAACTCCACAATGAAAAGTCGTAGATATGGCAAACTATATATTTTCTGAATCCTTATGACAAGAGGAATAATTTGACATATGTTTGGACAAAATTGGACAAATTTTTAATTTGACCCCTGTATAAACTTTGACCTTGGATATCTCGAATTGCCCAGGGGTGACAATTTTACATCCCTCGGAATCTCATTTTGTTCCACCCATAGAACAATAATCCAGAAACAAAAACACTTTAACTGGCAAAACCAACCTACCTTGGTCTGCCACCGGACTATCTCCATAGTCTTCCACATACACTTAATCATGCTTTTCATGGAAGAAAGGCCCAACTCCATGGAGTTGGGCCCTTCTTCCACAAATATTGGGTTAAAGAGGAATTTTGTTCATCCATGAAATCTGCTTTTCACTACAATAAACTTTCTTGCTAATGTATTACATGCTTCTACTTATGCAATTAATGGATAATTACCAAATTTCTGTAGCTATTTATAATACATCTGCTTACGGAACTGGCACTTGCAGTATATTAGTGGAAGAAGGGCCCAACTCCAGCTCGTATTAAGACCTGTACCGTTGCCATGGAAACATATATAATTTGAATGTATGTAATATTGTATGTTCATGTATTAAAGGTCCCCTGAAGATGAAAATATTCTGTCTATTATATAAAACTTGTCCAAATATTAAGTTTTTTCTTAATATCTCAAAAACAGTTTTGATAGAGTTGGGCCCTTCTTCCACTCAGGTATTCAATTACAACTAATTTATAGTTTCAATATTTTAACACTTTTAATGCTGCACCAGCTAATAATGTAATCCTACTTACAATTTCTGAAGATAAGAGAAAAGGTTACCAATTATAAACCAATGAAATGCAACATTGCTTTGTATAACAACACCCTGATACTGAGCAAATAAGACTCGATTTCCAAGTATTTCAGCATCCTTTTTTATTTAGAAAAACATATATTGATGTTACTACCAACATGACAGGGTTTCACTTGAAAGACTTTATGGAGGAGCAAAACCATACTATAAAATTTGACAGGTGAGTGTTTACTCTCTTATGTTGACCTACAATCTTAGAAAATATTGTTCGAACACTTTTAAGGCCTTATTGGAAATGGTCCCCCTTCTATCCCAGTACAATGTTGGTATGCACAATATGCTCATCTTCACCATATCTTCTCCCAACATTGTTTGGTGGGGAAAGGGAGGGGGTATGCTTTAAGATGAACATTGAGACAACACTACTATAATCCTTAGTTTCCAGTGGATATAGCGTGCACACTATACTAAGAAGAACATGGGAATTACAGTGGGTGTTCGAACACATTTTTCCGGGATTGTAGATGTGAAGGATGGTATATTTTGAATTTGCACCAATAAACTACATGCATACTCTCAATTGTTGCTAAAAATGTGTAGTTTAATTCCATATGCAATGTTACATGAGCAGTGGCAGCACCATAACTTTTTCCAGGTGGCAATGGTGGATCAAAGTGAATTTCTGGGAGGGGGTGTAAAAATCATGAAATTTCTTCAAAATTGCCACAAATATTTGATTTTGTTTTGTTTTTATAATTAGAAAGATCTCTGCCCATTGACATCGCCAAGGTAACTTAGGTCTCACTAAATTCTTAAGCAGAATCAAGGAGGTGAAAATGATGTGTGCGTGGTGATTTCCAATTAAGCCATATTGCATTCGCTATTGGTGCTCCAGAATTAGCATGTTGCAACATTAAGACGGGTACAGTATGGTGATACAATATTTTGGGTAATTTCACTGTGCACCCAGTAAACCGAATGATAGTGCATGCATGATTGTATTCTGGGTGTAATGTGTTGTGGCAATAACATAGTCGAAGCACAAAAGTACATGAGCAGACCTTTGTAATGCTTAAGCTTAAAGACACAAATCATGGCTCTATTTGGAGCTTTTTATCCCCATGCATCACAATCCAATATGGTGGATTTGTTGTCATACAAGTATGCACAATTAGAGTCTTGACTCTCAAGAGTCTTCACCACCCATTAACAAGGTCCACTTTTCAGGGGGAAAAATGTACTCAAGAAGGTGCAAACTATAAAAAAAAATAACAAAGGGAACATTTTATTATGTTAAAATATTCGAAGTAGGGGGTTTAAGTCCATTTAGTACTAAAATATGTAATTCCTGCTCTATTTTTTTCATTTTGCAGATTAAAATTCATGTCACTCAATTTCACTATTAATAGTGTACATGTGAAGAATTCCAAGTCACTATCAGACCCAGACTGTGTTGAATTCCATGTCAAGGTAAATAAACATTCAGTTGTTAAAGTGCAAAATCTGAAAAAAGTTAGCTTTTTGTCGATTTCTAAATATCATGGACACAGCATGATGGATATTCATATAAAAATTTAGTCTTAGCTTCATGATCCAGAGTCATTTCACAAATTGATTGAATTACTGTACATAGTCATTGAATGCTGCTCATCCACCCGTCATTATTAAGATTTTGCTTCTAGGACAGGCAAAATTATTCCCTTTGACAGATGTTGTAACAGTTTACAGTCCAACCTCTTTTATCCGCCATGATGGGACCAAGCATTGTCCGGATAAGTGAAAAATCCAGATAAGTGAATTACATCTAATTCTGCATTGACTATTCAGGTACTGAAATTGGGACAACAAAAGATTGTTTCAACATGAGGTAATAACACTAATAGATGACATTTGAGAGCTTTATGAAACATAGATATGTCATTCTAAGCATTCAGAGCATGGAATTAAGGTGTCAAATTATCAAAAACATGTTCTCCGTGAAGATTTCAAAGCCGGATAACAGAGAGATCCGGATAAAAGAGGTCCAGATAAGAGAGGTTGGACTGTATTCAACTTTGAAGTTGATAATATTCCTACATGTACATGAAGGCCATAATATCTTGTATGTGATACAATCTGGTCCATGGGGTCAAATTTCATAAAGGCGGCAAATATGAAATTGAGATAAAGGCAAAAATATGGAGTAAAAAACAATAAAATATGTTAAGAAAACTACACATCACAAACCTTCAGAACTTTAAAACCAAGTATGCTAGACCTTTTGAACTCACTGAAGTTCAATAATGCTGCTGAAACCTCAAATTTGGTTACATGTAAACAGTTTGACTCAAATGATGGGCAAATCCATTACACAAAATCCTAGCTATTATACATTCCACAACTGCTTGGAATAACCTTTTTTAAACAGGTATTATTAATTATCAATAAAATTGAGGGGCTCTCTGACTCCACACTATACATTTTAGGAAGAGATCAATAACACTTAATTCCGGTACCTATTTCGGACAGCGGTTGCGGTCCAATGTTCTTTAACCTTATCCAATACTCCAATGTATTATGGAATAAATATTTATTAAACATAATTTTTCACCAGGTTTGCCATCGCAAATAATAAAGGAGACAAGTAGAGAAAGTGATCTTGCCTGGGAATCAAACCCAGGACCTCAGGTTTACGAGACCAGTGCCTTAAACACTTGGCCACAGGAGCTTCATGATATTAGGCTGGATGAAATTCATATTTCAACCAGCCTAATCATGAATGAACAATATTCTGTTTTGCCAAATGAAACTGCCCAATCCTAATCCTTTAGTTGGAACTAAGTGGCAATGAAAGTCACAATTTTAATATGTGGTGTTTTTGTATTCTATGTGACAATCAAGCCCAAACACAAGTAAGGTTAGATCATTGCAATTTGGAGTAAACCCTGCATGTAGCAAGTCAATACAAGAGTAAAGTGACTTCTTGTAGCAATTTAAGTAGATCACATCAATATCGTGCTTTAATTGTTAGCAATTGATATTTGACCAAAAAACATGATGGTACTTCCTTATATAAAATATTACAATTCAAAGTGTTGGACAGAACTCATAGCTTGCAACTAGGCTATAGTTTTTTTATGATATCATTGAAGGCTCATAATTAAGTTCCAGTAATTCAGTAAACAAAATTTGTTTGGAAACTGTCATTGAAACTATTGAAGACAGGAAAACTTTGTTTACCTTGCAAATATTTTAGATAACCGGTTTCCACAATCAGACAGTGGTGACCGCTGACTGTCTTCTCAATGCTTGGATGTCACCACTGTCTTATGCCCGGGGGGGTCATTCCCATTGTGGCCTGTACACCATCCGCGATAATCAACTTTTGAAAAGCACCCTAAACAAGGATTTAACCCTTGGCTAAAACGACACCCTAAACAGGGATTTCATTCCTAACATCAAATTTCATACCCTAAATTTCATTTCCGCGTATTTAGCAGTTGCAATTTTCCTACCCTTTTTTCCAATTTTTCATGTTTTTGAACCCCTAAACGCGACACGCACAGATTGTGTCTTCCACTAAAACGACCCTTTTACGCGTTTTCATTATCGCGGATGGTGTACAGGCCATTAATGGGAGTGACCCCGGGTCTTATGATGGTAATTAGTTACGGATTGTTACAGAAAATATTTGCAAAGTGAATTAAAATTTTCCTTCAATAGTTTCCATTGACAGTTGCAAAACTTGCTATTGCTTGTTTCAGATTCATTATGATAACACACCTCACAGTGGTCGGATTGCAGTCAAGTTATTAGCAGATGATAAGATAGATGAAAACTGCACAAAGCATACCAGAAGTCACATATCAGGCAAGTACTGAAATGAATCCAAACAACAAACTTATCTACCTCTATCAACTCAATTTTCTTATACATCTACATAATCTTAGCAATTTAGTTGGCTCATCTGCTGAGCTGTGGTCTACCAGACATTAGAGAACGATTTGACTGGAACCGGTCCAGCATTCAAGTCCTTTGCATCCAAATGCAGAATACAATGCCAACGTGAGCAATCAGTTTTATGTGACACACTGCGTCCGTGTGTAGTGGCCATTGTGCGATCCATGTTGCGTTTGTCATTATAAATGGATTCGCCAATTTCGTGCAGGGGTTGATTTGCAAGAAATTCATTGAACCCACTCGATTGGCCACAAAAAAACGGACGTTAAGCACATCCAAATTTATGGATGTTTTGACAATAACAGTATTGTTTTCAGACCCAGCTGTGTGTCTAGCTATGTGATAGAACCATGGAAGAAAGAGATAAGAAGGAACCACAACGAACGCATTCACTTTGTCCACTCCCTTTACCGACATTTAGTTGACATTGTTATTCATGAGGATTTACTTTGATCAATACCCGCGTTAAATAGGTGATTGGTATTGTATTCCATGTATTTGCATGTCTTCTGGAGCGTGTGTGAAGGATGATTTGAACTAATGACCTTCCGTGCAAGCACCCTATAGTATTTTCTTTGGTGACGTGATCATCGGTCATTGATGGCCTACATCTTTTTCTTCCATTTTGCCCAATTTTTCCGAACTTTGATGACTTTTTTTTCTCAGAGTTGGCAGTCTTTGGCACTGAAACGAGTTAGCTAGTTACGATTATACACATATAAACTATTAAATTAAACAGGTTTTATGTACCGGACTCAACCGGAACATTGTGCATTATTTAAAACATTTTACATCTATTTTTCATCGAAGTCACCAAAATCTCACCTTATTTGCTAAAGATGAAACTCAGCAAAAAAACGGCGATTTTGATTACCTTTTCGATGTTTTATAGGACATTTTCTACACAACACGATCAAGAAAACAGTTTGACTGTAGATCCCAAAACAAAGCTACTATACATGTTCAGAGCATCAGTGAAATTCCATAATCTTACTTCTGGGTAGCGTTTGTTTGTTCGTGGATGGGTTTGTTATAAATTTTTTTTTTTTTTGATTTTGCCAAGCATCGATCGCGGTAAATGGATCATACATGAAAGTAAGTACCATTGATAGCTTTTCTTTTCATGCGTCAATAGATAAGCGGATTAAAACTTGGCCGATCGAAGTCGCTGTGGTTCCTTCTCATCTCTTTCTTCCATGATAGAACATGGGATATAGCAATTATATGTAAACTAGGGCACCTGGAGCTGTGAGGGCACCAGCAGAATGATGGCGATACTGTTTGACCTCCCATAGCCCTCTTGAATAATTGACATGTTCTTATCATATTGAGAATTCTTTTTATCAAGTTTAAGCCCAATCGGGCATACTAATGTTTACCCCCACAGTGGTTTACCCCATATGGATGACCCTTGATGTCGTATGACTTTGGTTAGCAAATGTATACAAAATATAAACAAGAGCCGCTTAGATATTGAGAGCTATGGATAGTTTCACAATACTTTAGAGATCATATTTTTTCAAACAAAAGTCTAAGCTCCCTGATATAAGCGTAGTAATTGAAAGTTGAAGTATGAGCGATTTTGTGTACACTTTCTATGGCATGTGCAGTTCTACTATGGTACTGCAGAGCATGATGGGATACACCAATCTGCTGCTGTGGGCCCAGAGTTGTCTATTGTACTCTATTGTACTTTATTTATCCGTTGCTGCTTATTTGTTATCTACTTTCACCATTATATTGATGATTCTTTTTACCAAATTTAAGCCTGATCGGGCATACTTTGGTTTATCCTTCATGTAAGACTGCATGGAATTAGCCTAGCACAAATCTTATATTGAAGGATTATACAGCTTTATTCGTAAGCTGCTTAATTCCACAATGGAGTCTTTACACTAGTCTAACTCATGAATATCTTACACCAAGGATACACCCATACTTTTATATTGTTTGATCCCATATGACACTTGACCTCTGATTACTTCGGTTTTAATCAGACGAAGTTTAAAATGTAGCCCCTAGATGACCCTTTACCACAGACGACCCAATTTTATTTGTTACATGTTCCCCTCTTATGAAGGATTTCACTTGCCAAGTTTAAGCCCAATTTGGGGAAGTTTAGCATTTAGCCACTAGATGAGGTTTGACCTTGGATGACCTTGATTTCATTTTGGACATATATTCCCCTCATATCAAGGATTCTGAGCCTAATCAAACAAAGTTTAAGATTTGAACCCACCATGACCTTTGCCCACCAATGACTACCAAATATCAAATTGATACGTCTATCAAGTGCGGTAAAATGCATAGCCGGACACTTAGACACACAGACAGATAGACACAGACCACTCATTATTTTTGTATACTAGATAATGATTGAGGATACATAATGACGATTTGTTATGCATTTAAATTTCAGATTTGGATGACTATGGTTGGAGAACTGCAGTGACTGGATTAGATGTTATTATTATTATCCTGTGCTTGGTGTCTAGCATCCTTTGTTCAAGATCACTGTATAATGGCTACTTACTTAAAAAGGTAAATATCAATGGAAATCAAACTAATATGGTCATCCATTTAGATATTGAGTAGAAAAAAGCTTCTCTTTGCTCAAGTCTTTTGGACATATATGGCATGTTGTGTTCATGAATCTTGTTCTCCTTCTTGTCTTTATTTCATTCGTTCTTTCCTTCAACTAATAATTTGTTGGGTGCATTACATAGTGACAGATGTCAAACCGGGTGTATTACATAGAGACAGATGTCTATCCCAAATTTTAAAAATGAGCATCGGGAAAATGTTGAGTAGGTGAATTATAGTGGAAACTTGCCATTAATGTTCAGAAATTCATGTGTCCATTAAAAGTAGACCTTTGAAAGTTATTTTCAAAACGTTAATATGTTGTAAAATCATACATGTAATAGATTGCCAAAGGTATCCATCACTATGGATTTCACAATTTTTTTGAAATCTCAACATCCGTCACTGGATTGTACCATAAAGTGTAAATCCATCACTATGTAATGCATCCAACAAATTATTTCCCCCCCCACACACTAAGTCTCTATCAGAAGCTACACTGCAGTTCTATACCTGGTCATTCAAAGGCCTAGGGCCTAAAACTGAATGTACTAGTAGTTCTCCAGTACTACCAATACCGTAAAACCCGTCTACAAGCATATATAGTGTTTTTTTTATGAAAGCTAAATTAATTGAAGCAAGCGTAAATATACCAATACAATAGATTGGTCTTAAAATAATACATGTTTGCATTATGCTTGGATCCATAATTTATTTGCTCAAACTCCATAATGGCGTCTGTATTAATGTAGCTTTCATCAGAAGCACTCTATATGCTTGTAGACGGGGTTTTACGGTATAGTCCTATAAAAGCAAATTAAACCATCAAAAGTGTCACATGTTGTGTAATCCTGCTAATTACTTTTTATCAACAGTGTTTCTTGTTATAAACTGGATTGTGCATGTCTTGTGCGTCCTCTATGAGACAAAAGCTTAAAGATTGTAGTTTTGAAAATTACCAAGTTTTACACTCTGTTTTTTTAATTAATTTGTTCTTGACATTTTTGTTTGAACTTTCGTAGTTCAGTTTCAGTAGAGCCTTGACACGCTGAATATACAAATGTTATAATCACTTCAATCATGATAAACTTTTACTATAATTTATTCATCTATATTTCTTATTTACCTACAGAAAACAATCAATTTCTTTGACCGGCATTATCAGAAAAAACTGAGCCGATCAGAAAAGATGACATTCCTGAATTTGTGGTATGTGATGATCATAATCAGTGATGTTTTAACATTGGCAGGCACTGTGGCCAAGATTCTTATACAAGAACAGGTAAGTATTCATTTTCCCAGGTGATGAAACTATGGTGCAATCATTGTTATCTAAGCCTGTGTAACGGGCATGGGTCCCAGGATATCGGTCTTCAGGACCATGAGTTGGTACACTGATAGCAGTTAAAAGTATTATACATTGACATGGGTACATGAACCCCATATTTGTGTTTGCTCAAACTCAGCTGTTATCTAGTTATTCTTGTTTTTATTGTGTATTTCAATACAATAATGTTTTTATACCAAGGCCCTTTGATTTGATAGGGCTCTATATGTATCGTATACCTCTTACTTGTATAAGTCACAGGTCAAAATGTCATGAGTCTTCATTATGATCTGTTTTCTGCTGAACTGTTTACAGTGCAGTTCATTCTTAAGTTTTCCAAATAAGAATTTGCTAAGTCCTGAACATATTTGGGATGTTGCTTAATGCAAATATAGTGAGTGGTCTGCGCTTTCGATCAGAATCTGTAGTAAAGCCACTAACTTAATTGGAAAAAAAATAACATTGTGAAGTAGTTTAAATGAGAAGTTTTTTGTTTCTTTACAACTAGTAACTTTTTGTTTCAGAAATATTCTGATTATGACACAGTGAGCCTTCTACTTGGAGCTGGCTGTTTTCTAGTGTGGTTTGGAATCATCAGATACTTGGGATTCTTCCATAGTTATAGTGTAAGTTGTCACATATGAAATGCAAGTTACTTATTGCAAAGCTTGTTTCTCTAATACTGTGTAAAGATATAATCTTCAGGTTTGTCCCTCATCAGATTATATCCTATAATGTATTATGCAGGTATTGATTTAGCTGCTGGCCTGGGCCAGTAAGTTTCACTGTCGTGCTGCCAGTAAACTTTCTGCGTAGGTATCCTGTAGAGCCAGTAGCTTTTTGGGCAACCATTAGGAAATTCCAATAATATATATGAGTAGAGAAGCCACATTTGTCCAACTGCTTTAATATAGTTTACATTTTCGTCCAACTGCTTTAGTTTACATTTTAGTCCAACTGCTTTAGTTTACATTTTCATGCAACATGTTAGACAAAGCTTCTGTTGGTGTTATTTATTTATTTATTTATTTTTTTTAATCAGAGATGTTTTACAATGACCCATTTTATATCTCATCTTGCATTTCCAGATCCCTGTGATCACACTCAAGGTAGCCATGCCTAATGTCATGAGGTTTCTAATCTGTGCTTCAATTATGTACTTGGCATATGCATTCTGTGGATGGGTTGTACTGGGACCATATCATAAAAAGGTAAGCCATTTTCCATCATGATTTTGTTGATCCAGTGGTATGCAGCTCAAGATTGCTTTGACCAATGTGAGGAGGTTCTAAGCATCATCACATAAGTAAAAAATATGTTTGTTTGCCTGTCCTCGTCCGACTGACCGCCCCAAACGTTCCGATCAAATTTTCATCAAAAATGTTGAATTGTTCCATCGAAAAAAATCCTCCTGTATGAAGAAAAACCTCAAACAAAGATATTATTTGAGTCTCAAAATCATGAAGTTCATGTTCATCACCGTCGATATACCAATATAGCACAGCTCTAGGGTCATATTTGCAATAGACTTCAATGTATTTAAACTGCATTTGAGAAAGGTATTTATACAAACAAAAGTGTTGTTATGTCAATATGACAGAGTCCAATATATCAGTCTACATGCTGCTAAAAGTGTTGTTGACAAGAATTAGCAAGTTGAAGACCCAAGTTGAGGATGTATGGATGTTGGCATGCTGGTCACTTTGAAGGAAAAAGAGAAAAAAGTTTATTGACCGACCAACTCATCTATCAACAATGGTAGATAAGTAAAGAATCTTTATTATGGAAAATGGCGGGAACAGAAGGGTAGGACTAGCATTTAAAAAGTGGTGCTGGAAGGGAGATAATACAAGGTAGAGAGAGAGCAGAGAGAGAGAGAGTATATGCTAGTCACTCTCCGAGTCATAGTTATGAACAGTTGTAATGAATGCAGATTCTTTTATCACTTTTTATTTTCTCATTATTGTTATCTCTTCTCTATACAGTTCCGTACTATGGGCATCACCATAGCATGTATGTTCTCTCTCATCAATGGTGATGACATGTTTGCTACATTTGAGGCGATGTCAGAGACCAACAAACGCATATATTACTTTAGTCAATTGTACCTGTACTCATTCATCAGTCTCTTCATATATGTGGTACTCAGTCTTTTCATTGCTGTCATCATGGACACATATGAAACGGTCAAAGTGAGTAGATTTATTTTTTTTTTTTCTGTGGTTTGCGTTGGAGTATACACACATTGCTAAACCTATGTCGATATGTGCGGAGCAATGTTGATATGTCATGCAATGTGCGGTCAATAGCAGATTGCATGCAACTAATCACAGACAAGTGTGTGGCAATGTGCGCCACATAATATAATGCATGGATTAACAAAATATGCCTTATAGAAAAATGTGATTGAAAATAATGTTATGTTTATTCTATTTCTACACCATCATTAATACCCATATCATACTAGCATTCTCAGTGTGCGTGCACATTGTGTACTACATAAACAATAGTAGTCAAACGCTTGTAGTGATTGCACAATCCCTACCAGTTATCAGTCATGGCTAGCAACGTAGCGTCAAAGTTGCCTTGAAGACAAGTGGTTGCCATTTGACGGTAGGGCATGCTAGCAACTTATCTATCAGATATTGGCAGTTGCTTTTCCGATAAACAACGGAAGTTCAAGTAATACCATAAAAACACTCTATGAACCTTGCAATTCAGTTCGGGGGCACTCGTAATTCAAGGACGTCTCTGATTTCAAAGACGGGTCAGTGTTTTCACATACGGGGTCTGTGATATCACATACGCCGAGCTTTGTTGACAGCTGGGCACACGATGCAGCACATCGGAACGAAGCTGAGTGTATTAGAATAAGCTTTCCTATGTTTAGCATATATCTATCTGTGCAAATTCTGACAAATGGTCCCGAACACACTTAGATTACAATGGCCAAAATCAAATGTTTTGAAGTAAAAAATCCCAAGAGTACCCGAGCCTGCACTCTAATTCATGAATTGGATAATAAAATTAGTAGGCACTCAACTTGGGCCAGCTACAACCCTGATAAGGCCTATACTCACAAAATTATTCCCACCGCGCTGGTACGTTCACCAAAATTACCAATATCGTTTGCGACTGGGTTTTGAAACTAGAGAGTATGTGATTTATGAGACGTCTCTGAAATATGATACTGTTATGTGACATGGCTTCAAGATATCAGAGACGTCCATGAATTATGAGTACCCCTGAACTGAATTGCGTAAGATGATACAGGCATAAGTGTTGTGTTATGAAACAGATAAGAAAATCATTGCAAGGGGGTACTTCTTATGACTATGTTAAATGAAAATCAAACTGGACATTTTATGTGCAAAAAAAATTTTGCAATTCAGGAGACTGTTAAAGATCACAACCATTACAACTTAAGAACCAATTGGTATTCATTTTGATGGTGAGCTATACACCAATCCGAGAAGCGTTTACTGTATTTGGCCCTCTATTGACGGAACCACAGATGTACCAGTGTGGGAGATTTAATTTGTTCAATCAATTCATGATCGATTATAGCATACTAACAAGCAATTGGTGGAACCCCCGGACCTTGGGACACTGCAGTTTTACGTCGGGGACACTGCAGTAATGGCCTAGTCAGATTGGTAAATTTTCAGAAGGTGCCAATAAGTAAAGATCATTCATTACAGGTTGTTAATACAGATAACTTGCCTTTCCCAGCCTAAGAAGTGTTCCACAAACAAAGCACTTTCCACTCATAAATCTGCCATATAATCTGACCTATTCCCTTTTTGTTGTAGTTACATTCTGCAAGAGATTTATATTCTAGGAATATCTGCATATTTGAAATAGACTACAGGAAAAATATATCATGACATTGTTTTTCATATTTTCTATTTGTTTTTATTAGGAATTTCATGAGAGGGGTGAATGTGAGAATGATTTGCAAGTATTTATCAAGCAATGTGACGATACTCCTGATTCGGGATGTTTTAGGGTAGAGACGGAGAGTGCAACCAGGAAATTTTTACGAAGGTGCTGCAAAAGGTGAGAGGTGAATCCATTATGTAAGAAATTTGTTACTTACAGGCTTACTCAGTGATTCCAGCAAAAATATTAAAACAATTACTTTAAATTTATATATGGGAGCAGCTTATATATTAATTGAAGTCAATGGAATTCCTATAAGCCAATAGAAACAAATTGGTTTGATCTTTTGATCGACCATCGATGCTTGGGTCGATCCTTATTATTTAGGAGATCAATTATTTGACTATTATAATTGTAATTATATATGAATCTTTGCATGAAATGATATTGACTAATACAAATTTACCATTAATTCTGATTAATAAGTTGATAGTTCATTAATTACAAGCATCGCAGCAACATCAACGGTCGATCCAAAGATGGAACAAATTTGTTTCTGGTGCCTAAGGTGTTGTTTTCAAATGCAATTGTAGTGTAGCTCCTTTCATTTGTGTGTTGCATTTATAGTTAATGAAATCTCACATTCCAACAGAGGGTGTAAGTTACAGCAGGATACCATGGAATACCATTTAAAATCCACACTACCCCTGTGGAAGATTTAGCTAAAGTCTTCCACAGAGGGAGTATGAGTTTTGAATAGAATAAACAATTGGGTAGCTTCAGCTTTCATTTGAAATACTCACTCCAGTTGTGGAAAATAAAGGTAAAGCCATAATCACGCCATAATAAGCCATAATAATCATTAAGCCATAATGATGTTTTAATATTGTAAAAAGTGACGCTTAATTTGGCTATTTGCCACGATGTTATTTTCAATAAATATGAAATGAAATGAAATGAAATACAGGGGAGCATGAGTTTCAAAATGATTAACCATGAGCAATTACAATTGAAAAACGTAATCCCCATGGAACATATTTCCAAAATCATTCACAGGGGTTGTGTGGATATCAAATGGAATAGCCCATTGGGGACAGCCTGTCTAACAGTAGGTGCAATGGGCTGCTTCAATTTAAAGCATGTTTAAAAGTCCTCTATCCATGATTAAATAAACAGTTTACAGTTTTAATTATGAAACATGGTTTGGTTTCATACACTAAATGTCCATGATTAATACACAAAATGTACACTTAGAGAATAAGCGATAGGAATTTTATTTTGCCTATCCTCTACCGTGTGATAGGCGACAGACAGGTCCAATATTTTGAGTAGTGGATGCGGCGCAGCGGTATACTACGATAAAAATATTGGACCTGCCTGTCGTCTATCATAGGTAGAGGATAGGCAAAATAAAAATTCCTATCGTTTATTATCATTCTTAGTCAGTTAAATATTATTTTAATAACTGTAAACAAATTTTTAAAGCAAAAACTAAGTTACCGTCATAAGAACTCCCCTCATTATAAAATGAACGAAACTTGTTTACAACTTCACGTATTCTGTTGCGCGTATTGCTAAGCTGCGTTAGCGTATTCCGCACTAGTCTACGCATCCAGCGCGATACATACGCGCACCTCTACTCGCGTGTTACGCATTATCAAGACGCATGATGACGTGGGGTCGTCTACGGCCTGATAGACGGCACCAGAAATGTGTCTACGAGCTAGACCACTCCCACTGACTAAGAATCTCAGATAGTGGGCAATCTGAATTGCACAGGGAGACTCAAATGCAATCCCTATGTTAATATGTAAATTTCTCCTGCTTTATTCTGCAAAGATCGCATATAGATAAGTAGGTCATGCCTGTGTCACGCAATGCTCATATTTTTTGATAAGCGAATGAGGGGCTAATGTGATGAAGATGTGATTTGATTAGCCAATTAGAACCCGACTTAATGTTTATGCCATAAACTGCACCAAATTGGACAGTGTGAAAGGTCTTTGCAAATAGGTGTATGTATACATTATTATAAATTATCTTGTGTGGAAAAATGAGATGTGATTGTAACATGTCTTTTATTTATGCATTTATCTCTTTCCTGCTTGCAGAAACAACCAACCAAATGAATATACACCATTAATGGATTGATGGCAGCCACCATGAACTATTTTATACAGAAATGAATTTATTTTGTTAAATTGTACAAATGTAAAAAAGTGTATTTAATTTATTTGTTAATCACTTATGAAAGACATTTCTAAAAGAAAGGTATTTTGCAAGTTATTTCAAAAAAATTGGTATTTATGATGACTGTCATCTACTGATGTGTTAAGATAGATAATTTTACAGTACCAACCTACCTACCTACCTACCAGTCAGCATCATGCATTTCTGCATCTGCTACCTTGCTCAAGAGATGCTTCCAAGCCCTACAGTCCAGAGCTGCAACATCCCCTCCTCTACAGCTGAAAATGGGCATAATTATTCTATGAAACAGGAGACCTCATAATTTGGATTCATGCTATCTGTCCTCAAAGTTATCTGCTTTGCAGCCCAGGGTTTTTTTTTGTGGGATAGTGTTGGGGTTGAATGATTTGGTGCTGTATGAATTACAGCCGGTAAAAGTTACTATAAACTGTTGCAAGGTTCCTTTTATGTGTTAACCATGGCGTATACATGTGCGACATCAAGCGTGTGCATAGAACCTTGTGGAAAATGGAACGCACTGGATGTTTAGCGGTACGCTCAATTTGTAAAAGGAAATCTGCAAAATATTATAAATACTAGTCTATAGCCTATATGTGACACGATCTGGTCCATGGGGGCCAAAGGCGGCAAATTTGAAACTGAGATAAAGGCAAAAATATGGAGTTAAAAAACAATAAAATACATAAGAAAATAGACATCAAAAAACTTCATAACTTTAGAACCAAGTATGCTAGGTCTTTGGTGTTTTCAGTAAATGATAGCCTATTGTATGTATAATGTTAAGTCAATTTTCAAAATGCCTCCTTTGGCCCCATGGACCAGATTGTGTCACATATATAATAGCGCTTGAACCTAAGGGCATAGTATATGCACCTCTGGGTCCCAGAAAAACAAAGAGCTTAAGAAAACTCATTGTATAGATATCTTTATTTGTAAACTTTTCTGATGTCAGCACCCCAGGATGAGTTGCCCCATTAGATGCCCAGTTTAGGTATACAACACTGGATTATACATGTTCTATTTGAAACATGTGAAGCTGAGCTTAATTTTAAATTTTCACTATTATTCAATTCATTTTTGAATTTGAAATTTTCCCACCATAAATTTTAAATTGTATTTTAAATTTGGGAAAAAGTCTAAGGTTAATGCTCCATGCACTTTAACACACAGAGACTACCTCCACACGTACCCCCAACACACCCACCAACATAGGACGCAGACACCCATATCAGCAGTGGCGGCACTACGGGGGGAGTCAAAAATATTTTTCTTGCCCCCCCAGTTTGGCAAAACCCCCCAAATCACGTAAATTTCCACTTTTTGCGGCAATTTTGCGGAAAATTTGCCAATTTTGCCCCCCCTGAAATTCACTTTGCCCCCAATGCCCCCTCCCTCGAAAAAAAATTCCTGACTCCGCCACTGCATATCACCATAGACTGTCACACATATTATATACAATGTACACACTTGTGTACTTGGAAGCATCAAGTCTTCACATACCTGTTATTCTTGGATATAGTTGTCACTATGTGCTTGTTCTCTTATTGCTCTGTTACACATAATTTAATTATGAAGTACAGTTTGATCAGCTCATAATCGGTGGGCCTTATAACATCACAGATTAGTATCAATATATTTCATTTTGAGAATTGTCTTGCAACATCTTGCCAGAAGCATCACAAGTTATTAATTGAAGTCCTATACTTTTTGTCTACTTTCTTTAACATGCAAAATAAAGACCAGACAGGTCAACTATATATGTCACTCTTAATGTTGGTCTACTTTTCGGTGTGCTGATAAAAGCGTAACAATTCCCGCCGATTACAAGCTGATCAAAGTATAAATGCATTTGTAGGTGTAGATACAAAATGGGTAATTTTGTTGAGTGACAAATCCAAACAATACAATATTTAGACTTTTAAGTTAAAACATCTTAGTTATGACCACTGGAGCCCACTGCTTTTCCGGATCTTTTTCTCATCCCTATAGATTGTGTGGTTTTTTAGCAGTGGATTGCATGCAGGGTCACACAACATAGGGATGATAAAATTGTCTTATTTGTCATAAATAAGTCTTTTCAGTATCCTGGATGAGCCTTAAATAGGAGCTCTGGATTTGTCAAAAAAAAAAACCCAGATATTTTAATTCAGTTTAATTTGTAGACATAAATCTCAGCTGAATCAACCCTGATTTACACTTGCAAAAGATGCAATTCCATTTCAATCATGTTGCTACCAAATGCAATCAAATTCAATGCCTAGTGTAAACAAAAAGTCACCATCAAATGTTGCATAGGAACATCATTATGTTGAAATAAATTGTTGTTAAATTAAGATGTTGCTAGTAAACTGTCGCTTGAATTTGTATTTTTCATGTATGTGGGCTGAATTAGGGTAATGAAAGTTGATTGTGAGTTTCCTATCACCCATGCATATCACCTATTTGATGCCTCGTAAGAAAGGCATTTTGCAGAAATAATTCATGGATTTGGCATTTTATTGAAAACTTGGAATATGTTATTTGCTTAAAAGTTACCTTTTTCAGAGTCGTCATTGAGCAGCGGCGTAGCTTGCGACACCATCACACGGCGTCTTCATTCATCGTAGTGATGTATTGTTTACAATCTACGAGTTACAAGCTAAATCGAATATCAGTATCCATGCTGCTGTTGGAATATGTTAGTTTTGCTATTTTGATAGTGTCCTGTGCAAAGTATAGAGATCAAATTATTAAATAAGCTATAGTATATTAACCTGTCATTTCTTTTCTTCAAAGGCTTTTTTAGTGTGATGGAGAACCCGATTATGTGTTAAATAATGAATGGACAAAAATAATAAATATTTAAACAGTCACCTCATCATCAATATGTGAATGATTGGAAACTCAACATCCACTTTTGTTAAGCTAAAACATAAGAAATAAAGTTGACTTCAATTTACTGATAGTGTAAAATAAATTTTTCATACTGTAAATGGGATATTCCAAGGTTGTTAAGTTAAATAATGTATGTTACAATATGTACATATGGATGAAAGATTGACCAAAGTAAGAAAGATACTAAATAAGTGCATCAGTAATTTTGTTTGAGGTGTGCAGTGCATTTAACTAATAGCAGTGGCGTAGTATGGGTCATCATATGGGGGGGCACCGACCATGATTGGGGGGCATTGGGTCTGATTGGCAGTGCAACTGTTCTGTTGCCTGAACATCACAGAATGAAATGACACCTATCTGATTTATAAGGTTATGACTGTTTTTGAAAAATGTGAAAGAAATCAGATCCTTTAATTTTTTTGATTAGTGTACAGCTCAACTTACCGTACTTTGCCTAACCAGACAGTCCATGCCAAAATTGTTACTACACCTTTACATTTCATCGAATCTCTTTTTGATGTCTGTCATTTTGAACATCACACTTGAAAGATATTTCAATATTTTATTAGAAATTAAGCATGTAGGCCGTTTGTTATGACTTGATGAATGAAGCTGTTAAAACAGATTTTGATATTTTTGCTTATTTTTCCTTTTTTGCCCCAAAATGTGTAAAAATCAACATTTTTGGATGACCTATATATTTTCTTTGAATATTTATCAAATTTCTTAATTTAGGTATAATACAGTGCAGAAAAAGATGTCAAAAAATCTGTTAAAACAGATTTCAATAAATTGTTCCATTTTCCATTTTGGGTTAAATACTCAATTTTCATGCGGGATATTTGAAACATAAAATGAAAACATGTCCATTGCACTTTTTCCTCGAGATGTACTATAATATCAAGGTTACGGATATATTATAATCCCTTCTTATCTTCACTGATCCATCAGATACCTATTGTTATGAATGATCAATGAAAAGGTTCAGAACTGGGCTACTAATGGTCTGTCAAGTATCTATAGTTATTTTCATGACTGTGTCAACTCAAAAATCATGCAAGGTCGAATGTAGGAAAAGTATGATCAGTTGAGCTGTACCTATTTGATTTTATTTGGAAAACTTGATGATAAACATCCCTGAGAATATTATGAAGTGGAAAAGTAACTGAAGGAAGAGAATTGTATATATTGATATATACCTTTGTGATTTTGGCTTGAAAATTGTTAAAGAGAATCATACAGAAATAATTACCAATGTACCTATGCGTTTTTAATAATCTCTGCACCCTGTGTATTGGGGTGTAAAGGGCATTCTAGTGTTATTCCAAAATTCAAATTCAAATCCAAACCCCTATGAGCATAAATTTTCCAAATACCAAAATCCCTCCTGTCCCACATGATTCAAAAAGGTTCATTTGAACCGCTTCATAATTGTATACCTGAGTGGAAGAAGGGCCCAACTGTTCTTCCTTGTGTGTGAAAAGATGAGCCAAAATCCACTTTCTAAATAGTCTTCCACATACACTTAATCCTGATTTTCATGGAGTTAGGCCCTTCTTCCACAAATATTGGGTTAAAGAGGAATTTTGTTCATCCATGAAATCTGATTTTCACTACGATAAACTTTCTTGCTAACATATTACAGGCTTCTACTTGTGCAATTAATTGATCATTACCAAATTTCAGTAGCTAATTCATCTGCTTTCGTAACGCATCTGCTTACGAAACTGGCACTTGCAGTTTAATAGTGGAAGAAGGGCCCAATTAAAGCTTGTATTAAGACCTGTACCATTGCCATGGAAACGTCATATATGATTTTGAATGTATGTAATACTGTATGTTCATGTATCAAAGGTCACCTGAAGATGAAAATATTCTGTCTATAACACTTTTCCAAATATTAAGTTTTTTCTTAATATCTTAAAAACAGTTTTGATGGAGGTATTCAATTGGTTCCAGAGGTCTGGTTACAACTGAGAACGTGAAGAAATTGCATTATGTCTTCAAATTTGTTGGCACCAAATTCTCCAAGTTTCTGGTTCAAGAGATGAGCATAGTTTAAGAACACCCTTATCAGCCTTTATATCACTTGGAACGTGCGCAATGAACCCCAGAGGGACACAGCTCCATATCTTTTTTAAATCAAGCCTGTGCCTACTCTCCTTGCACGTTCCTGGTTGCAGGGATAGGCTTGTGTATTATCCACATAGCATCAATGAAGTTTTGGTGTATTCATTGATCATTACCTCTAAACGAAAGTTCCAGTATTTCTGTACAATCGTTGATCATATTATATATTGCTGTATTTTGTTGTCTTCATGGTCTTTGTAGATCCTCCTGCCTACTCGATGGCTTGGGGTGTATGTATAATACATTTGTTCTTTTTATGAATTTTTAATGATCAGTGAAGAATGATTGAAAGCTATCGAATGATAAACACCCTGGAAACGATCCAGTAATTGAGGGAAGAGAACAAACTACATGATATAAAGGGTGCAAGTTTTGTAAACATTTTTGACGAGTGATTTGGGCCTTGTAATGGTCTCTGGAATGATGCAAAACATCTGCCATTAAGCAAGTATGTTTTTTCTGAATAAATAAATGAATATATAGTTAGCTTTGTAAACATTTTTGTGAGTGTATATAATATCAATAATTTATCTCTGTATGTTAAAAACCCCATTTAGATCATGTCTTATTAAAGGTCATTACTTTTTGAAAATAAATATGGAAATAGACTAGGAGCCCAGACGATTTATTCAGCTGAGAAGACACAAAAGGTTTGATGGCCTGGTTATGTTAGTATAGGGCCAAGATTCAATATTCCATATTGCTGCCGGGTCACAGCCTGTACGTTCAGCCTGGGGGTTACAAAATAGCGGGCCAAAAAAAGCATTTATTCAGCTGAAGAGACACATGGACAAAACTTGTTGGATATCACTCCCAGGAGGATACTTTTCATGCCTATTACCTATTACAATGACAGCAATTTGGGCCTGTACGGGGGCCCAGACAGTAGCCCCAAAGGGGCCCGCCCATATGGTGTTATTCAGCTGAAGAGACACATGGATGAATCTTTTTGCATTGGAACTATTACCCATTGGGGTTTACAAAAATACCAATGACAGCAACTTTTTCCTGTACAGGGGCCCAGACAGTAGTCTCAAAGGGCCCGATGTCCCATAACTGATTTATTCAGCTGAAGAGACACATGGATGAATCTTTTTGCATTGTGACTATTACCCATTGGGATTTAGAAAAATACCAATGACAGCAACTTTTTCCTGTACGGGGGCCAAGACAGTAGCCTCAAAGGGCTCGATGTCCCATAACTGGTTATTCAGCTGAAGAGACGCATGGATTAATCTTTTTGCAGTGGAACTACATATATTACCCACTGGGGTTTACAAAAATACCAATGACAGCAACTTTTTTCCTGTACGGGGGCCCAGACAGTAGCCTCAAAGGGCCCGATGTCCCATAGCTGGTTATTCAGCTGAAGAGACACGTGGATGAATCTTTTTGCATTGTAGCTATATATTACCCATGGGTTTACAAAAATACCAATGACAGCAACTTTGTCCTGTACGGGGGCCCGGACAGTAGCCTCAAAGGGTCCGATGTCCCATAACTGGTTATTCAGCTGAAGAGACACATGGATGAATCTTTTTGCAGTGGAACTATTACCCACTGGGGTTTACAAAAATACCAATGACATCAGCTTTTTCCTGTACGGGGGCCCAGACAGTGGCCTCAAAAGGCCCGATGTCCCATAACTGATTTATTCAGCTGAAGAGACACATGGATGAATCTTTTTGCATTGTGACTATTACCCATTGGGATTTGCAATATACCAATGACAGCAACTTTTTCCTGTACGGGGGCCAAGACAGTAGCCTCAAAGGGCTCGATGTCCCATAACTGGTTATTCAGCTGAAGAGACGCATGGATTAATCTTTTTGCAGTGGAACTACATATATTACCCACTGGGGTTTACAAAAAATACCAATGACAGCAACTTTTTTCCTGTACGGGGGGCCCAGACAGTAGCCTCAAAGGGCCCGATGTCCCATAGCTGGTTATTCAGCTGAAGAGACACGTGGATGAATCTTTTTGCATTGTAGCTATATATTACCCATGGGTTTACAAAATACCAATGACAGCAACTTTGTCCTGCAGGGGCCCGGACAGTAGCCTCAAAGGGTCCGATGTCCCATAACTGGTTATTCAGCTGAAGAGACACATGGATGAATCTTTTTGCAGTGGAACTATTACCCACTGGGGTTTACAAAAATACCAATGACATCAGCTTTTTCCTGTACTGTGGGCCCAGACAGTGGCCTCAAAAGGCCCGATGTCCCATAACTTGTTATTCAGCCAGATGAAGCGAGCCATTTAAAATGCAGTGGGAATGGCCCTGAAGGAAAAAAATATCCCAAATGTGTCAATTTTGAAATGCTCTCTTTTCCCTTTCAAATTGGTATAAGATGTGGGAATAAAGTCGCAGTGTGCTGAATGAGGCGTTAAAATACGCTACGAAGGAGATATCTATTGCTGATATTGGTATTGATGAAGTAACTAGGTTCTGCTGATATTGGTATTGATGAAGAAGCTATCTATACTACTGCTGATATTGGTATTGGTGAAGTAGTTACCTACTTCTGATATTGTTGTTAATGAAGTAGCTATCTACTGCTGATATTGGTATTGATGAAGTAGCTGTACGTCTACTGTGGACATTGGTATTTATGAAGGTCTATTTTCTTTGCTCTTTTACGGCACGCTTATAAAAAGCATGATGACTCGGACTTCGATAAACCAGGGGAGTGCTTAATCGCGAGAACACACTTTAAAATGGGAGATACATTTGCGGCTCAATGTTATGATGAGATTAGCAACAGCGTTTCCCCAAGAAATTTACGCCACTATTGTTATTAACATGCCCCCCCCCCGCCCGCTCACACACACTTATGAAGACCTGCATGTCATCGCTGATCAAAGGGGGCCTGTGCGTTCATTTTAACCCCGGGCCCGTAATCCCCCCTCCCCGCCTATGGGTAGCTCTAGACAAATGGCTTTGGTAGAAGTGCCTTCAGATCTGGTGGGCACCCCGGGGTGGGCACAAACTGATGTGCATTTTGTAGAGGACTGTTGCTGCACCCACTTGACGTCTTTGATGGAGATATGTGATGTTCAGCTTTGTACTTCATTAACTCACGTCTATGATTCGAAGGGCCTATCTCTGGATAGAGTCTTGTAATCCTAGAGTGGTGGCGCTGGCACTCATCCAAGACAGTGAGGTGTATTCCATCACACTGCGAACTTGAGCCTTGTAAACAGCTGTTGCTCTGCCTCTGACATCAAGTTTATTTGCAACTCTCCTCAGAGCGCCCAGCTTCTGTCCTGCTCTGGATGAGATGTTAGAAATTTGCCTTGTCCATGTCAGCTTGCTGTCGACTGTGACTCTCAGGATCTCCAGCTCCTCCTTCTCAGCAAGTTTGGCGGTCCAAACAGAAGATCTAACTTGGTTGGATTCCTATTTATTGATGTTGTCATTGCCTTACATTTCAATGGCTCAAAGGTCACCTTCCATCTGTCTGCCCAGATCCTCATTTTCTCCAGGTCTCTGTTCAGGCTAGCAGTAACGACCTCAGGGTTGTTTTTATACAGTGCTTACACTCACCTGATTGCAAAACCTCTTCGTGCAAATGGTGTCTACTTTCACATTTACGCCGACGACACGCACATTTACATAAGCTTTGATCTGAGAGTAGATGGAGCGTGTCAACTTGCCTTGAAGAACCTACAATCCTGCGTTTCTGAAATCAAGCAGTGGATGACTTTATACAAATTGCAGTTAAACGAGGCTAAAACCGAATTCTTCGTTGCTGCTTCTTCGGGTTTCCTGCCCGACTTAATAATATCACTCTGACTCTTGGTAATGTAACAATAACACCTACTAAGTCTTTGCGGAACCTTAGCATCGTATTCGATCCTCCGTTGAGTATGAAAGTTCAAAATGTCTTCCATCATTAAATGTGTTAGCTATCATCTCCGGAATTTGTCACGCATCCGCCGTTACTTAATACAAGATGCTTGTAAACTTGCTGTTCGGTCGCTCATTATTTCCCGGATTGACTACATGTATGGTAATGTTTTGCTCTATGGTGCCAATGAAGGTGACTTAACGCGTTTGCAACGCCTTCGGAATAGGACGGCCAGATTGATTATGTTTGTTGGCCGAGACCCTCCCAGTGCTCCTTTACTACGTCTCCTTCATTGGCTGCCAATTCGCGAACGTATCAAGTTTAAACTACTGGTCTGCGTGTTCAAATGCCTCCATTTACAATCTCCATCATATCGTCAAGATCTGATTTCGGTTAAAACATCTGTGTATGCCACTCGTTAATTCGTCAAAGGACAAAACACTTCTATCTCAACCAAAACCAATCCACGTACTGGTGATCATTCATTTGAATCATGAATCATCTGAAAACATACCTGTTCAAGTAGTTTTTTCATGCTCCTATCAAAATTGTCTTGACATGTATTATGCTTTGTATTGTTTGTATTAGTTTATGTCTCTGGTCCATGTACCATATATTCTCTTGTGGACGCTCCATAAATGCCTATAATGTATAATGTTATGTTAGGTTATGTTGTCTCTAGATGTAATCTCACAAAACAAGGTAGAATCATCTGTGTAGAGGTAGAGTTGGATTTTACTCTCATCACCCAGGTCATCAATGATGACAGGGAACAGAAGTGGGCCCAGTATTAACCCCTGGGACACTGATGCATTGATGGAGGAAGTACTTGATGACTGGTCAGATAAGACAACTTTGATGGAACGGTCTATCAGGTAGCTCCTAATCCAGCTGAGCAGCTTGCCGGATACTCCTTTTGCTATGAGTTTCGAGCAAAGGCCATAATGGTCAGACATTGTCAAATGCTCCTTTGATATCCAGGGCAACCAGACGCAGCTCGTTGCCTCGGTCCAGGAGTTGGACCACACTTGAGTCAGAATGTGTGCTGTGCTGTGGTCTAAATCGAAACTGTCTATCTGATATCAGTTGATTTTAAAGGAGATACTTCTGAAGTGGATTCTGTACAACAGCCTCCACGATCTTGCTAATGATGCAGAACAGAGATGGGGCGGTACATAGGTGGATTAGACTTCAAACCTCTCTTGTGAATAGGGATGACAGATGCAGTCTTCCATTGGCTTGGGAAAACTCCTTGAAGAAGCAAAGCTCAAACAGCAGGCTGAGTGGTCTTGCAAGTTCTGCAAGATAATGAGCGCTTGCAAAAAAATATGCGCGTGTATCTGGTTGCAGATTCCTAAGAAGCTTCCTAGAATCTTTTGACCTTTTGATGTAGTGTAGACTTGACGCCTATCCTTCAGCACTGGTACATCAATTTAACTCTGGTGGACTTACCAAACAGGGTGTTAACATGGGACATTGGGCCCATTGGGGCTACTGTCCGAGCCCCCGTACAGGAAAAAGTTGCTGTCATTGGTATTTTTGTAAACCCCAATGGGTAATAGTTACAATGCATAGAAGATTCATCCATGTGTCTCTTCAGCTGAATAACCAGTTATGGGACATCGGGCCCTTTGAGGCTACTGTCTGGCCCCGTACAGGAAAAAGTTGCTGTCATTGATATTTTTGTAAACCCCAATGGGTAATAGTTACAATGCAAAAGATTCATCCATGTGTCTCTTCAGCTGAATAACCAGTTATGGGACATCGGGCCCTTTGAGGCTACTGTCTGGGCTCCCGTACAGGAAAAAGTTGCTGTCATTGGTATTTTTGTAAACCCCAATGGGTAATAGTCACAATGCTTTGTAATAGTCACAACATATTGGCTCTATACTAACATAACCAGGCCATCAAACCTTTTGTGTCTTCTCAGCTGAATAAATCTTCTGGGCTCCTAGTCTAAAAGTAGAGAATGATTTATTTTAGTGAAATAGTGAAATTACGCACAATTAATGCAATGTTCATAAAACGATGAATGACGCAAGGTACAACTTAAACATGGTCTGCTAAATTGTTGGTCTAAAGTAGATAAATTAATACATATTTAGAATAGCAAAGACTATGTTTGGGGCATTGAAATGATAATTTGGCTTGCAAAATCATGCTGAAAGCAGAAAGTCCATACACAAGCGAATGTAGGACATACAATACTATTGCCTCAAAACAAAGTTTTTAGGAAATAAAAGAGGAGCTTAGGAAAAAAAACACACCGAGTTTTTATTCCCTTGTATTTTATGTATTTTGGTCTCTTTTGCAAAATTAGGCCTACATATTCCAACATTCGCCGTACAGATCACGTTGATGTGCTGATTGGTCAAAGTCCACCGTAGATTACGTGAGAACTGAGAGAGCATTGCACACATGCATGTTTTCCAAATAATATTCAAGATAGCATGAATTCAACTAACCAAAGATACTATAAAGGATCTTTGAACTAACTAACGGCCCAGGACTCACCGATGAGCTGACAAGACTAACGGACACCGATCTCTTGTCTGACACAATGGTTTCTATTGCATCTTTGTTTACGAACATGCTACCACTAAAAGCAGATGTAGGGGCATCATTAAGGATATTAATAACGACATTACTCTTCATGATCCTGGTAGTCCTGCTGGTTAAGATTCTACAGATGGTACAGCAAAGACTAGTAATGGAGAAATCCCTGTCAAGTTTACCGGAAGTGCTAGACAGACACTGGTTTTGGGGACATCTTCCAAAGGTAAATATCCGTGTGTCTCCTGGGTGGTGTCTGTAATAGTATGCTGGCAGTGTAAATGACACTGAACATCTAGAATTCAGCTTACATCTACTATATGGCGCGCCATTAGATTTCATGACCCAAACTTCTACCCCCAGTTTAAAGCACGCGTCCCATTCCCATTCACAATCATTTCATGAGATGTCACCCTTTCATGTTGAGAACGAGTGTGGCCCCATCAAACACAAAATGTTTTACGGGTTATATAAAGGATATAAAAAGGGTATAAATTTTATTAAAATAATACTCAAAAACATTTTTGAAAGCTTGCTTCAAAACATTTTAACATAATGTTTTTTAAGGGTAGACAAAATGTTTTGCAAAAATGGTGTCAGGAAATAATATTACAATAGCAATTTCACAACAGTTTGAAAATGGTGTTTTACCAAACGTTTTAAAAACTTTTTTATGACCTTTATATAACACTATTTCGTTTTAAAACATATTTGTCTTCGCTGGGACCCTATGAAACTTCAAAAGCGGGGAAATTATCATATCACTCGAATCGTCGCAATAACTTATTTTTCAGATGACAGGGGATGAAAGAGAAATGGCATGGAGTCAAGAAGCTTACTTCATACCTTACCCAAAGTACAGTGTCAATTGGTTTGGTCCATTTTTGCCTGTGGTGACAATCTACCATCCTGAAGCAGCCAAGGCTATACTCTCTACTTCAGGTAAAAGCCAGGTGAAACGGTTGTGAAATTTCTTAATCCGTTATTATTTATACCCTCCGCTGTAACGATAATTCTACTGGAAGAAAGTTTGTGCAATAAAACATTTGTAATTTATTTTAAGAAAATTAGACTAAAAGTGCATTGCTAAAAAGAGGGTTGAACCTGGAAAGGCGTTCTGTTAGATCGCACCACCTTGTTGTCAAAAACCCAAGATCCATCTTGGTTTCCCATCCTCCAATAATACTTGCAGTATATGGAATGCCCTACCAGCACATAGCTTAATTTGTAAAGCTTCTAGCGGGATGTTAACTTGCTATTTTGTCGCCAACCCGTCAATGTTAGCTAAAATTAATAGATATTTACCATTTAGCCTCGGCATGATAATAAAACAATAACAATAACACACACATGAGAAATGCCAAACTTGTGTAAGCGCTAAATGTAATCAGAATTTTGTAAAGTATGGGCCTACCATTATTATTCTTAGTCTTAGTTAAAAATACTATGTTAGTAAATAGCAGAATATCTTTATTGCAAACGAAGGAGGTCCCCGGTTCGAATCCGGGTGAAGGTGTTTACCTCGTGAGTTTCCCTATTCTTGTTCTATAGGCTAGATATTATATGATACACGTCTAGAGGTTTTAAATACGTTTGCTTGGATCTTTTGCAAACACAGAACCCAAGGAAGACTATATTTTCGACATGCTTTGACCGTGGGTAGGTGATGGTTTATTACTGAGTACTGGCAAGAAATGGCTTCGCAATTGAAGACTCCTGATACCAGGGTTTCATTTTGATGTTCTTAAACCCTACGCTAAAATCTTCCAAGGCTCAGCTAATGATTTAGTGGTAATTAATCTATTATTATTTATAATGCCAGTTACTTTATTTTCCTTTAACCTGAACTGCTACAGAACCCAAGGAAGACTATATTTTTGACATGCTTCGACCATGGTTAGGTGATGGTTTATTACTGAGTACTGGCAAGAAATGGGCTCGCAATAGAAGACTCCTCACACCAGGGTTTCATTTCGATGTTCTTAAACCCTACGCTAAAATCTTCCAAGGCTCAGCCAATGATCTAGTGGTAAGAAGCTGTAATAAATTCAGTTAAGTTAATTCTATTATATCAATCAATGTAAAATTATTGTCATTAATGTGATTTTAAATACATGTTAATTGCAACTCAGTGGTTATTATCCAATTTTTAGGTATTTAGAGGGGAGATATAATCTACAAACCTAAAGCAATCTTTGGGCAACGCAAGTAGAAACTCGTAATTGAAGATAGAAAAACTGAAAATCACCGAAGTTCTCTTGCAATTACAGACTAAATGGAGAACGTTATGTTCCAACGGGAAACCAGTTTCGAGGGAAATGTTTGCAGATATCAGTTTGCTGACTTTAGATAGCCTCTTGAAATGCATCTTCAGCGTGGAAAGTAATTGCCAAGAAGAGGCTGAGGGGTATGTACTTTCCTCCTCCTTTCTCAATCCCCATTCGACTCTGAATCTCCCCCTCTCTTCAGTTTCACTCCAAATGATAACTTCCTGAAGATAGGAGCTTATCAGATCCCTTCAAGGATGTGAGCTCTAACGAAGTTGAGAGTGATTTCCCACATCAGTGCTTACTCTGCTTACACAAGGTAAATCAATTGAAAATATGTGACATTGGGGTGATTTTGAATTGAGTAAATGACGTAATGCGTACAGACGTTTGGAATAGGACGTCACTTTTAAAGACCGCAATCATTATTATGCTACAAAGAACCGTTGCGTTAAATTTGAAACAATTCCGAGATTTTCAACGCCAACACGATCGCCGATCAATTCAAATTTACTCATCTGTGACCTATGGTGACTGTTTTGAAGTTGATTTAATGGCGTGTTCGTCGAGAGTTTTGCGTGAAAATACAACCCAACTTCGAAAACAAATTCCAAAAAATGAATTAGCCTGTAATTGTTGGGAGGGCGAGTTAGCGCAGCGGTAGTTCCCTCGCTTTGCACCACTGAGGTCCCGGGTTCAAGCCCGGCGCTGCCCAAAGACTCATGTGCACTTGGTTTATCCCGATTCCATGCTCGCTCTCGCAGGTTTTCTCAGCTCCGGGATCTCCGGTTTCCTCCTGTATCGCAAAAATCGGTGATTAGTTGTTTGGTTATCAAAACTTCCTTCACCCAATGGAATTTGGGGAGCTGCACAGATAATTGGTGGATGTTACAATCTAAATGCGGATAGGTGTGCGCCGTTCGGCAGCAACCTAGTTGATGCGATCTGATTGTGATGATTCACCATTGCAGCGAAATTACAGCGCTTTGAGTCGCTTTAAGGCGCTTTATAAATTCAAAATTTATTTATTTATTTATTTATCCGCCTATTTCAAGGAGGAGGAGAGGATAGAACACTATCATGGTAAATAGATGCTACATGACAAGCACCTATCATATCGTTGCAATTTTGCTGTAAATGTGATGATAATCATCATTAAACGTTTGTTTAAATTTAGCAATTCACTTTTGCCTTTTACTATGTTTATTTTCTAAGCCGCGAGAAGCATCCATATATCCGTGGTGTAGTGGAGTTAGCTCAGCTCACGATGGAACGTATCCGTTTCCTACCACATCACATCGATCTAATATACCACTTGAGTTATAACGGATACAAATGGCGACGAGCGACAAAGCTGGTTCATTCCTACACAAAATCTGTGATCCAGAAACGGAAGGATGTCTTAAAGGATCCTGAAAATAGCAGAGATCAAGATAGGAAATATATCGACTTTTTGGATATTTTGTTGAGTGCTAAGGTAATGTGCTGAACTCCCTTCATATCACTTTTCCCCACGATGGGAACATTTATCATGTCTACCAATTATAAGACATAGTATATACGAACCTTTCCTTTCCGTTGCAGTTTAACCTTTTCTGTAGAATGAAACGAATGCCCAGAATGATATTTTAGTACACTGCTTGCCGAGGTGAAATATGGACTGTCCCATTCTACGAGACTTTGCCGAGTTAAAATGGGATTCAATATTTCACCTCGTATTCTTTCAATTTGCTAATAAAACATTATCTTTTAAATTCATATAATTGTCTTACGCTATGGAATAGAGTAAGACAGTAGAATCATCCTCGTCTGTGTATGTGGGTGTGGGGGGTGTGTGTGTGGGGGGGGGGGTGGGATGTTATATTAAAAAATAATTAAACGTGATTAAATGTAGTAGTCATATAAAGATTATATAGGATTATGTTTTACTTTCGATGTTATGATTGTTTTGGTTAATTATTTTAATTATTTTATTTAATATTAGAAACATCGTGTATTATTTCTAGTGTTTCAATTAACCCATTTTTCACAGTTATATCTGTAGTTATCATCTGGATTTTATACCATCATCTTCAGTTTTATGCGTAGATTCTTCTGATCTACGTTGTTATTTACATTTATCTTAATTTTCCCGTTTAAATTCTCCAAAAGATTACGTCTATTGCTGGGAAAAATGATATCACTTATGGCACAAGCAAATAACTGATTATTTTTAGGATGAAGACGGTTCAGGACTTACAGATCAAGAAATTCAGGATGAAGTGGATACATTTATGTTTGAGGGTCACGATACAACAGCGAGTGGTATATCATGGTTTCTATATAACTTGGCCGTCAGACCCAAAATACAAGAAAAGTGTCAACGAGAAATAGACGAATACTTTCAGCTAAAGGGAACCGATCAACTGGAATGGTTGGTTGATATGTTTTTATCATTATTATCAATAACCTCAGACAATCAAGCGTGTGTCCCTTACCATGCTTACGGAACAACTTAAATAAACAAAGAAACAAATTTCAAACCTAAACCATCCATGAGTACAAAGGAGCAAATTTAATTACTAGTAGAATGCGTTTAGTAATAATTGCTATGGAGTAACACGAAAATTGGATTTTGAGATAATATACATTTTTCATATTTTCTGTTGAAATCTTGGAAAGGGACTGAGAAGGTAGTTATTTAGTCATATCTATCACCATAGGAGTAATATGCTGTCGATCGGCACTCTTTCTAATATAAATGATTTAGTCTCAGGTATAGCCAGGATTGATAATAGTTCTTTAATGCGTAATTTCAATTTGGGACACATGCCACAGAACAAATGCGCTGTAGTCAACAATAATCCACAAAAGAAACATAGCTTAGCTTTTATTATACTATTATTAGGTATGTCACAGTGGCTGCACAATAATTCTTCTACACTGTGCATGCAAGCATAACAGTGAATTGAAAAGCGCGCGCTTCAAATTTGGCCAATTTTAGAAAACATCCATGTCGATAAATGAATTTCCTCATATGCTTCATTTATCCAAATTGTTTAAATTTTTAATATATGGTGCGTGAAGCCTTTCCGAGGCTAACATCGGGTCCTCACAAATTAAAAATTGTTTTGTTTAAGAGCTACTGCCTGTTTTTATGGATTTTTGAAGATCGCTCGTAAATCAGTAAATATAGGCCTATTGAAATAAAGGGACCTACCACCATTTAGCTGAAATACTAATCTTTATTAGCATGTAAATTATTTCCGTCGACAACGAATGAAACACTTGCCTAAAAGTAGTTGAAGCAGAACATTAATCAAAGATATTTTTAGGGAGTAATTTTCCAAACCACAATAGCTCTAAGCCATTGTGTGTGTCCAAGGCCATACTATTTTTGTATACGCGGTACAGTAGAATGGCTGTTCCTTTTACCGATTGTCCTCCCATGTTAATCCAGATAACAAAATGTTAATTTAAAGTCTCATTGCAACTGAATTTTTATTTTTACTTTTCGGACTTGGCTTTGAGTAATGGTGACACATACCATGTTTACAGTAAAAATGAAAATTATATTCCAGACACCGTCAAAATGTTAAACTTTGTATTTTATTGTATTGTTTTTAAATAATTAACTGCAGTTCATTTATTCAACCTCATAACAGGATCATACTTAAAAATTTATGATGAATGAACAGACGTTCATTAAATATTGAAAAAAACCCACCAAAATTACTCATGCCTAATTTGCATAATAATATCATGAATACATAATTAGCTGTAATTACCTAATTTGCATAATTAATTACTTTTTGAGTATTTTTTGTTATCAATTGAAAGAACTTTGTATACATATGTGTTAAAAAAAAAACCGCACCTTTATATCATGTACGGTTTTCTATTGGCATCAATTTTGCATATTAATTAGCTGAACTTAGTCATTTTTTGAGATTTAATTTGTATGCAGATTGGCCGAAATTGCTAAAATAGTATATTTGGTTAATTTATTATAATTATTCAATGATAGATTTTTTAAAATTTTGTTTTGTTTAACGAAGTCAGGAAAGATAGGCATTTAACATGCATGTGATATTTAAAGTAACGCTGCTTTTTCAAGCAAGGGTCCAAATAAACCTTCAAAATCTCGAAATGTGCCAATTTTGTCATTACAGCCATTTGTGGCAGGATTTCATTCCATCTACGAGCATCTTTAAATTGACACTACATCACAATGCATTGACCGATTTCAATTCTGTTTTTTGATTTTTGATGCTTTAATAAAGTTCAATAATGTAGGAACATTAAATAACGTGTTTCTGCTGCGATTATTTTTGAGGTGATATGCCTACTATTATCGACATTGTTGAAGACTTTTGCGCAATTTCTCATAATGGCCTTTTTTCTTCAGGAACGACATGAATAATCTTCCTTATCTGACAATGTGTATCAAGGAAAGTTTACGTTTAAGTACGCCGGTTCCTTATATATTACGTCGAGTAACCCGAGACATCACACTACCTGACGGCAAAGTAATTCCTACTGGTAGGTCACACCATTATGTCATGTAATTAACAGAATTGATTCCACAAGAGTAAAGTTGAAACAAAATTGTTCTTCAAATCCTTCTCTACTATATGGTTGATGGAAAATAGAACATGCAGTTAGAAATATGCGCTGCAAAATATGAAGTTAAATGTGTAATTAAAAAATCCTGGTTTTCTCATACCGACGAACCCCCAATTATATATTCCGTCCTTAGTATGATTCTGACTGTAGAGGGCGACATCATTGATTGTCAAAGTGACAACCCGCGTATTGACGATTTGCGTATTACCCGTATCATACTAAGCAGCCGCAAAGAGGCGTAGCTTTTTTTCAGTGGCGTACATGTACACCATTGAAAAAACGCTAAGCTCGTTGCAACTGTTTATGCGCCTGTCACACTACACCGAATAGGTCTTCCGTACAAGAAACGGATGGTATTTTAGTAAATCCGTTGTTGTTCGTCAATGATCGTTTTATGTTCTTTTTATGTCCTGCTATCATCCGCCAAATGCGTTTCGTGTTAGGTGATGTTCGTTAAGTCCGTCGGCAAGTTTTGTGCATGCACAAAACTTGAAACGGAATGTACCGAATACACATGTTCGGTATTTATCCGATGTGTGTTCGTATGGTGCTGCATATTGCCGGAGTTTGTTCGCTCTCCTTTCGTTCATGTTCGTTCTTTGTTCGTTGCACTCGGCCCGTGTTCGTTGCAAATACGTTCCTGTGAGGCCTTCACCACCGGATAGCATATTTTTGCATTCGGTGATGTACGTTGACCCAGACCGTGTTAGTGTCACACTGCACCGGATCGGTCTTCCGTATAAGAAACGGATGGTATTTTAGCAAATCCGTTAGTGTTCGTCAATGTTCGTTTTATGTTCTTCATATGTCCTGCTATTATCCGCCAAATGCGTTTCGTGTTAGGTGATGTTTGTTTAGTCCGTCGACAATACGTTTCAAGTTTTGTGCATGCACAAAACTTGAAACGGAGTGTGCTCGAATACACATGTTCGGAAGTTGTCCGATGTGTGTTCGTACTGTTCTGTATATATACCCTGGGTTTGTTCGTTATTCTTTCGTTTATATACCGCAGGTGTTTGCAAGGTTTCGCAGGCGCTTGTGCCGGATGTAGGCCTATGGCGAACATGTGCATCGATCATGGGGGGGGGGACTTTCTGAAGTGTGTGTGACGCAATATCATATTTCCCCCAGTACTTTAGTGACTGACAAGTAGAACAAAGGGGGGAAGGAGAGAAAAAAGAAAAGAAAGTGAGAAAAATTGAAGAGAGAAGAGAAGAGAAGAGATAAAGTTAAATTGCACGTAATTTAGTAGGCCTATGCATGTAAGTAGTATTGAGGGAGGGGCACTTTCTGAAGGGTAGAGGACGCAATATCAAATTCCTACCAGTTTTAGTGATTGACAAGAAAGAAAAAAGAGAGAAAACATGGAAAAGGTTAAATTGTACGTTATTGAGTAGGCCCAGGATAGTATATAGTAAGCCTAAGTATAGGCCTGTGATTATTATAGGCAGTGCTTAAATGTGGTTCCTTGGCCCAAAAGCCTGTGAAAATTACTGCCGGCCCGTCGATATGTAGGGCCCGTGACATTTTGTCACCAAAATCAGTATTTAAGACAGACTTAGGTCTATTACTGACTTTAACATATCAATCCACGCATGCTTTACCTGAAATTACGAGTCTGAAGTCTTATATCTAAGTGTCAGTGGATCAGTGTAACATTTTAAATTTTGCAAATTCAGTTCGGGCCTTCTTTGTTTTTTGTTTAAGGCAATAATAGTGTAAAAATGATGCACCAAAAATAATTTTCCAAATTTTCCATTTTTAAAACAAATTTTTTACACAATAGGCCTAGGCCTAATAATGTAAATAGGCCCTACAGTCCCCATGCAAATGGCTTCAATTGGACCTTCAGTTTGAAAAATGGACAAGTCTTCCTTTTTTGCTTCTGCTATGGACATCCACGTGTTATTTTTAAAACAATTGTTTATATTATACAATAATGGTGAAACCTTTTCAATGGCTTCAATTAGGCTTTCGTTTCACCAATTTGCGGCTGTTTCAAACTAAAATAGTACCCAATAAGAGTGCTAAAATTGATCCAAAAAATGACAAATGGCTTCAATTGGGCCTTCATTGTCCAAAGGTTTCTCACCTCTATTGCCCCCGGACGCTGGTTGCCCTGATATATCAGATTTGTAGCCCTTTTGTACTTATTAGCCAATATTTGACCATTTTCGTCAAAGTTTTCCCCCTTAAAGTTGTCTTTCCCCACTTTGTTCACCCTCTGAAAAAGTGCTTGCTACGTCACTGCCTCTAAGGGGTCAAAACCCTCTCAAACACCCTCTCCTCCCCACTTTTCTGATAGGGTGGACGTCCCTGTTGGTGCCACATGCCACGGATTCGCCGGTCATTTGTCGGACGTTGAACGATTGAATATAAAACGCCTGCAGGATTATTAGCGGCCACAACGCATAGAGAGACGAACGGGAATCGGACCCCCAAATCCAGACATTTGTCGGACGTTGACCCCCAAATCCGGTCATTTGTCGGACGTTGAACGATCGAATATAAGACGCCTGCAGGATTATTAGCGGCCACAACGCATAGAGAAACGAACAGGAATCGGACCCCAAATCCGGTCATTTGTCGGACGTTGAACGATCGGATATAAGACGCCTGCAGGATTATTAGCGGCCACAACGCATAGAGAGACGAACGGGAATCGGACCCAAAATCCCACCGAATCTTCTGCCGGACTGGTGATTTTGCCACCAAATAAAATATTTTTGTATTCGGTGATGTGCGTTGATCCAGTCCGTCGTAGTGTGACAGACCTATTAATTATACAAGCTTAAGGTACTTCACGGGTTACATATCAGTCGAATATCATCACAGGGGTGGGAGGCACGTGTCACCCCAAATCAAAGTGAAAATTGTGAAATTCCCATTGAAAATTGTCAATAAATGGCCTGTGTCCTGTTAGATAAGCTCGGTGCCTCGTACCCAGCAAACAAAAAGAGAAACTTTTATTCTCAGGTTATGTAAGGATATGAAAGGTTTTGATAATGTTCCAAAAATATTTCGAAAACGTGGTGCTAAACATTCTAACATAATGTCATTTAAAAATTGACAAAATACTTTGCAATAATATTTTCACAATTAACATTTCGACAACATTTTTTGAATGTTGTTTTAGAGTTTTTCCATGTAAAACGTTTAAAAAGAGTGTTCATGACTTCTATATAACCCGACATTTAAATGTTATTAAAACGTCTTGAATAAGACCAAAACGTGTTTATAACGTAAGAACATTGTTTTGTTTATTGGGTATTAATCTGATACCCGTAGAGTCTGAGATGTCTCTGTCAGGATTTGTTTGAACAAGGAAATATTCGTTTCAGGCACAAAGAAATAACCATAGACTTCTTCTTTGTATTGGGTATGTTTTTGTTATCTGCAGGCTCATTCGCCTCTATTCTCTTAGTTGGAATACACTTAAACCCTGCTATTTGGACAGATCCGGAATTCTTCGATCCAGCAAGATTTTCGTCAGAAAATATGAAAAATATGCCGCCATATTCGTTTGTGCCGTTTTCTGCTGGACCAAGGTATTCAAAATTATGTACATTGGCGACTATAACATATAAGGTTAAATACCACTAATTAGAGCTGGAGAGTGCCTGAAAAAAGAGGGAATATTTTCTTGTAGGCCATCTGAAAAGATGCTTTGTAATCACTGAAAAATACCAAGCTATATAGGCAAAATGTTAAAATAATATGCAGAAATGACGGGGTTTCTATCACTATTGTACAGTTTTGATGAAAAGTTCCCTCGAATTCATCCGCTGGACATCGATTGTCCCACCCTACTGGTGCGTTCCTTTCAGGTCCTAAAAAGTGAGGACGCACTGTAAATTTGTGGTCTAATTTGCACTTCAGTGGTTTAAAACAAGAAAAGCCTGAATTCATCATTATGTTGAACTTTTGGTCATTTGGGGATTCAACCTTCTACCTTTAATTGATAATAATGTCTTTTAACTGTATGATGAAATCGTGCTTGGAATTACCTAGTTACATTGAAAACCATGTAATTGTTTTTCGTTTCAAACCATAATAATCAATCATAGATACATTTTGTACCAGGGACATTCACGAATAATCAGTATTTTGTGCTTTTTCTAATGCCTGTAAGTTACTAAATTCAGAATATATGAATACATCTGAATACTAGTATTAATATTTTCTTGTTTTACTTTAATATAGGAACTGCATTGGGCAAAACTTTGCTTTAAACGAGTTGAAAATCACATGCGCTACACTCCTATTCAACTTTGAGTTTTCATTCAACACAGCTGTGCCATTGGAAGTAGACCAGAGCCTCATTCACAGAACCAAAAGTGGCATCCATCTCTTTATCACACCTAGGAATTATCAAAATGATTGAAAAACTATTGATGAAAGCGAACTAAAAATGTGTGTTGGAACTACCAAATAAAACTGGACGTAGAGAAACAAAGCGATTAAAAGATGATGTAAAAAGTAGTAAAATGTCAATGTTAGTGGCAAACCAACTACAACTTTGGTAACCCACTGAAACCGAGAATCAGGCATACCAACCCAGCAAACACAAAACGTTTTAAAAACGTTTTTAACGGGTTATATTTTGGATTTTTGGTATTGGTAAAAATGCTTTAATAACAATAAATGTCGGGTTATATAATGGTCAAGAAAACGTTTAAAAACGTTTAAAAACGTTTTGTATGAGAACACACTGCAACAATATCTTTTAAATGTTTTCAAAATGTTATTGTAAAATAATTTTTGCAAACATTTTTGCCAAATATTTTGTCAACACTTAAGTAACATTGTGTTAGAATATTTGCAGTAAGTTATCACAAAAAGTTTTTGAATGTTATGATAACGTTTTATAACCTTTATATACCCTTTATATAACCCGACATTTAAACGTTTTCTGGCAACCTTTAGCGAATGATGTCTAAAATGTTTTGTCTTTGCTGGGAATGTTGAAGATATGCTCATTAAAATCATTAGCTAAGTTAAGTTCTGATCTCCAAGTATTCAGTATCATACAAAATTTGAATGAATATATGCAATGTGTAAATAAACCATATATTTTTTCCTTCTTTCAGAAAATTAGATTCTTTGCCAATATGAAGTGTATATATGTGTTTGATGGAGCCAGGATTTGTATCTGAAATTCAGAAATTATCAATGTCGTTAATGTGCATTGAACAGGTTGCGTCAATTTTAAGGCATTTACCGACTATATGCATTTGTTAGGGATTGATGTAGTTTGCCCGTTTAAGTGACCACTTAGATGTCTTTCGTTAAAATCCAGGCGCGAAGTTACTGCAATTGAAACACCACCAAAGTATGTTTATGAACGTTTCAGGATCAGAATTCAAAATCTGTGTATTACGAACAAAGAACTTAACTTGGAGTATACATAGGCTTAGGAACCGGGGACTCGGGGGGGGGTGGGGTGCTGAGCCCCACAATAATTTTGGAGCAGGGCTGGAATACCTTTCAGCCCCCTAATAATCCTAGGTGAAGTTAAAAATTGTGATAAAATAGAGGGAAAATGGGCGTTTGTGACCTATATTTTGCATAATTTTCTGACTCGGGGGACCCCCCCTCGGTCAGCCCCAGGGTGGTCCACCAATTTGTTTTCAATTTTCAGCCCCCCCCCAAAGTTGACAATCTTCCTAAGCCAATGGTATATATTATTTCATTGCAGAATGCAAATGCCAAAGGTGATATGTGACGTGTCCAAATAGCCAAAAATCTGCCCGGGGACATTTTTTCACAATTTGGGTTTGTTGATGCGATTTGTAAAATGTTAAAATTATTGTCTGATAGTTTCAGACCGGAATATAAATGGCATCTTGTATTTTTTGAGACATTTTCAAGGTAATTCCTACTCCAACATTGTCAATAATATTTTTGAAGGCCGATATCTCAATTTCCAATTTTACAATACCATAACTTACGAACTCAATATCTTCGCTTAGTAATGTCCGATTTCATTGGGGAAAACGGCGTTGTGGAGCAAAATATCTCTATATTTAATATCTGTAAAAACCTCAAAATTAATAACCTGCCCAAAAGTGTCTCCTTTTGACATGACACGTCACATATGGTTCCTGGCTTACTTTAGAAAGACAAGTAGAGTTCAGTTTGTAAGAAATGCATGTGGGTGTTATGTGGGTATCAGGTGGGTGTCAGCGGAGTTGTAATTAACGTGGAATTTATATCAATTTTGCAATGTTTGAAGACATAATTGCTTGTGTGCATTTTCATTTCAATATTATGATAATACAGAGGTCAAATTTTTATTTTATCAATTATAATTATAATTATAATTTTTATTTTATTTTTAAAGAAAATTTGTCAGTTCTCAACATAGCCTCATAGCCGCTGTTATTATTCAAAGTAAGTCAAGGTTTGTTGAAATATAAATTGTGACACGTTTCATATCATTGACCAAATCCCGGGACCAAATCACACCGCAAGGTAAACCAACATTACGAAATGTCGAAGCATACCGTACGCTGAAGTCATAGTTGAACTGCACGGATTGGCAACGATTGATCTATCATTAAATTAATTCCTCCTTAGTTCCTCTTTAAAAAAAAAAAAAAAAGCGCAGTGATTTATAGTGCCCTACGCACAGGCACAACGCCTAGACGTTGATCCACAAGCCTCAGCACACTTTACAGGTTGTCGCTGACCACTACGGTCCCACATCATTCCATAATTCCATCATTCATTAACAACTATTCAGGGACTTTGCTGCTACAAGAGCGCACACCCTAGACATTCCACAATTAACCTTCGCAACCAGGATCAGCTCCCCGAGTTTCGTACGGGTTACAACGAGACAATTAGCAGTGAGTTCCTTGTCCAAGGGAATTTCAAGCTAACTCAATTTTTCAAGAGAGCATACTAGGCACCGCCAGGGTTCGAACCCGCAACCTCTCGCACCATAGTCGAACGCCTTATCGATTGAGCTAACTTGACTGCTTTAGTTTGAGGCTCTAAATAAAGTTGGATCGTCACAATATAAAAATTGTTTCAAATCACATCGTAAGGTGAAACCAACTTTACACACAAAAGGTCAATGCATACTTAAGCTGAATTCATAGTTGAATCGCAAGCAGTATGCGATTAATTACTAATCAACGAGACAATCGTTACTTCTTGCACCGATTGGTATTATGCCTCAGTGACAGATCATTGGTCAAACCCTAATCACTAATTTACCAACGACTAATCTTAATAATCTATAAACTTGTCCTATAATCAAAAATTAAACTGGTTGTCTGATTACGTTTGTAGTTATTGATATAGTTTGTTTACAACTGAACGGATCTCTCGACAACAATACAGTGTGTCAAAGTCCACTGTTACCGTAGGTAATGTGACCAAAATAACAAGTATGCGTATAATAGAACTATGAACAATCCAGAACAATAAGGAGACTTTTTGATTAATCTTCTCTCATTTGCAAAAACTCGTCAGAAACAAGTGAACGTTGACACAATGGTGTTCATTACATCCGTATTTAAGTCCATGCTCCCAAATATGGGAGGCGACGTGGGCTCATCACTGAGAATGCTATTATCAACTTTGCTCTTCATGCTCGCGGTGATCCTGCTGGTTAAACTTCTTCAGATGATACGTCAGAGACTGCGTATGGAGAAGGCCTTATCAGATTTGCCGGAAGCGCCAGACAGACACTGGTTTTGGGGACATCTTCCTAAGGTATTTTTCTGACTGTAATAGCTATGTTTTATATGGGAAAACTCTGAATAACCTTAAATGATATTCTACAATTTCAAACTTACAAGCAAGAATGGAAGTCTGTTGTAATTTTATATATGGTAACCATTATTCCCTCAGATCACATGACAGATAAAAACGTTTTCTCCTGTAAAGAGTTCTATAGGTAACACCCGGGGGGGGGGGGGGGTTCTTCGAAAATAAATTACGGGGATGTGCCACGCAGACTTTCGGATGCTGACTTTCTCTATACCTACTTTTTGCCACCCATCAGTATACCAATTTTTCACAAAAAACACCCAAAAAGCACCCAAAACTGCCATAATTGGGCTCTTTTAGGGGCACTTTTGCCCAAATGCACCCAATTGGGCGCATTGGTCTCCACTGAAAACCCACCCATCGATATACCAAAATTGCTGAAAAGGTACCCCCAAACCGTGGCACATCCCCGTATACCTTCAACCAGGGAGAACCCCCTCCGGGAGGTAACAATGGTAACGTTAATATTTTTTAGCTTCTTTTTTAAGTTGACAGGAGATGATCGAGAGCGGAGATGGTCATTGGAAGGGTTTTGTTTTCCTTACCCGAAGTATGCTGTCTTGTGGTTAGGTCCATTCTTGCCCATGGTATCAATCTACCATCCTGAAGCAGCGAAGGCTATACTCTCTACCTCAGGTAACAAACGGTTGAAAATTATTATTACACCTCAAAGAGACCAGTTGGACCAAAATTGGAGCATTTTTCAATTGTAAATGCCTGTGCCCCCAAAATTCGACCTTGACCTTTTTGCCTATAACTCAAGAACTATATGTTGGAGACAGATCAAACTATAGAGTCCTTATAATGAGAACAATACATTGGTATGGATTCTAACAAGATTTGACCAAAGTTTGAAATTTCACCCCCTGCATAAGCGGCCATTTTGGATTTATGCAAATTAGCCACTGTTCCACTACTAGGATTTTCGAGGACTTTTAATGTGTTATTCAAATATGCTTTTCTGAAATGAATGGCGAATAAATGGATTCTGTTGCAATTAGTGGTGGGTTAACCCGTTATTTTACTTAATTTGACTGGGCTAATAAATTATATTGTCATTTAGCTGGATCATATTAAAGCTTTTAAACCTTGGCATGTATATCCTAGCTACATGTATATAATTAAACTAATCTTGTCTTGCATAGGAACAAAAAATGGGGACACTCTAAAAATTTCAACCGACCATTCCCACCAAAATCTGTGAATATGCATGCCTTTCAGTCCATTTAAATATTTGTTGTTTTTGGCACCCATCTGGAAACCAATAGGCCTACCGTTTTTGGTGACTTAACGGACACCAAACTTTCTGACTATTGTACATAATAATTCCATTTCTTATACATTTTGTTGTCAACACAGAACCCAAGGAAGACTATATTTTCGACATGCTTTGACCATGGTTAGGTGATGGTTTATTACTGAGCACTGGCAAGAAATGGGCTCGCAATAGAAGACTCCTCACACCAGGGTTTCATTTCGATGTTCTTAAACCCTACGCTAAAATCTTCCAAGGCTCAGCCAATGATCTAGTGGTAATGAATTTAATGATACTTTTTGTTTCGTATTAAGCATAGTGTATTGCTACTACAAGCTCACGAAAAGTTATCCAGTTGTTGTCACTTAAAAAACCAATATACAAACCGTAAGAAAACAATCCAAAATGTAACTGAAATAACTTACGAAATAAACTAATACTTTACTTCAACAATAATTTCAGAGTAAGTGGAGAAAATTATGCTCACATGGAAAACCAGTTTCGAGGGAAATGTTTACAGATATCAGTTTGCTGACTTTAGATGGGCTTCTGAAATGCATCTTTAGCGTAGAAAGTAATTGCCAAGAGGAGGTTGAGGGGTACGTAATAAACATAACTTAAAATGATGCTGCGTAAAATTTGTGCAATTTGTCAGAGATCCATACTTTTTGGATCATAGTATGAACAAATCTCTTAACCAAATTAACAAAAATAGGCGTCGTAATTCGCTCTGTGTTTTTACCAACCTGGTCTCGCTAATATCCAGCTTATATCGCACTGAATCACATTCAATATTCAGTCTATTATCGCATTGAATATACTCCATAAATAGTGCCCTCTGTTGGTGCAATGTTACATTAAGGTTATTGTTGGCCAATGCTACATTAAGGATACTTTTTGTTGGTCAATGTTACATTAAGGTTACTGTTGGTCAATGTTACATTAAGGTTACTGTTGGTCAATGTTACATTAAGGTTACTCTTGCTTTCTTGCCCTGCGGGGCCCTTATATTGGGGTCCCACTTCGGGAGTTTTTAGTTGTTGTATGTGAGTCGCCGGCCATAGGCCTACTGGCCTTGCTGCCGTGATATTTTTGTTGATACTGGGATTCAGTATCAAGATAAAACATCAAGGCCGCAGGGCCGGAAAGCAAGAGTAATCTTAAGGATGATGGACTGTTTCTACTGGGTGACAGGCTGTTGTTAACGAAACGAAACGGAAATACTTCGTGAAAGCCCGTCACCCATTTCATACTTTTTACTTTTTTGCTTTTTTTCCCCAAGTTTCCCTCATTCTTCACCCCCTGCCCTCTAGGAAACTAATTTTAGTTTAAGCTTGTTGGATATCCATATTTCGTGGTTAGTGGTTCTTTGTAGCCCTGCGGGGCAATCAAATTACACATTCACATTTTGCGGTTAGTGGTTCTTGTTTTAATGAAAGCCGGGGCAACACCCAGCCAGCCCCATACCTCATGCCGCTATTTTACTTGCCAAAATGCTAGTTTCTGTAACAGCAGAGTGTGTTATTTATGCTGTATATTCAATGCAATATAGACTGGATATTAGAGAGACCAGATGGTTTTGACACACGAGTATTTATGATGAGAAACATAGCAAAGCAAGTTAAAGAAAAGCTAGAATTTATCCTATCTTTTCATGTCATCAGCCATCAGAAGCATCCATATATCCGTGGTGTGGTACAGTTAGCTCAGCTCACGATGGAACGCATCCGTTTCTTACCACATCACATTGATCTAATCTACCACTTGAGTTACAATGGATACAAATGGCGAAGAGCAACTGGGCAGGTTCATACCTATACAAAATCCGTGATCCAGAAACGAAAGGATGCCTTAAAAGATCCGCAATATAGTAGAGTTGAAGACAGGAAATATATCGACTTCTTAGATATTTTATTGAGTGCCAAGGTATATTTAATAATTGTTAAGTGAATAATATAAATGAAAAAATAACATTATATAATGGCAGGAAGTCCGTTTAAGAGCTCGATTACTATAATTACTTTTCTCTATTAGAAAGCAAATAACATGAATAAATGTACTTACGACGTATATTGGTAGTTTTCTGCAAAATAAAACGGTGGTATTAATAAAAGTGGTATTATACAAAAAAATGTACATGCATACTCTCTTGACGATGAAATAGCTTATCCAGGTATCTACTAAGTTTCTTGTCTATATAGAAAGTCCTCAAGACTAATACAACATGACTTGTATGTAATAACAGAAACTAATGACCATCTTTCAGGACAAAGACGGCTCAGGACTTACAGATCAAGAAATTCAAGATGAAGTGGATACATTTATGTTTGAGGGTCACGATACAACAGCCAGTGGTGTATCATGGTTTCTTTATAACATGGCCGTGAGACCCAAAATACAAGAAAAGTGTCGACAAGAAATAGATGACTACTTTCAGCTAAAGGGAACCGATCAATTAGAATGGTTAGTTGATACCAGGTATTGGGTGTTCCCAGGAAACAGCAAAATGTTTTTTAAAACGTTGTTAAAACGTTAAATGTTGGGTTGTATAAAGGTTATGAACACATTTTTAAAACTTTTAATATGAAAAACACTACAACAACATTATTAAAATGTCAAAATGTTACTGTAATATATATTTGGCAAACATTTTGGCAAACTATTTTGTCAACACATTCGATGATGTCAAAGCATTTGTTTTTTTATATAAGTAAAACGCCCAGTCAGATGTATTTCATACCTGCCATTACAAGTCACCCAATTTCGAAAACTGGACGTTCGATATACACTCTCATGAATATTGACTGGTAACATATTCAAATAATTATGTCATCGTTCAGATCGGACACAATAGATGAATGTATGCTGCAATCCGTTGATTGGCAGTACCATGCATGGAATTAGAACAGATTACACAAAAATTACGAAAAGGTCTATATTTTCCCTTGTCTGACATCAAAGATTTGAATCAAACTGATGTCCATCGTTCAAAGATTAATCAGTTGATCATATGCCTGAAACCGTGGTAAGAAAGAATACGACCGTGTTATATTAATCTTTCGTCTTGCCAAGAGATCTCATGGCACCTGTGCGTCCTTTACGGTTTCCTGTCTAACTGCTAATGTGCTTTTATAAATAAGGTAGCCTATTCTATACTTCTGCCATATTATTTTTTTTTTTATGTATTTTGGATATGCTTTATCATGTTTATAAGCACAGCTAGAACTTGTATTCATAATATTTCAGGGATGATATGACCAATCTGCCTTATTTGACCATGAATATCAAGGAAAGTTTGCGTTTGAGTTCACCTGTTCCATTTATATCTCGTCGAGTAACCCGGGACATCACATTACCTGATGGCGCAGTAATTCCTGGTGGTAAGTCATTATAGAACCACTGGGGAAAGAATTAATAATCTTACAAGAGTGATATTCATCTTGATCACTATAATACACGGTTGTTTGATGTACAGGGTGTCCCAGAATGATCTGTACCGGGAAAGATGGAATTTTTTAGGAAATTGGACGTTTCTAGTAGAAGTTATAGAAGATTGCGTAAAAATGGTGAATTCTAAGTTTTGACAACGCAACCTATTTTGAAAATCTGTAACATTACTAACCGTTCAGCACAAAGTTATTTGGAAAAAGTTATGCAGGTATTTTAGTTGTGCCCTGTTCATATTTCCACTAAATAGCCGATATCTATCTATTATTTATGACGTTACGAAGCAATCATTACATGGAATTAAGGATTTGCGGCCTAATCCCATTCTCTCTTTGGCGGTAGTTTTAGTTATTGTGGTGTGAGGTCCATGTAATTTGAAATGCTTGCAGAGGTCGAACTGGTTGTGGTACAGAAAAGATGGCTCCTCAATTTATTGTGCAGCAGCGTAGATTCCTTTCAAAAACTTACTGGCAAACCGGCAGCTATGTTGAGACGCAAAGAAGATTCATTAGACGATTTCCGCGAGCACGCGTTCCAGTCAAAGGAGCGATAGTGTATAACGTAAAGAAGTTTGACGAGCACAGAACTGTCAGGAATCGGCAGAGTGAAGCTTCAGGTGCTCGTAAGACTGTAAGAACTAGAGCGAAGATTACAGCTGTCTGGCAAGCTTTAAGGCCCAACCCCAACAGTAGTTGTCGTCGAAATGCTGTGCCAAACATCCCACGTTCTTTATTTAATCGTATCGTGCCATTTTCAAGGGTATGCGAGTCGTTTGCGCTGAAAATGAAAAGCAGTTTTTCATTGATTTTACATTATTGCATGCCACGCCTAAACAAATAAAGGTAGCGTGCTGAAATTCACAGAATAAGTAGGAGACATGTCCAGCATTATAATGCATGTATCAAAAATAGATACACTGCCCGTCTTCTATTTTTAGTTATTTTTGCAAACACGGTACAAATAATTCTGGGACACCCTGTATATAATTGCCTTCATTATTAACTAAATGCAAACTATAGATGGCGCTATTTATCCTAAATCATATTTCTTTATTTGCAAGAGGTAGGTGATTAATACTGCCATTAAAACAGCTGGAATAGGTAAAACAAGCAACAAGGAAATTTTATAAACATATTTTATCAGACAATAAAAGGAATTATTTGTAATCATGGTAATAAAAGCTTGAAAGAGTAACTAAATAGCGCCACCAATTTTGTCATTGATAGGCACATTTTATATCCAAAAAGCTTTAAAAAATGCTATAAAAGTGAATAATTTTGTAAAAGAGAGGAAATTAAAGTTATGAATGACTCAAAATCATCTGTATACATTAGCATGATATCGCTTTGAGCTGTTTAAGCCTAAAATTTTGTTGTACATTATGTTTTGTTTGAAAAACTAATAAATGATCCCATCAAACAAATAATATAAGTAGGGATGCACTTAGCATGTCGGGGTGTCCCGGAGGGGTGGGTGTGTATCGTTGTGTGGGGTGTGTATGTATAATTATAAAGAGAGAAGAAATGAATGAGATAGAGAGTATTAAGGGAGGGAGAGACAGAGAGGAAGAGCTCCTTAGTCACAAATAAAGCCTCTGTGGCAGTTGACATCAGGATTGAGAACATGACAATTGTTCGCTTGATTTGTTGAAAGTGGCCTTCTAATCTTCGATATCTATCTTCAATCATATTCCGTTCTTTTCTTTACGTATAGCCCAGCATACTATAGGCTTTTAGTCAGGCTTGGGCAATTTGCTTGAGCCTGGTCAGGATACAAGTGCCATGGTGTCCCCACACTATGGAATTGTTATTCATGCGGTATAATTTATTTTATGTTGGGCATTGTTCATCTGCAGGTTCATTTGCCACCATACTTTTATTAGGAATACACATGAATGATGCTGTTTGGAAAGATCCGAATTTCTTCAATCCGGAGAGATTCTCGTCAGAAAACACCAAAAATATGCCACCATATTCATTTGTGCCATTTTCTGCTGGACCAAGGTATTTTAATTTATGTATATAGTATTGCTAAGGGAACGGATAGCAACGTTTGCACAATATTGTTTGTGGGACATGAGAGCACATCAGACATCGAACTGCATTCTGAATACTAGGAATGTCCGATATAATACAAATTTTATGGCAAATTATTAAAAAGTTATATTTTTTGATAGTGTAACCTGTCAATTTATTAAATGGAGACATTTTAGTTCTGCCTAAATAAATAAATGTATATAACATGACTAAACTGTCCAAACAAATCCGAACGAAGTGATAGTGTAGCGTGGCGTGGCGTAATAGTGGTAAGGGTATATTAATTTGTTTCAAAAAATTAGGGGCGCCATTATGTATTCTTAGCTCTGGGCGCCACAACCTGCGCTCAACAAGACATAGTGAACAGGAGTTCGACGATCTTAGCCGTCTCGGCTTAACAGCAGTTTGAAGTATATCTGCAATTTCTGCTGGAACCTGATTATGGAGCCTTGCTAATGTCAACAACTTGACTATTGCAGTAATAAAGTCTGGACGTAACTATACTAATGAATTTCAATTCAATTCAGAATCAATTCACTTTGTAGTTTTAACATGTTTCGGTCCAATTCAAATTCAATTCTTATTTTGTAAAAATCATTTTGATTCAATTCAAATTCAATGCATTGAAATTAACTACTAACCAATTTCAATTCCAATTCACAGCATTTAAATCCGATTCATACTACCAACACTGATACATTTTACCGGGCATTTGACTAAAAGTAGTTCAGGGAGGAAGTTTATTGTAACTGATAAGCTGACAATACAAGTGAAAGTCGAATTGAAGCGAAATAAAACAAACACTTCGATTCAATGCATTGAATTGAAATGAACGAAAGAAACATTTCGATTCAATACATTGAATTGAGCCGGTGGCGCTGCGGTTCAGGCTCTACCTCCTTGCGAGTTTGAGTCCCGGCGGTGCCATCGTGTTGTGCATTTGGGCAAGGCGCTTTACCTCACTTGCCTCTCTCTACCCAGGGGTGAAACGGGGAGCTGTTAGGAATATTGTCCATTGACATGATTGAGCGCCGCCCAAAGGTATGAGCATGCCTTGGGTATTGTATGGCAGCTGACATATTCTAATGACAGCGGAATAAAATGTAAAGCGTGTATAAATGTCAACATTTTATGATAAAGATGACGTAGGACATATAAATTTTTATCAGATATTACTAAAGGCTGACGTGTAAATTTGTTTTCTTTTCTCTTTGATTAGAAATTGTATTGGGCAAAATTTTGCCTTGAATGAGATGAAAATTACATGTGCAACACTCCTACACAACTTTGAGTTTTCATACAACCCAGCTGTGCCAATAGAAATGGACGAAAGTCTTATTCGCAGAACCAAGAAGGGCATCCATCTATTCATCACACCAAGAGATCATCGCACTATTGTAAGACCACGGTTAACCCGGGCTAAAACCTTTTGGTGAAGTGCATTGTTTGGAAATAGACGTACAAAAACAAACTAAACGTCAGATTATGTACAATAGATCAACATATTAAGGTTATTAATTATTTTAAACTGTTGTGATTTGGTAGTTCACAACATCTTACGAATGGTAGTGAGCTTTGGCAAAAACTGCATTGCTCAATTCATAGCGAGTGTGTTGAAGAATTAAAATATCACAGATATACTTTTATAGGTGCTGCGGTTCTTGAGTTACATTGTAAAGAGGGCTGAAACAACAACACTTTTGTAAAACGTACATAACTCATTAACAACAATAAATTAAGCAAGTTTGCAAAGTATACGATTTGTAGAATGAACTTTTGCAAAATATCAAGGTGTTATTTTTCAATAATATAATTGAACTAGATAATGAAAATCTATTTTAGGTTGCTTCGACCAACAATACCTCGTCTACCCTTAATGAATCCGGTCAGTTGTCACATGTACATGATTTAACAGGGAAATATGAGATTTTGCCATCATTGAGTTCGGTTATTACATGGATTATTGGACTTGCTGCGGACAACCGGATTCATCGGCAATGGACACATGAAATTGCAAGATTAGTATACTACTTATATGAATACTGCTTTTGTGTGTGTGTTAATCATGTTAATACCGGTTTCAGATTTGAAACGTAATTGTTTTAGATAATATTTTGAACATGCTCATGCTATATAATAGGCCTACATGCACAGAGAACCTATTCTTGAGAGGGCACTCTATTCACGTGGTTTCTTTTCCAACGCTAAAAGATCACGAATTTTGGTGGTTTGCAAATGAAAAGTGTCCGCACTATCGATTGATTACGTAACTGTTATGAATAATTTATTAGGTTTTTCAATGCAATCGCCTCGACCCATTAATGCATATTATCTGTATTATCAAAGTACTTGGAATAGCAATCCGGTGAGTTCACTGAACTACGCCCTAATACTGATAGAGTTTTAATGGCGTTAATCCTCTCCATACACAGTTGAACAAATACAATAGATGAAGGTCAACACGTATGACCTCCTATGTGACATGTTATATGTGATGTACAAAAACCTGAATATCATAAAGATCAGTATTCGTTTGTGCATATGAACTGCACGTTTACGTTGCTAAATATTACTCATTATATATTATGACAAATATTGGTATTATGACAATACGGTATATACATTGTATATAAAACGACTAATAAATCCTGCTATCATGGCGTCAGGTCAATGTTCATCATATCCCGTATGTTTTTTAAAATTCACTCATATTTGAGACAAATTGCTGTGCCCATTTTATAGGTGCACAGGTAGATCCGTGTTGTTTTTAATTTTCATTTCTTTTTAGTGAAAGAATTAAGGTTTTCCACTGCACGGGGGCCACAAGGGTGATACTAATTTTAATGCTATATTTTCAAAACGAATACGTGTTCCCGGTTGGCTCTATAGCGATTTCACAGAAAAGGTATTTCTAGTACAATGCAGCGTCGGACTCTAGCTGAGAGCGTAGCCTAAGTCATTATAGACTCCAATAATGGCTCTCCATACACAAATGAACAAACACAAAGGAGGGCAGTCTCCTCCGTGGCCAGCTTAATTTCGATGGAGCGAAACCAAATTGGCTGCGGAGGAGACGGGTAATTTTGCCATGCAAATGAGCTGAGTGTCGTAGCCCTGCTACATGTATCTCAATAGATTCAGGTTAAAAGTGACCACAGTTATTTTGCAGCTACCACAAGAGCTTCTGAACTATACTCTGTTACAGCTGTAAATAAAAGCATATAGTATTAGGCGTGAATGGTTCAATGCACAATCTTTTTGGCTCATGGAATGGATTATGAGGTCTGACTTTGAAATTGTTATAATTCAAGAACTAAAAAAATTTGTCAAAAATATGTCATACAGCTGGTATATTAAAGCCATATTATAACATTTTCAAACAAAATAGATTAGCATTTCTTTGCCATAAAATGTTAGCTTTTACTGTCAGATATATCCCTCTTATTTTTGAGCCGAACAACTACGGCAAAGCAAAGAAAATTGGAATTTACTACCAGCGCACATGTCGCCAATACGTACCACTCCTTCGGTCATGTTATAGTACGACCTTTTGTTGTGTATATCACCGTCCCGCACGCCGTTACGTACTGCGTGTTATGAACATCGTGTATGCGTTCGACTAATAATTCCATCGTAATAATAAAGCGCCGAATCCGGCGTTTTATTCAAAATCTCGGATTTTGACAAAACTACAGCACCTAGAGTCTTGATTTTTGCAGGCTATATTGGTTTAATAAAGTATAATTTAATCGTGTAAAAAAATGAATTAAAAAAATTCAGTGAGGGCGTCCTCCTCAGCAAATGTTATAATATGGCTTTAATCAATGACATACACCATTTCGTTAGGTGTCGTTGCGGCACTAAAATACTCAAAAATAAAATTGTCCGACGGTGCAGTTCTTTCATTTCTTTGATAGACACCTGTACCATTCAAATGGTAACTTAGAACAAATGATATACTTTCACGTGTCCTCAATTTTGCATGTGGGTACCTCTTCCACTGCAGTCTTTAATTTGAATCAAAGGTAAGAATGTCAAATCGTATACACTGATCCGACGAGCCACGTGATGGTCAGAATACATTTCGCCATTAATGGGTGCCACACACCGACATCGCCCGGTTAATAATTACATTATACAGCAGAGACACTGAAATGAATACCCGGGATCGATACACGTGAATGTGCTATGCACAATTTGATATTCAGACGATAAATCTTTGGATACCGGGGTAGAAAATTATGAATATCTCCCGTAATTTATTTAGTCTAAAGAAGCCAGATTTTGTTCCTTGCACTTGAATATATGTGTTGAACGGATATGATAGTCGTTAGCTTGCGTCTTGAGAAAGAACCGTGCGTCTTGAACTTAAAAACTGACACAAATTCTGATTTTATATGTACCGAACTATAGCGCAGCGTAGGCTAGCTGCACTCACTCATAGAGGCAGTCTAAAAGCAGATTGACCTCATGACGTATACATGCTCACTCACACACAGAGAGGTCAATTACCAGACTATTGTCAGTAGCCTTAGTCGGATGTCCCTCGGCTCATTATGCGTCTCAAAGGTCGGAACAAAATGGCCATGCGTGGCTGTGGATTCAACCTACCATGTCGATTTCTGCCATGAAGATATCGGGGCGATGACACTGTGTGCCATCCACACCAAACTGGTGTTGTAACTGCACAATTGGGTGGAAAAGCGCTGCTTCAAAATCAGTCTTATATTGTATTGCATTGTAAACTTGCAGCATCCTTTTGTCACACGGGTGATGGAACACAGTTCCAAATTCCCGCAAAGCCTGCGTTATTTCACATTTCAGGTGGGATGACCCACTTCAATGGCTGCCATTGAGGTGTAGGGTTGAGTGGAATCTGATTTGTCTGTACTAGTATGGACTTGATATATTTTATATATATTGTATTTTTACTGTGCAAAGAACAGAAAAAGTTTACGTTTAACAGCGGTGTAACACGTGGCTTATATTTAACGAAGTTAATGCAAAAGATGATTTTTAGTAATGATGTATTATGTTCTGCAAGTATTCGAATGATGACCAATTATTCATATAATATTCAATACATTGTGAATATTGCCCCTAAATTTACCGTCAAAAGTCCTCGATGTAACTGATACAGGTACAATATGTGATGAACATTATATGATAAACTAATCCACGGACTTACTAGTCACTCTCATGCCATGACCGATTGTCCAAATATACTTAGAAACTCTTCGACCGCAATGACTAATTATTGGACAATTAATAGTGATTTTAAGTTAAAAATGATGTCACTATCCCAGACCTATGTGCGGATTTTACCTAGAGACTTTTATAATGTTTTAGTCGATTGTTTATCATGTTCACATAGTGTCTGTTGAAGGATAGTAGATGGAGTCGAAGTAAAAGAAGGAACTATAATATATAATTTGAAAATGTACTTCTAATTCCTGGTGTCTTTTTAAAATGATGTTGCCGAATTGTCTTCTCGGGTTCAAATCCTTAATACGAACGGTTAATAGCCCCCCATACTATACGATTGTCCAAATTTACTTAGAAGCTCTTAGACCGCAATGAACCTATGTGCAGATGTTACCCGGAGACTTCAATAATGTTTTTTTGGTTTGTTTACCATATTTACTTAGTGTCTGTAAAAAGAGAGTAGAAGGAGTCAAAGTAAAAGGAGTATCCTTTTTTAAATAATTTGATTTTGAAATTAAAATATAATTTGGAAATAAATGAAGTTGCAGAATTGTTTTCCCGGCTTTTGATTTGGGTTCAAATCCTTACTACGAAGGGTTAATAGCCCTATACTAATTCTTGTATGAGTATTTTTCTTTATCCATAGAGCATTGTTGATCACGGATGCCCAAAGATATAGGCCTAAGGTTAACTGTGTGTGATAATCTCAAAATCAAAATACGATAAATGTCGTGTGACTATATGTAATTATTGTTGTAAATAAAAACAATCAAATTTGAGATTTCAGATATCTATTATATGCTGTTCCGAAGTCCAATGTGGCAATTTTTTTGCGATCTGCAAGTACCATTTGTATGCGCGTATTTTTTTGGGGGGGCTTTGGGGACGCGAGCCCCCCGGGGTAAAAGCAGGGGGCGGCCAAAACGAAGGGGCGGCGGAAGAAAAAGGGGCGGCAAAAAGAGGGGCGGCGGAAGAAAAAAGGGCGGAAAAAAAAAAAAAATTGAAAAAGTATACAATTGTTTTAAAAATGGTACTACCCAGCAAACACAAAAACGTTTTAAAAACGTTATAAATAAGTTATATTTTGGTTTTTGGTTTAGTTAAAAACGTTTTAATAACATTAAAATATCGGGTTATATAAAGGTCATGAAAACGTTTTATATGAAAACACACTACAACAATATTTTTTTTTAATGTTTTTAAAATGTTATTGTAAACTATTTTCGCAAACGTTTTTGCCAAATATTTTGTCAACACTTAAATAACATTATGTTAAAATATTTGCACTCAGCAAACACAGAAATGTTCTTAAAATGTTTTATTCAAAACGTTTTAATAACATTTAAATGTCGGGTTATATAAAGGTCATGAAAACGTTTTTAAAACGTTATTGCAAATATTTTGGGAAACATTTTTCGCAAAACATTTTTTCAACCCCAAAATAACATTCTGTTTAAAATATTTTGTATCAAGTTTTCAAAAATGTTTTTGGAATGTTATTAAAACGTTTTTATACCCTTTATAGGCCTATAACCCGACATTTAAACGTTTTCTGTAAAACATTTTTGTGTTTGTTGGGCAGTAGATTATCAAAAAATGTTTTTAAATGTTATGAAAACGTTTTATACCCTTAATATATCCTTTATATAACCCGACATTTAAACGTTTTCTGACAACCTTTTATAACCTTTTGCGAATGATGTCGAAAACGTTTTCGTGTTTGCTGGGTATACATCAAAATGTGTTCCTTTTAGGGCGCTAGCGCCTAAAATCCTTTTTTTTTTTTTTTTGCTCTTCAGTTTTTCAAACCACAGAAAAAAAAATTGGGTCTACCTTTTCGGGCTGTTGAGGAAGGGCGGCAAAATTGAATTTTCTTCCGCCCGTCGGGGAGGAGCGGCAACGGTACGCCACTGATTTGGTCTGGTTTAGTTTCAAAATTAACTCTTATTTAGATAAGATCAGCTAGACGGCTCCCTTGGAAATTTTCCATCCCGAACCTATATATTATATAAATGATAAATATGAGTGCACTTCTCATGATGCTTTGAAAACACACAAAGCCTTCACCTTTGTGGTTTCCAGAGCAGTGGCGGCACTAGGATGTTTTGTCGGGGGGAGGGCATGGAGGCAGAATGAATTCAAAGGGGCCGAAATTTGGAGCAAAATTGATGCAAAAGTGAACATAAGTGCATAATTTTGGTTAAAAGTTCGGGGAAGAAAAAATATGGAGAGGGGGCAATGCCCCTGGCCCCCCACCCGTAGGGCTCCAGGGCTTTTGTTCATGGACACCATTATAGCAGTACCGACCAGGAGCAGGATAGAGGGGCAAGTTTAATTACTCTCTGGTTCAAAATACCAGGACGAAATTCACCAAAGGTTGTGATGTGCATCTTCGTTTGGTCTGAATTTAGGTCACACTCAATTATCCTGTCCATTTAAGCATTACAGTCTCCCATAGGGCATAGGAAGCATTATCATTATCAACTTGTATAGTAACCAAGTGTATTATTTGTTGAAACCTGTAGATTCCAAACAGTGCTTAAAATAAGACGGGCTCTCTGGTCAAAATCCTGCCTAAACGGTACCCTGCAGGCCCTCGCTACCCTGCAGGTCATCAATCCGTGGCATTATATGTTGTTAATTTGGGAGTCTGAAGTCTTATAAAATGTTAAAATATGGACCGGGGACCATTAATCTTTTACAGTAATTTTAGTTCGGGCCCGTGAAAATGAGTGAAGGCTCGTAGATTTCAATGTACCTCTGTGTACCTCTGCCGCCCCAGAGATACACTGCTGCCTAGCTACTTCATTGGTACTCTATACAGTACCTGTGTGGGTACCCTAGAGTACACACATCGGTATCACACGTACAATACAAACACTGAGTACGGTTTAGGTGCTGCACATTAGGAAACGCATTTGGAGAAACCCTTCTGTTAATAAAATACTATGCTGAGCCACCAGCCTATAGGTGGCTCACGCTCCAGTAATTTCAGATGATTGAGCTCAGTCATACATCAAAGAATGTCTTCCAATTCATGAAAACAAATAGATAATCAGCTTATCGGATTAAAAGCTTAGAGGGAAGGTCTTGCTGCTCAGCGAGCACATAAAGTAGGTGACTACGATTGAGAAGCTATAGAGAGTTCCCGTGTTTTCAAGCGGAACGGACTACAATAGTGTTTATAACGTGATTCGCACCGCCGTATTCCTCATTCCTTTGATTTGGTCAATGACCCTATTGGTGCTACATTCTACAAAATAACATTTGCTAATTATTGCGCGAGTGTTGGTATTCTGAAAATTGTAAACGGAGTTTAGGTTTCCCTCCAAGATGGCGGGTAACCCAAAACACGGGAACTCTCTATAGACGAAAACTGAGCTAAAATGTGTTTTGGAGCAACCAAATAAAACTGGGCATGAAGAAACATATGAATACAAGATTATGTAAAAAGTGTATAGCAAAATGTCAATCCAAAGTGGAAACGAATTACAACCTTGGCAACCCATTAAAACCGAGTCCATGGGCAGATAAGCAACCCAGCAAACACAAAAACGTTTTAAAAACGTTTTAAATAAGTTATATTTTGGCTTTTGGTTTAGGTAAAAACGTTTTAATAACATTAAAATGCCGGGTTATATAAAAGTCATGATAACGTTTTAAAACGTTTTGTATGAAAACACATTACAACAATATTTTTAAATGTTTTCAAAAAATATTATTGTAAACTATTTTGCAAACATTTTTGCCAAATATTGTGTCAATACTTAAATAACATTATGTTCAAATATTTGAACCCAGCAAACACAGAAATGTTCTTAAAATGTTTTTTCAAAACCTTTTAATAACATTTAAATGTCGGGTTATATAAAGGTCATGAAAACGTTTTTAAAACGTTATTGAAAATATTTTGGGCAAACATTTTTCGCAAAATATTTTTCAACCAAAATAACATTCTGTTTAGAATGTTTTGTATCAAGTTTTCAAGAATGTTTTTGGAATGTTATTAAAACGTTTTATACCCTTTATATAACCCGACATTTAAACGTTTTCTGTAAAACATTTTTGTTTGCTGAGCAGTAGATTAGCAAAAAGTGTTTTTTAAGGTTATGAAAACAAACATTTTATACTCTTAATATACCCTTTATATAACCCGACATTTAAACGTTTTCTGACAACCTTTTATAATCTTTTGCGAATGATGTCGGAAACGTTTTGTGTTTGCTGGGAATCGACAAATGTTTCGACAAGTTCTGCACTGAGTCACCTCAAAATATTCTCTGTTTCGTTTGTGTCCAATTTGCACGAATTTGTGATCAATTTTTTATCGCAATCATACAGCAACCATTGGCGTTATTTCGTATCTGTTTGGAAAAATGTGTGTGATCCTAAAAGACTGAAAGTCATTGTAAAAATCAAAGATTTATGCTATCAAAGATGGTTTTCTGATAAAGGTATGATACATTTGCAAATGATGCAGTCAAGAGGTACCCTTATTCATTAACGTGTAAAATTCGCCCCCAAAAGGATCTGCGCCAAAATACATTGGTTATAAGATGAATTAGAAGAATTTATCCATAAAGACTCTTACTCCACAAGTGTTTACATAAGTAAGAAGGGAGTCCGTATTTTCAATAATATGTTCCCGATAGTCATTAAAGAGTATGTTTGAAGAAGTATATGATGTAAAAAAAAACATGTGTTACCATCGGTCCACCCACAGCTAATGTAGTTTTGCCCGATTAAGCGACCTCTTAAATGCCGTTAATTTCATAATATAGTAGTTCAGTTTGTTATTAATGTTGGTGTGATGTGGACTGTGAGTTGTAATTATCTTGGAATTGATATAAATTTTGCAGTGCTAGTGTAATTTGAAAATCACAGATTTACGCTTTCGAAGGTAGTTTCTTAAATTTCTTCTTTAATTGGGGACACTTTGCTGGCGAGGTACTGGGAATTATACGACCAGTTTGGTGAAGGTCTGTCTCTTCTATGCAGACGGTCAGCGGACATCTTGTTTGGTATGGACACTAAAATCTAGTAAATCAATGAAAGATACCGTGTTACCGAATAGGTTAAGATAAGCCGAAGCCTGCCGCCGTATTCACACCAATAACGGAACAAAATATATTATGTTTACCTATGTATAATCTTAAACTACAACACTTACAATAAAAATAGTAAGAGACCAATGCTAATGTTTGGTGAAATCGCAAGCTCTCTATTAACTTATAAAACTCGGCCCCAAAATACATCTACCAATCTACCAATAAACACCCAATACTCCAAAAGTGTTAATTGCATAAGTAAGAAGGGAGTTAAAATAATCGGGTTTTTTTCATCTTTAGACAAAGTTTCAATAATCTTCCCGAAAGACATTGAACATAAGAACGTTTATGTGATGTGTCTCAATGTGCGATAAAAAACACCCATAAAAACTTCAAAGATACGTAGTTCAGTTTGTAATTAATGTGGGTGTGATGTAGGTGTGATGTGGGTGTGAGATAGGTGTCAGTGGAAAATGAGTACAAATTATTTTGGAATTGATGTCAATTTTGCAGTGTATGAGGATATAATTTCTAGATGTGTAGTTTTCAGCATTATGATAATACATAATTATTATTTTTAAATAAAACTTCCGCAAAGATATCTTAATGTAGGACCACAACAATTAAATTACAACACGTTTCAATTCACATTGCAAGGTTAATCAACTTTATACACAAAAGGTCGAAGAATACTTAAGCTGAATTCATATTTGAATCGCAAGCAGCTAGCGATTATTGATTGCTAACGAGACTAGTCCTCATTTCTTTCGCTGATAGTATACTGCATGTCCTTGGTTAAACGGCAATGACAATGATTTACCACGATTGATCTATAAACTCGGCTAATGATCATCTTACTATCAAGATATCAAAATAATTTGTTGTGTGATAAAGTGCGTAGTGATTGTTTATTAATTATGATATGTCAAAGTCTACTGTAGACCCCGTGACTAAAAATAAAAGACTATGCATATAGCGATAATATTGATAGGAGTTGGACTCATTTGATTGCTCTTCTCCCATTACCAATAATTCGTCAGCAAGTGAAAGTTTATGAGACACCATGGTGTTCATTACATCCGTTTTTAAATCCATGCTCCCAAATATGGGAGGCGACGTGGGCTCATCACTGAGGATGCTATTATCAACTTTACTCTTCATGCTCGCGGTGATCCTTCTGGTTAAACTTCTTCAGATGATACGTCAGAGACTGCTTATGGAGAAGGCCTTATCAGGTTTGCCGGAAGCGCCAGACAGACACTGGTTGTGGGGGCATCTTCATAAGGTATTATCTGTAATAGATATGGTTTACATTGAAATTTCTAAATGATGTTCTAAAGGTGCGAACATAGAATGCCAGGTGTAATTTTATGATTAGTTACGAATATTGATTCCCCTATATAACATGACCTATAAGATCTTATTCTCCTATAAAGATAGGCATATCTATATTTTACCATGGTAACGTTAATGTTTTCAACTTCTTTCTAAGATGACAGGAGACACACAAGAGAAGAAGTGGGCAATGGAAGGTTTTGCTCTTCCTAACCCGAAGTATACTGTCATGTGGTTTGGTCCATTCGTGCCTATGATATCAATCTACCATCCTGAACCAGCAAAGGCTATACTATCTACCTCAGGTAAGAGACAGGTAAAATTATTATTATTATTATTGTTATTAATTATTATTATTATTATTATTATTATTATTATTATTATTATTATTATTATTATTATTATTATTATTATTATTATTATTATTATACAATTTCCAATTATAAGACTTTTTATCCGTAAATGAAAAACATTTGAGGAAGAAATTATGGGTAGTGATGCCATTTGTTATCCAAATAAACGGTTTTAATTTCATGGTTACTTCTTTGTTGAAGTACCGGTTGTCAGTTCGCGCTAATAGTTGACTACTAGCACTGCAGGTATGCAAGAGAAAACCTTAACTCTCTTCACGCGGGTGTCGACTGCAGACGACAGTTTCAAAAAAATTTCAGAAATGTAAATTTTCATGACCATATTTGGAATCAGCATGAAAAATGCATTAAAATGAGTACAAACCAGCCTAGTATTGGTTCAGTAGTTCTTAAGATAGCTCTTGATATTTTGAGAAAATATTTCAAAACTTTTTGAGTCTCCGTCATTGGTTTTACCAACAATATGTAATACACATTGTAATGTCCACAGTACACATAGGGGGGGGGGGTGTACAAAGGGACATTGTGAGATTTGGAGTTTTTTGATGTTTTCATCAATTCTGTTTTATTGGTGACCCTATACATAGTTTTTAGTTCAAAAGTTAAGTTTGAGGGAAAATCATTTTGGCATATCGCATCAAGCCTTCCAAGCTGGAATCATTACCTTTTATTGGGATTGTAGTTACATGTATATAATTATGTGTAGAGGAACAAACGTCAAAATAACGACATTCAAAGAATTTTAGTTGACCATTACCCAAAAATCTGTGCCTTTTAGACCATTGAACTCTTTCGTGTTATATATCAATGATTCTTGTCATTTGATTACTATTGATTATTTTCGCTATATTTAGCAAAAAGACTTTTGCACTCCGCGCGAGTCCATTTTCCATTGCAATCTCTCGCAGCTACCATTGAAACGCTGAAAACGTGTGGGTGCTGCTCCTAAAATAAACATAGCTTAGATATTTTTATATTTATTTTGTCTTTCTGGTGATTTTATATATGAGTTTTATATAAAACAAATATTGAATGTTCTCATTCGTTCAATGGAAAAAATATTTTCATTTGGTGAAATATGAAATGTTCCATCCAACGCGGCTAAGCTTTGTTGAAATGAACAGTCTATATTCATGAAAATATTCTTACCAAGGTACTAATAAATACTCAACATTTGTATATTGTTTTGGCACCCATCTAGAAACCAATAACATTAGCGTTTTTGGTGGCATGAGGGCAGCAAAACTTATTTGTACATGACAATTCTATTTCTTGTACTTTTTACTGTCGACACAGAGCCCAAGGAAGACTACATTTTCGACATGATTCGACCGTGGTTAGGTGATGGTTTGTTGCTGAGTACTGGCAAGAAGTGGGCTCGCAATAGAAGACTCCTCACACCAGGGTTTCATTTCGATGTTCTTAAACCCTACGCTAAAATCTTCCAAGGCTCAGCTAATGATTTAGTGGTAACGAATTCAATGATACTTTTCATTTCGTATTAAGCATAGTGTATTGCTACTACTAGCTCACGAAAAGAAAGTTATCCAGTCACTTATAAAAACCGATATACAAACTTTAGTAAAAGAATCCAAAATGTATTTGAAATTTCGTACGAAATAAACTAATATTTTCTTCAACAATAATTGCAGGTTAAGTGGAGAAAATTGTGCTCAAATGGAAAACCAGTTTCGAGGGAAATGTTTACAGATATCAGTTTGCTGACTTTGGATGGGCTTCTGAAATGCATCTTTAGCGTAGAAAGTAATTGCCAAGAGGAGGTTAAAGGGTATGTGATAAAATATAACTTAAAATAAGATGCAACGTTACATTTTATTATTAATCCAAACCTTTTGGAGCTTTAACGACCTGTTAACCAAAAAAAATTATTAGAAAAAAGAGGCTTCGAAATTCGCTCTATGACTTAACAAACGAGTATATTTATATGATGTGAAACATTACAAAACAAATTGAAAAAACAAAAGGCAGAAGGAAATACATTTGAATTAATTTTACTTTTTGTTATCAGCCATCAGAAGCATCCATATATCCGTGGTGTGGTAGAGTTAGCTCAGCTCACAATGGATCGTATCCGTTTCCTACCACATCACATTAATCTACTCTACCACTTGAGTTACAATGGATACAAATGGCGCAGAGCAACTGGACAGGTTCATACCTATACAAAATCCGTGATCCAGAAACGAAAAGATGCCTTAAAAGATCCACAGAAGAACAGAGTTGAAGACAGGAAATATATCGACTTCTTGGATATTTTATTGAGTGCTAAGGTATATTTAATAATTGTTAAGTGATCTAAAATCAAAATAACATTATATAATGACAAGAAGTCCATTCACAGAGTTCGATTACTATAATTATATTTCTCTATTAGAAAGCAAATAACATGAATAATGTACTTAAGACGTATATTGGTAGTTTTCTGCAAAATAAAAGAAAAGTGGTATTATACAAAAAATGTACATGCATACTCTTTTGACGGACGATGCAATGGCTTATTTATCCGGGTATCTACCGAGTATCTTGTCTATATAGAAAGTCCTCAAGACTAATATAACACACAGAATTCTAATATACACAAGAACCGGTCATCCCTATACCGATGCGTGGCCGCAAACGTAACCGTACCGGCTGAAAAATGAATCAAAAAAGGTACGGCAAGAATTTTTCGCAGCACGTACGTCGAAGTTCACTTTTCAATGTGCAAACTGTAGTTAGGATAATGAAAACGACTGGTGGGCAAGTCTACTAAATGACCTCAAATTCTGAGAAAAAAAATGGCGGACCGTCGCCGGACCCTTTCCAGAACTAATACAGCATATTTAGCCATTGTCAACATGGGGTCATCGCCAGGAATATTTTCCTTAAATAAAAAAACTAACACCTCCGCTATGTGGTATTTCACGATATAACGTTAATGGAAAGAAAAGTGCTTGTGTTTTTTGTGTTTCGAATCGGACGAATGATAAGCTCTAATGACGTCATGATGTAAACAACGTCCGGGTCATTAATAATTAATTAGGTAAACCCAAATATGGAAACCTCCAAAAGTATACTAATTTAGAGTTCAACGAATAAGAATACGATCCGCTACCTCCAAAATTATGCAAATGAGTTGAAGGAGGTTACGTGAACATGTACACTAATTCTCATCTAGCTTTACCAAAAGATATAACATGACATGTGTGTAATAACAGACACTAATGACCATCTTTCAGGATAAAGACGGCTCAGGACTTACAGATCAAGAAATTCAAGATGAAGTGGATACATTTATGTTTGAGGGTCACGATACAACAGCCAGTGGCGTATCGTGGTTTCTTTACACTATGGCCGTGAAACCCAAAATACAAGATAAATGTCGACGAGAAATAGATGAATACTTTCAGCTAAAGGGAACCGATCAATTAGAATGGTTAGTTGATAACTATTATTGGGTACTATTACTATTATTATTGAACTACATGTATAAGCCTAAATGTGATAAATATGAATTTCTCTATTAGCATACAATATTATAAAGAAGATAATTTCCGGGAGAATATGCCTATTTCCAATACATGTGGTATACCTGAAAGTTGGTGACAGACTGATTGACAACTGTTTGAGGAATGGCCTGCTACTGTAGAATCGTATTGCTATGATCAGTGGCAGTACCATGGATGGAATTACAACAGATTCACAAAACAATACGAAAAGGCCCAACTTTTCTTTGTCTGCGAGTTGTAGATCAAAGACTTGAGTCAAACTGAAACCTTGGTCAGAATACGGTCACATTATTAAACCTTGGGCCAAGAGGTCTCCTGCTACCTGTCCTTTGTGCTCTTTACCACGTTTCTTACCTACCTGCTGATGTGCTTTCTATAATATTTTGCTCAATTGTTGTTTTATGTATATGCTGTTTTGGGAAACTGACTGATTTATTTTAAAGTACATCTAGAACTTATCTCAATAATATTTCAGGGATGATATGAACAATCTGCCTTATTTGACCATGACTATCAAGGAAAGTTTGCGTTGGAGTTCACCAGTTCCATTTATAGTACGTCGAGTAACCCGTGACATCACATTACCTGATGGCGCAGTACTTCCTGCTGGTAAGTCATTGTAGAACGAGGGAATAAATTCAATCCTTTTCCCTTCTTTTCTTTACATATAGCTTAGCATGCTATAGGCTTTTAGTCTGGCTTGGACAATTTGCTTGAGCCGGGTTCCATCAGGATCTGTGTATCACAAACAAACAAACAAACAAACAAACAAACAAACAAACAAACATCACAACACATGGCTATGGAATAGGCCTATGTATAAGAAACAATTTGTCATGATTAACTCTATTTGGCCAAAGTATGGACTTGGGTGGGTTTTGTATTCAGGTATTCAATTATTCTTCATTTGTTTATGTTGGGTATTTGTCTTCTGCAGGTTCATTTGCCTCCGTACTTTTATTAGGAATACACATGAACAGTGCTGTTTGGAAAGATCCGCAATACTTCGATCCGGAGAGATTCTCATCAGAAAACATGAAAAATATGCCACCGTATTCGTTTGTACCATTTTCCGCCGGACCAAGGTATTTTAATTTATGTTTCTGGATCACTTGCTGAAAGATTGTCAGGAAAAAAAAATGTGAGGAGACGTGAGCACGAGATTTGATTTTTAAGGCGGGTCGGACGGGAGCATACCCAGCAGTATTTGTACTCAATATTGATTCAAATCAAGCTGGCACGCAAGAGGAATGGTATGGGTTCTATAAAGAAGATCCCAAGGCTTGATATCAGGGGAGTCATTTCGCCCCAATGTACAAAAATTTTCTCGGGAGGGGTAAAACTCCCCCCCCAAAAAAACAACCCGCTCAAGAACCGCAATACCTGAAATATTAAAAAATAAATGCGATTATTGACTTCCTTTACTCATTTCCTATAAAATCAATGTAGTAGTACTCTGCAGTGTTTTAGTTAAATGGCTTAAAATGGAAACATATGACTCCTGCTATCTCACTCGCCTTAATGGGATCTGTAACGTAATCATTAAACATGCTATATGGCGCTGGAGCTCAAAAGGTCACTGCCTCCTGAAAAAGATGTGTTTTCTGGAGATTCATGACTGTTTAAATGTACTGATTTTGATGTACATCGGCAGTTTGCCCTGCCACCCAAAGAAACACATCGACGGTTGAGAGCCAAAAGATTCTTTTGTGAGTTAAGGCGTTATGGTTCTCCTTGGCTCAACAAAACGTTGTGAACAAGAGTTCGAAGATCTAAGGCATCTCCGTTCATGCAATGGAGTGCCTTGAAGTCAAAGTGAGAATTTTGTTATCAGTTCGCTGCTTGATTAGAAGCTAGTGTAATTCATGATTCAGATGTATTAGAATCAAGCTTGCGGGTTTTTTTTATTAGCTTTGCTGATGCACGCTGAACAGTTTGGAGTTCACATTCCAGCTTCATGCCAATGTCATTCAGTGGACTATTGCAGTAATCAATTCAATTCCAAAGTCCAATAGTTGCATGATTTGAATATAAAAATACCCGAAATTGTGCATTTATTCTCGGCTTTTGGTGGCTTCGTATTATTTTCTACATAAGCAAAAGAAAATAATCAGCAGGGTAACCTGGTAGAATCATAAGTCACGAGTCGACTCGCGACGCATTTACATACATTTATTATACCAATTGATGAACTACTTGCTATCAGCGGTAGATACCACATTGATGAACTACTTGCTATCAGCGGTAGATATCACATTGATGAACTACTTGCTATCAGCGGTAGATAGCACATTGATGATTAGGGAGTAGACTGCCATCTTTTGGCAATAGTCTTCGAGCACGGCCAATGTTAATGAGATGAAAGTTGAGAGTATTTACTTGATGTAATGACTTGATGAATTCATCTGTGAGGTCCAACTTTGAGAAATTTGCACCAAAAATGGTCGAAAAATGCCAAATTTTCAAAAAATCATAAAAAGCCCAAATTTCAAATATTTTTGGTGAAGTTGGTCAAAATTCAAAAAAATGAAAAACGGTCCCTAGATATTTTTATCTAGTTTTTAAAAATTAATAAAAGAATTTTTTTGGCCAAACAATTTTTTTGTTACGTTGCACGAACAAATTTGGGCCAAAAAACCCGTTTGTTTGGATTTTCTCCAAAAATGAGCATTTTGGCCCAAATTGGACCTCACAGATGAATTCAACAAGTCATTTCCATTCTAAAAATGTATACTTTTATATTCTTTAGACTAATAATTTAGCAGTTATGAGGCCCGAAAGTTTTCATAATTCCAGGGTTCAGACCAACCTTAAACTATACATGTTGTAGCAAACAAAGAAAAATCGTTCGGTTTCATTGAGGAAGGGGTATGAACGTTTGGACAGTATTTATTGTGGGACATTAGAGCACATCAGACATATCGAATTGCATTCTGAATACGAAGAATGTCCTTCTGATATCAAATAATTTAGATTTTTGAAATTCGCAATGTAATACACATTTTATGGCAAATCATTAAAATTGATATTTTTGATATTTAACAGTACTTGAAGTAAACTTTATAAATCTGATGATTTATACTTAAAGTGTATGTAGGTGGGATGAAAAGCCGACGATCAATTGAAAATTTTGACCTTTTGTATTGAAGATATGGATTTTCCCAAAACACCCCAAAAAAAATAGGTCTTTTGGGGAAAAAAATCCATATCTTCAATATAAAAGGTCAAAATTTTCAATTGATCGTCGGCTTTTCCTCCCAGCTACATACACTTTAAGAATATATCATTAGATTTATAAAATTTATTTCGAGGACTGTTATATATCAAAAATTTGAAAAATATCAAATTTTAATAATTTGTCATAAAATTTGTATTATATCGTGAATTTCAAAAATGGAAATTATTTGATATCAGAAAGACATGCTTCGTATTGAGAATGCAATTCGATACGTTTGAGGTGCTCTCATGTCCCACAAAAAATACTGTCGAAACGCCATAAACGCTCATTCTAGATCCCTTAAGCTTTTGTAATCCGTTATCATTTGATTCTTGGTATAAGCCACAGGTGTGTTTTGAAGTAGCCATATCGAATAAAATGTGCCTATTTGACCAGTGTGGGTATATTTCAAAGGCAAACGTATGATTTGAAAAATGGTGTAGGGGCGGAGAGGCTATATAACTGGCTAGCTGGAATTGGCTGATTTTGCAGATATGAGGTCTCATCGCATCTCTTAGTTTCGCCACTGTATTTCTTGTGTTATAGGCCTACATGTCAGGTATTTGTTTATTCAGTCATATGGGCTCGACCCTAGTAATGGCTCGCATGGTGCATGCAGATAAAGTAATGGTTTCTAAGATGGTTTATATAGAAGCGGAGGTGTAGGTGGACATATCATCAGATATTGGATATTGCTATACGATGACGTGTAAATTTGTTTTCTTTTTTCTTTGATTAGGAATTGCATTGGGCAAAACTTTGCCTTGAATGAGATGAAAATTACATGTGCAACACTCCTACACAACTTTGAGTTTTCATACAACCCAGCTGTGCCAATTGAAACGGACGAAAGTCTTATTCGCAGAACCAAGAAGGGCCAGGAGGGTGAAAGTGCATATAGGAACAGCGCCACAAACTACGTCACGCTATTGTTCGAGTTAAACTACATCATTCGCCATTTTGTAAATATTAACGCATGATCGTTGTCTAGAGTTAAACTACATCATTCGGTGTGTTACGTAATAGCTACGATGCCTATCCCTTTATATCCCTGGAAGGGCATTCATCTATTCATCACACCTAGAGACCACCGCACTATTGTAAGACCAAGGTTAACCCGGGCTAAAACCTTTTGGTGAAATGGGTTTTGTTTGGAAACAGACGTGCAAAACAAACCTCAGATTTTGTATATACAATAGATCAACTCTGATAATGATGCCTCCTATATGAATCCGGTTCAGTGTCAACCCTTTAATGTTTGCACCATGTACGCATGACTTGCCCGGGAAATTTGAAATACTGCAATCATTGGGTTGATTATTGGACTGCCTGCTGACCACCGAATTCATCGTCAAACGAATTGCAAGATTAACATACTATTTACATAAATACTGGATTTTTGTGTGTTAATACCGGTTTCATATTTGAAACGTGTTTTTTGGAAACTATTATTGAACAATGTACATTCTAAAACTCAATAGACTATATGGTTCTTAAGTTCAATATCAATATCAACCATCAATATTTGCACGATCATGTTAGGTAATGATCAAGTACCACAAGACCTACTAAACTATACTACTCTGATGCCACAGCTGTAGAACGGGCTGTAGAAGCACTTATTAGGCATTGAATGGTTCAATGCACATTCCTTTTGGCTCGTGGAATGGATTCATTTGAGGTGTGAGTTTCAAATTGTTTAATTCAGAATGATGTCAATATCCCAGACCCTATGTACAGACTTCACTTTTTGTTTGGTTTTTACCATGTTTACTTGATGGATGCACGGTTGTTTGATGGCATATATAACTTTATCATTTTAAAGCAAAGCAGAGAACTAATGGCGCTATTTATCATAAATCTCGTTTGCATCTTTACAAGGGGTAGACACTTGTATAATGACATTAAAACACCATAAAAATGAGTAACATGTAGCATGAAAATTATCAAACTACTTGCTATCGTGACATGAAAGGAATAATTCATATTATTGGCCTAAATTAAATTAAAAGTATATGTAAATAGCGCCCTCAATTTGCACACAAATAGAATTAAAATTACCACAAAAATGCAGAAAAAGATGGAAAATTAGATAAAGAAAAGAAAAGCTAAGTTAAAAATAGCTACAAAAATATATGTGTATATTAGTGTGATAGCTGTTGCTATTGTAAGGCTAGCTTCAGACTCCGTATTGTACGTACAATATTGTATGTACAATACTTTTCGTGACGTCAGAAAGTATTGCACGTACAATAAAAAGTATGTACCGGGAAAATTTATATTTTGACACAATCATTGGTTGCTTAATTGATACGGAGTTGCCAAATTTCTAAGAGTGGTAAATTTAGTGAGTGTTCGTGCACGGAATGATGAACATCTTTTTATGTCTTCTTGTATTCAACTGTACTTGAGTTATTATATAATCAATGGGCACCTTTAAAGTTAATAATATTAATACTGATATTAAAATAAAAAAATATTAAAATTGTAATAATAATATAAATGGCACATTCAGTTCTTATTTATTTATAGATTTATTTATTTAGGCCTATTTGTTTATTTATTTATTTATTGATTGATTACTGATTGATTAATTAATTTCGAGATTAATTTATATTTAGTCATATATTGATTTAGTCAGTTCCTTAAGTAGGCTTATTATTAATTTTGTAGGCCTATGTATTTATTCTGGTTTTGATTTTATTGATATTGATATTTTTATTATTTTTTAAAGTTTTGGCATAACATTTGTTACATTATAACACGTTGTGTTATGATTTTTTTACATGTTGATATCGGTGAGGCATGTTATGATGGTGTATGTTATAGGCCTACTTATGATCATCACAATACATCCATAAACGTGTTAATGTAGTAACCGTAGCTTTATAGGGGCACGGGAGGCCCCCATTGATCTGAAATTTTAGAAAATCCATAGGAAAACTGCCAAAAACGGCTTGTGCCCTCCCCCCTCATCAGACCCTGATGCAACGCCTTCTATACTTTTTCATTAATTATAGGCCTATTAATAGTAATGCGTTGAGATTTTAAAAAGTAATCCGCCTTTTCTTTCTTTTTGAAATAACATAGGCCCTACTCGTTACAAAAACAAATCAGCATGGAAAACTTTTTTTTTTCGTCAGAGGCAGATATTTGGTTTATTCAGTGTAAGCTACAAAATAGGCGATCTTTTAAAATAATTTTTAAATGGCTTTTTTTTTCAACCTTATTGTTTGTATTTGTAATGTTCACACAATCTGACACTGTCCCAACTTATACCTAACGTGAATCGAGCCATTTAACACGTGCTTGTAGGACAACGATTTTGAATTAAACATGTCAATTGTGATATTTTAATTCCCCTAGAACACCACAGTTAAGCGTACAAAATTGTAAGTGGGCTTTCTTTTATTTTACCTCATTATTTCGTTAAAATTACTCGAAAACCCTCCTAAGAGTTGTTACTAATAAACATTTCATAATTTTGGGCAAAGAATAGCCAAATAGTTGACCGAAATCGTATATTTGCACCAATATTTGACTGAAATTGTATATTAGCATTACCATCCCTTCGTGGCTTTATTGCAGGCCAAAGTGCTGCTAAATGAGAAACGAGATTACTTGAAATATATTTCAGAGTTGAAAGAGTTTCAACAGTACGAACATATTTCTGAAATATGTCTCTCTGATTGGTTGATTGTCAAGAGGATTACGGCATCCTCAAAGCCTCTTGCTGTAATTCTCTAATCGATATCTATTATAGGACCGATCTTTTGAAATCCATACAACCGTGTCAAATGAAATAGTCTCGAATCATAATTTGTGCACGATACAACGTTGATACGTCAGATTTCGGAATTTTATTAAAAATAGGCATAAATCACATTGAACAGGTTGAATGCTGACAAAAGTAGATAAAATAACTATGGGTCGAATTTACATTAATCAGTGTCCTGGGCCAGGATAACATTTAGGACTCCTTCGAATTCTAAAACAATACTTCACCAAATGTCCTTGCTTTCATTTTCTCATTTAAGTTGTTTTAATTTTAATTAATTTCTTTATCCACTGGCTCTGTGGTAAATCCGGTATTGCCAAATATTTTTTGTCCATTACCCGTATTAATCTATTTATTTATTAAAATGCACTATCTATTAAATTCCTGTAATACAATGTATAGGCCTAGTGTATTTGATAACAAATTTGTTTTTATTTTTGATTGGAATTTGGGTTCCATTACACGATTTCATATATATAAAATATGTTTGGGCATGGCGGAATTAGTATATGATTAAAAATAGACATACTCTTAGGCCCCTTTTTTTACTGTTTGTACATTATTAATATTTATGTACAAAATGCAAACGAATGTATATATTTTTGTAAACATTAAATTTGATGTTTACTCATAATTATGTCTGGAAAGTCAGGGAAAAACTACGGAGTATCGGTATTTAGTTTCCTGGGAAAGTGGATCAGATGAGCAGTGAGTAAAAACATTCGCCCTAAATCTTTATTTGATTTTTATTTTTTTATGAATTTATTAGGCCTACTGGTAAAGTGCAGAAAAAAACCTCCAAACGCACTCTAGGATTTTTCATCAGCAGCAGTAGAAATTTCTCTTGCATAGATTTTCTGGTGACCTCGCTTGGATTTAGCAAACAATGAACCGTCAGGGTTATAGCGCGTTATTTAATCTGATTCAACTCGTCGTGGCACGTATATTTATTGCAAGTGTAATGCTTTTTGACGTCACGAAAAGTATTGTACATACAATATTGTACGTACAATACGGAGTCTGAAGCGCACTCTGGAATTGAAAATTATGCAATTACATTAATAAATGATCACTTCAAACAACCGTGGGTATAGAAGGATAGTAGAAGGAGTCGAAGCAAAAGAATCAACCAATTCAAAATATCATTTGGTATAAAAAATTGGATATATATCTCTAATTCTTGATGTCATTGCAAAATGGAGTTACAGAATTGTTTTCTTGGCTTTTGAAGTGGGTTCAAATCTTTACTACGAAAGGTTATTAGCCCTATACTATAACTTGTGTTTTATTGTATGAGTATTGTAATTCCAGTATGATATAATTGTTGACAAAACCTATACCTTGGATGCCCAAAGATATAAGGTTAACTGTACGCGATTATCTCAAAATCAAATACGATAAATGCCTCGTGACTATATGTTATTATTGTTATTGTTTGTAAATAAAAAGAATCGAATTTGATATGTCAGATATCTACTCTGTGTTGTTCCAAAGTTCAATGTAGTAAGATATCAGCTGCATAATTATTGTTGTTGCTTTGAATTCTTTAGTATTTGTACTTTATGATTGTGAATTAAGTTAAATCTTACAAACCACGTACAAAGAAACCCAAAATGTTTGCATCCGTATTTAAGTCTGTACTACCAGCAGGAGCAGATGTAGGCTCACTGCTAAGGATATTACTAACAACTATGCTCTTCATGATCCTGACTGTCCTGCTGGTTAAGCTTCTTCAGATGGTACGGCAGAGACTGATATTCGAGAAGTCCTTATCATCTTTTCCGGAAGCTCCAGACAGACATTGGTTTTGGGGACATCTTGCAAAGGTATCTATTGAAGTGGCAGTAGGCATGAAAACATAATATACTTAATCATTATACGTTAATTCTTTAATTCTGTGCCATTTGGAAGAATTACCTTCATCCGTAAATCCATAATAGTCTGATCCAAACAGGGCACAGGTGGCATGTTTGAAAACTGAGTAATTACCATTATCAACTGTTGATATTAGACAGTGCTTGAAATAAGACGGACCCGGTGAAAATAACTGGGGCCTGCCGACCTTGCAATCCCTGATCCCGTAAAACGTTGTCAACAAGAAAACTGAACATAATGCTGAATTCATTATCAATCCATGGCAACGCATGTTATTTGCGAGTCTGTCGTCTTATAGACCTTTTCAAATCGAAGTTTTCCGAAGTTTGTTATGGAAGACCCCGTTTACAATTCCAGGTCATCAACGCTAACACAAACACAACTATTACGTCTGAACACAAATCTGCGTGAAAGACACTATCAAGGGTTGTGTATTGCTTGTGCAAGAGATTGATACTTATATTGCGAAGACCACAGTCACGAAGACCAAATCGAATGTGCCGCAGACGACAAATATGTGCATTTTTCTTTCATTTATTGTCACATTGTGAAGTGCCAAATAGTGGAAGTGTTAGTTCAATACCTTTAGAAAATATTTCTCTGTGATGACTCAAATTGATTTTGGCTAAATACTTTGCATTTTTACTCACAAGGGTACGTGATTCCGCTCGATTCATTGTGAGCCAATTTGACTTGATTTGAAAAGGTCTATTAAGTGTCAGAATAACATGGACTAGTGTAATATTAAACGTTTGCAATTTGAGTTCGGGTCCGTGAAAACTAGTGCGGGGCCTGTAGAATTCGTGTCATTATTGAATCCGAAAGGAATCATTGTTACTTAATAAAAGATACATATCAAACTATTACCCAAACATGTTTTGCTAAACCACTAATATTAACCAGATTGAAATCAGTTAATTCAGACAATTAAATTAAGGGATCTAGACTATGGGACATGGGCATTTATCTTTCACTTCCGTAGTCCACTCTTGGGCAGAACATAAAAACATAACAAATCAAGAGTAAATATATGTCTGAATTAATATCCAAAAAGTTTCCACGTTTTACTTTACTCATTTAGGAGTTATTTGGGGTTAAAAATGTGTTTTTCGTGGTTTTTTTCCATTTTTGCCCAAAAATGTCAAATGTTAAACTAGCTGTAACTTTATAAATAAATTGAGTAGAATTTTCATTTCTATTGTAGATGTTACATGTCATATGGATTTCCAACACTGGTGAATAAAATGTCATAGCACAACTCTAAAATATAAAAAATGGCAAAAACCATATTTTTGTGCTATTTTGACCATTTTTAACCAAAAAATGTAATTTTTGAATAAAAAAAAAAATATATATATATTTTCTTAATTTAAAAAATATGTCATTATATCAACCTAGTTATTCTGAACAAAAAAAAAGTTAATGATGGTGAATGTCTGTGACCTATAGTTTTTGATCTATGGCCCTTTCAAATCCACATATGGACTAAAATAGCATGTTTTTGTCAATTTTTCCAATATTAGGCTGAAAATGGTACTTTTTTGTAATTTTAACAAAATTTGCAGTGTTTGGAAAGTGGGAACTTCACATATATTATGGATATATTATAGTACTTTCATTTTAAGCTAGTTGTAGATCCACTGGTAGCTCGGTTTCCATGGCAGAAGCAATTATATCGTCAATTTTACTACTTTCAATGCAGCAAAATCATTATAGTCATCATTTTACTGCATTGAAAGTAGATAAAATTGCTGCTACCACGGTAGTGGGCATACTAGTGGATCTTGAAATAGCTTAACATAGTACAATTACATGTTCATATTATTAAGTGAAGTTCCCACTTTCCAAAAACTAACAAGTTGGTTAAAATGGCCATAAAGGACCATTTTTGGCGTAATATTGGAAATATTGAACGAAAACATGCTATTTTAGTCCATATATGAATTTGAAAGGGCCATAGATCAAAAACTATAGGTCACAGACATTCACCATCATTAACTTTTTTGTTCAGAATAACTAGGTTGACATAATGACATATTTTTTAAATCAATAAAATTTATATTTATTTTTTCCCATGCAAAAATTACATTATTAGATCAAAAATGGCTGAAATAGCACAAAAATATGGTTTTGCCATTTTTTATATTTTAGAGTTGTGCTGTGACATTTTTATTCACCAGTGTTAGACATCCATGTAATATGTAACATCTACAATAGGAATGAAATTTCTACTCAATTTATTTTGAAAGTTACAGCTATTTTAATATTTGACATTTTTGGGCAAAAATGGAAAAAAATCACGAAAAACACATTTTAACCCCAAATAACTCCTAAATTACACAGTAACGTGCAACTTTTGAAAGTGGGAAATGTTATATTATTGATCAGTGATATAATAGCTATATTTTCATGTATAAACCATCCTCTACCCAGAAAGGGAGAACGAAAACTACTTTCTGAAGCACTTAGCAAGCCTTGTCCCATGGTCTAATCTGGAATGAGCGTTTCGACAGTATTTTTTGTGTGACATGAGAGCACATCAGACATATCGAATTGCATTCTGAATACGAAGAATGTCTTTTTGATATCAAATAATTTTCTTTCTTTTTTTAATTCACGATATAATACAAATTTTATGACAAATTATTAAAATCTGATATTATTAAAGTTTGATATTTGTCACATTTTTGATATATAACAGTCCTCGAAGTAAATTTTATAAATCTAATGATATATTCTTAAAGTATGTATCTGGGAGGAAAAGCCGATGATCAATTGAACATTTTGACCTTTCATATTGAAGATGAAAAAAATCCATATCTTTAATACGAAAGGTCAACATTTTCAATTAATCGTAGGCTTTTCATCTCCCCTACATACACTTTAAGTATAAATCATCAGATTTATAAAGTTTACTTCGAGTACTGTTAAATATCAATTTTTAATCAATTGTCATAAAATGTGTATTACATTGCGAATTTCACAAAATCAAAATTATTTGATATCAGAAGGACATTCTTCGTATTCAGAATGCAATTCGATATGTCTGATGTGCTCTATTGTCCCACAATAAATACTGTCCAAACGTTCATACCCCACCCCTTAATAATGCCAACAATATCTCTTGGTTCTTTCCTAAGATGACTGGTAATCCCAAGGAAAAAATGTGGTCTATTGAGGGCTTCAGAATTCCTTATCCAAAGTACTCAGTTATATGGTTTGGTCCGTTTTTACCTGTGACAAATACCTACCATCCCGAACCAGTAAAGGCCATTCTCGCTACTTCAGGTAAATATTCCTCTTGTTCTTTCCTAAGCAAAATCCATACTCTCTACTCTACATCGGGTACATTACTTCATATAGATGAAATGTTACGCAGTTTAAGATTATTACATGGGTTTATCATTATGTGCTTGATTCCAGAGGGGTGTAGCAGGGCCGTGATACTCGTATTCAATCCCTGTATAAAAAGTGAAGTCACTTTACGGCAATTTGATTGACAGTTGCTAAGGAGTTTGGTACACCTAGTAACGCCATAGTAACGCTTAGCCTAAAATTTACATACATGTGCACGACAATGTTGTGCGTACTACATCAATAACAGTTTGATTTACAGTTGCTGGGGAGTTTGGTACACCAAATTTTTCCAAGATGGCGCACATCGACTGCAAATTATTCGGACCTTTTCCGGCAAAAATATAGCTTATTTAGCCAAAGTCGACATAGGGGCATCGGTTATAATATTTTCATAGTATATTGAGCTAACTCCTCAACTAATTGGTTTTTCACAATATGATAGTAATGGAAAGAGAACTAAAAATAAAACAGGGAAGGGGGATGTGTACAATTAACTTTTTCGAACCAAATTATTTTGTGTTTTTGTTTGTTTGTGTGCAATGCAATGTGTTATATCATTATTACCCGCTGTGTTGATTTCATTTCTTCATGTATGTAAGTTGATGAATGTCAACATTATAAGATGGGACAATGGATATGCAAATTTTTATTCTTGCTAAATTCTGTGTGCCTGTATAAAATTGTATAACAGCTAATAAATTTGTGAAATGGAAAAAGCATTAACGGCTAAAATACTTTATTTTCCATTAACCTTAACTGCTACAGAACCCAAGGAAGACTATATTTTCGACATGCTTCGACCGTGGTTAGGTGATGGTTTATTACTGAGCACTGGCAAGAAGTGGGCTCGCAATAGAAGACTCCTCACACCAGGGTTTCATTTCGATGTTCTTAAACCCTACGCTAAAATCTTTCAAGGCTCAGCCAATGATCTAGTGGTAATGAATTTAATGATACCTTTCGTTTCGTATTAAGCATAGTGTATTGCTACTACAAGCTCACGAAAAGAAAGTTATCCAGTCACTTATAAAAACTGATATCAAACCTTAGAAAAAAACCCCAAAAAATGTAATTGAAATTTTGTCAACTATTGCAGAGTAAGTGGAGAAAATTGTGCAAAAATGGAAAACCAGTTTCGAGGGAAATGTTTACAGATATCAGTTTGCTGACTTTGGATGGGCTTCTAAAATGTATCTTCAGTGTGGAAAGTAATTGCCAAGAAGAGGCTGAAGGGTACGTACCAGAGATGTATCGTTCGAGTCCGGACTCGGACTCGAGTCCGGACTCGAGTCCACTTTTGTTGGACTCGGACTTGGCTCGGACTCGGACACAAAAGACTCGGCTCGGCTCGGACTCGGACATTAAAGGACTCGGACTCGAAGGCGAGTCCGGTCCGAGTCCAGTCCAATGTCCAAATCTATGTAAAATGTGAAATGATTATCTAAAAATGTAAAAATAGATCTCAAATTTGTTGACTTTACTTATTTGGCCATTTTCCAAATTAATTGGGGCTGTCAAATCTGTGAGCTGTTATTATTCCTGCATATCCACCAAATTATTTAGATTTATCTGTCACTTAGCAGAATCATATTTTTGTTATCATTTAAAATGAAATAATTGATAATTAATCAAATGCATAATTTTATTAAATATTTGGACTGTATAAAAATTTATACAATGTAATACTTCTTTCATGGAACTTTCCAATCCATTAAGCTCTTGAAAGAGAAACATGCACACTGGACCATACATCTCAGCTCCCACTCTGTAGGGCTATAGTTTGCATGTGCTCAGTAAGTGAGTACACATGACATTTGTGTGGGCCAATTTTGAAAATATGTTTAGAATTATAAAGGTGAATTTCTGTTAGTATTATTATTATTATAATGATGATGATGTTAATTTTCTATAATGTATTTGAATATATTGCAATTCATTTATACATGTAATACTGCACACAGCGTATAGGTATGCCAGGCAAACCTATCTGCTAGTCAGCCAAATTCGCCTAGAACACAATACATATTTACATAGAAATTTAAAAGAACAGGTAGGTCAAGGAAACCTACATAAATACTAGTATGTTGTCTATACTTCACTTGACCCAAATATATGATTTTTTATGGCGATGAGACACTCGCACATGGAATTTTAGAGGGATTTTGACCCGGATTTTGATAGAAGTTCCACATAGAAAAGCTGCTATCATCATGAGACTAAGATCTAGAAACACCACCGAAATCCCAGACAAACTAGTACCTAGACCAGTGACTTTGACTCGCGTAGTGAAGCCGACACTGCTTAGCAACGACTTGAACAAGGACGCATACCCGGACGCAAGCAAGCAGATAATGTTCTCGTCTACAGAACATGTTGCATTTGACGCGGGTGATAACGGCGCAGTAACCACGCAACCGAGAGCGTCAGAATATACGCAATTATCTCCGCGCCTAGTAACCCCGTCAATATCACCTTGGATACGGGGCTTCACCTCCCGCTGTGGCAAGGGATGGGCAGTCATAGGTCTAGGTGGTATGTCTATGACCGAAATACTGTTTTGTTAGCTGAATCTTTTTGATGAAAGTCAATCTTTGACAAGATGTAACTTTGCTACGGAAAGTGCTATGAGAAAACGGTTTTCAGTTTTGACTTTCTTTACTCAAGGGCTTTAATTTGATATATAAAATGTCGGATGCAGTTTGATAGCAAATTTGAATTCACCTGGCATACCTACAGCCTTGTCCCTAGGCGCAATTAAGTTAACTGTGAGTTTACATGTTGTGTGCTACACACACACACAAAATACCCCCACATGCCTGCTGTCTGATACAGGTACTAGGTGGTCTGATACATTTAGTTTTTACCTTCAGGAGTAACCTGTTCATGGACATGGCTTTTGAAGAAAGTGTGTACAGTTGGTTGGTTGAGTCAACAGTGTTGGGTGGGGTTTGGTAGAGTGGTGTGTGGTGTGTGGTGTGATGCAGTGAGTGACCTTCTCATCACATTAACAATTTTATCATCAAAATGCCATAAAATTATGCGGAAACTTTAAAATTGACCTTTTTCAGCAAATTTGTATTGTAAATTTTTCAAATAAGAAATAAAATATAAAATTGTGCTCCATTTTTGCAAATAATGACCCATTTTTTCAAAATGTTGTACCAAATGACCCCTTCTTTCAAAATTTTATACCCAATTACCCCTTTTTCATTTTGTTATACCCAAACTAAGCAATGCCAATAGGTAGATACCTGTCACATTAAAGTTGAATGACCCCCCCCCCCCCCCCCCACCACCACCGGGCATGGCCTCTCACCCCGAGTCCGGACTCGAGCCGGACTCGAGTCCGGACTCAGGTCTTATTTTTGTTGGACTCGGACTTGGCTCGGACTCGGCACCCCTGGACTTGGACTCGAGTCCGGACTCGGACACAAAAGGACTCGGACTTGGCTCGAACTCGGATACAAATGGACTCGGCTCGGCTCGGACTCGGACAAGCTGGACTCGGGTACAAGTCTGGTACGTACAAAATAATGTAATATATAGTTATCCTGGTATTATTAACATACCGTACTGCAATAAATTACTGACCTACTGTAGTCAGGATTCTCAGTCAAGAGGTAGGAACTTGGTTAATAAGTAAGTGGCAGCGAATAGTCCTGAAGGACTCGGCTTTTTAGGTCTTTTAATCCTCATTTACCATAATAAATTGCTTCTGAATTTAGCAGTGAAAGTAATATGTGGGATTAAATTCTTAATTTTCCCTTATCTTTTTGTTTTGTTTTGTTTTTTTCTTTCTATTTGTTGTTTCCTTCCATCAATTCCTTCTTTCTCTTTCTTGCTTCGTTTTCTTTATTTCCTCTTTCTCTCTCTTTCTTTCTTTCTTTCTTTCTTTCTTTCTTTCTTTCTTTCTTTCTTTCTTTCTTTCTTTCTAGTTCGTTCTTTCTTTCTTTCTTTCTTTCTTTCTTTCTTTCTTTCTTTCTTTCTTTCTTTCTTTCTTTCTTTCTTTCTTTCTTTCTTTCTTTCTTTCTTTCTAGTTCTTTCTTTCTAGTTCTTTCTTTCTAGTTCTTTCTTTCTTTCTAGTTCTTTCTTCCACCCTTTCTAGCTTATGTCTGTAACTGATCATTCTTTGACCGACAATATTGCTGCAAGTACGTAGAAGTTTCTTATTCTTCAATATTTATTGATTTTTATTTATACCATGTACATGTATAATCATGGACCCTATACCGGCTATGGTACCATACAAATAAATTAGTAATGCGATGCCATAAACTTGATTTCGCACTTTTTATAGCCAGAAGCATCCATACATCCGCAGCGTAGTGGAGTTAACTCAGCTCACGATGGAACGCATCCGTTTCCTGCCACATCACATCGATCTAATCTACCACTTGAGTTACAATGGATACAAATGGCGACGAGCGACAAGGCGGGTTCATTCTTACACCAAATCTGTAATCCAGAAACGGAAGGATGCATTAAAAGATCCCCAAAATGGAAGAGATAAAAATAAGAAATATATTGACTTTTTGGATATCTTATTGAGTGCAAAGGTACATAATATACATAATATACAAATTTTACAACTTTACAACTGTTTTTGCCATCGTGACTGGCCAAGTGCCAAATTTGACCACTGACGCATTCACATGACATCGTTCTTTACCTTTGTCGTTTTCGCTTACCAGTACTTGAAATTAAGCCAAATCAACAAAGGCCAATCGGGCCCATGGGTTGAAATCTACGGGCCCTCGTTACTTTTCACGGGCCCGAAGTCAAATTGTGTATAATGTTACTGGTCCCCACTATGACACTTTATGAGACATCTGGGCCTCCTTGGAAATCAGTGCTTTGTCATTGAAGGCTACCCTGCCAAAAGAAAGTTTAAATAATGAACCGGAAATAGGTTATGCCATGAATTGATGATGATGCAAGTATCGAGCACGTCTTACCACAGATCCTGGTCTTACTGACTTTAATGACAAAATGACGTACGTGTTGCCAATACTGACTTTTTGCCACATGACCAAACTACCTGCATTCGCTTCAAAGGTATTTTTTGATATTTGTTTTACCTCTTACGAGAGGCTGTGTAATATCTATCTGCCCCCATTCGCGGACAAAGGGTTTGGTGGCAAGCAATTTTGGCAGTGCAAAAGAGTGTTTTTCCGCACAGTCTTGGTACCTTTTAAATAAAACGCTCTAAAAGGATTAGGAAATCAAGTTGCAAATATGTTACATTTGATACATGCTGTGGAATAATGACATAATACCATTAAATATGCAACTCACTTGAAACTGAAGAGCACCAATCATTTGGATACAGTCTGTATGTTCTTTTGCCATTAAAAATAATATGGTATCTTCGTTTTACTGTATATATTTTATTTCCACTCGTACATTTTTTCCACACCATCATGAGGTACCTTTTAAATAAAACGATCTAAAACGGCTTAGAAGGACAGTGCGGAAACGTTCTAATATGCAAGAAATTTTGGTAGCTCATACGTAATAACATAGCGTCTCTTATTAAAGGAGTATTTCTTGACCCTAGCATCCCCCTTTCGAAAAAAAGCTTATTCCCAAAATGTCAGTTGATTCCGATTTTGCGTTTGCGAGTTATGCATGAGTATGTGTATTAGACTGCCCCATAGACCACTGTTGTAATTTCATTCTGGTACACCAGAACGTAATTCAAATATGACGATATTTATGCAATACGAATTAATCTGCAAGAATTGTTTTGCAAATAAACACTAGCAGTCAAGTTAGCTCAATCGATAAGGCGTTCGACTATGGTGCGAGAGGTTGCGGGTTCGAACCCTGGCGGTGCCTAGTACGCTCTCGTGGAAAAATTGAGTTAGCTTGAAATTCCCCTCACTGCTAATTTATCTCGTTGTAACCCGTACGAAACTCGGGGAGCTGATCCTGGTTGCGAAGGTTATTTGTGGAATGTCTAGGATGTGCGCTCTTGAAGCAGCAAAGTCCCTGAAATGCTGTTAAATGGTTTATGGAATGATGTGGGCCGTAGTGGTCAGCGACAACCTGTAAAGTGTGCTGAGGCTTGTGGATCAACGTCTAGGCGTTGTGCCTGTGCGTAGCGCACTATAAATCACTGCGCTTTTCTTTTTTTTTTTTTCTTTTTTAGCCAGAGGTTTCCAGTGGTTTAAAAATCTCAATTTTTTTTGGATTATAGTGGGGGGATGATGCTGTAGATCACGAAATGCCCTTTTAATGTTTTGGGCTGGGGTCTCGTTTTTTGTTTCTGCCATAGCAGTACTACATGTGACTTCACAGCCTTGATCATGTTGATTGACAGTATACCTTTTGAAACTCTAGGGATTTGACTCGTGTATAATGGTGAATTTGTCCGTTCAATTGCAAGCATGTTATATATTTACTGTCAGTGCCAAGAATCTAACAAGCGTAAGCAGTTTATTTTCTTGTTAATATTTTAGTGATAATAATAGTATATGTGTACTTTTAGAGGATATCATCTGATCGAGTGAATAGTTGAGTAACTTTGTAGTAAAATGCTAAATTTGAAATTGCAGTGCGAATATTAGTGTGTGTTTTTTTTAAATAAATTATAAATAATTTCTCCCCATTTTCGAATAACGTTCTTTTGTTTATTATAACAATTTGATAGGACGAAGACGGTTCAGGACTTACAGATCAAGAAATTCAAGACGAAGTGGATACATTCATGTTTGAGGGTCACGATACAACAGCCAGTGGTGTATCATGGTTTCTATATGCCATGGCCATCAAACCAAAGTTACAAGCTAAATGTCGACGGGAAATAGATGGGTATTTCCAGTTAAAAGGAAATGATCAACTCGAATGGTAAATATAATGGCGTTGATTTAGATGTGAAGAAGTGATAACTTGTTGCTATCAGACCTTTCAGATGCTTTCATTACACTGAGGTTTAAAGTCCCATTCAGTGATCCCAGCGCAAGTGTTAAAAAATTAAAATTGTTTTTAAATGGCTTAAAAGTGAAGGATAAGTCATTCAAATTGGTATTTTTGAACCCCCCCCCCAAAAAAACCCAAACAAACAAACAAAGAAAACAGCAGTGTTTACGAAGTTGAATCCCCATTCAAATACATGTAGCTAATTTGTATACTGTCAGTATAATATAAATTACAGATTCATGTAAATGCCTGACAAGGATAGACATGCAAACAACATTGTAGGCACGATGATGTTATATTAACAAAGTATTTAAACATGAACTGTCATTGTCATAAATGTGTTAAATGTGGTTCAGCCGAACCCCATGTATTTAAGACAAAATAAGTCATTTACATGAATTATATACTGACAGTATATATATTAGCTACATGTATTTGAATGAGGCTTCAACTTCGTCAATACTGCTGTTTTTTTCGTTTTTTGCCAAATTTTTCGTTTCAAAAATACCAAATGACAATTTGAATGACTTACATCCTTCACTTTTAAGCAATGTTAACCAATTTTAGTTTTTACACTTGCGCTGGGATGGGTCAAAATCAAAGTTGTAAATACATTATTTTGATACATGCGGGTGGAATAACAACATTGAATGACTTGTCTAGAGCAAAATGATCAACATGCAGTTTTGTGATTTTCTATTAACAAAAACCATTATATATGCAAATTAGGTAGATCTGATTATTGCATGTTGCAGTCTTGTCCATAATCACTTGAAACTGAAGAGTACCAATCATTTTGATACAGCCTGTATGTTCTTTTGCCATGAAAAATAATGTGGTATCTTCGTTTTACAGCTTTTTGCTGTATATACGAGTATTTTATTTCTACTCCTCGTGTATTTTGTTTTTCAGGGATGACCTCAACAATCTTCCGTCTCTTACAATGTGTATTAAAGAAAGTTTGCGTATAAATCCACCAGTTCCAGTCATAACACGACGAATCACTCAAGATATATCGTTTCCTGATGACACAGTGATCCCTGCTGGTAGGAATTGAAAGATTGAGCGATTGAAGATATATTTGCTTTGAGTAAATTCATTTTAGGGAAATGCATAAGCGATACTTTTGTGTTAAATTAATCAATTTATGTAAACTAGCACGGAAGTTAATCTGTGTGGTAGACTTCATAATTAATTCGAACCTAATACCTATAGATTTATATCTTCTGCTCTTCTCCAGCGTGCTTCTGTGTTTCAGTTGGCTGGAGCGTCGTGCTAGCATTACGAAAGGTTGCCGGTTCGAGTCCGGCCAGATACGCTGCTTTTTTTCAACGTTTATGTGCGCTGGCTGCTTTGGGGAAAGATTACAATTTGTTCATAATTAATTGTTTAAAGGAAATCTCCGGCAATTACAACATTATGCCTTATATGTTTATAATTTATATATTTAAAACAAACTTATATTGACCTTAAAAACAAATAAATACACCCGTCTATCTCCACGCGATATTCAAATTTCCCGGGCACCGAAATTGCCCGTGGCAATGACGTCCCAGTAACACAAAAGAAGGCTGACGACAATTGAGCACAAATAACCATGACGTCATTGCCCTAGACAATTTCGACGCGGGAATTTTGAATATCGCGCTTTTATTCGTTTTTATGGTCAATATGAGTTTGTTTAAAAAAGGTTGTTAAAATAACCTTTTTATCCTTTCATTTATTTAATTTCCCAATTTCACACAGGGGCATTTGCAGTTATACTCATAGAGGCAATACACAAGAACCCACTCGTTTGGAAGGATGCAGATTTGTTTGACCCTGAGAGATTCGCTTCAGAAAATCTAAAAAACATACCACCATATTCTTATATTCCGTTTTCTGCTGGACCACGGTATGTTTTATATTTCATAATTTTAATATGATTATATCTTATACCTGTATGCCCCTGGCTACGCCACTGCCTGATGATGAAGACATGTGACACAACTTCAAGGTTAGTTGAGTGCTTCATTGTGTGCTGAAAGTCAATTTCATGTCAGTCCTTTTTGAAACGCATGTTCAGGACTCCGATTATTTTCTATTTTTTGATGTTCTGTTTCTTTCTCTCGTTTCTATCTAGAAACTGTATTGGACAACATTTTGCTTTGAACGAGATGAAAATTACATGCGCAACACTTGTATACAACTTCGAGTTTTCATACAACCCAGCAGTGTCAATAGAAATAGAAGAAAGTCTAATACGCAGAACCAAGAATGGCATCCATCTATTCATTACCCCTAGAGACAGTCATGCTATTGCAAGACAATAAGGCCAAAAAACTTGTTTTGTTGCCCTCAACCGACCGACCCTAAATCCTGACAAATCAGGATCGCCTTTTTTTTAATGATGATTTTTACAGATTTGTTCAAAAAATCAATGTTTTTCCCTTGAAATTAATATTTTATTGAAAGACTAGTCTTTAATTGATGTCTAACAGGTATCCAGAAGTAAAAATTGACAAATGTCCCCTAATTGAAGAAGCATTATTTAATATTTGAAGGGATTTTTAAAAACTGAAGGTTTAACCAAAAAAAATCCGATCGTCCGACCCAACTTTCCCATTTTCCCACTTCAGGGCAACACAACAATATTTTTTTGGCCTAAGACCAAAGCTACCCCGGACTAGATCTGTATGGTGAAATAAGTATTAGTTTGTAAACATGACAGGCTTTAAGTATACCGTCACAAGAGAAACCAAGAGGAAAAAACCCAACAACAATAAGTAAGCAAACACAAAAACAAACGGTTGTAAGCCAAATATTTGATACGTTAACTGTGAAGTAGTTAACACTCTCTCATGCGTGAGGCTTGTGGTAACCATGACAACATGTTATTCCTGCAACAGTCATAAAAGGTTACGCGAGGGTTTTCGATATCTTTTTTCTGCGACGATAAGGGACCGATCATTATTTACGGCAGGGGGGGGAATGGGTGTTTTGGAAAAAAATATTGACAAAAAATTTCGCGTTCCCCCCTCGCGTCCGCTCAAAATTTTCGCGTTCCACCTTGTTTTCCCGATTTTCTCAATTTAAAATTTACAATCCCCCTCTTGGTTCAACTAAAAATTTCAGGTTCCCCCTAAAGACCCAAACAAAATTTCGTGTTCCCCTAAATTTTCCCATTCCCCCTCTGTCATAAATAACGATCGCTCCCTAAACCAAAAGTATCTTTTATGGCAAAAACAAAAAAGACTTTTAAAAGTCTCTCATAATACTTTCTGCTAATTAGTTAGAAGCCGATGTGAAACATGCAAAATAATTTTTTACAAACAGTTACAAATAAAATGTTAAACTAATGTGACTGAACATGAAGGTTATAGCTTAACTTGTGGGGTAGAATGTTTCTTACCATTCTTAGCACTTTATTCCATTTGGTGAATTAAATGAATCATTTGGTCTATTTAACAATTACGCCTGAACTGCCACCCGATATTAAATCGCAGTGATTTATAATGCGCTACACAGAGGCATAAACACTAACGCCTCCGCACACTTTATATGAATTCACTGACCACTGTGAGAAGCGTACACCGTATATATGCTACAATAATCATAGATTAATAACACATAGATTAGAATGTTCCATGCATGTGCCCTCTAAGCGTACTTGAATTCAGCTGACGTCGGTACAGCGTTCGTACTGGCGACATCGCTCATCTGAGCGTACACGGAGCGCTCAACTTGTCAGCGCTTACGCATCCCTCCCCGGGATCCCTCCACCCCATAACCCAATTCGTACCAAACATCAAAAAACCTCAATTCAGAAAGCTTAGGCACAAGCAGGTATCCCACGTGATGCTATTGCGTCATCATACGAACAGTCATATGGCGACGGAAAGCTTGGCCGGGCAAGCTACTCCCCCGTGGCAAAGTAGGCCAGTGCACGGGCGTGGCACCCGAAGGGTCGGGGTTCAAACCGCACCCGAGAAAAAAAGTTTTCTCTTCTTCTTCTTTCTTTCTTTCTTTCCTCCTTCTTTCCTTCCCCTCGCCAAAAAGCAACTGGGACGTTAGGGCTAAGCAACATACCTACATTCCGCGGTATGTTAATAACCAAGTTGCAGCCAGGATCAACTCCCCGAGTTCTTGTATGTAACCGATACAATAAAAAGTTAGTACCTAAGGGGACTTTAAATTTAAGTTAGCTCAATTATTTTAAGAGAAAAAAAACAGGGACTGGGCCTTATCATAAATATATATGTGACTCCTCGCCACAACTGAGCCCGGATGTCGCCAGTGCCACTATTGAGATATGCTCCATCGAACTTAACAATAAACAATAGGAAAGAAAGGATTTATTGACTGTTTTATTGATTTTTCACTACTTAAATGTCAAGTACTATAGACATGATATACATCATTTTAAAGCTAATTTCAAGCAGAATATTTTGGTTGAATATCTCAAAAATGATGATTGGCGACATCCGGGCTCAGTTGTGGCGAGGAGTCACATATGCTGATTATTCTGTCCGTTTGAGTACAGCATCGACTGTTAAGTAACAATGTTGTAACCAGTAGAAAATATGAGTTGATATTGTAACATAGCTTGAAACATGGGCTGCTATCTCAAATCCATATGCTTAGCTGCATTCATGCGCTTCATTTTAGCAATAACTGCAGGAAACGAAAACATTCGTTGAAACCCTTATCATATCAGACATTACAATTTTTTACTGACGATGATAGTAACTTTAATTTGCAATTTAAAATCATGAGATTTAATTACGAAGCATACCTCCACTATGTGGAAATTAATTTAATTTTTTGAAGGTCAGATAAGATAAACATTACTAATTTAGAATATTTGTGAGCATTATACGAACATGAAATAAAATTGCTGATGCGTGAATTTGATTGAAAGAAGTCAAAAGATTATTTAAAATTAATGATACACCCCCACATACAACTTCATCATTCATTCGGCTGCCCATCGAGGTCGCTGAAGGGACAGTTGTCGAAGTTGATGGATGTCTCTTTCTCCATCCTTCAAGGTACTTCTCCTTTCGCTTTCGCTCCACTGTTTTCCCAGCATCGTGGATCTTCTTCATCCAAGTGACCCGGTACTAGCTTTCGTCTCCCATGTTTCAACATCCATGTCAGCTGTCTTCAGATGACGCTTCATAACCTCTCTATATCGAAGTTTCTGCCCACCACGTTTTCTCTTTCCTTCTGTGAGTTCACCATACATCACAGCTTTTGGTAATCTGTCACCAGGCATCCTCACTACATGACCGACCCAGCCCAGTTGACTTTTCACTAGGATGGCTTCTACGCTCACCATTTTGGCTCTCCATTAGGGACTCGGTCCTGCCATGATATACCCATGATACATCTAAGGTGGCGAATAGAGTGTGGAAGCCTCAGTAGAATACAGGAGACAGGGTAGGACAAACACGCGATGCAGTTTACATTTGGTCGCAAGTCTTATACCAAGCTGGGACCATACTCTTTTTTCCAGAGATCCAAAGGCACTGGTGGCACTCTGAATGCGTCTTGTGACCTCCAAATCGATTAATTGTCCATGGAAATCACACTCCCCAGGTGATGTGAAATTGGTGACAGATTTGACAGGTTCTTCATGTATGTAGAGATCAGAATCTTGGTGTTGAAGAATTTCATCGAAAGACAAGCGTAACACCTCTTTTGGATCAGCTGCAATTAGACCAGTTAGCCACTAGAAGAGTGATGTCTCAATGTACAATGTTTTATAAAATCCATCATGGTCTAGTTAACATCAGCTTTCCACCAAACATCAGGCTTCACCCAACCTCTGGAAGATCACACAATTTACGCTACCTTCCAGTCTTGGCTACTCGCAACACCTACAAATACTCTTTCTTTGTGAGGACAATTCCAACTTGGAACAGGCTACCTGCGGAAGCAGTTGCAGCACCATATCTGTCAACGTTTTCCAGGCCATAGCTCTGCCAGCAGTGAGGGTCTTGCAGCCTACTGCTACTCACCAAGTCATCTAAATCAGCTCTCCAGTTCTTTTTACTTGCACCGTTTGTTGTTCTGCACTCTGCACATTTCTGCACATTTCTGAGCATCATCACCTTACTCCTTGGATAAGCTTCGCTTTGTTAGGAGAACAGCACTTGAAGACTTGAAGACCTCTGTTTTACTGATGTTGATTGTAAGGCCAAATGTTACTGATGCAGTCATAAAACAGTCCAACATGTTCTGCAGGTCTTCAATGGATTGAGCCACTAGGGCGGTATCATCACCATAATAGAAGCTCCTGTACACAGACTTCTTTACATCGGGTCTTGGCACGTAGACGAGCTAGATTGAATAGTTTGCCATCTGTCCTAGAACGGAGGAAAACTCCATGCTGGCTATCTATTGTCAGAACAAATTTCCAAAACAGCTGCCCAAGTAGAGACCAAACAAGGTTGGTGCCAATACACATCCCTGCTTAACACCATGACAAACCGGAAAGGGTTCGGTTATATCATCATCAACTGGAACAGTTGCCTGCATTCCATCATGAAATTCACGACCTTGACAAAGATTTCTGGACAACCATAATGCGCCAGTAGTTTCCAAAGTAGTTCTATATCTATGTTGTTGAATGCTTTGGTGAAGTCGATAAAGACCATCCCAGCAAACACAAAACGTTTTCGACATCATTCGCAAAAGGTTATAAAAGGTTGTCAGAAAACGTTTAAATGTCGGGTTATATAAAGGGTACATTAATGGTATAAAACGTTTTAATAACATTAAATAACATTTGTTGGTAATTTACTGCACAGCAAACACAAATGTTTTACAGAAAACATTTAAATGTCAGGTTTATATAAAGGGTATAAAAACGTTTTCATAACATTCCAAAAACATTTTTGAAAACTTGGTACAAATCATTCTAAACAGAATGTTATTTTGGGGTTGAAAAATATTTTGCAAAAATGTTTGCCCAAAATATTTACAATAACGTTTTTAAAATGTTTTTTAACGTTTTTAACCTTTATATAACCCGACATTTAAATGTTATTAAAACGTTTTGTATAAAACATTTTAAGAACATTTCTGTGTTTGCTGGGTGCAAATATTTTAACATAATGTTATTTAAGTGTTGACAAAATGTTTGGCCAAAAATGTTTGCAAAAATAGTTTACAATGACATTTCGAAAACATTAAAAAAAATATTTTTGTAGTGTGTTTTCATACAAAACGTTTTAAAACGATTTCATGACCTTTATATAACCCGACATTTTAATGTTATTAAAACGTTTTTACCTAAACCAAAACCCAAAATATAACTTATTTAAAACGTTTTAAAAACGTTTTGTGTTTGCTGGGATGTAGGGTGGTGTTTACTGCTCTATTGATTTCTCCTGAAGCTGGCGCAGGGTGAAGGTTGGATCAATTGTGGATCGACTGGCTCTGAACCCACACTGGCTTTCAGGTAGTATTTTACTGGTAACTTATTGTAATCTGGCTAGGAGAATCTTTGCAAGAACTTTACCAGCAGTTGAGAGCAGGGATATCCCTCGATAGTTACCACACTAAGTGCGGTCAACCTCCTTAAAAGTGGTGACAGTCATTGCATCCTTAAATTCTTGGGGCAGTTCAGCTGATCCCCAGCAGTTTTGGAAACAACCTCACAGAGCTTGGATGATGCAAGGCCCGCCGAACTTGTACAACTCCGAGGGAATTACGTCCATTCCATGAGCTTTACAATTCTTCCATTCTTCATGGACTTGACAGCATCTTCGATTTCTTGCATGGTTGGCGGCTTGTCCATTCCAGTTGTGATTGATACATGTCGATAAAACGTAATGCGTCTATGTTTAACATTAATATTTCATCATTCCTTGAAATAAAGAAAAGACTTCTATGTGAGCAAAAGTTGTGGTTCTACTTCTATTCTGATTGTGGTATAATTATAGGTTAATACATGCGTATCACTTGTTGGGAGTGAAATTGTACAAAATAATGCACGCGTACTGAGATGTTGATGCGTCTAATGCACGAGCCCCGAAGGGGAAGTGCATTACACGCATCAACATCTCAGTACAAGTGCATTTTTTTGTACAATTTCTCGAGCAACAAGTGATACGCATTTATTAACCTATTTCATACACGACTAAAAAATCCCGTGATTTTTGCATTTTTATAACAAAATTGTCACTAAAAATTTGGAAAATGCAGGCAAATATAAATGCAACAACCCGCAAGTAAAATACACGCCTCCGAAAGCACTGCGAGTACTACGCGCCCGTGCAATTGTACAACATTTATGCACGGCTAGTAATTTACTAACGGAGGCTCTGATTGGTTCTCACTATCTAGGAGTGTATGAATTTAGATTCACATACAGGAAAAGGGTACAACTGTTTACAAACGTTTGAATATTCTCTGAGCTATTTTAAATTACTAACTCGTTTATATTATTGAAACATTTAAAGAAATTAAATTTTCGATTACAGAAATTAAAGTATTCATGATGCATTAAATATGAACGATTTAGTAATTTGAAATACATATATTGATCAGTTGGTAAATTGAAATAAAAACCTTTTTCTTGGTGCGGTTATCGAAGGATTTTAGAGGCGTTAAATTAGACTCGTCCTGGTAAACATGTAGTCATCTGAATGTAATTTCTGAAATAACCTTGAGTCAATTTTTTTCCATCTGGGTTGGGCGTCATTCCTTTGTGATATGTGTATACATTTGGATACATGTCGATGGATAGTGCGCCTACTACGTTTAACATAATGTTATTTCATCATTCCTTGAAATAAAGAAAAGACTTCTATGTGAGCAAATGTTGTGGTTTTACTATTCTGATTGTTATTAGATTCACATACAAGAATTTCAAAATAAACTTTGCAAAAGTTTGAATATACTCGTAGCTATTTTAAGGCTACGCTAAGTTTTTACAAAATCCTATACCACCAGATTAGGTAGTTTTTTATAAGCTTCACTTTTCTGATGTTGGTAACTATTTTACCTTTGTTTGTCCAATCCATTTCAACTTAGCAAACTAAATTGTACTCACCAAATACATTACAAGGTATGATATTTTTTCCATCATATGCCATTTGAATATATATCCAATAAAAGACAAAATATCAAAATTGATGTCTCATTATGTTATCACACGTTGTTCAAAATGGCTGCCTAAAGTCGACCTCAACCAAGTGACATATAACCTGACCTATGATGACCTAGTCTCTTAAATAAACAACACATGACACTGAAGTAGTAGTATTAAATTTGTTGCCATACATTGTCGAAGAGGTTAATTTTAGCTGAGATAATTTATTCAAAGTACTCTACTTATTAGATACACATCTCAGTTACTATAATCCCATAGTAACAGTAAAAAACACATTTATAGGGCAAGAATGATATATATATATATTATACTAAGAAGGTTTAAAAGCACTTTTTATGTAGGGATATTTTATAATTTGAGTCCATGAGGTGATGAATATATTTACGTAGTTCATAAATTTGCAAGGAAAAAAAGAAGGTAATGATGATAATCATGTCATGTCATAACCTTAAAGGTTAAATTATTTAAGAATAATATTTTGATGTTTTGCAAAAGCTTATTCTATAAATCATATACTTTGAAAACTTGCTTGATTTTATATTGTTGTGAATGAGTTATGTACGGCCCGGATGTACGGTGTACAGAAGTGTTGTTGTTTCAGCCCTCTTTACCACATAACTCAAGAACCACATGACCTACAAAAGTATTTGTGATATTTGAATTCTTCTACACACTCGCTATGAAATGATCAATGCAAATTTTCCCAAAGCCCACTACCATTCGCAAGATGCTGTGAACTACCAAATCAGTTCAAAATAGTTGCTAACCTTAAATGGCTGAATCGTTTATATTTAATGCACCATGAATAATATGATTTAGTTAAGCGATTAGATATTTTGTTTAATCTTAATTGATTACGCAGCAGCCTCAGTTTTGATCAGGCAGTTGGAACAAATTTGCTCGTCAAGTATGTGTAAACGTATCATATACAAAGATACTGCAGTACACACGTATTTCACTTATTCGCTAAATACGCCAATAAAACATTTTCTTACTCGCTTGCGCCACATCTTGCATAGTGAAATCCCTGTACTGGGGAGCGAGCCTTATCGCAACAGCTAAGGGTCGGAGTCTGAAAATCACTAGGCCTGCCATTATTGTAGGCCTCCTCATTACTGAGACAAAACCAAATCTGAAAGCTTACCCACGACAGGAAGGTTGATCTGATATATATAGAATATATATATATAAATATATCTGATATAACCTCTGGAAAATTTACCGATATAGCTGGTTTCATCGAAAGACATAGAGTGATAACGCTTCAAATTTGCCCTAGCCACCTGCTTGAACAAACACTGTACCGCTTTTGTTCACTAAATTACGACATCATAAACACTTCATCTCTGTGAGAAAATACATCAGGAGAACTTAGGCGTAAAATTGTAGTCATTCACCATGTGTAAGTTGCAAATGATAAGCAGAAAGGCGTGTAATGTTTGAATTTAAAGAATAGTGCATGACTATTTTAGGTGTGTGCGTTTAAAAGTGCTAGTCTTGTTGCTCCATTTTTATTTTTATTTTATGAGTTTCGCTATGTACCAGTGGTGCTGCAGAATGGTGCATCATATCAGACATATTGCGCATTTTTCGGGAAAACCACAGAAATTGGCACATATGTAGCTCTCATGCTATTCTTAACAAATTTGGAGTAAACATGCAGGGGTTACAAACAGGGGCGGCAAAAAAGAAGGGGTGGCTGAAGAAGGGGCGGCAAAAAGAATTATAAAGAAATAAGCGAAAAGGTCAAAGGTCATATTTTGACCTCCACTGAGGTCAATTCTTTAACTAAAAACGTCCCAAATTGTTCTTCTTGCAAAAATAATTAAAATAAAGAATTTTAGTTATATAAAAATGTCATCATTTCTTTTACAATCAAATACACTAAAAATGTTTACATCATGCTATTCAAAATTCATTTGATAGATACGAAATTGCATCTAAAATATTGGTTTAATGAAATTTTCCCATGATGCATTAAGCCAGAAAAAAATATCAACATTTTGCTGTAGTACCTTGACAAACATTGTGAAATTAATCCATACTCGATTTCATTATGGTACAATGTTTACAAATGTTAAAGAATGAGCCGCGACATTTAGTTCAGTAATTAACAATGATATTAATTAGCTGAAACATGAAACAAATGGAAATATAATAAGTGTAAGAGCTAGTATTCAGTGATAATGGGTACGATTAAAACATCAATATGTGCATGTGTAGGTTGGATGACTGTCATGCGCGTATTTGGGGGCTTTTTGGCGCCAGCCCCCGGGGTAAAAGCAGGGGCGGCCAAAACGAAGGGGCGGCGGAAGAAGAAGGGGCGGCAAACGAAGGGGCGGCGGAAGAAGAAGGGGCGGCAAAAAGAATTAGTAAAGAAAAAAGGGCGGAAAAAATTTGAGAAGTATAACAAATTTGGGTCAACATTTCGGGCTGTTGAGGAAGGGGCAGCAAAATTGAATTTTCATTCAGCCCCCGGGGTGGGGCGGCCACGGTACGCCACTGATTTGCTTACACCAAAGCCAAGTTATACTCAGTTGAATAAAACCAACCATTTTTGTATTTGTAAGCTGATAGGAATGAGCTATCTAATGTTGATAGCAAGTTGTTTTTCAATGCGTTATATACTGCTGATAGCCAGTAGTTCATCAATGAGCATTCTACTACTGATAGCCAGTAGTTCATCAATGAGCATTCACTGCTGATAGCCAGTAGTTCATCAATGAGCATTCTACTGCTGATAGCCATAAGTTCATCAATGAGCATTCTACTGCTGATAGCCAGTAGTTCATCAATGAGCATTCTACTGCTGATAGCCAGTAGTTCATCAATGAGCATTCTACTGCTGATAGCCATAAGTTCATCAATGAGCATTCTACTACTGATAGCCAGTAGTTCATCAATGAACATTCTACTGCTGATAGCTAGTAGTTCATCAATGAGCAGTCTACTGCTGATAGCCAGTAGTTCATCAATGAGCATTCTACTGCTGATAGCCATAAGTTCAGCAATGAGCATTCTACTGCTGATAGCCAGTAGTTCATCAATGAGCATTCTACTGCTGATAGCCAGAAGAATATCAATGAGCATTATAATGCTGATAGCCAGTAGTTCATCAATGCGCATTCTACTGCTGATAGCAAGTAGCTCTTAGCTGCGCCATAGATGGCATCTACTGACTGATGATAGCAAGACATTCATGAATGCGCTATCTACTGCTGATAGCACGTATTTCATCAATTCTCTCGGTCGGGATTGTTCCATCTATGGCACTGACCAATTTCTCACGTCTGTCAAAGGGGACACCCTATTGAGCTATCTATTGCTGATAGTAAGTAGTTCATCAATGCCCTATCTACTACTGATAGCAGGCAGTGCCGCCGAGAGCTATTACGGGCCCGGGGGCAATGTGAACGCACGGGCCCCTTTGATCAGTGATGACGGTGCAGGACTTCATAATAAGTGTGTGTGTGTGTAGGGGGGGGGGCAACAGTGGCATAAATTTCTTTGTAACATGGGGGAGGGAGGTTGGTGTAAAATCCTTGAACATATGTTGCAGACGGGAGCGAAAGTAGCATGTTTAGATGCCAATAATCAAATATGAACATTGAAGGAGACAAATGCGCGCAAAGCCCGCACCAATTTGCAATTTGAACGGCATTTTGCTCCCATATTAAGTTTCTCTGAACAACTGCCACGCGAAGTGTAAAAAATTTGCCAATTTAAAGCCAATTTGAAGCTAAAATGATCCAAGTATGAACCGGTGAATTAGAATTAGCGACTTTTGCTCCCAGATTGGACATATTGAAAGAAACTCCGTGCGAAGCGCGGAAAAATTGCCAATTTTAAGGTAAATGATCATAATAAAGTGAAGGGCAGTAGGGCACAAATGCGCGCGAAGCGCGCGAAAAATTGCCATTTGTGTTCCCACGATTAAGCTGTGCACTCCCCTGATTTCTCGTAGATTTCATTATATCGAGGATGATCATTTTGGCAAAAGCAAAGAGTAAATTCAAGTGAAATATTTATTAGAGTGTGTGCTTCAAACGCTATCTTGTATTTTTTTTATAAAATGCACGTCTCTTTTCTATGTTTTTACGGGCCCGTTACTTTTGTTTGGTTTTTATGGGCCGTAAAAGAGCAAAGAAAACATACCTTATAATGGACCCGTAAAGGCAAAGAAAAGAGACCGTAGTGGGCCCGTAAAAAGCAAAGAAAAGATACCATAGGCCCGTAAAGGAAAGAAAGGAGACCTTAGTGAGTATGTAAAAAAACCTTAATAAGCAAAGAAAAGATATATAATGGACCCATAAAAAGAAAAAAAGAGACCTCGGAGGGCCCGTAAAAAGCAAAGAAGAGATACCTTAGGCCTAAGAAAAGTAGTCCATACAGGACCAACGCAATATTTAGACTATAATCAACGCCGTCAGGCGTTGGTCCTTATAGATCCGACATATCCTCCCTTGGAAAGTCAAGGGAAATGTCAAACTGACTAACCACGCCTACTGACAGCTACTGACGATATTTAGCCAATCAGATTAGACTTGCCTTCCACCTGCCAACTACTAGCTTCCAGCTTTGGATCTAACACCACTATTGCGTAACAATATCGATAATCATGTCCATTCATTCATTCATTCATTCATTCAATTTATCTATGTCCTCTTCAATTGGGAAACTATTGAAGATTTTCCCCGGGACTTTTGATAATAGAGGTTATCCACTTCACTCATGTGTGACTTCTAACAAAAGGCACTGGTTCCCGTAGTATTCGTCATTCAAACTAATTCAATGCACGACCTCGGAGCATGAAGGTAGTAGAGAAGGAGTGAGCTCGCGTTAAGCTCATTACGTGAATCCTATTGTATACACAATAGAGACAGATATACCTTTGATCTAATGATCATCGCCGATCATTTCTGGAATGACTCTGTCTCATGGGGGGTTCATATTTAGTAACAAGTAAATCACGTATGCGCAAAACATGTATTATGGATGCGCATACATTTACTTAGCTGTTGAACTTGAGTATTCATATTTCATTTAATATGTGATGTTTTTTACAATTAATATGTTGAAACATGTTGTTCCAGAATGTTTCTAAACAGTTTATTATGGAATAGTGCAGTTCACACACATTTTAAGGACGGGTAAAATTGTTTTAACCACTGTTTTAAAAATACGAAGATCTTATTAAAATAAATTGCGCATTGATGAGTTGAATTATACTCCCATGAAACGAGATGTATCTCAGTGTTGCCCGGTACTGCCCGGGTTGGTCCGATTTTATTTGTTTACCCAAAACTTTAACAATTGTTCCTCCCCCGAGGTTTCAAAATAAACCGCGTCCTGAGCCCTCTTTTAAACTAGCCAATAAAAGAGATGTAAAGCATAATGTGCATCATTTTCATCAAGTTAGAATGACTTATGCTGTTTCATCATATTTATAGCGCACACAAGTGTGCGACCATGCATGTATACAACACAAAAGATTATAAGTGATAATCGTGTTACATAATCAAAACGTTGATCTGGAAACCTCAAAGGGCGGCAATTATGATTGTACAATAGAATGTGTGCGAGCTTTCTCCTTCTCTACTACCTCCATGCTCGGAGTTACCTGCATGACTTTGGCGGGCTATTTTGAAACAGTCATGGTTGCACATGCAGGTACTTCTTTAGAATGTCCTAAATAAGGTATAGCAGTCGTTGATAGGACATGCAGCTTATAGAACATGTACATCCTCTATTCCTGTCACATATAAATCAATGGTTAAGAAGATACTTCGCGATTATTTGACCCGTGACTCGGGCTGAAATGTTCTTTTTCAAGTTCTTCACTTTGTAGGTTGCGCACATTATACAGGGTTTTTTTTGGGGGGGTGGCCATCGTTTCATTTTATCATTAGGCCTCAGTTATTATTATTTGTTTTACAATACTATAAAAATGGATGACGCCGCTATTTTGCATGCTTCGAATAAACTAGGAATTCAAGAAGTTACCCGCCAACAGACGAAGGGAGTTTTTTACATGGACATGGTTTTCCGACAGGATATGGGAAGAGCTTTATTTTCCAGTCAGCGCCAATTTGTGTTCATTTTCTTTAAAATGTCGACATCGCCATAAAATGTAGTCATTTACTTGATTTGTAGTTTAGTCCAATTCCTATTAAAGTGAGGTTAGCCTATTCACTTTCTTTACTAACACAATATTTCAAGAGTTTGTTTCCAAAAGACATTAGTTCAATAGCTGCCTTGTGTAACATTTTGCTGGAATATTTTTACATTCTAAAGTTTAAATGACATTTAACGATTGGAATGGATATGTTTGCACATCTGGCTTATTCTCTTTCAATAATAGATTTGTCCCCTAAAATTATCAAATCCAAGGTTTTAAAATGGCTGCCATTTTGGGCGAAAAATGCAAAGCATTTTTCGTCCTTATTGCGATGGGTTTTGGCATACTTATTTCCTCACAGCGTTGCAGAATAAAAATAAAATAATCGTGCTGTCTATGTAATCAGGAAACTACAGAGGCGATAGTGTACATTTAAATTTGTCATTACTACTTCATGTTGATATTCAAACAGTGCTATAAAGTTGTCCTACCAAGGCATGTGTTTGTATTAAAAGAAATAATTGTTTTACAACTTGGATGAACTAGAATTACTTTTATGCAAATCAGAAAATTGCAACAGATATTTTTCATTTCTTCAAGATTTAACGGTATTGCCAGATTGTACGTACAGTTGGGCTACATTAATAGCCTCATTATAGTTTTATTGATACTGGCAAACTACTTGTTAATGATACTTTAAGCACACATCCTGGACACACATCAATTAATTTATGTCAACATGTCCATTTCACGAGGCTGTGTTTATATAACTGAATTCATTTATACAAACACAACCTTGACTAAATTAAAGAGAGTACGGTACTTAAGGGATCTGGAATGGGCATTTCGATAGTATTTTTTGTGGGACATGAGAGCACATCAGACATATGGAATTGCATTCCTAATACGAAGAATGTCTTTCTGATATCAAATAATTTTCATTTTTGAAAATCACGATGTAATACAAATTTTATGACAAATTATTAAAATTTGATATTTTTCATATTTTTGATAATATAACAGTCCTCGAAGTAAATTTTATAAATCTAATGACATATTCTTAAAGTATATGTAGCTGGGAAGAAAAGCCGGTCAATTTTTCAAAATTTTCAATTGATCGTCGGCTTTTTCATCCCGCCTACATACACTTTAAGTAAAAATCATCATTTCCGAATTTCAAAAAATGAAAATTATTTTATATCAAAAGGACATTCTTCGTATTCAGAATGCAATTCAACATGTCTGATGTGATCTAATGTCTCACAATAAATACTGTCTAAACGTTCATACTCCATCCCTTAAATGGGGAAACTTAGGCAGGCGATAAAGAGAAAATATATTTACTTTAGCACTTATAGATCCTGTCAATTGAGACTAAAATGTCTGTTAAGTGAGGGCTGTTATTTGAACAGTTATGGGATTAGTTAATAATATTATTTTGATAGATTTCAGGTGGTGGTCGCAGTGCATTCTCTAAATTCAGTAAATTTCCACCGTTAACCGTGTAATTGAATGGGATTATTTTGAAATTTTAAAACGCTTGAAATATCACAAACAAATAGGCCTATGTTAATAAATAATATAAATACAAGCTAAAACCGTTGGGGTTCGATAATGAACCCCACAAAATTAACCGAGTATATTGGAAAATGCCATACGGCCGGGCAAATTGTTATACGTTTATGAACATTAATAAATAGATGTAGGCCTATAGAGGATGTTACCCTTATGAACATGATTTTCAACATTGTTAACAATATTGCTAGTATGTCAACAAATGAAAGTTCTGTGATTTGTTGAAATTCTTCAATACTAAATTATTTTGAATGTCATCAAATTGTAAATCTCGAGTCACATTTTCGATGTATTAACAACTAGCTATGTAGCAAAGACGTTAACTTCATGTACAAAACATTAACGCTCTTATTTTGTAAACATTGTATACCCATAGCTACATTAATCAACAATAAATGTTCTGTAATTGTTCATTATCCTTCATTTCTATTAGACTTTCAGTGTATTGGCAAGTAGATGTATATATTATGTATGTATAACAGATGTTATTCGTTTGTAAACACTTTATTTCATAAACATAGGAAACCCAAAGCTACTTTTTATGCTAACAATGAACGTTCATTGACTGTTAGGCTAAGTAAACGTTACAGGATAATATGTAGGCCTATTCAAATTCTGCCTCAAGGTTCCTGCTTAAATTGTGTTCAAGAATCAACTAAGATTTATTTGGCCCACCTTTTGCGAGTAAATAGGCTGTCATGAATTATCCAGTGTATTTTTATTATACGTGCCCGGTCTTATCACTTGGTACACAATAGCTCACCAATCTGAAAGCCTGTTTTAATCACAATGGTCAGAATTAAATAGCCAAAATGATTAGACAAATAGGCTACACTGTCCATACACTGAGTACAGTCTCATTGCAAGATCATAGGCTAAGTACCGTAGTCCTTGTCATTTGAGGTACGTAAAAACATACCGTACTCATTATGATCGATGCGAATTATAGAAACAGTTCAAACAATAAAATAACTACACCTTTATCTTGACACTTCCTCATTTGTTCGCCCTGTTCCTTTTTAAAGGAATTTTTATTCTTCTTCGCACGTGGGAAGTTAAAGGGATTTGCAATTATTTGCCAAAATTATTATAACTATATATTCTACTACGCCAATATTATTAGAGTGGCAAGGTTACTGCTACTCAATATTTTCAAATAAAAAATCCCACAAAACAGTCTTTGGACTTAATGCCTTTTGGAACCAAACTCTTCATTTAATGATGTTCAAATTTTCTCCATTATTTTAGGACCCTGGAATAAGGCAAAAAAAGCGCTTAAGGGCTGGGGTATGAACGTTTGGACAGTATTTATTTTGGGACATTAGAGCACATCAGACATATCGAATTGCATTCTGAATACGAAGAATGTCATTCTGATATCAAATAATTTTGATTTTTGACATTCGCAATTTAATACATATTTTATGGCAAATCATTAAAATTGATATTTTTGATATTTAACAGTACTTGAAGTAAACTTTATAAATCTGATGATTTATACTTAAAGTGTATGTAGGTGGGATGAAAAGCCGACGATCAATTGAAAATTTTGACCTTTCGTATTGAAGATATGGATTTTTTTCCCAAAACAGCAAAAAAAAATTAGGCCTTTTGGGGAAAAAAAATCCATATCTTCAATATGAAAGGTCAAAATTTTCAATTGACCGTCGGCTTTTCCTCCCTGCTACATACACTTTAAGAATATATCATTAGATTTATATAATTTACTTCGAGGACTGTTATATATCAAAAATTTGAAAAATATCAAATTTTTATAATTTGTCATAAAATTTGTATTATATTGTGATTTTAAAAAATGAAAATTATTTGATATCAGAAAGACATGCTTCGTATTCAGAATGCAATTCGATAGGTCTGAGGTGCTCTCATGTCCCACAAAAAATACTGTCGAAACGCAATAAACGCTCATTTTGGATCCCTTAATTCAATACATTTAAGTTATGGGTAAAAATTGCATTTTTTGGTGATTTTTGTTCAGTTTTGACCAAAAGAACAAATTTTTAAATGGGAATGTTTTTGAAAATTGACATATACATCTTGCAAAGTGTATCAGTTTACTAAGATGGATGTTTGGATCAAAAACGTCAATCATAACATTTTTCTGCGACCTATGGTTTTTGACCTATGACCCCTTGGAATTCATAAGTAGGCCTAAAACGGGTGTTTTTTGTGATTTTGGTGTGGGGGTACAAAATATTTTAGTGTATACAAAAAAGGATCCAAAAAGTTTTGAATCTATAAAAAAAAAAGTGGTTCTATAAGTTTAACATGTGTAGGGGGGTCAAAAAAGTTTTGACATACCGAAATCAAAATTTTCCAGCCCCCAAGTATTTATGAACGTTCTCTTAGCTTTTTAAGTACTGTATCTCTACCAAATATGGCAAATTAGGCCTATAAACATTTAGATTTTGCAGTGTTCCTTTTTTGGACCTCGCCTCATACAAACAGACGGCTGCCAAAAATTGAAAAACGATGAAAGCACGGTGCACTTTTTAAAATTTTGTCTTGTCTTGTCTTTAGTTGTTTGTAACTTTGAAATGAAACAAAGACCAGGAAAGTATTACTATCAACGGAGCGGAGATCCGTTGCCTCAGCTCCGTCCGTGAATGACGTAGTTAAAAGTGATGAATCCCATGCCCCTCGGTTAAAACGAGACGACCATGTTTTTTTAAAAAGATTTGATATTAAAATAGTTTAAATCAAAACCCTAAATTCAAATAGTAATCACAGGCCCTTTCATGCCTTCGTATCGGGATTAAAGAAATATACTGTGATTTTTTCCGTTCCTTTTTTTCACATGCATTTGAAATATCAACACATTCAACAGTAGGCCTACTTGCGAGTGGTATCGCCTTTTATTTTATTTTACTCACTCTGTTATTTCCAGTTTGGTGTTAGAGGGTTAATGTACGATTTCTTCAAAATTTTAATTTGTCATTATATATTCAAAATGCTGAAATAATACCAGTAATAGGCCCTAATTATCGGGAATGGCTTCTGTCCATTTTGAACTGAAATAACGAGGTAAACACTGCTTGTTATTTTGGCCGTTTAACACGCAGTTCTATAGGAGGATATTAAGTGATAATTCTTGAATTATGACTTTATGTCGAACTTTGCTCTGTTTACCTACAAACACAACAAATTTGGCCGATTCCATTTAAATGCAAGTTGTGACATGTGTATACATTACAAATATGCCATAAAATCAGGTTTGAAAAAATTAACCAAATTCATATTATAAGATCGTACATTATGACTTTAATAAATCAAAGTTCAGTTCCAAATAAACGGTGTGTAGAATTGATGTTCTTTTAGCTTTTTTAATGGTATCACGGTTAGGCCTATCGACAAATGTGACAATATTAAATAAAAAAAGAAAACAAACCTAGAATCATACAAATGACTTTTTGTTAACACTGATTAGGCCTACATTATCTCTGCACTGATATAGCAACAAAAAACTTTCATTTAATTAATACCAGCCCGATTTACACTGGTCATGGAAATAGTAGATATCTACTATTTCCATGCACTGGTAAGCGACCTCAAAAGTTTGTATTGCTTTGATTGCATTATCAAAATCAATCGATTGGGATACCAAGGGTCTTTTTATCTTTTCAGTTTCCGTAACTCTATTGTTCAGATACGAAAACGCAAGGGATTCAGTAAGTTTACTGTGATCTGATTTCATTGTTAACTCTGAAGTACCAATCAGCTTATTTCAATAGAGATGATTGCCTGTGTCAATATTAAAAGGCTGGAGTGGAAATAAAAGAGTATGGAAAACCGATGTCTGACCGGTGTTTTAATGGTCTAGCGCCCTCTCGTGTTTGACACTGTTTATCAATTTAAAAATTGATTCACATTATTATAATGATTATGACAAAATGCCAATCCGAATGAAAAGGTGCACCTTTTTCTGTAAAAACGTTGAAAATCACAAAAGGTCCGCTTATAAGCATGTCGCACCCCAATGCACCTGTGCAGGGCCGCAGTTTCGCCCTGCCCTCGTATCAATGTCTATCTCCCTATTTTGCTTCATCCCCCCGCTCTCCGAATGATCAGTCTCCCCACTCTCTACCCGGTTCCTTCTCTCTCCTCTCGAGTTCTTCTCTTTCTTGTCTTTCCGTCTATCCCTCTCCTCTCTTTCTTCCTCACCTTCTCCTACTCTCACTTGTTCAGTCTCAAGTATTCCCTCCCTCCCTCCCCCTTCCTTGCGAAATTTATCAGTATGATCCATGACTGAAAATAAGCTCTGCAAAAATAAACATTTAAAATAAACCCGAGCCTTGCATATAGACCCAACCAATTATCAGATTAGCTTGCCATTGGTACGAATGAATAGAATACATTATCTTTGCTCCAATGCATTTCTTTTGTATTGCATTTCAATATCAAACATGATTACCAAATCACCACTTGTACGCGCCTCATTGGGAGATATTTGACTATTTTAGACGCTCGTTTTATCGCCAATTTGCTTATAACTTGGCAACATGGTTAGTATATATTTCACTGCAAGACTATTTTTAAGAGCCACTTACGTCTAGGCGTAAGTGCACATACACCAAACACAAGTCAATTGAAGACGTACAATTTCCCGCGAATTTAGGACCGTACAATTTAGACTCTTCTTTTGTCTAGATTAGCACCCAACCGCACATCTCAAGGATTTATGTAAAAAATCAATATAACTTACCGAAACGAAAACTGAAATTCACGAGCTTCAAATTTTCAGTAACTAACAAAAGGCTATAATAAAAGATTGGTCACACCTGGGAGACTACCACTTCAGAATAACAATGACTTACAAAAACTATTACGGTTACGGAAACAGAAACTGAAAAGATAAAACGACGGCAAGTACTTGAGATGACTTGAGAGTCCCAGTTATGTAATAGATGCGGTTGAATGATGGCCCGAATGATGGGCGGGACTATTTCCCATATTTGGATTCATGACGTAACTTATCGACTGGTTTGGTTTTGGTCACTGTTTATTATAATGAGGGTGCACTGCTGGGGGTAGCGAACGGATTTGTAAGGACCAACGCCTGACGGCGTTGATTATGGTGCTAAATATTGCGTTGGTCCTGTATGGACTAAAGAAAAGAGACCTTTGTCGGCCCGTATAGTAAAGTAACGAAAATATGCCTTAATTGCAAGATATCTATTCTGAACCTTTTACGGGCCCCTGAGGTCCGTTTTCTTGGCTTTTAATGCCCCATAGTAAAGTATCTTCTCTTCACTTTTTACGGGCCCCTAGGACCCCGGGCCCCAGGGTAACGACCCAGTTACCCCCCCCCTTGTCGGCGGCACTGATAGCAGGTATAGTTCATCAATGCCCTATCTACTGCTTATATTAAGTAGTTCATCAATGGCCTATCTACTCAGGGCCGCCGCTAGGGGGGTATGGGGGGTTATACCCCAATACACAATTTTGTCGGCAAAATTTGACTGCTGTCGGCAAAACGATGTGACTGTCGGCAAATGTAGTCAAAGGTATGTGTGATTGTCGGCAAATTGTGAGAGCGATATAACAGATTAATGTGTTACGAAATTGTGTTGTTGTAACGTAATAGACCTACTGTGAATGGTATAGTAGTTACTAGTTAAAAAATATTTTGAAAAATTTTGTGACTCCTAAAAATAACCGGCCAAGTATTCTCTGAAATTCTAGAAAATATTGTTTTGTAACATGTCCTAAATGTTTAGCTAATTTAGGTGTTTAAAATATTCGCACTTTGGTGTTTTAGTGTATGTTATAGGTAATAGGACATTGCCTAGTTAACGTCACTGTGTGAAAAATAACCCGCCAATATTTAAAGTATTCTCTGAAATTCTGTAACATGTCTAAATTTTTAGGTGTTTGGAAATATTCGCACTTTTGTGTTTTAGGAAGGATATGTAAACGACAGATAACACCAAAAAATATGAAGAAATTATTTCCAAACCGTGTTAAGTCAACAACCATTATGTTTCTCATTTTCAAGAATGCTGGTTAACAGTACGCAGACTATTGTCTCATTTCGTGAACAAAGGCCCACATAGTATTGTTACCTTGCGGTTGCTTTATAAACGGTTACACAACTGAAACTATAATACCAGCTCATTGCGATACCGCACAGGTAAAACAGAAACATGTGTAGTGTGGATTTAACCACAGAGCTGTTTTCAATGAGTGTTATCTTGGTTTAATAGCTTTTAATGGGGTTTAAGTCCTGCAAAGGTCGTGGTGAATTCTACTGTAGACATGACTGCATCATGTGCGCTATCTACTGCTGATATCAGGTAGTTCATCAATGCGCTTTCATGCCGATATCAAGAACCAATTAGAGCAAATTTTATTTCTATTTTATTTAATTTAATTTTATTCTGTTTTAATTCATTTCATTTTATCTTATTTTATTTTATTTTTTATTTATCTATTTATCTATTTTATTTGCATTTGATTGTAGTCAAGTGTATAATTTTGGCATTTTTTGTCATAAGCTCATAATTATTGAGAAATGCCGTGACTTAAGCTTCAAATCCATTATACCACCTATGGAAAACATGATGTTAATCTCCCACAGAGGGAATGTAGATTTCAAATGGAATCACCCGTTCAAGTAGCCCCATTGAGATTAAGATCGCCCATAGAGGCCTTGCATGTGACGTATCATCCCGTAAATATGGCGGACTACTCAAATGCATTCAACAAAAACATGATTGCAATCTACCGTGACAGTTCGTCTCACACACATAAACCTGCACTACGATCAAATAGGTTGATGACAACATTTAGGTTGATGACAACATTTGATTGAATGAACTGCACTCCGCCATAACTACGGTGAAGGACACCGGCTCAAATCCTTTGTTTGGAGCCAATCGATAATTTCATGCAGGGCCTCTATTGATTCATCTTTTTGTTTAACACCTGTTTTACTCTATTCACTTCACTGCTTCTCTTCTCTGTGATTGGTGCATCTTGCATTTTGTTTGATTATGTGTGTGATTTCTGTTTCTGTTTGAAAAGATTGTTTTGTTCTGTGCATTTATGCATGTTTTCTTTTAGTTGTGCGCTTGTAGTTGAACGGGATGGACGCGCCTGGATAGCGAATGAGCTGTCGGAATGCAATCTGATGGACGTAAGTAACGTAGGCGTTTTAAAACATATTTACTTACTCGAGATAGGCCTATACAAGTGGAAACCTTATGAGGCCTATATATATATTTGTTTTGCATGCTTGTTTGTTTGTTTACTTGCATGCTTGTTAGTTTTTGCTAGCTAACTTGTTTTGTTTTTGCTGTTGATGTGGTTGCTGTTTTCATTCAACTTTACAGGCCTGCTGACACAAATAAACCCCTGTTCTACGTAGACTCGCTTGCCAGTCCTATATACAGTAAGCCAAAAAATTAAGGTACCAGTTATGTTCACCTCCTGTATATCCTAAACAAAGACAGATATGTCATAATTGGAACCAGCAGCCAATGGCTGAATCTTTTAGCTCGAATTTAAGACCTCATTCGTTGAAATTGTTCAAGAAATAAAGACACGGCGATCCCAAAACCCAAGGAAGATACCAATTAAGTTGCAGTTTGCTGCATTAAATACCCTACTTGATTGGTACACAAAACGTTCGTGAAGAGAACTAGCGCTGCGCTTCCATTGATTAGCACGTTAAAACTAGCGTCGTGCTTTCATTGATTAGAACACAAAAGTGCAACTTCTGATTTCGTTTCTTCATTAGATTTTAGATCACCGTTTCTTTAATTCTCAACCAATTTAAAAAAAAAAAAAAAAGGTCTTAAATTAGAGCTAAAATAGACATATTTGTCTTTATTTAGGATATACAGGGGTGAACATAACTGGTACCTTAAGTCTTTGGCTTAATGTACGCCGTACCTATGTAGGGTACCTGCGGGGAATATGGGACCATTAAGGACGTTTAGCTTATTTGCATAAAAACTAAAGAAGATATGCCCACAAGAGATTGTTATGATGAACAACCTGTCCTTTAAGATTAATAAAACAGGCAATGTTACCTTGTTTTTATGTTTGTTTGGACGCTATGACGTCAAAATGTCAAGTGTCCCATATTACCTGCATGTGCAGGTAATATGGGACACTGTGTTATCTCTATGGTGAAAATCAAAAAGTTCAGAAAATCACTCTTTTGTTCTAAAAACATTTTTGTTACATGATTTTGAATGTTAAATGCAAATTTCTACAAGAAAATTCAATTTTCTAAATAGTTTTGCTTTTCGCATTGACAATGCACACAATTTCCTATGTGTCCCATATTACCTGCACCCATTCAGTTGAAAATCAGAGAAAATAATCATGTATAAAAGGAAAGTGCCACTTGTCAGTGGAATTTTACCTGCTGATAAGCTTAAGGGATCTGGAATGAGCGTTTCGACAGTATTTTTTGTGGGACATGAGAGCACATCAGACATATCGAATTGCATTCTGAATACAAAGAATGTCTTTTTGATATCAAATAATTTTCATTTTTTGAAATTCACGATATAATACAAATATTATGACAAATTATTAAAATTTGATATTTTTCACATTTTTGATATATAACAGTCCTCGAAGTAAATTTTATCAATCTAATGACATATTCTTAAAGTGTATATGTAGCTGGGAGGAAAAGACCTAATTTTTTTTTTGGTGTTTTGGGAAAAAAATTCCATATCTTCAATAAAAAAGGTCAAAATTTTCAATTGATCGTCGGCTTTTCATCCCACCTACATCATCAGATTTATGAAGTTTACTTCGAGTACTGTTAAATATCAGAAATATCAATTTTAATGATTTGCCATAAAATGTGTATTACATTGCGAATTTCAAAAAATCAAAATTATTTGATACCAGAAAGACGTTCTCCGTATTCAGAATGCAATTCGATATGTCTGATGTGCTCTAATGTCCCACAAAAAATACTGTCCAAACGTTCATACCCCACCCCTTAACCCATCACCTAAAGATCATAAAAATGACAAATGCCCCCTCAGTACCAGAGTTTTTGGATACACAATCATAAAATGTGACGTCATTGATTTTATATCAGGCCAAAAAAACGACATAATTTTGTGGGCAATTTCACTCTTTTTGGCATTGATTTCCAAGAGTTTGATACACAGACTCCAAAACTGCATTTCTAGAAGCACAATTGATGTCTCTAAACACTTAACAAATCAACTTAAAGTGTTTACCTTCTCTAAGCTACTTTTTGTTAAAATGAAAACAGGTGTCCCATATTACCTGCTGTCCCATATTACCTGCAGCTACCCTATATTAAGTTCTACGGGCCACACCGACATGCCCAATATCATGTGAAAGACTAAGCCTGAAGTGCTTTAATTACAGTAATAATAATATTAAAACCGGACGTAGGCCTACTTGGTCTGGCAAAAAATGAGTCGTTTTTGGTCCGATGTTGCACTTCATTTATTCAATGTTCCAATTTGTTTTTATATTGCTAATTTTTCTGCATCTGAGTTGGACCACAGATTTGTTGTGCAATTGGCGGTGGCAGCGCTCGGGAGCTGTGGCTGGACTCCCACCGGTATTTTAGTTGAGACGTTGGGCTGTACGATTAGTGAATTGCGTTTTTTGGGGCAGCGTTAAGCCCCAGTCTTTAATGATTTCCATTTCTCTTGGGGCTGGAAAACTTCTCGAGGCAAACCCCGGGAGGCAAACATTTTTGCAGGGGGCTTGTTTATAAATTTCTATTGGGGTTTTAAAAGTTCCATCAATTTATGCATGAGATTTCAACTAAATCATTCTTGTGATCAAAAAATAGTGCAATTAATTTAAAAATTATATTTGTTAAAATTTGCTACAGGACGATCATGGACCAAACAGACTGCAGCAGTTTGCAAAGGGTGCAGGTAGGATAATTAACCTTTTCAAATTGCAGGAGGGCTCCCTTTGTTTTCATGAACTGAACATCCACCCTCTGAGGAAAGGACAAGGCACGGATTATAGAACTGTGTGTTGTTGTAAGTACAAAGTAAGTACATCAAGAATGTTTTATGTCTGTAACTGTCCGTCCCATGTTGGCCATGTTCGACAAGACGGCGTGATTCAACGGATTACCGGCTCTGATCAGTGTACATGCACAACATCTACAGTAAGTGATTTACCCCGGGGTGATGCACAACATCTACAGTAAGTGATTTACCCCGGGGTGATTTTTTAATCATTCAAATAATAATAAACTATAAAAAACCATGCTTTTCCAATAATTTTCTTTTGCAACAATGAAAACATGTTGCAAGCTTATTATTTATTTATAGGTAGGTTTTTAAAATTGCTACATTATTTGTTTTATTGCATCATAGGTATTTAATTGCATAAACCTATCTACATCTAAGCACGTACGTGTAAGAGAGCAGGCTTAGGAGGGTGGGAATTGGGAGGAGGGGAATTTTGTACACATCCAAAAAGTACGAATTTTTTAATTATGCCCATTTCAGGTTTGCAACGATGCAAGTTTTGAATATAGGCCTATACAAAAGGAAGCGTTAGGCCTATGAGGCCTATAGGCCTATGCACATCAAAAAAGATTTTGTGATAAGGCCTATATAATTGTTGTGCGTGCTTGTTTGTTTGTTTACTTGCATGCTTGTTGGTTTTTGCGTGTTTTGTTGTTTGTTTGTCCTGCTTGTTGGTTTTGATATTCTTTATTTCTTATTTGCTATTGATGTGGTTGCCGTTTTCAATTTTACAGGCATGCTGTCACAAATAAAACCCTGTTCTACGAGCCCGACCGACCCATATTTGGGGTTTCATTAATTTTTTTCCTGTATGCACGTAAAATCCGTTGTTTTGAATAACAACGCGATTGAAGCTAGTGACAAAATGCATTTTAATGATTTTTTGGATGATTTTAAACGTTTTTTTTTATGGTCAAACACGACCGACCGACTCTACTTGAAAGACCCGTCCGCCCGTAGAACATGGGTTTTCCGTCGCTTTAGTTGCAGTGTTCATTATCAATACAGTAGGAGAGGCGCAGAGATCTGCACAACGCCATGATAGACGTACACACCGACAACACATTGAAATTGTTTTTGTTGGTTTTTTTTGTGGGTTTTTTTTCCAGTAAGGCTTAATGTTAACAAGAATTAAGGCGTTTTAACCATTGTCTTACTGATGAGGTCTTCGGTGACATGATGTACTATGGGGATACTAACTATGAATAGAAATAACAAAGGAATGGATTTACAATTAGCTCAAGGTACAAGCTTTATCAAAATGATTGGTACCCATCAGTTTTCATTGATAATGCGACATAAAAAACACACCAAATAATTCGTAGATTAATTGTATAACAAGTCACAAACTATAGATGAGGTGACTTCTGACGTCAATGCCTGTCAGTATGCGCACGCATCATCACAATTTCCATTGTTTTTGCCTGGCAGTATGCGCGCGCATCATATTTTGTTCAGGGCTCGTGTTTTTAAAACTCCCGCCACATCACAATAAGTGAACAGTGTAGTGGTTGCATTGTGTTCACTCAAGCATATCTATATTACCAGTCCCTTGCCTTTGTTGATAAACATTGAGGTCACCTTATCTATACATTTTGGACATTTGAACATTATCCAGTATTGAACGAGTCTTGTTTCTCTAAACAGCTGAAATAACTCACCTTGGATAGCTTTACTATCTGGTCGACTTTCTTCAGCCCTAACAAACACGTGGGGCGCTGTTGGATGCGCTATGTGCTCACCACCGTAAGACGGTGCAAGACGTCTCAATAGCGAGTTGTAAACTGCTGGTATTCAATGTTGCATCTGGAAGAGGCAGCTTTTCAATGACGTCAAACTTGATGGGTACAAGTAATTTTGATACAGCCTGTATTTGAGCGTTTTGGTGCACAGGCAGAAATATGTTAGGGGTTAGTACATTATGAAACTTTGCGTCCATATTTGAACTCGTCTTATTAAATTATGTCTTTACTTTATGTTTATATAGGAAGATTAGTCATCAGTGAAGGTACCACAAATCTGAACATTTGCCATTTTGCAATTGTTCACAAAAACATTTAGGCATATTATCTGTTCCAGATTATTGAACAATATGCATTTGATAAATACACGCATTTGTTTTTCATGTTTTTAGTGACGTCTCTCTACTTGGCCGCTTCAGACAAATAACCCATATTTTAAATCTTATTTAGGCATAGCTGCCGCATAGAGGGGGCACATGGTGATCAAGAATGTAGAACCCTTGTCTTATGAAGTGTGTATTTTTTTTTATCCTTTAGGCATAGCTGCTGCATAGAGGGGCACATGGTGATCAAGAATGTAGAACCCTCGTCTTATGAAGTGTGTATTTTTTTATCCTTTAGGCATAGCTGCCGCATAGAGGGGGCACATGGTGATCAAGAATATAGAACCCTTGTCTTATGAAGTGTGTATTTTTTATCCTGTAGGCATAGCTGCCGCATAGAGGGGGCACATGTGGATCAAGAATGTAGAACCCTTGCCTTATGAAGTGTGTATTTTTTTATCCTTTAGGCATAGCTGCCGCATAGAGGGAGCACATGGTGATCAAAAATGTAGAACCCTTTTCTTATGTAGTTATAGCTGCTGCATAGGGTGATCAAGAATGTAGAACCCTCGTCTTATGAAGTGTGTATTTTTTTATCCTTTAGGCATAGCTGCCGCATAGAGGGGGCACATGGTGATCAAGAATGTAGAACCCTCGTCTTATGAAGTGTGTATTTTTTATCCTTTAGGCATAGCTGCCGCATAGAGGGGGCACATGGTGATCAAGAATGTAGAACCCTCGTCTTATGAAGTGTGTATTTTGTTATCCTTTAGGCATAGCTGCCGCATAGAGGGGGACATGGTGATCAAAAATGTAGAACCCTTGTCTTATGAAGTGTGTATTTTTTATCCTTTAGGCATAGCTGCCGCATAGAGGGGGCACATGGTGATAAAAAATGTAGAACCCTTTTCTTATGTAGTTATAGCTGCTGCTTGGGGCACATGGTGATCAAGAACGTAGAACCCTTGTCTTATGAAGTGTGTATTTTTTATCCTTTAGGCATAGCTGCCGCATAGAGGGGGACATGGTGATCAAAATGTAGAACCCTTGTCTTATGAAGTGTGTATTTTTTATCCTTTAGGCATAGCTGCCGCATAGAGGGGGCACATGGTGATAAAAAATGTAGAACCCATTTCTTATGTAGTTATAGCTGCTGCTTAGAGGGGCACATGGTGATCAAGAACGTAGAACCCTTGTCTTATGAAGTGTGTATTTTTTATCCTTTAGGCATAGCTGCCGCGTAGAGGGGCACATGGTGATCAAGAATGTAGAATTTGTGTATTTTTTACCCGGATTTTTTAGGCATAGCTGCCACATAGAGCTATAGAGTGGGCACATGGTGATCAAAGACATCCCAAGTAGTTTTTGGCTTTCTCAAGGCTTTTTATTTTGCGCAGAAAGCCGCAGACATTCTGTCACGGCTTTTCTGGCTGTGTCTTCTGGCAGTCTAAGTAGGTTGTCCTAGCCATGACGGCGTCCTTTTTCTTTATTTTCTTTGTCCAATTGGTTTCTTTGGTTTAATATAGATCTGCATTTTGTGATGTTTAGTAGCTGTCGGAGATCTCTGAAAAGTATCGACTTTTTGTTCAAGAATTTTGGTAAGTGTCCTTCGGTTGATGTCACATTCTGTCACAGTCTTCGGTTGATGTCACATTGCTAATGTGGTGTATTGTAATTTGTATCACCTCTTTCTCTTTCATATGATGTGAGAAACATCTCATCGGCATCTCAAATATTCACATCCCGTCTCTCCCTCCTCTCTCCCCATCTCTCGTCCCTTTTTTCTCTCCCTTTGTCTCTCTTTTAGGGTGTCGCACCCTACACCTAATGGCAAAAAAGCACACTAAAACCATCCAAATAAACAAAGAATTGCACACTTGTATTAATTAGGCAATACATACAATACATCATAAATATAAACATCCAAATAATGTTAACGTTTGAAGCGAAGAAAAGTTCGATTTAAGTTTGCATAAAAACATTGCACACATTGTAAAATTAGGGAAAGGGTTCGACAATATGGAAAATATTCGTTGAAACCTAAAATGAAAATGCAATTCTACCGTCCGGCTATCTCGTGTAAAAACTTCAACGTGTACAACGTGTTACCTTTATAGTGTACCTCTCCACGACCCATTTATATTCAAAATCGCACACTGTGATTTGTTGAAAGTCATCACGCGAAAGACCATTAATTATCAATAAAGTGGCCAGGGCAACGAACTTTATGTTCTTCTTGCATAATAGCGAACATAGCGAGATGCAATACATTACCGCCGTATTACGCGTAACGCGTTTACTCGCTGTCACCTTGTTGAGGTAAACAACTTAAAATATTTGGGCAAAATTGTGATATTTTCTCTTTAAATTGTGGTAATTGGATATGTGTCCTCGTTTTTTTACTGCCTCGGACACATTATTTGGGTATAAAGGATAATTATTAACCTTTATTTCTAAAATACTTGTTGTGAAATGGAACCCAATGTTGCAAATGTGTTACAAAATGTACAAATTTATATAATTCAACCATGCAGGTGATTATAGGTCTGTTGCTGTTTAGGATTTCGACATTGAATCAATGTTGATACAACGTCGGAAGTTTCAACCTAACCTGATTTCAACCTAGAGGTTGACATTTCAACGTTGACACAACGTTGAAATTTCAATCCGATTTCAACCAACTTTCAATGCAAAAATTAAGGAGGCTGAAATCCGGTTGAAGTCCGTTTGCAAATACAAAGTGATTTCAACCCGATTTCGACGTCCGAACAACCTGATTTCAACGTCAGGTGTGCCCACTGGGGTGTGTTTATACATTGACGTATATGCTAGCGTAGCTGCAGCGTAGTTGTTGTAGCGTAGTTGTAGTTGTAGCGTAGATGTAGCGTAGATATAGTGTAGTAAAAAAACTGTATGTAATATCAAAGGAAGAAAAGTTTATTTTCAACAGGTAAGAAAATAATGCAAGGTATACCCAGATTTTATTTTTGGTGGGAAAATTTCGTTTTTGTCTTTGTTCTTACCAGCTGGAAACCATGTATGGTATGTTTTATGGAAAATTACAGATGGATAATTACAACCTGAACATCAAGTGTGTACGCATAAATTATGGATATGTCATCGATTCAGCCTTTTTTCCCGCCTTTTTTACCCGGCTTTTTTACATGTAGGCCGGACATACTCGGTTGCAGTCGATACATACACACGTGAGTATTTCAACCCATAGTTTAAGAACAGGACAGTAGCAATACACCTGGTTCCACCTGATTACGTAGAGCATGATCATACAACAAGATAATTATGCGACACCATAGTCATGATAGTTTAAGGTAAGCATCTGACAGATACCTTTTAGCTCAAAAATTTCATACTTGTGGAGGACTAATTTCACTTTGTACTTTTTTTTCGTTTTTAGGTGCCTTCTTTTGCAAGTAATACATATTCAAGAATCTTCATACCACATTCAACTGTATTCAATGCTGGGTGAGGAATAGTTACACTAATGCAATTTTCAATGTATGGAAGACTGAATAGGAGTTTTGAAATTAAAATATCATCACTCACAGGAGGATACGGATGGCCCGAGTGTATATAGTGTGGCTAATTAATATACGGATGCCCGAGTGTATATAGTGTGGCTAATTAATAAAGTAGTGTTTCTCAAGATTGCTTTTTTTAAACCTATTTTGCAGAGAGGGAACGTTATGTTAAAACAGAAGGCTGAAAGTAGAAAAAATACAGCAGTGAACGAGGTTAGTGTTTAGCTAATATTCAAAAACAAAGTTTATGGCAAGATGCACTTTTATTTGTAAGTTATCGATGACCAATAATATCCTTCATATCGTCAGCCTGCGACGCTAATTGCTTAGTCATTTTCATTTTTTTTTGTAATTTTGAGAACAAAGAACAATGTGGTTAAAGCATGCATCAATAATGTAATCACCCTAATTATTTTGTATCCCTTTCATTTGTATCATTATCATTTGTTCTTGGGCAAAGATTGGTGAATACACTGAAAATGACTTGTACCCATCAAGTTTGACGTCATTGAAAAGCTGCCTCTTCCAGATGCAACATTGAATACCAGGCAGTTGCTTGACTAACTTAAAGCTAGTCAAGTAGGTTAGTCCAGCCCGCCTGACCAACCTAACGTTAGTCAAGCCCGTAGCTCAAGCTAGGCAAGCCTGCTGGACTAGCTTGCAATTTTGATAAGCTTGACTAACGTATAATGCGGTGCTTGACTAGCTTACAAGATGGCTTGACTAGCCTTAGGTTGGTCAAGCCAAAGACGTTCGTAACTTTCATTTCGCAATACTAAATTGTGCAACCGCTTTGAACATGCATATTCAACACATAGGAAATTGCTTTGTTATAGTTAAAAAATATTATCGGAATGGAAAGTTTAGGATTGACGACCTGGCACTAGCATCATTGTTAACAACATTATTGTTTATATTTGTAAGAGCTTTCTGATGGTTTTTTAATGCAATTTACGGATATTTTGGATATTCACATGCGATTACAGAGTTTAATATCTAAGGTAAGCATACTAAACATGATAAGTACTGATAATAAGTTTCACGAGTTGTAAATGCCTCCGTGGTCTAGTGGTGAGTGTAGAGGGTTTGTAATCTCCAGGTCCGAGTTCAATTCCCAAAGAAGGTATAAGTGGTCAAAAATTTGTTGTAATCATGATAACCATGTAAAAGGATTTTCTCAGTTTCAAAACGCAAAACTATGAGAATAAATCCCACCAGACAAGATAAAATCCCACATTTGTCTCTTTTTACCAGTAACGTGGTTTGCAGCACGCTAGTCAAGCAAGCTAGTCAAGCAGCTGCCTGACTAGCTTAGGACTGCTTGACTAACTGTAGGTTAGTCAAATGGACACCATCTGGTTAAAGTTAGTCATAAACTAGTCGAGCGACTAACCTAAGCAGGCTTGACTAACGTCAAGTCAGGCAACTTAGTCAAGCCTGCTCGACAACGTCAAAGTTAGTCAAGCACGTTAGTCAAGCAGGCTTGACTAGCCTTACGTTAGTCAAGATGGGCACCATCTGGACTAACTTTACGTTGGTCAAGCTGACCAATTTAAGTTTTCAGTGATGCATGCTTGAATCATATTTTGTACTTTGTTCTCAAAATTATAAAAAACGACTTTGGCAATTAGCGTAGCAGGCTGACGATGTGTCATTAGGGGAAATGACAAAATGTGATCAAATGGACAGTGCTGGATGTTTGAATGTATTTCTGGCATTTGAAAACAACAAAATATTCACCCTGCAACTTAATGTTTCATTTGTCATTTCAGTACGATGGTGTTGATGACTACTTGATTTTAGTGTACTTGGGTATATTTTACATCACATGATCACCTGGAGGAAAACGGACACTTGGCAATCTGTTTATAGGATGCGCAGAGAGGTATCATATAATACCGTAGAACTCCATCTGCAAGCATATATGCTTCTAAATGAGTGGTGTGTTTTTTGACGAAAGAGGCGAAATGCAGACGCCCTCCACCAAAACATTATTTGGAGTTCGAGGAACTATATTACTGTACAAACGTATATTATATTAATAGTAAGATTAGTCTATTGTAATGTTTTAAAGAGGGTGTCTACCTTTTTGTCTCTTTTGTCAAACCCCACATACATTCAGAAGCATATACGCTTGTAGATGGAATTCTGCCGTATATAATTATTATATGAACAATTCTACAGAACAGACCAAAAACACTAATATTACATTAAATTCCACAAATAGTTTGCTATTCTGTTAGAGCTCAGTGAGATAATATATCACTTGCAAAATAATCATAAATTGTTCAAGATTCTCCAGAAAGGATGTAAATGTCACTGGAAAAGATTTGTTCGTGTCTTGCGCATTACAAGCATGCTTGTAGCGACTTTCTCAATAGCGATCCCCATCGTCGGAAACAACTTCTAGTGTTTTCTTGTTGCCCACTTTCTTCCTCCTCTTAGTACCTTGCATCCTTTGACAATAATGGCGCTTTATAAATATCTTGTTTTTTACAACCCCCCGAGCTAGGTACTGTTTTGCTATCCGATCTTTCTTCTTTCTTTCTTTCTGGCAATAAATTTCAAAATGCTTCTACTCCTACATGTTACACCCTACAATTACGTAACTTGCACATATGTATCGGTTATATCCAGTGCCCATAGTGTCTAAACAGAATTGGGGTCAAAGGTCATTAAAGGGGCATTTCCGGTATTTAACCAAATATCTTCAAAATGTTTCTTCTACCACATATTATATAGTACAATGATGTCATTTGCATATGCATCGGCTATACCACACGCCTATAACTTGCATACAGAATTGGGGTCAAAGGTCATTAAGGGGTTAAATCTTACAATTGCATTATCTGGACATCTATAAGGGGTATGGGGCTCAAACTCGGTGACAACAAATCTCATAACCAGGGGAACATTTTGCAGGGGTCGGGTCAAAGGTCACGCAGAGGTCAAATCTTAGAAATGCATTTTCTGGACATCTGTAAGGGGTATGGGGCTCAAACTCGGTGACAACAAACTTCTTGACCTGGGGACAATTTTGAAACGAAACATTTGCATGGTTCAGGTCAAAGGTCATCTTAGGTCAAATCTTAGAATTTCATTATCTGGACATCTGTAAGAGGTACAAGGCTCAAACTCAGTGACAACAACTCTCGTGATCAGGGGAACATTTTGCAGGGGTCAGGGCAAAGGTCATGCAGAGGTCAAATCTTAGAAATGTATTTTCTGTACATCTGTAAGGGGTACGCGGCTCAAACTCGGTGACAACAAACTTGATGACAAGGGAAATATTTTTGGAACATTTTGCAGGGGTCAGGTCAAAGGTCATATGGGGTCAAATCTTAAAATTGCATTTTCTGGACATCTGTAAGGAGTACGGGACTCAAACTCGGTGACAACAAACCTCATGCCCAAGGGAACATTTTGGAACATTTTGCAGGGGTCAGATACCTCCACAACACCAACACGCCCAGCTAGGTTTGTGGTCTATGACCACCATTTGCCATACATACATACATACATACATACAACAAGGCTTTTATAACCCGCCATTTCATAAAGACCACAGCGTTCTTCTTTCTTTCTTTCTTCTTTCTGGCAAAAAACTTCAAAATGCTTCTACTCCTACATGTTACACCCTACAATTACGTAACTTGTACATATGTATCGGTTATCTCCAGTGCCCATAGTGTCTAAACAGAATTGGTGTCAAAGGTCATGAAAGGGGCATTTCCGGTATTTAACCAAATATCTTCAAAATGCTTCTTCTACCACATTATATAGTACAATGATGTCATTTGCATATATTCATCGGCTATACCACACGCCTATAACTTGCATACAGAATTGGGGTCAAAGGTCATTAAGGGGGTAAAATCTTACAATCGTATTATCTGGACATCTGTAAGGGGTACGGGGCTCAAACTCAGTGACAACAAACTTGATAACTACGGGAACATGTTTGCACATTTTGCAGGGGTCAGGTCAAAGGTCATCTGGGGTCAAATTTTAAAATGGCATTTTCTGGACATCTGTAAGGAGTACGGGACTCAAACTCAGTGACAACAAACGTCATGACCAGTGAAACATTTTTGGAACATTTTGCAGGGGTCAGATACCTCCACAACACCAACACGGCCCAGCTAGGTTTGTGGTCTATGACCACCATTTGCCACTAGTTATTATTATATTTGTTATTTAAAACATTTATACACAGCACAGGTAATATGAGCCAAATAGAAGTAAGTGCGATCACCTCCCATTGGGATTTTAAGCAAGGTAAGCCATACAGACATGTGTATTGTTATATATATAAACTAGTTCACCCGTTGCTGTGAGAATTACTGATAGCGATGCTATTTGACCCCTGATGACCCCTTTTGACTTTTTGACATGTTCCCGTCATTCTTTTTACTACTTTTAAGCCCAATTGGGCATACTGACCCCATTTGACCTTCGCCCTCGAGTGACCTCGGTTTTATTTTGTTCATGCTCCCGTGATATTAAAATGTAGCCCCTGGATGACCATTGACCACGGATGACCACGATTATATTTTTTTACGTGGTCACCTCATATCGAAGATTCCATCCACCATGAAATTTGAACCCTCCGTGATGACCTTTGATCTCGGTTGACCGCGATTTGATTTCGCGCATATATTCCCCTCGTATCAAGGATTCCACCCACCAAGTTTGAGCTCGATTGGACAAAGTAAGTTTGAAAATCCGTAATGACCTTTGACCTCGGCTGACCGCGATTTTATTTCGGGCATACATTCCCCTCGTATCAAGGATTCCACCCACCAAGTTTGGGCCTGATCGGATAAAGTTTGAAATGTTGACCTTTGACCTTGACCTCCGATGACCTTCAAAACCACCCGGTCAACATGCTTTTCCCGATACATATCCATATCCGAAATATCGGATCGAAGCGCGGCGAAACGCATAGCCGGACACACAGACGCCCCCACCCCCACACACCCCTGTTTGTAAATACGTTCAAACGAGGACCTAACTGAGGATTCACACACCCGTTTTTAATAGACACACCGTGGACCTCACACAAACACACCAGACAACTTACTATCCAACTGTGACCCATCCTATACCGCCTATGGGGGGACCTATCTTATATGTATATTTGCATCATTTACGTCATCCTGGTCATATAGTAACAAACCGAGGACGTCCTCGTTTGGAGGTGTGTCCTCGTTTTATGGTGTGTATCCATATGTAGGTCCTCGTTTGGAGGCATTTACAAACGCACACCCACAGACTTCGTTCATTATTTTAGTAGTATAGATGAAGCACAATTTTTCAACAACAAAAATTAGTTACCTAGCTGGGGGTTTACAACTCCCGGAGCTAGGCCCTGTTTTTCAATCCGATCTTTCTTCTTCTGGCAACAAACTTTAAAATGCCTCTCCTCCTCTCCTCCTACATGTTCCACCCTACAATTACGTAATTTGCACATATGTATCGGCTATATCCATAGAATTGGGGTCAAAGGTCACTAAAGGGCATTTCCGGTATTTAACCAAATACCTTCAAAATGCTTCTGCCACATATTATATAGTACAATGATGTAATTTGCATATGCATCGGCTATACCACACGCCTATAGCTTGTATACGGAATTGGGGTCAAAGGTCATTAAGGGGGTGAAATCTTACAATTGCATTATCTGGACATATGTAATGGGTATGGCGCTCAAACTCGGTGAAAACAAATCTCATGACCAGGGGAACATTTTGCAGGGGTCAGGTCAAAGGTCATACAGAGGTCAAATTTTAGAAGTGCATTTTCTAGACACCTGTAAGGGGTACGGGGCTCAAACTTGGTGACAACAAACTTGATGACCAGGGCAACATTTTTGGAACACTTTGCCGGGTCGGGTCAAAGGTTATCTGGGGTCAAATCTTATAATTTTATTTTCTGAATATATGTAAGGGGTATGAGGCTCAAACTCAGTGACCCAACAAATCTCATGACCAGAGGAGCATTTTTAGGGGTCATGTCAAAGGTCATGCAGAGGTCAAATATTGTATGGATATCTGTAAGGAGTACGGGGCTCAAACTCTGCGACAACAAACTTTATGACGGGGGAACATTTTCAGATACCTCCACAACACCAACATGCCCCAGCTAGGTTTGTGGTCTATGACCACCATTTGCCACTAGTAGTATTTACTTTTTACCTGAAAATTCTGAAAGGTCATTGAAGTTTTAACCTACATCTTTTGCCATTAAACATGATGAATGTTTAGACCGACTTAATTCCTTTTTTGTTTGCGAATATACATGCATGACCTTTGATGAATTTTGTTTGCCTATCGCTTTCTTTTTTGTCAGTGTGGGCAGCTCCAAAACAGCAACAGGATAAACCTGAGGATGCTACTACTACTCTCTACCCGATGATCCTGCATCCGTTCAGCGTGGCAACAAACCGGCGATCTTTTGAATAGATGTCAGTAACTGTGCCTATGGACACTTTAAAATTATGAGGAACTATTCGTCTTCATCGCATTGTTTGAAGTATTAGCAACTCGCACTAACATCATCAAGAGGTTTGGTCACTGGATCAAAGTGAATGCATATTATGAGATCTAGGCATTCTAAGTATTAGACTGCAGACTGTTATCTATTAAATAATCATAATTATGCCCGTCATGTGTGACACATCTGTCTATTTGGGCAGTGATTTTCATTATTGTATCTTTATGATTTTTGCTGAATGCCGAAAAGGTATTTGCACCTAACCATGTTTGCCACCCTCTGATGCTGTTATGCTCGATATGCTACCCTCTGGCTCTACCGTTTCAGACCATTCAAAAATGTGCTTTTTAGTAGAGGACCAGCCTGTAGACTCCGTGACTAAATAATAGAACAAAAGTTTGAGTCATTTTGGGATCTTTGATTGATTCTGAATAAATTTAGCTTGGGCTTACCTCCTGAAACTTCCGGGCATTCCGGGGAGGGGTTAATCAAGGTCACATGGAGGTCAAATTTTCAGAGTGCTCCAATTATGTCAAGTAATATATCAAAATACTCGTATGGTCATGAGAATTCCAAAAATGTATAGTTATGTGTCGGACCTTTCAAGAGGGCGCTATGACGAAAAACGTTCAAAGGTCAACGACCATAGTTAACAACATCTGATTTTGGTAATTTTGGTGTCTAATTATGTTTTCTTGCATGAGAAATACAACTAAGCAAATTAAAAAACTATACAAGGAACCGATGACCCTCTTTTGCAACAGGGCTGCTAAAAACATCCATATTGTAATTAGGTCGTCGGTTCCTTATACAGTTTTTTAAGTTGCGTAGGTGTATTTCTCATGCAAGAAAACATAATTAGATGCCAAAATCACCAAAATCGGACGTTGTTAACTATGATCAGAATTCAAAAAGGTTGTTGACCTTTGAACGTTTTTCGTCATAGCGCCCTCTTGAAAGGTCTGACACATAACAAACTATACATTTTTGGAATCCTCATGACCATACGAGTAATTTGATATAATACTTAACATAATTGGAGCATTCTGAAAATTTGACCCCCGGAAGTTTCAGGAGGTGAGCCCAAGCTAAATTTATTCAGAATCAAAGATCCCAAAATGACTCTCAAACTTTTGTTCTATGATTTAGTCACGGAGTCTACAGGCTGGTCCTCTACTATTACCTATTGAGTTATTTGTTTTGCCATGTTTTGCCATGTTGTCATATCAAATTGTGCTGATGTGTGGGAGGCTCATGGATGTGTTTACATCGATGGGTCTCTTACACACTGTACACAGGCATCTCCATCTTTGGATGGAGATGGTTGTGTATAGTTTAATTTGGTTTCAGTGTTAATTGTTATATGCGATTAATATTTTTTTGTTGGTGTGTGGGAGGATCATGGATGTGTTTACATCGATGAGTATCTTACATACTCTACACAGGCATCTCCATCTTTGGATGGAGATGGTTGTGTACTGCTCAATTGGTTTTAGTGTGCTTTTGTTATATGGGGATATTGGTGTTATTTATTATGTTAAACTGTAGCTTCATAATATGTGGTTTTTAGTGCAATTTAAAGTGTACAGTAGTCTCCCAGCTCAATAATGTATGTTATTAATTTTGTGTGTGGTATTTATTTGATGAGAATAATGTATTATTTAGTGCGGTTATAATATTTCAATGGTGTCATTTGTTTTTGCATTGATTATGTTAAAGGGGCATGGGAGGCCCACGGATTGGCTCTTATGCTACATCAGTGGGTCTCTTATGCTTCTTACATAGGCAGCCCCACCCATCCTTTGGATAGAGTTGGGTTGTTTTTGCTGGTGTTCAAATTTGTTTTGCCATGTATTATTGCTCTTGTGTATAATTTTGTTGGTGTGTGGGAGGCTCATGGATGTGTTTACATCAACGAGTATCTTACACACTCTACACATGCATCTCCATCTTTGGATGGAGATGGTTGTGTACGGTTTCATTTAGTTTAGTGTGCTTTTTTATGAGAATATTATTTTGTGCCATTGTTATCATGTAAAACTGTATTTTTATCTTGCTGTATATTTATTTATTGATGATGCCGGTGTGAGGTGCACCGACGATCCCCTTGGGGATTTTGTCAGTGGGCCTCTCACTGGTGTTACTCTTGGCATTTTTTCTGAAGTTGTTTGCTTGCAGCTGGTCTGCTATTATTATGCTTTGTATTGTTTGTATAATTCTTAAAGGAGGATTTCGTGATCCTAGCATCCTCTTTTTATGACATTTTTCAGTAGATATCCACGAAAAAGCTTATTTCCAAAATTTCAGTTGATTCCGATTTTGCGTTTGCGAGTTATGCATGATTATGTGTATTACACTGCTCCATAGACAATGTGTTGTAATTTCGTTCTGGTGCACCAGAACGAAATTCAAGTTTAACGATATTTTTGCTAAACGAATTAATCTGCAAGAAATATTTGGTACATAAACATTATGTAGCCAGAGGTATCCAGTGGTGTAAAAATCTCAACTTTTTTTGGGAAAAGTGGGGGATGAGGCTGTGGATCACGAAATGCCCCTTTAAGTTAAAATCATATAATTATTGTAAATTGTGTTCGGTAGTTTTTGAATCTGTAAAGCGCATTGAGGAATGTGAGATTCACAATGCGCTATATAAATATTGTTTTATTATTATTATTATTATTATTGGGCATTATGTCAAATTTGATAAATTCCTTTGTTACGTGTTTAGAAATTGTCAAAATTCCGCGTGTTTGACCTTGGAGCTTCTTCGCTTGGTCGCCTGTGATGGGGGCCGGATAGGAATTTCAGAGTATTTTGTCCGGATTCGGTTTTCATCTCTGGTTTCGCCTATCCCAAGGTCATTAATGTTTTGTTGCCTTTGTTTTTGAATGTCATGAATGAAAATATGAAATTTGAATAAATATATAGGCCTCAATTAAGATGGAAGTAATCTGGAAAGGCAATGCCATAGAAAAAGTTAATGTGAAGTTGGGTTATTAAAACTACAGACGCGATCAAGCTAAATGAGTGGCACGTTCAGCGATTAAATTAAACGCGATCAGCTTTTTGAGCTTCAGATTTTTTAAAGTTGCCGAAAAAACATGCACACTTTTTCACCGTATATCAAAATCGGATTCAGGGCTCGCTGTATAAAGCCAGCAAAACTCGAACCCTTGCACTTAACCTATACACTTTTAGTTGTGTTCACCATCATCAAGCTCTATATAATTATGATAGAGCTCCATGCTTTGATAGTGACGTAGTGTTTTTCGATGATCGTAGCAGTAATCGCGCACACTAACCTAATCGCGCGCACTAACCTAATCGCGCGCACTAACCTAATCGCGCGAACTAACCTAATCACTCGCACTAACCTAATCGCGCGCACTAACCTAATCGCGCAGAGGGTATACACACGCGTACCAGGGCGGTTTAGCGACACGCTTGCAGCGCAACCATGTAAAAGCACTGTCACTATTTATCCGCAGCACTGAACATAATCTAACCAATCACTCAACCAGCACAAAACACTCGCCATCAATGTATGTAGCCTTTTGAGCAGTGGCGAACATTATATGTAGCGTTATCCCTCAATCTGACCCTAGCACTAAACCTTTATAAAATGCTGAAGCAAACGCTAACCCGTCACTCTAGCATAACCCCAATCGGTCAATGTTTAGGTATACCGAGTCTACTGTCCAGATTGGGCCGGCTATTCCATTTAAAATCCACACTACCCCTGTGGAAGATTTTGGATATACCTTTCACAGGTGGAGTATGTTTTTCAAATGTAATTAGTCGGGATTAATCATTTTGCAACCTATACTCCCCCTGTATAATGGCTTCCACAACTGGACTCAAATGGAAGTTACCCAACTGTCTATTCTATTTGAAATTCATACTCCCTCTGTGGAAGATATTTCCAAAATCTTCCACAGGGGTAGTGTGAATTTTAAATGGAATAGCACATTATAGTTGTGCTAGAGTTGGGTTGAGTGATTAATTGTTAGGTATAGCGTTCGCCACTGCTCTAACACACTATCCCCTGAATCATAGATCATCTAAATGTATTTAGATTATCTATGCCCGAATTGAGCTCTGAATTCGACTATCGGTGTGCCTATGTGCCTTTCATTCGTACATAAAACAGTCCGGAACTGTAGTTATATTTGTTATTTCTTATATTTTAATACAAATCTGTAATGTTGTAAGATGATTTTTGTACATATTCAGTGACACCTATACTGAAAGTTTTGAAATTACAAGTATGTGTATAATAAATCAGATGTTATGTTAGATATAATCAATGTGTATGTAAAATAGCATGAAAGTTCATCTGTGTTGGTAGACTTCATAATTGTAAATTTAAACTTATGATCTCAACACAAAATTAAGACGTACCTCAAATTTTCGGTCACAACTTTGACCTTCATCTGGAGACTGGCAACCCAAGTTTGGGATCAGTGACCTTTTGGACACTTGACCCCAAAACCTGGTCGTACACTCTGGGTAACTTGTATCGCCCCCCGTCGCGGTTGAGAGATGGTTGGCGGTTGAGCGACGGGGGCCGATACAAGTTACCCAGAGTGTACGACCGGGTTTTGGGGTCAAGTGTCCGAAAGGTCACTGATCCCAAACTTGGGTTGCCAGTCTCCAGATGAAGGTCAAAGTTGTGACCGAAAATTTGAGGTACGTCTTAATTTTGTGTTGAGATCATAAGTTGAAATTTACAATTATGTATGTAAAATATTAAATTTGTTTGCAAAAAGGAACCTGAAATGACAAAAACAATTGTATTTGTAGTATTTTCTCTTTTGTGACCACCTCAGAATAACACATGACATTCATCCCATGCGCGTATTTTTTTTTGGGGGGGGGAGGCTTTGGTGGCGCCAGCCCCCGGGGTAAAAGCAGGAGGCGGCCAAAACGAAGGGGCGGCGAAAGAAACGAAGGGGTGACAAAAAGAATTAGTAAAGAAAAAAGGGCGGAAAAAATGTGAAAAGTATAAAAATTTGGGTCAACCTTTTCGGGCTGTTGAGGCGGCCACGGTACTCCACTGACTGTTACAAAATGCTGATAATGTATGAAAATTACCAAATTTCATGAATATAGGAATTAAAATATTACAAAATGTAAATGTAAATAGCAAAGCCTCATTTTGGCCTGTTCATACATAAACCCACGCATTTTTATGCAGTGTATGTAAGCCATTGATTTCATGTTAATGCTGTTACGTGATCAAGTATGTGGTATCATTTATAAATGTGTGGTCTGAAAGACAAAGGTGCATTGTTTATGTGATCATCAAGAAATGTTGTGAAAATAATCCAAAGGTCAATTTTCATTACATATTGACCACTCCTCTAAGTATTGGTCTTAATTCAAGAACCGCAAGATCTATGCAAATATGAATGCAATAAGCTTCTTTGACGCATTTCCTATAAGATCAATGTATTAATATTAAGGTTAAATAAAGAATAAATATTGCTTTCCCTACTGGAAAAGTATATTGTTACCTTACACATAAGAAAACATCCCTACCTATCATGCTGAATAAAGAAATCAAGAAAAAATGTCAATGACAATAGTCGCCAGGTAAAATTGATTGACAGGCAATTCTGTCACGTGGATAATTTTTACGATTGTCAAAAACACAGACGTCTAAAAGGATCATGCATTGTATTAGCAGTCCAAGTCAAGTTCAATATTTAGTCCATGACGGCATGCACATGCGCCGATGTTGAGCTCGATTCCAATGAAGATGAACTCGTCCAAATCAAAATGGCCCTGCCTATACATTTATTTTTTTAAATTTGTTATGGCCTCTGTCACAAAAATCTTCATGCTCACGAAACGTGAACAAAACTGAAACACTGGCAAAGTACATTTTGCGTATGAGTTATGACGTTAAAAATATTACATACAATAATAATTCATAGAGTGTCACCTGTAAGATGAAGTATGATATTCAGGCCTACAGCCTCGGCACACTGTAAAGTGTGCTGAGGCTTGTGGATCAACGTCTAGGCGTTGTGCCTGTGCGTAGCGCACTATAAATCACTGCGCTTTTTTTTACCTTGTTTAATTTTTTGAAATTTTTCTTTTTAGGTGTCTACGTGCAGCAAATTATTTTGAGAACACAAAATGTCAAAACTATAATAAGTGTACTGCAAATATTTATCTAGTTAAATAGCTATTAGAGCGGTGGGTGCTTCTTATCGCTTACATATTTTTGAATCGGTAAAAAGTCATGATTGTGTTTATTATTTTCTTCTAAAAAGGTATCATACAGTATTATTAATACACTGATATTTTGCATATTATTGATCAATTCTGGGTTTTTCGTATCCTATACTACATATACAATGTTATTACCCATTTATTGGTGACTTTCATATCAATATCAAGTCATTGCTCATAGCTGCCACCACCACCCTTGTCGTGACATTTTCCCAATTCAAATGGAATTTCAACCCATCAATCAAATAAAAGTGATTAAATATGAACCACCTTCTACTATTAAAAAGAAGCAACTGTTGCCAGATCAAATTGAAGTGTATTTACTTTATTTTATTGCGTTCGATTTGATGTAAATTGTATTTTCATTTCTTTTTCCTCTTTTACAATTGAACTTTAATATAGAAGGATTTCAATGATTTTATCAAAGAAAGGTTTCCATAGAAACCCAGTAAAATATTTTCTCTATCAATCACGTACGAGGTACGAAGACAATTATCAGGACAAAACGCAGTGAAAGAAGTATTTCTTAGATCTGGACTTAACTCTTTCATAATCTTTACAATCTGAAAGATTTGAAATTCTTTTACATAAGTAAGATTTCAAATTGCAGTTAACAAAATTATTTGCATACAACTTTCAATGTTGTCAATCAATTGCGTTAAGAATTATGGCCACTCACAAAAGTGTTCACTTTCTTTTTGTGCGTTGTGTATTAACGGCGATGCTTGGTATGGACAAATTAAGGTATACGAGGTATTGTTGGTCGAAGCAGCCAAAAAATCTGAATCAATATATTATTGAAAAATAACACTTTGGTGTTTTGCAAAAGTTCATTCTACAAATCATATACTTTACAAACTTGCTTAATTTATTGTTGTTAATGAGTTATGTACGTTTTACGTGTTGTTGTTTCAGCCCTCTTTACAACATAACTCAAGAACCACATGACCTACAAAAGTATATCTGTGAAATTTGAGTTCTTCTACACGCTCGCTATGAATTGAGCAATGCAATTTTTGCTAAAGTACTACCATTCGCAAGATGCTGTGAACTGCATTTTTTGTTGCTGCTTCGACCAACAATACATCGTATACCCTTAAATGGGATATATCACACAACTGTGGTGGATTACACATGCTTGAATTTTACATGCCATTTTGAAAATAAAGCGAAACGAATTATTATGGTGCAAGCTAAGTAAAAAATACGTTGATTTGTGAGTGCATTGCAAGGTTTCGTGTGCAACGTACGATAATGGCTAATTGACCATAACCATGATAACCTCTTTTAATATATTCTATTGCAGACGTCGTAATATATCTTCGCAAACATTGTGTGATTCAAAAACAACAAAATAGGTGATTTGATGTAACACTTCAAATTTACTCATAAATACGATACATCTCAACAGAATGAAGGATCCGTGTCTATGCATGAGATCCCTGATTTATATGACGAATGCCATGGAAATTGTAGATTTGTTTTCGATTTATCACCAGAGTGTTGCATATACACATAGCAAAGATGTACAAGAAACCGTCATACATTGGATTAAAATAGACGAACAGACGACGATATACCACAGAAGTAAATCAAATTTATTTTCTTCAAAAAAGTCTTTTGCGACTGTGTTGAATTTTTGACATATATCCTCAGCGCAGTGCATACCTTTTACATATTATATAATTTATAATAATTTATCAGACAATACAAACAAATTGCAATTTACAAACGGTCAAATAGTATCTTAGTCTATTTTGTTCATATTTTCTTACACCGAATACAAATGGCTAGTTTTCTTAATACAGACCACATGTCCTGTCTAAAATGTTTATTGATGGCACAATATACAATAGCATTTGCCGCATGGTTGATGGAAAAGAACATTTGGAATAAAACCGTTGTCCATTTCTCGCGTTCGCTGATATAAAACATTCTTTGTTGAGGACTTTCCCATTGGAACGTGGAAGCAATACCAAGGACTGCAGGTGGAATCCAAGATATAAACATAACAGATGTGACAACGATCAGCATACGCGTGGTTCGATTTCGAAGATTGTTATCGGTGTAGCCTCTCTGTTCTCGAGATGATCCATCTTGGACAGGATTGATCTCGTCCACATTGTGTCCCAATTCATTCGGCGATTTTGAAATGCTGTTGACCATTGTGGCTGCAGTTGTATCATCTGTGTCTACTGCTCTGACAATATTTGGGTTTTCATGTTGGGCACCAATCCCCGCACCAATCCTACGACGATTTCTAATGATACGATAAAGTTTGTAGTATAGAATAAAGACGGTAAAACAAATACAAAGCATGAGCAAGTATTTGAGTACTGAAATGATTTTCTGTAATAGTCCGGTAGGTTCTGGGTTGCAAATGTTGAATGAATAATCAGGCAGTTGTACTTTCAGCATATCCACTATAACAAATTGTGGTACTGTTAGTAAGACGCTTACAAATAAACTAAGAAACACTACGATTTTAGCATTGACGACGTTTAACAATCGCTGATGAGGTCGACTTACCGCCATGAATCGATCTAGAGCGATAACTCCACTTAATACAAAAGATAGATGGACACCGAATGCAGAGGTGTAATGTTTGAAAAGGCACACTATTTTGCTTCCATTTACTCCGAAAAGGACATCATAAATAATAGTTGGTAATATCAAACAAACAAACAAATCAGTTAAAGCGAGTGCTAGAATCAATATACGAGCACTGGTTTTGTTTCTCTTACGTGCATAGATTACAATAATAAGAATATTCCCGGGAATACCAACAACTACTACAAAAGTTAAAAGAGAGACAATGCAGGCTTGTAAAGGCGACATCTCCGTGTAGGTTGGGTTTGCATTCTGATGTGCTCACGTATATAAAGACTACTCTCTCATATATTAAGTATTAACTTGTGCAAGGCGAAGCTCGTGTGCGCACTCCTAAACGTCTACTGCTGTTGGAAACTGATGTCGTGTTTAAATACCCTCAATAATTTGTGTAGTAACGTGAAATCAATTAGTTGATCAAATTTACAAGTTTATTTCATTTTTGTTCTATTAGCAGAGTCTTTGCTCAATTAATTTAAAACTATTTCTTGTTGAAGTTTTGGATTCGTTTGCTGAAATAATTGTAACGCTTTCTTGTTAATGATATGAACCCGCTAGCATCGTTAGCAAAGTAAACAATAAGTTAGATTTTTTTCTGCAGCATTTTTAATTTTGTACACAAACAACGGGGAGTGTTCATGTACATGTATCTGGTGCCTTCTTATTCAGAGTTACATATATATCAGCCCTCTTTACAACATAACTCAAGAACCACAGGACTTATGTAATCATTTCTTCGCAAGCAATCAACCGAATCAAATGAAATTTGCGTAGATGATGCACAATAGAAGAACTAATAGAATGAGCAGCGCTGTTGTTTTGTTTTTTATATAATTTTGATTTCAATGCCTATTTCTTGACTTATGTTCAAATTCATTCAGTGATAAATTCCTGGTTACTTTGTTATTACAGTGTTAGAGGGGACTTCCATGTCAATATCAATTCTCGCTATTCACAATAAGGCGCCGCCAGCGGATTTGCGATGTAATCGTGATGTATCATAGGAAACGGTCGACATCAAGTCCGCGCAATACGAATATTACCATGCTATTACATAGGAACACATGACAATATTTTTTAGTTTGTCAATATAACGGTATTACACGCAAATCGATAGAGAAAAAATTAATTGTGCACATTTCAAATCACATTATTAAGTATTATTGAGTATCGATTCGCGTGTAACACCTTTATTTTGACAAACTAAAAAATACTGTCACGTGTTCCTATGTAATAGCATGGTAATATTCGTATTGCGCGGACTTGGATGTCTACCTTTTCCCATGATACATCACGATTACATCGCAAACCGCTGGCGGCGCCCTTATTGTGAATAGCGAGAATTATAGTAAACAAGTCATACCTGCCAGTATCACCACCCTTGCCGTGACGTGTGCAAACACGTTGTTTTCAAATTGAAATGGTTCTTTTAAACCATCAATAAAAGCCATTGAACAATGAAGCAGTTTCTAGTATTAAAAACAGCAAGTGTTACCAGATCCTACAGGGTGTCCCAGAATGATTTATACCGTGTTTGAACAAAATATCAAATATATATAGTCAAGTATATTGATAAGTGCAATACAATGACACACGTGTCTCCTACTTATTCTGTGACTTTCATGGAAATAGCTTGATTCGTTTTGGCGTGACGTTGCTATTACTGAAAATGGACGAAAACTGCATGTGTGTAATTTACAGCAAAAAGGCTTCATAACACATGGATCATTTATCACCATCATCCAACCGCAATATATTGGAGAAATCCTACATTCTTTTATAGGAAATAGACCAAATTTGGTACAGATGTAGTGCTTAAACGCTGAATAATTCTTGATATGGGCTTAAGTGAAACATTTCAATATGACTTCAGATATTTGGGTTGAAAAACGTACTTTTTATGTGCTTTTTACCATAATTTTTACCCAAAAATGTCATTATTACAGAGGATATAACTTCCTCAAGGATCCTCCGCAGTAAATTATAATCTTTTCCGTTAAGTAGCTGTGGGTTTACCAATATATTGTAGACATAAATACATGCTGTGACACTAAGGACGAACTTTATCCATACGATTTAATCTATACGGCATTTCAAATGATGAAACTCACACACCTCAATAATTGTCTTCAAATCTTGCACCAAAGAAAGAATAGTTTAATGTCACTCAAGCGTAACAAATCCTTTATTCCATACAAGGATTGCTTCGTAACATCAAAAATAATCGATAGATATCGACTATTTAGTAGAAGTAAGAACAGGACACAACAAATATCCTGCATAACATTTTCCAAATAATTTTGTGCTGAACGGTGAGTAATTTTACAGGTTTTCAAAATAGGCAGTTTTGTCAAAACTTGGAATTCATCATTTTACGCAATATCCTGTAACTTCTATTAGAAACGTCCAATTTCTAAAATCTAAAATTTCTAAAAAAGCTAAATATATGTACATTTAAAACAATACTACCAATAGTAATGCCCTTCATACCTAAAAATATACAACTTTCCCGGTATAAATCATTCTGGGACACCCTGTTTCTAAGTAAGTGTATTTGTTATTTATGTAAGAGTGATTAAATGCACTACCTTAATATGTGACCCGGCAGCACAAACGAGCCGTAAATTCCCTAAATTGTATTCTGTGTTACGGTGTAAAATGTGTACGAAGGTCGTATTCATCGATAACTTAAGCTGGCCCGACTTCCGTCTTATTTTGATAGTCAAAAACTAATCAATAATCCTATTGTTGAAGTGGATAATAAGCTTCTACCTTAGATGGCCGGCTATAGAACTTTTAATAGCTCTGGTCTTTGTTTGCTTTTGCTAAATCCTGTTCAAGTGGTGGGTTACCAGGCATTGTATTTTGTACAGGTATGCATAACCAACAATTAACAATGAGAGAACTTTCTTAAACCTCGTTGACTTGGGGATGATTTGAAATGACCGCCAATTATGACTGTTTGATATATATTGCCAGCAATGTGGAAAAGAGACACATGTAAAAACGTAAAAGCTATATTTTGTTGAAGGAGCAAAGTTTAACAAACCATAACCTCGCTTCTGGATATCGTTTGAAGTCAAATGATATACCATTTTAAGTTTATGATGTTTATTTTTAAACACGAAATAAAACAAAATTGACCGGGGAGGAATTTACGGCTCATTCGCCGTGGACGGTCACATATTGTGAAACCCTCGAATCTTCTGATTCTTCTTCTTCCGATTCTTTGGTCAAACCCACTTTTAAATGCTGATAGTGCCAGACGCTTGCACCGATTTTGACCAAACAAGAAGCACTGACCCATGCTTAATGTAATTTTTACAGATATGGGTCAAAGGTCATGAAGGGCTTATTAGGGGCCATTTCGTGAAAAACTTTGAATTGAACTCCTACTCCAACCTACATGATATGAGCACCAAACTTGGTCAGAAGAACCACTAGCCCAAGTTTAATATAAGTTGCTTGTGGTAAAAGGTCATGTCAGGGTTAATATAGAGGTACATATGAAAAGGTTTGACTACAAAAACGATTCTCTTATAAATGCTACGCACAGTTTCCACCTCGATACACCCGAGTACACAACGAGAATGAGCGAGTCTAGTCTCCACGCAGTCTGTGTTATAATACACGGTTAAGTGCATAGCATTTTAAGAGCTGTGTGAGATCTCGTGGAAAATAGACATCTGAAGTTGGTTTTTGCCAAAATCTCAAGTGTTCCCTTCATCCAATCAGATTTTTTTTAAATATTGAACGAAAGCTAACACTTCCCCCTAAAAATACTCTTTGTCATTAGTCAACAGATGACGCAATTCATTTTTTATAGCAACGCGAATGTGAAAAATCTGTTAAACGACCTATTCAAGCAGACTTTTTGACCAAAATGTATATTTTAAAAGTCAGAACCTCAAGTGTTCATTACAATATTTTTCAAATTTTATGTCATTAAATGAAAGAGCACACTTATAATTATCCATATATACTTGCGTCATTAGAATGAGCAATGGCCAATTCTCTTTAAATTGCAAATATTGTACAAAGATTTTGTCTGTTTTGTCATACGGTTGTTAAGTCAATGAACTATGACTTTGCTAAAGAGCGCTTTAAAATGCTATTCCTACTCTAAATTACATGCTATGACCACCAATCTTGGTCAGAAGAACCACTGGCCAAAGCTTAATAGAAATTGTGCCCAGCTTGGGGTCAAAGGTCACTAAGCAAACAACACTAAGACTAACAAAACCACTTTGCCAGATTAGCTGCATTCATGGTGATACATAGATAATTGCGAGGTCATCTCGGGTTAAAGGTCATACGGGTCAAACCTCAAACATTGGTCGATTGGTCTGAAATTGGTGCAAATTATCCGAGATATGAGGGGGAACATGAACAAATCAATCTGAGGTCAACCAAGGTCGAAGGACATACCGATGTCAAGTGTTGTAGCTTGCCCAAATGGGCTTAAACTTTGTGAAGATAATCCTAGGTATGAGTGGAACATAAAAAATGGGAACTGAGGTCATCTGAGATCGAAGATCAGTTATGGGTCAAATGTTAAAATCTCCCCATTTGGGATTTACAGATCAGGACAAACACATAATTGCGAGTTATACATTGTTTTTAATGGTTGGGTCAAATCTCATGCAGAAGTCATCAAAATCAGAAGCCACCACCTACATTCGTGGCTCTTGAGCCACAGCAGCTCTAGTTTTATTTGATTGTGTTCGATTTGATGTAAATTGTATTTTCATTTCTTTTTCCACTTTTACTTGTCAATTACACTTAAATAGAGAGACATTTGTTTACGTAATAGTAAATCCACTGTATTCAAGTTGTCAAGCGATTGCACCGCAATAGATTATATCACTTACGGGAGATTATTAAGTTGACAGATATCACCTGTCAAATCATCGTCATATTAAGGGATCTGGAATGAGCGTTTATTGCGTTTCGACAGTATTTTTTGTGGGACATGAGAGCACCTCAGACCTATCGAATTGCATTCTGAATACGAAGCATGTCTTTCTGATATCAAATAATTTTAATTTTTGAAAATCACAATATAATACAAATTTTATGACAAATTATAAAAATTTGATATTTTTCAAATTTTTGATATATAACAGTCCTCGAAGTAAATTATATAAATCTAATATGATATATTCTTAAAGTGTATGTAGTTGGGAGGAAAAGCCGACGATCAATTGAAAATTTTGACCTTTTATATTGAAGATATGGATTTTTTCCCCAAAAAGACCAATTTTTTTCTGGTGTTTTGGGAAAAAATCCATATCTTCAATACGAAAGGTCAAAATTTTCAATTGATCATCGGCTTTTCATCCCACCTACATACACTTTAAGTATAAATCATCAGATTTGTAAAGTTTACTTCGAGTACTGTTAAATATCAAAAATATCAATTTTTAATGATTTGCTATAAAATGTGTATTAAATTGCAAATTTCAAAAAATCAAAATTATTTGATATCAGAAGGACAGTCTTCGTATTCAGAATGCAATTCGATATGTCTGATGTGCTCTAATGTCCCAAAATAAATACTGTCCAAACGTTCATACCCCTTCCCTTAAAGATATTAGAAAAGGGAATCGCATGATTCGATATATTAAATTTATTAGTGATCAAACAGAAAAAACCCCTCATCCACCATGCTCGCCAAATCACAATCTACTGAGTACACACAACATAACACTCCTGGACAATGACATCCTATTGTCTTTTCTTAATCCTGAGGCGTCTTACGTATATTATAACTATTTATAGGCATAATAATAAGTTGGTACCATTGGAAACGTCGCAAGCAATATATTTTTTTTTATGTGAAGACTACAATGTGTCATATAATAACAATTGGTGATATGTGTGATACGATAACAATAAAATTGGTGATTTGGTGTAATGGCCTACTTCAAAGAGACCCCTGATTTGTGATATGACAAAATGCTATGGGGGCATGGTGGCGCAGCGGTACGGGCTCTACCTCGCAATAGGAGGGTTGCGAGTTCGAACCTCGGCGGTGCCATCGTGTTGTGCACTTGGGCAAGGCACTTTACCTCACTTGCCTCTCTCTACCCAGGTGTGAAATGGGGAGCTGTTAGGGATATTGTCCATTGAGCGCCGCCCAAAGGTATGAGCATGCCTTGGGCATTGTATGGCAGCTGACATATTCTAACGACGGCGGAATAAATGTAAAGCGCTTTGATACATGTGAAAGGCGCTATATAAATGTCAACATTTTTTATTTTTTATTTTTATGGAAATTGTAGATTCTTTTTCGGTTTCCCAACAGACTATGACAAAATCACGTACCAAAGTTATACAATAAACCTGCAGATACAATATATTACAAAAGATTTGGATAATACGACGAAATACCACAAAAGAAGCTCTCACTTTGATTGCGTTGCTGAATTTTCACAAACATGTTTGAGCGCAGTGTTTGTATTCAGGTGTTATTTTCGCCATCAGAGAAAACTTTCCTGTTAGTATGTTGGACATATTATTTAAATTAATTGTTTCTAGTAGATGTTTTGGACCCGTTTGCTCAATTAGATTAAACTGTTCCTTGTTATTTTTGTTGTTTCTATAACTGGTAGCAAGCCGAGCGCCGCGCCTGAGTCAAAAACTTAATATGGCGAGGGCGTGCGGCCAATTCGCACTTGTCTTAATCATACCCGGAGTCAGACTAATAAATTCAGTCAAGCAGTCTGTTTATTCTTTCAGTGTTCAGCTGTTCTTAGGATCTTTAATTGGGGTTTATCATCAAACCAGGAAGCATTGGATATTTCAAGGCGTTTGATTAAGTTGAACACACTATTCTCGTCAACAAAATGAGTAAAATAGAACTCACTACTGATTAAATTGTTACTCACTTTGAGTACAATGTTTTATCAATTTGTAGTAATTTTGTATGTACAGTGACAGGTTGGATAAAGTCCAGTAGCCGCGGAGGGTCAGGGGTCGAATCGAAGGGAAAAGAGAAAGAGGAGGAGAAGGAAAAGAGGAAACAAAGAGAAGAAGGAAATAAAGAGAAGTAGTGGGAAAAACAACAGGGAGAGGAGAGTAGTATGGATAATCCAATGCAACCCATTAATTGCTTATGACTTGAAATGCACGTATTATCATTTTACACTCCACACTTTAATACCGTTCTGCATATGCATAATTTGGTACCTGGAGCAGGGTGGCCCAAACCCGGGCCCAAATCATATAATTCAATAATTTATTTGCATCAGTTAAAGGTTTTACCGGTACCATGATTAATATTAACCTAATTTTTGACTCCGTATATGCTGCAGAGCTAGAGGTGCGAGGCTGTGTGAGAATATGCATACACAATTGTTGAAGATTTCTTTGTTTGTTTCCTTCAAAATTATGAAATGCGTCGAGAGGGTCCAATAGAGCTCTAGCTCCTTGTCTAAAGGCCCCAAATGTTAAAAATAACGCCAGTGGCGTAACTCCTATGCGCTCTGGGGGCCGCGCCCTCGGACACCCGGGCTAAGGGGGCACACAGGCCTGGATACCTTTCGACACGATAATACGTTGTTATAGGAATGAAGTGGAAACCTTACCCCCACCATGCATATAACTACTCATCATTTGGGTGCCCCCTTCAACACAAAATTTTCTCGCGCTTCGCGCGCATTGCAGCACAATTTGTCTTTGAAAGACAGCAGACCGAAATTCAACTAGATTATACCAAATTAGTGGTGTATATTTATGCGAATCTTCAAAAGTAAAGACATTGGAGAAGATGAAAATATTTCTTTATTAACATGAAGTTCATTAAAACACGAAATCAATTTGATCTGAAGCACTATATTTTGCAAGTTATTCGGTAAGTCTATATGGCTTTCAATACCAAAATTTATTTGCTCTGCACCATGCAAGGGGCATCTGATCTACTTTCGACCCCGGGCACCCTGATCCAAAGTTACGCCACTGGATAACGCCCCTGCAATTTTACACTAATTTTATAATTTGGGTCAAACAACAGGATATGCATGCATCGTGGATTTATGTGACAGTACAGAATCGGATAGCAACATTTATACTTTTGAGAGCTCATCAGACACACCAAATTTCATTCTGAATTAAATTATGGCAAATTATTAGAAAATAATATCTTTTATCTTTAAGGTTACACAAAGAGACGTATAAAAAACGTATAAAAGACGTATAAAGTTGTTCTCTAAAACAGAGTTTTCTCAGTAATCAAATATCGCAGCGAGTGAAATGTTGGTGCATTGGATGTAGCTTAACATTTTTGTGTGTGTTATATACAAATTATTAGAATAAATTTGAAAATCCTTCGTTTAAGGCATTTTTACCCACCATGTTCACAAGATCAAAAACACGTTCCATGAGGTTTTTTTCAAATGTGCGCTCCGTATAAATCCACACCGAGCGATTGTTTTCTTCTTTTTCGTATTGTATTACAAATCGATCAAAGAAATAATGTTGCCATGGGGAAGAACCAAATACAGTACCGATTAAATTTTAAAAGCCCGTTTTGGGGAAAATTTTGGAGAATTTGCTTGAGAAAAAGCTGGTTTGTGAAATTATCGATATCTTGATTACGAGACGTTAATTTAGACATCTGAATACCTACATTATTTCTCAACATTCTGCCAATTGCTATTCCATTTGATTTTCACTCCAAATTGAAGCTAGTTTTGCAAAAAACGAGGTTTTCCTCCATCAGTTCGTTCAAAATTTCAGCGCCGACATGCGTGTTTATTTCAAGAGCCATAATGCGGACGCGATTGTAATCATGTAATTGCATCCAATTATAGTTATATCATTCGCTTTGAGAACAGTCAATTGCGTAAGCTGATCTATGGCCGAGTGGATAGAGCGTTGGACTGGGAATCTAATATGAACTATTTTTGTGGGTTCGAGTCTCCGTGTGGCTGAATTTTCTTTCTTTTTTTCTCTCTTTTCCTCATTTTTACTTCCTCTTTTCTTTCTCCCTTTCTTTTTTTCATTTCTTTCTTTCTTTCTTTTTCGTTCATTTTCTTTCTCTCTCTTTCTTTCTCTTTTTCACTATTTCTTTATTCTTTTTTGCTCCTTTCTTTTTAGTTTTATTTGATTGATTCGCTGAGTGCAGTGAATCGTGATTGATTGTTTTTCACTTTATATAATTCAGAAATTTGTAGGCCTGCTAAGTCTGTCTTGTTGATTTTCATCCCAAATTCGATTTACAAATAATTGCTTTTTGATATTGTTGTTGTTGCCTACCCTTACATTGTAATCAGGGGAATAGCAGCATTGATTTCATCAAAGATATCAAGGCTACAAATTCAAAATCAACACATTTTCCAGGGCGTAGCTTGACGAAGTGCCCCCAATCAATTCTAAAATTTATAAAATCCTTGTGAAAATTGCCGAAAACGGCTTGTGCCACCCCCCGGCATTCGAGCTCCGGGCACGAGCTAAGCCAAGTTTCATAGCCTTTTCATGTCTTGACCGTGGATCGATATTCTATTGTAAGTAGGCCTACGTCCCGGTACGCTTGTTCATTTTCTGCATGGCTGTTTCTGTTATGAACTTACGCCCCTCTGAAATCAAGCGCATGAAAAACTCTCGGCTAACCTTAACAGTCCTCGATGTAAACTTTAGAAATCTAATGATATATACTTAATTAAAGTATATCAATTTTTAGGTCTTTTTGAGAAAACAATTTATATCGTCTATACGAAAGGTAAAAAACGATGGTCGGCTTTCCCTCCCAGTAACATATACTTGAAAGACCCATTCAGTAATCCCAGCGAAAGTGTAAAAAATAAGATTGTTTATAAATTGCTTAAGGTGAAGGATATAAGTGATTCAAATTGTCTTTTGGTATTTTTTTAAATGAAAACTTTGGTAAAAAATGAAGAAAAGTTGAAACCCCATGCAAGTACATATAAGCCCAGCAAACACAAAAACGTTTTTGAAACGTTTTAAATAAGTTATATTTTGGGTTTTGGTTTAGGTAAAAACGTTTTAATAACATTGAAATGTCGGGTCATATAAAGATAATGAAATCGTTTTAAAATGTTTTGTATGAAAACACACTACAACAATATTTTTATAATGTTTTCGAAATGTCATTGTAAACTATTTTTGCAAACATATTTTGCCAAATATTTTGTCAACATTTTAATAACATTATGTTAAAATATTTGCAGCCAGCATGCACGGAAATGTTCTTAAAATGTTTTTTACAAAACGTTTTAATAACATTTAAATGTCGGGTTATATAAAGGTCGTGAAAACATTTTAAAAACGTTATTGTTAATATTTTGGGCAAACAATTGTTGCAAAATATTTTTTCAACCCCAAAATAACATCCTGTTTAGAATGATTTGTACCAAGTTTTCAAAAATGTTTTTGGAATGTTATTTCCAACGTTTTTATACCCTTTATATAACCCGACATTTAAATATTTTCTGTAAAACATTTGTGTTTGCTGTGCAGTAAATTACCAACAAATGTTTTTAATGTTATGAAAACGTTTTATACCATTAATGTACTCTTTATATAACCCGACATTTAAACGTTTTTTGACAACCTTTTGCGATTGATGTCGAAAACGTTTTGTGTTTGTTGGGAGCCTAGCTAATTTATATATTGTCAGTATATAAATTACAGTTTCATGTAAATTCCTTATTTTTGTCTTAAATACACGGCTTTCGGCTGAACCACTGGCAGACTATGTTAACACATTTATGACAATGACAAAGGTACCAAAATCTGAATTTTGATGATTTTTACGATCGTCCGGATGAGCAAATCACTGAATGGGCCTTAAGTACATATCATTAGATTTATAAACTTTACTTCGAGGACTGTCAAATGTCAACAATTTCAATTTCAATGTCGCGAATTTCAATTGTACAATATTTGATTTGAAATTCCTCGTATTCATAATGCAAATTGATGTGTCTGATGTGCTCTCATGTCCTACAAAATAATGTGCAATCGTTGGTATCCGATCGTTTTGATGTTGCTGAAAAAATGAATTTTAAATAAAAAGGTGTTCCGGGGTTGGTTATAAAATCCTGCACCTACATTAAAATTGATTGGATATTAATTGGATAGCAATATCATTCGAGTGGTCTGTATCTTTCTGAGTGAGTAGATAGCTGCACTCTTGATTTCTTATTCTCGCCCCAAGGGTTAAGAGCAAAATTGTACACTAATTGGGAATGGCATTTCTTTTCCTTGCTCCTTTTCTACAATCATCTTTCTTTCTGTTCTCTTCAGGACAGTATGCTTCTAAGCTTTTCAACTTGGTTGGAGCATTTTGATTGAGCCTGGTCTTATCCGGACCGAAACGTGTGTCCACCCCCCCCCCCCCCCCACACACACACCCCACGTACGCACCCCGGACATATGTTACCAGATCAAATCGAAGTGTATTCTCATTGATTTTCTTACGTTCAATTTAATGTAGAAAGATTTCCAGAGAAAACAATCAGTACATAGCCTCTGCTATGACTTTTATCATAGAGAAAACGTAACGTAGGTATATCACACACCGACATCGCCTGGCTAATAATTACTTTGTCAGCAGAGATACTAAAATAAATACCCGGGATCGATACACGTGAATTTGTCATGCACGAGTTTGATATGAGAAGAAAATCTTTGGATACCGGGAGGGAAAATGATGAATATCTCCCGTAAATGATTTCGTATAAAGAAACCAGATGTGGTTCCTTGCACATGAATATATATTTTGAACAGATATGATAGTCGTTAGCTTGCGTCTTGAGAGAGTAGCTTGCGTCTTGAGTCAAAAACTGATTTATATGTGCCGAATTATATAGCGCAGTGTATAGGCCAATCGTGGAGGTAATCTAAAAGCATATGACCTATGGCCTACCATGCTCCACTGACACACAGCGAGGTCAGTCACCGAGCTAATCGGGGCTATTGTCAGTAGCCTTATTCAGATGTCCTTCGGCCCATTATGCGACTCAAAACTATTAAACAGGTCGATACAAAATGGCCATGCGTGGCGGTGGATTCAACCTACCATGGCGATTTCTGCCATGAAGATATCGGGGCGATGACACTGTGTAGCATTGACTTTGTTAATGTCTGCGCCCGGGAATGTCTGCTTGTCACATTTGATCCTTACGTATACGGTATGTATATTTAAATAAAAACACCACCGTTTGTAATATTTAACTTCTGGAATTCTTTATACCAATAAAATACCAGTAATTACTGTGTAATCTTATTCATGTCGATATCAACAACGCCCAAAACTGCTGTTTTTCTCTAGGTGTTACGTATATTGTGTTATTTTTAACAACCCCGCCGTGTTTAATCATAATATTGAAATCGTAAAATTTGATATTAACTAATGACATTGCTAATCCATCAAGATACATTTACACATCAGTCTATGATATAACATGCTCATAACACAAAGGTGTCATTTATCATTAAAATAAATAATTATCGTTATTATACAAGCATTTATTGTAGACGGGTGAGTAATGGATCAAATTATATTTTTGTTGGCGGCATTTTTGTTACAAGCATGCAACATAGTGATTCCCTCTATATAAATGTGAAACATAATTGAGATTGGGGTGTTGCAAAAATTACAAATTTCATTTACCACATACTTGTTATTTTTGCACATTTTTTAAAGGAAGTCTCCGGCAACCACGACATTATTCCTTATATGTTAGAAAAATAATTATCAAGCACGAATTACATGGTTTTATTTAAAACAAACTCATAGTGACCATAAAAACGAATAAAGACATCTGTTTCTCAACATGCGATATTCAAAATTCACGGGCGCCGAGTGCAATGACGTCCCAGTAATACAATGAAGGCTGACGACAATAATTATTGAACACAAATAACCATTACGTCATTGCACTTAGACGATTTCGGCGCGGGAATTTTGAATATTGCGTGTTGAGAGCCGACTATTTTTATTCGTTTTTATGGTCAATATGAGTTTGTTTTAAATAAAACAATGTGATTTGTGCTTGATAATTATTTTTCTAACATATAAGGCATAATGTTATGATTGCCGGAGTCCCCCTTTAAAGAATGAGAAGATTTAGAATCAATTGCAAAGTCACAAAAATTATTTAAAAATAGTTTAGATTTACGACTTGGAGGGGTGGTCATTATGTAAATGACCTTTGTCCTAATGGCGTAGCCAGCACTTTTCAGAGTGTGAGCAGGGGTGGGGGTGGGGGGGGCAGGTAACTTTCAATGGGGGTAAAATTTGACGAAAATGATCAAAAAAGGGCTAAAATGTACACCACTGCTTTGTCTCCATATTATGGATTATTTACATGGCATTTTCTTCCTGATCACATAAAGAAAATGCCTGGAATGATGCATAAATTGTACCTCCAAAACATTCCATAATAGTTATTAAAGGTTATGTATTTTGTCATCAGATATCAGTTTTCACTTGTTTTGATAATGGAAACGCAATGGAAAATTCTAGTAAATAATCATACAAAATGTAAACCATTAGAATGATCATGATTTCCCCACTTTAATGTTTCTAGAACATTAAAGTCATAATGTACGATCTTATAATATGAAATAGGGTAATTTTTTTCAAACCTGATTTTATGGCATATTTGTAATGTTTACACATGTCCAAACTTGCACCTAAATGGAATCAGCCAAATTTGTTGTCTTTGTAGGGGCACACTATAATGTTTTCATCCGAGGTATAATGATACAACCAAACATGAAATCAAACCACGGCGTTGTCTTTTTTAAAAGATATTTTTGTTCAGTTATGACCTCCCCAGCAAACACAAAAACGTTTTAAAAACGTTTAAAAAAGTTATATTTTGGCTTTTGGTTTAGGTAAAAACGTTTTAATAACATTAAAATGTCGGGTTATATAAAGGTCATGATAACGTTTTAAAACGTTTTGTATGAAAACACACTTCAACAATATTTTTCAATGTTTTTAAAAAATGTTATTGTAAACTATTTTTGCAAACATTTTTGCCAAAAATTGTGTCAATACTTAAATAACATTATACAAACACAGAAATGTTCTTAAAATGTTTTTTTTTCAAAACCTTTTAATAACATTTACATGTCGGGTTATATAAAGGTCATGAAAACGTTTTTAAAACGTTATTGAAAATATTTTGGGCAAACATTTTTCGCAAAATATTTTTCAACCCCAAAAATAACATTTTGTTTAGAATGTTTTGTATCAAGTTTTCAAGAATGTTTTTGGAATGTTGTTAAAACGTTTTTATATCCTTTATATAACCCTGCGTTTAAACTTTTACTATTAAATATTTTTCTTTGTTAATCAGTAGTTTGTCAAAAATGTTTTTTAAGGTTATGAAAACGTTTTATACTCTTAATATACCCTTTGTATAACCCGACATTTAAACGTGTTCTGACAACCTTTTATAACCTTTTGCGAATGATGTCGAAAACGTTTTGTGTTTGCTGGGTCGGTATACAGTGGAGGTCCTTCAAGACTTGAGGGACTATTATGTGTGATAAATTTGACTCACTATAAATACTCAAAAATACGCTTAAATCGGCTTAATGAGTATAATTTCTGCAGATGCCAAACGGCGCCAAGTTTTGTTTCTTTCTGTAGGTTGCTATTGTGGGCTTTCAAGGTGGCTACCACCCGAAGTACCTCGGGGCAAAGCACACATTGACAATGACATTATCAGCAAAGCACGGTAATACAGTATGAGGAAAGTAGCATTGCAGAAAGAGGGCTGTGCATTTCATTCAATAATCAATAAAATGCATATATTTTGTACATTCAAATCAGTATCAATATCTTGCTAATGCTATTTAATGACAGAATGTGAGAAAATGTTGTCAACTTATTATTCTTGAGCACTTGCATATCTGTATGGTACCCGGAGCTGGGACTCGGAACCGGGACCCGGAGGCATTCGACTTTGGATGTGACAGGGATGTGCGGACAGCACCTCGAAACTAGGGGTCCTGAATGCATGATATATGCTAAAACAAAACAGTTATTCTCTGAATAGCATACTCTCTCTCTAGGTGCAATATCCTAAGACGTTGGCGATCATGTCATGCCACAATTCTCTGTTATAAGCCATCGCCAGAAGCTCTGTCGCTTTATGTTCAGCTCCCCTTTCTTTTAGCCAGTCTTTCAGATTTGATAACCACATCACTCTCTTCTTGCCGCTGCTCCTTGTTCCTTCTATTCTTCCTGTCATGACTAGGTTCTCGAAACCATCCTTTCTGAGGATATGACCAAGGAATTTGAGCTGCTTAACTCTGATTTCACGTAACAGCTTCCTGTTCACATTTGCTCTACTTAGACACTTTATCAGTCCACGGGATCTTCATCATTCTTCTAAGGAACCACATCTCGCAGCTCTCCAATCTTCTTTTAATGTTGTTATTGAACATGCTTCACTTCCATACATTAATACAGGGACGACATAGCAGATGAGTACCCGAATTCTGGTCTCTATACTGAGGGCACTGTTTTTTAAGATCTTGCCTAATTTTGAGAACGCAGACTTAGCCAGTGCAATCCTTCTCTTAACCTCCTTAATACATCTTGCATCTTCTGTGATTAGACTGCCAAGGTAGTTGAAGGAGGAAACTTGCTTAATTCTTTGATCTTTCACCTGAATGTTCAGAATGTTAATACTTAGGAGATAGATGTCTGGAACAACGCATTTCTTCAGCAAGGCTTTTACTGCAATCAATAATATTTTATACAGAATAGATTGTAGAATATAGTTATACAGTTGTCACATCATGACAATCAAAATTACTTCAATGAATCGCTCGTATTTCTTACTGTCAAATCTAAAAAATGGACGACCTATAAGGGCAATCAGCCGGTCAAAAACTTTGATTCAAATGAGTCCGTAAGTTTGAGTGACATAGCTTATGCCATTCAAAGTTCTTTGTTAAAAACACAAGAAATGTGTTCCTCTAGTCATAAGGATTCAGAAAAAGTATAGTTTGACGATGCACGGTTACGGAGCTATGAGCAAATAGGTAACATTGTGACGTCATAGGTCTAATTTTGGCACCACATGGAGCAAAATTTAAAAATGCTCCGAGTTTGCTGAAACTGGTCCCAAAGTATTGATCTTTCCATGATAAATCAGAAAAACAATAGTTTGTGTTATGTAGGATGTTTGGTTAACTCTGCAACACATCAAAATCGACAATACCCATTGAGTCGCATAGAGTTCTATTGAATCAATTTGAACTTGACAAATTGTTGCGTTACATGGGTAAAAAAAGCACCCAAGCTAGTTAAACTATTCTTTTTCTGATTTCTTCCAACAAGATAAATAATTTGAGACCCGTTTCATCAAAATCAGAGCAAGTTTCATTTTCGCCCCCAGCAAGAGTAAAATTGAACCTATGACGTCACAATTTTGACCATAACTCCATAACTAGTGCGGCATAATGGTGAATCATAGTAAAAAAATTGATAAATTTGTGTGAAAAGTGTGAAATTTGGCTCAGATGTAGTATTCAGTTTGGTAAACAATTATTCTAGGAGGAGGGCCAAAAATATTTTGTCCAATATGGCCGCCATAGAAGTCATCGAACTTTATACAGGGAAAAAATTCAAAATTCTCAAGTTATAAGCAAAAAGGTCAAAGGTCAAGGTTTGACATCTGCAGGGCTCAAATTTGAAAACTTGTTCCGATTGTTATCAAAATGGTCTGGTGTCTAAACCCATGTTTTCATTGCCACGGAATCCATTAAGAACAGTAACGAAAGCCTTCAACCTAAAAATATAAAATGGCAAGCAAACATTTAAAATGGTTACCATAGAAGAGCAACTGCTTCCCCCATGTGTCTAGATTTCTAAAACATGTAGAAACATACTTCTGGTGCCTAACCATTTTGTTAGGGTCAGGGAGACTATTGCAAATATTTCTTGATCATTTGGTAATAAAAGTCATGTGAAATTTTAAATCGAAATGGTTGCAGAGCAAAACATCAAAAGAGTGATGTGAAGCAGGTGTTTCACCTTTAAAGCTTTTAAAGTTACTTTTTACAGTTCTTGTTAAAGTTCAATTCACGCATTGTCCTTGCTGTCTTCACTCTTTGATGAAACATGCGGTGATGCATCGACATCTGAATCTTCATTGTCTGAACCCACGCTTTCAAATGCAGATTGACTTGTTCGACTTATCTGTTCGTGAATATTGCACTGCGAAATTTAAACATTTCTTTTGTATACTTAGATCAGGTAACTTCAAACCAAGTGACTATCTTCTTCACACAATTATATAACAAACTTCAAACTGACATGAAAACCAAATCTCCTTGCTACAAATTTTAAGTTTCTAACAAAGGGTAGAAACAAAGATATCGATAACCATGTCAGTCGAGAGCTTAGGTAAGATAATAGAAAACCACGTGACCTAAACCAAAACTAAAACTCAATATTTGAAATGAGGGACTGATTGATACAGTACAATAATTGATGAATTGATGTATTGTCGTACTTTAATTTCACTCACAATTAATTGTATTATGCATCTTAACTTTGTAGAACATTAAAAAAACACCAAAAGTAGTATATAATAACAATTTAGATACAATTCGCTATTATGTACAAGGTGTTCCAAAAGTCTCGATACCATTTTGAACCGTCATATCCTTTGATAGGATTGGCCGAGGGGAAATCGAAATATATATTTGGAAAGAGTAAATTCATGGAATTATATATTTGGATACCAAACATGATACATTTTCTTTCGTTAATAAGACATACATATGACCACTGAACAATACAATTCAAATGCGACATGTCAATACTGGTAACAAAAAATGCGCGTTTCTCGTTGAGAATTATGAAATCAATTTTTAGACTTTGCTCTTGGCCTTCTTTTCCAGTAAACTTTTCAAGAAAAATCTTATCTTATGCTGTTATGATATGGTTGATGATGATAATGTTGAAATCATTTCTTCATAGAATTTCCAATCTAACAATGGTTATACGTCGTATTTTCAAATAGTAGTTTCAACCCTGGCTCTGATCACACTGATGATGAAGCACCAACCGGGGATCAAATGTGACAATTGTGAGAGAGCAGAGAATTGAAAAATGGAATATTACATAACTTCAGAAGATTCGTTTACTGGCTTGATTTCTGAATAACATCAAAGCATAAGTACACATTTCTTGGTGTTGTATATCATCTTGATAGTCTATTTTTATAATAAGAGAAATGTTTGATATTTGCAATTGAATTGAATGGGGGAAATTGCTTATATTTTCTTACACCGAATACAAATGGCTAGTTTTCTTAATACAGTCCATGTGTCCTGTCTAAAATTTTTGTTGACGGCACCATAAACAAAGGCATTTGCCGCATGGTTGATGGAAAATAATGTTTGGAATAAAACCGTAGTCCATTTCTCTCGTTCACTAATATAAAACAGCCTTTGTTGAGGACTTTCCCACTTGATCGTGGCGACAATGCCACAGACTGCAGGTGGAATCCAAGATATAAACATAACAGATGTGACAACGATCAGCATACGCGTGGTTCGATTTCGAAAAGTCTTATCATTGTAGCCTCTCTGTTCTCGAGACGATCCATTGTGTCGTAATTCATTCGGTGATCGAATAGTCCTGGAAATGTTGTAGATCCCTGTATTTGCCGTTCTATTATCTCTGTCTCCTGTTCCGTTAAGATTCGGGTTTTCGTTTTGTGCACCAATCCTGTGACGATCTCTAATGATACGGTAAAATTTGTAGTAGAGAATAAAGACGGTAAAACAAATACCAAGCATGAGGAGGTTTTTGATGAACGTAATGGTTTTTTCTAATGTACCGGACGGTTCCGCGTTGCAAATGTTGAAAGAATAATCAGGTAGTTGTATTTTCAGCATACCCACTATTACAAATTGTGGTACTGTTAGTAAGACACTAACAAATAAACAAAGAAATACTACGATTTTAGCATTGTCGATGTTTAACAATCGCTGATGAGGTCGACTTACCGCCATGAATCGATCTAGAGCGATGACTCCACTTAATACAAAAGACAGATTGAAACCGAATGCTGAGCAGTAATGTTTGAGAAAACAGACGTATTTGATTCCATTTACAGCGTTTAGGACATCATAAATAATAGTTGGTAATATCAAACAAACAAACAAATCAGTCAAAGCGAGTGCTAGAATCAATATACGAGCACTGGTTTTGTTTCTCTTACGTGCATAGATTACAATAATGAGAATATTCCCGGGAATACCGACAACTATTACAAAAGTTAAAAGAGAGACAATGCAGGCTTGTAGGGGCGTCATCCTCGTCATCCAAGTTGGTGTTACATTCTGATGTGCTCACGTATAATGACTACTTTCTTATAAAAGGACTTACGTATGGCGAAACTTGAGTGCGCATGTCAACTCTCCTGCTATTGATTACTAACATAAAACAAATGGATATTTGACCAAAACGTTTGTTTTCTGTACACCACACTCTTCGTTTCTTGAGCAAAATGAATAAAAACCTCTGAACGGCACAAGTTACCTGTTAACGCCATTTATTGCCAATATTTTGCCAAACATGCCCAAACCAAAGGAAAATATAATATTTTTTTACACTGAGAGTCCAGCAATCCAGGCCTTATTCGGCTTCGTTATATTGAATTTATAACACTGGTATAACTTTATATTATGATTTAAATCAAGAATATATAGCCAGTATTTAATGACACGTAAGATAGTTTGAACCAATGCACCACTCGGCACTGAAAAACGCACCATATTATTATTTCATATGCATAATCGACCAAAGAAGATTGATAGTTTTTCAACATCCATAATAGTGTGCTTCAATTTTGCACGCGCCATTTGTGACATATAATTACGAAACTAATTACGACAGGTGTGAGCCTCACGCCTGTAGCTGAAACTGAAATTACGCAATGTTTCTAAGAATTATCATTTGTCAAGGTTAGCGCTCAAAAAGTTCGTTTTTACTTTAAAGGTCATATATATTGCTCGGAAAACATCATATCATTGGCAAGCTAATATTATGAGGACAATGAAAATGACTCCTTTTTTGAGAAAATAAGACGTTTAAAATTGATATTCCGCAAAAACCAACTGTAAGCGGTGAGTTCCTTCGAACGAGACAGATTTGACACCATGCAATGAAATGTGCCCGCTTTGAAAGAATGGACTGTAAACACTCTCAATGCACAGAACGTATACTGGTGTTGTTCTCAGAAAAAAGTCTAATCAAGTGGATTAATCAGCCTCTTCTTTATTTAATATATATTGTGATATTACAATTCATATGTATATCAAAATCATGAGAAATATTTGGACTAAAAAATAAAAAAAAATATTTTGAGCTTAGAATTTGAGCGTGAGACTAGTATATTCAGGTATACTGGTCTCGGTGATCAATATTGTATTTATTATGCAAATAAAACATTTCAATGGGCCAGTAGCTAAGCCTTTGTTGACCATTGAAAGTCGCGCATTTATACATGAATCATATATCTTCTGGATGATCTATGCATGAATGAACATGAAAAGAGCCTAACTTTACCAACACAATTTCTCTTTTTTCATGAGAAATACGCATAAAAAATTGCAACGAGTATCAATTTGTAATGTAATAATTATTCTCTTCGAATGGAGTTAAACTTGTTTTTGCAATAGATATGCCCTTTAACAACCCTTTTAATTCTGTGTTGTAAATGATGCTTGTCTCACTGTAAATCATCTTTTTTGAGTTGCTTGAGAGACTTTCTTGCTACCTCGGCATCTTGTTAAAGAAGCCTTTTTCTTTCCCTTTTGGGATCACGTGGGTGTTGCCATGGAGATTGTTATAAAGATTTGTTCCAATTAAAAAAATCCTCCTGCTAACTGTATCGGCCTATCTGACTTTATGTCGTCTATGCAAGAATAATTAGAAAGTATTATTTCTTTTTAAATTTAGATATTTCTTCCATTTTAGATATTTCTGTCTATTACGCTGTAATCATGACAAACTGATCAAGGTAATTGTATGACCAGCCTTGGCTCGTTGTAATGACCGGGTGATTGCATGAGTGCAGGTTTTGTCATAAAAACATATAAATGTTTCTAGTTTCTAGTTTAGTTTTATTTCACCATTAAATAACTTTTACATAATAGCAAAATCATATGGTAGGAGACCAAACAGAGCAGGGCTCGAACAATTTTGGCCACCCTTTACAATAAGTTAAACATTTAGGACGAAACACAATCAAAAGACGTATCAAGACATAATTATGTGCAGACAAAGACCGGACAGGACACGTGAGACAGACAATGTTGGCAATGGTTTAAGATTACTTATTATAATACATATTAATAATAATTATGCAATTACATGATTATACAAACTAACAAAATTATTCATAACGAGATAATAACTCACATTTGTACTTATTTTTGAAACTTATCAGAGTAAGTGAATTTTGGTATTTAAACTAACATTATTCCATAGTATAGGACCTTGTCGTCTAACAGTGTTACGGGCTAAATCATTTTTAAAATGATGTGCTCTATACATATCAGATGATCTAGTATTATGTGTATGGATCGTACTAGCTTTAATAAAATAATTTGCAAAAATATCTGGTAGAAGATCATTATAAAATTTATACATGAAAATTGCTTTCTGCAATTTGTGGATATCATACACTGTGAGACTATTGAATGAAGCAAAAAGGGGCGGAGTGTGGGCAAGAAAGTGAGAATTCGAACACAATCGAATTATTCGCTTTTGTTTAATGTGAATTTTGTTTAAGTTACAGTTATTTTGATCAGCCCAAATAATATTGCAATAGTTAATGTGTGGCAAGACCAAACTTATATATAATGCAAACAATGTTTTTAAAGGTAAGACATGTTTGAGCCGAAATAAAATACCAGAATATTTGGACACAATATTAGCTATATATGTTGTGTGGTGGTTCCAAGTAATTGTTAAGGTTGGGTTTCTTAAGGTTATTAATTATTTTAAACTGTTGTGATTTGGTAGTTCACAGCATATTACGAATGGTAGTGAGCTTTGGCAAAAACTGCATTGCTCAATTAGTAGCGAGTGTGTAGAAGAATTAAAATATCACAGCTATACTTTTATAGGTGCTGCGGTTCTTGAGTTACGTTGTAAAGAGGGCTGAAACAACAACACTTTTGTAAAACGTACACAACTCATTAATAACAATAAATTAAGCAAGTTTGCAAAGTATTCGATTTGTAGAATGAACTTTTGCAAAACATCAAGGTGTTATTTTTCAATAATATATTGATCTAGATAATGAAAATCGATTTTTAGGTTGCTTCGACCAACAATACCTCGTCTACCCTTAATCTTATCAGAAAAAGAATCTTTGCAACTCACAAAACCATTCAACAGATGAATATAATTCAACATAAGTAGCAATCTAGTCAGCCGCTAAGCAAGATGAGTGGGGCTACATGACCCTGGTGCTGATAATAATAATTTACAGAGTAAAATGGTTAAAGTAAAAAATGGAATTGAAAATAAGGCACAGATTATTCAAATTCATCACCTCATAGACATAGTCAAAGTGAGAAGGAAATACCATTTTCTACTGTTTTCCCTCTACTCTTCAGTGTGCCTCAAGATAATCATATTATGTATTATGCAAAAAAGGCCTACTTTCCAATGGCTATACACATTGGTAACCTATTTAAAAACAGTAATTGACTTTAGCTGTTTATTGGATGTACTCTAGTTAATGTTTGATACCTATGTTCTATCGCAACTTTAAGGTAAAACATTTATGGTCATTACCCTATACTCACTTTCACCTTTCCTTCAAACATTGCAGATTGACTGAGCTACTTACAAACATGCACAGCACACTGTGGCTTCACATTCAGGAACATTGGATATAGGATTTATTTAAATACAATGATACAATGGCTTTCCCCAAGAAAATCCAGCCTCAAAGGAACTGTCAATGAGCAAACAATGCGAAAATTACATCAAAATGTGAAAGAAATAACTGTTGCTGAAATAAAGAGTCTTGGTCCTAGGGTGAGGTTGGTAGAACTTTTAAAAGAGGTTCACAGGAAAGTGTGTTTAATATTTCTCAATACTTTTCAAAATTGGCACTTTAGGATTGATGTATCATTACTTTACCATATTATATGTCATCTTCTGATTCAACTCTTGATTTTTAAATAATCATTTATTTACTAATGAACATTGCATAGTTGTCTAATTGTCTACAAAACAGGAAGCTTATCAGCAGCCAAATTCAATTTACAGCCTGTCTCCAAAAAAATTGTACAAGTGAAAAGCGCCCTCTTTGGCAATTAGAAAATACCGTTAAGTGTGTTATTTTTCAAAGCTTTTCAAAATTGGCACTTTAGGATTCATGTATCATTACTTTATCATGTTATATGTCTTCTGATCCAACTCTTGATTTTTAAATTCTCATTGATTTATTAGTGAACATTGCAAAGATCTCTAATTGTCTATAAGACCGCTATTGGTTTTTAATAAAATTTCATGCTAAAATGGGCTCTTGGGCTCTTCAGAAAACAAAATAGTTTAGTTAACTAAACATTCCTGCTTTCTAGAGCCAAATACTGCATGAACTGCTCATTAATTTGCACATTCTTTTCAAAATGGTCTGTTTTTCCCCTAATGTCATATTTTGGTTTATAATATTCAAAATATGTGTTTTATTTATGCATAAAATTATCAATGACTCACAAAGCCTGACTCAATTTCTGTGTTTGTTTCGTTAATGTCACCACTGAATCAAATCTGCCATGCTGCCAATTTTTCTGATGGAGTTAAGGGAAGGGGAATGAACGTTTGGACATTATTTATTGTGGGACATTAGAGCACATCAGACATATCGAATTGCATTCTGAATACGAAGAATGTCCTTCTGATATCCAATAATTTTGATTTTTTGAAATTCGCAATGTAATACACATTTTATGGCAAATCATTAAAAATTGATATTTTTGATATTTACCAGTACTTGAAGTAAACTTTATAAATCTGATGATTTATACTTAAAGTGTATGTAGGTGGGATGAAAAGCCGACGATCAATTGAAAATTTTGACCTTTCGTATTGAAGATATGGATTTTTTTTCCCAAAACACCAAAAAAAAAAAAGGTCTTTTGGGAAAAAATCCATATATTCAATATAAAAGGTCAAAATTTTCAATTGATCGTCGGCTTTTCCTCCCAGCTACATACACTTTAAGAATATATCATTTGATTTATAAAATTTATTTCGAGGACTGTTATATATCAAAAATTTGAAAAATATCAAATTTTAATAATTTGTCATAAAATTTGTATTATATCGTGAATTTCAAAAAATGAAAATTATTTGATATCAGAAAGACATGCTTCGTATTCAGAATGCAATTCGATACGTCTGGGGTGCTCTCATGTTCCACAAAAAATACTATCGAAACGCCATAAACGCTCATTCTAGATCCCTTAAGGGGGGTCAAATCCAAGATAGCGACTAAGTTCAATTTAATCCGATCAAGTTGTACAATACCTCAAATTCTTCCTCTAATAATAAGGAACAAAAAAGTCACTAGTCTTATTTGGTGAAACCCATCATATATTTCTACAGTAAAACCCATGATTTTTGTTTTATTCTTGTGGAATTGTGGAATTAATCCAAGGAATATAAACTTTACAAGGCGGTTCTCGAACCACGAGTCTCGCCTACTTTCACGACCGCCTGCTTTTGCGATTACTTTTGGTAGAGATAAATGAATTTGGCGGTTATCGGCTGAGCACGATTATCTGGCTGATGGTGACTCTACCCACAAAGTTTCATGCCCATGCAACAGTTTTTACTAATTTGACCTCAGATGACCCCTGGTGACCTTGAAATGACCTTCCAAAGATTTGGCTCTAAATGTTAACTGTACCCACCAAGTTTCATGCCTATCCAACAGTTTTTACTAATTTGACCTCACCAACAAACATACCTGAAGATAAAAAGCTGTTTATAATGGAATTCTTTCACAATTCTTTGCACTGCATGTTATTATCAAAATCAAGTACCAAATATGCAGAGTAACATACAATGGCTTCCACCTAGAAACTCCAACCTCAAAGGAACTGTCAATGAGAATATATTGCGGAATTTACATCAAAATGTGAAGGAAATAACTGTTGCTGAAATATAGAATCCTGGCCCTTGGGTGAGGTTTGTAGAACTTTTTAAAGAGGTTCACAGGAAAATGTGTTATTTCTCAAACTTTTCAAAATTGGCACTTTAGGATTGATGTATCATTATTTTATCATGTTATATGTCATCTTCTGATCCAAGTCTTTGATTTTTAAATTCTCATTTATTTATTAGTGAACATTGCATAGATGTGTAATTGTCTACAAAACAGCAAGCTTATCAGCTCAATATTTTGAGTAGCGGATGCCAGCGCAGCCAGTATCTACTACAATAAAAATATTAGCCAGCCCATCCATTAGGCGATGAAAAAAAAAGAAACCCTGTTCTACGGGCGGACGGACCTTTCAAGTCGGGTCGGTTGGTCTGCTTTTTTTCTTATTTTTTGTTGTTGAAATGACCCAAAAAATCACCAAAATCTGTAAATAATTTGCAATTTGAGAAAGAAAAAAAATTTGTTCCTGAAATTTTCCCAATTTGTTCAAAATCTGGGTCGGTCGGACCCGTAGAACAGGGTTTTCTTTTTCATCGCCTTCGGACATGATATTGGATTGGCTAAATCCAAGGGAAGAATAATTGTGTGGTCTAAGTCACAAAATGAAATCCTTAAGTTGTGTCAATGCCAGAATTTGTATGCAACTCATCTAGACATTACATAAAGAAAACAATTAAAGGGACGTCAATAGATCACATGTTTACAATTATAAAGAAAAGGTTGTGATATTCAACTGCAAGTTGTACAGGTGGACTTCAACTTCATAGCTATTCCTGAGATTCAATATAACAATCAATAAAAGACTGCCCATAAATCACTGATATGAATAACATGAAATCAATTTTCTCTGTAATACTATTGATGAAATGTTGGCTACATGCACATATCAAAGGAGAAATGCAATTAAGACTTTAGATAATATAGATCAACTCTCATGTGTGTATGCACCCGTTTCCGATAGAGCTAAGAAAATTCAGCACAACCTGCTAATTATAAACCTGTATTATGTTTCCTGGAAACAAGGAATGGTGCTACATTGCAAAGGCTCTCAAGTGGGCAAATTTTAAGCTTTGATCTTCTTCATCAAAGCTTTTAAGATGTTATTTATATAAAATACAATATTATACATGTTAACCTGCATATCATTTTACAATAATATTCTAGCTAAACAAATCACCTTAAAAGCTGTGTGTATACTCATGAGCAATATCTTCCCAGTAATAATTTGCATAATGGATCTCTTATAAAACTAAAACTGTTGACATTTAATTTGTTGTTAAGTGCATGGTGTAACTATAGATCCAAAAGTGCGTATGAAGTGGGTTGAACATTAACAAACCTTGGCCCCTATTAAGTTTCAGGAAAACAAGCATCAAGAACAATCAAAATATAAAAAAACGACTATTTGCATCACAGTCACTTATAAAGGAAAACTGAAAGGACGGATTTCCTTTATACATTGCCCTCAAACACCCAGAGACCATTGGTGTTTGTTTTTGATCTCATGATAGTGATAAGTGGACAGTAATTGCTTAGAATAACTGATCAACAAATCAGTAATGCTTACACTTGACCATACAGTTATCTCACAATTGCAGTTCAACAAATTATATTATATATCAATTATCATCAACCATGGTATTTCTATGCTATTTTAAAATAGCATTTAATTTAAATTGCATAGTGCAAAATGTCATTTGAGGCTTGATCTGATTCACTCGGGCAAAACATGATATTTTCAATTTTTTTAAAAACTTTAGGGGTCTGATAGCAACGTTTGCACAATATTTTTTGTGGGACATGCGAAATTGAATTCTGAATACATGGAATGTCCTTCTGATTCTGAGATCAAATACATTTTTTAAATTCACAATATAATACAAATTATTAAAAATTGATATTTTTGACATAGCAGTCTCCAAAGTAAACTTTATAAATCTAATGATATGTACTTAAATGTATGTAGCTGGGAGCAAAAGCCATCCATTATTTGAAAATGTTGACCTTTCGTAATGAAGATATACATCTTTTAGCAAAAACTGCAGCAGCTACATACACTTTAAGTATATATTAGATTTATAAAGTTTACTTCGAAAAAAAACCCTATACTAGAATATCGTAAAGTAACACGTGCTGGTATGATAGCCTCATTGTTGGGGATTTGTGACCATGGTCATCAGACAAATCAAATTAAGACAAAACACGAGAAAAAAGATAGCCAGCAGTACATAGAGTATCATGATGCCTACACTAGTGGAAGTTTTGGATGAGAAAACGGACATTTTTATGAGAAACGGCCAAAATGGTGAGAATTTAATGAGAAAATTAAATTCTCACCATTTTCGCAGATTCTCATCAAAATGTCCGTTTTCTCATCCAAAACTTCCACTAGTGATGGTACCTCCCAAGACTCAATCTTAGACCCGGTTTTTTTTATCGTTCAGCATAAATGACTTCCCAAATCAACCAAAGTATAAGCATGTAAAAGTGGGTAATGGTGAATCCAACGGACGAGGACACAAAACACATCAAGGATCAATAAATGATACAAGATGATACCTTGAATATAACAACTGGAAAGAAAAAAAGCAAGGTACACCAACTTGACGTGGGGGAACAACGTCAAGTTGGTGTACCTTGCTTTTGTTCTTTCCAGCTATAAGCATGTATACAGATAATACTGCATTTTATACTGTAAGAAAGGATATAAATAGTGATCTAAAAATCCAGCAAATGGCTTCAGAAAAACAAATTAAGCTTTAATGTCAACAAAACTGAGCTGCTTGTATTTGGCTGTAAACAAAGATTGATATATTATTGTTCACATTAAGGTTAGCAACTATTTTAACATCAATAACCCAAGCAAGTTTTCAAAGTATATGATTTGTAGAATGAACTTTTGCAAAACATCAAAGTGTTATTTTTCAATAATATATTGATTTAGATAATAAAAATCGATTTGTTTGGCTGCTTCGACTAACAATACCGCGTCTACCCTTACCTACAAAAAACACCTTAGTGTTAGTATTGATGAAAGACTTTCATGGAATTATCACAATCATCATATCACAAAGAAAGATTTAGTTTATTTTAAAACGCTTTTATCCAGCATTAAGGCAATTGACCATATAGCATCATAGCCGTAAGAGGAATATTTAGTCCACGTGTAGTTTATGTTTTCCTTCCGGTTCATTCGTTCTTCGAGTTCAGCGACATATTGTTGAGGAGTCTTAAATGCAGATAGCATGAATAAGGAATAAAGCATAGGTTTCAAAAAGGTTCTTATACATGTAAAACTAACATAACCAACTAAAGACCCTTTGGAGAAATTTTAATGGTTCTTTGAAGATAGCCGAAGAGCCTAACACATTTTTGTATACTCGCTGGCATCAGATTGCATAGTAATACGAAGTTTTCTCCGGTAACGTTCTTCACCATTTATCTGTCTGTAAGACAACAACAAGAAGACAACAGCAACAACAATAACATTGGCAAACCTTGATGCATTTACATTTGAATATCAATCGAATTTTCCTTGAAGAAGAAGCCATGTGGATGTTACGAATATCCAATAACTGACTTCTTCAACAGAAAACTCGTCCGAAAAGATTCATCCTTCAAATGTTGACATTCAATTGTGTCTTGATGTCTTTTCTGTTAGGACATTTCGCTGGATAGAACTTTCGTTATATATTTGTTGTTGTCGACTAACGTCATTTATTGGTGCAATGGTTGAACAATCAGACACTGCGGTGTAGGCGTGGTGTAAGTTCACTAATAAATAGGTTACTGTTCATTGAGATATACCAACCTGCCAGTTGAATTTCTATTTTTTTGTAATACGCATGTGTGGTACATCTAGGGCAAAGCATATACGAACTAGATAACATAAATTTTAAGCTGATAATATTTCATTGCCTTGATCAATTTTTGTGTCAGTTGCTGGAGAACTGACACCTTCTAATCAGGTTTGACGATCACGTGACAATTCGAATCATATCGAAAGATCACATGATCTGTAAAAATATCAATATCGATATCAATATTATTTGCAGCAACGAAACGGACCACAGCCGATGTACTACTATACTGTATATTTGAATTATAGTATCGGTAGGGTCAAAAACCAATTCGGCCACGTATTCGTCAATTCAGTCCCAAACCAATTCGCCCACATGCCAATTCGAACCCTGTAAAATTGATGTACAAAAAAAGTTGGCCAAATTTAACTTTTTCGTGATTTTCTCCATAACCGTTGTTTTCACACCAAATATGTACATATATTTAGATGCCTTGATGACGTTGATGTCTTGCATTCGGTCACAAATCAATTCGTTGTACTTTGTGCACTTAACCCTCTATCTTTGCGCTAGTCAGAAAATGAAAATCACTGCAACAGTCCGACACGCCGCTAGTCCGAATCTAAAAACACAGTTTTCAGTCCGACACGCCACTAGTCCGAATCCGAAACACACTGCGCTAGTCCAACTTTGGAAAACACTTCTTCAGTCTGACACTGCGCTAGTCCGAAACTGAAAACCATGGCGCTAATCCGAAACATATGGACATGTTTATATACAAAAACGATTCTCTTATAAACCATCATGCGCACAGTTTCCACCTCGATACACCTGAGCACACATTTTCCCCCAAGAGCTTCCAAGCAGAGAACAAGCAGTGAATGTCTCCACCAGTGTTTGATTACACTACACGGTTGAGTGCATAGCATTGTGAGAGCTGCGGAGCTTCTATCTGAATTTTTTTTTATATATCAAACGAAAGCTAACACTTCCCCCTAAAAACACTTTTAGTCTCTAGGTCAACAGATAACGCAATTCAATGTTATAGCAAGGCGAATGTGGTAAATCTGTTGAAAACTACCTATCCAAGCATATTTTTTGACCTAAATGTAGGTTTTAAAAGTCAAAACATCAAGTGTTCCTAACAATATTTGTCAAATTTTATGTCATTAAATGAAAAAGCACACTTATATTGTTCCTACACTAGAGTCACTAGAATGAGCAATGGCCAATTCTCTTTAAATTGCAAATCTTGTGCAAAACGTTACTATTTTCGACTGTTTTGTGATACGGTTGTAAATTCAATGAACTATGATTTTGCCAAAATTTACAAATTGATATGCTGAAAACTACAGCTCTAGTCCGAATCTGAAAAACACTGCACTAGTCCGAATCTGAAAAACACTGCTCTAGTCCGAATATCAGACTAGTGCTGTGTTTCCCCCATTCAAATTTGGACTAGCGCAGTGTTTTTCAAATTCGGACTAGCGCAAGGGTTTTCAGTTTCGGACTAGCGCAGTGTTTTTTTGATTCGGACTAGCGCAGTGTCGGACTGAGGGAGTGTTTTCCAGATTCGGACTAGCGAAGTGGTTTTCAATTTCGGACTAGCGAAGTGGTTTTCATTTTCGGACTACCGGCGTGTCGGACTGGCAGAGTGTATTTTAGATTCGGACTAGCGGCGTGTCGGACTGGTGCAGTGCATTTCAGATTCGGACTAGCGGCGTGTCGGACTAGCGGAGTGTCGGACTAGCGGCGTGTCGGCCTAACGCCCTGTACCCGTTTCACCACACAATCATTTGACAGATCAATTTAACGCAATTATGTATCCTGCGGCGCTATTATGTATCCTAAGCCCTGGGTGCCACCATAGGCGTAGATCCCAATATTTTTCCAGGGGGATGGTCCATACAATCATCCCCCCAATGTTAACGCCTGATAATGGGTTTCTGATCATATTAACCTCATATTTGCCCATTTTAGCTATAAAAATGCGCATTTATTCTACTTTTACACCATATTTCATCAGTTTAGCTTCAAAATAGCAACAATTTTCGCGCGCTTATTATGTCGCCAAAAGGTGGTGGATTAATGTTTTTCCAACTCCATCCCCCCCCCAATGTCAAAAAGAAATCTACGCCACTGGGTGCCACAGCCGTAGCTACGCCACTGCTAGTTAGACATTAGAAGCCAATGCGAGATTATCGATGCCGTATTTGTCATCTATACTCTCAGTGCCACTACTCGTAATCTTACGCTGCCAATCATCCTCGCTATCATTTCCTGGGCTATACGTAAGTGAACGTTTATTACCGTTGTATTGTTTCCGTAACTCGTTTTCCAACTGCAATATAAACAAGAAATTCCTGAAAAAAATTGGTGTCAGTTCAATCTGACACGGTTATTATTATTATTCAATTCCATGAGATAACAAGCAGACTTTTAATGGAAATACAGTCATGCATTGCAGAATTTGGATTGAAGGGCTAGTTTGCATTCATTTCTTTTTATTTAATTTCTTATTTAACCTTAGGGGTTTTCAACTGAAATGTTTATAATTTATCTGGAAATAATTGCAACATTAAAACATCCACTAAATGAGTACCCCCAAAATAATAAAAAATCAAACAAATTGACGAAATGACCCCTAAACTTTGACCTTTAGGATCATAAATATTTTTAACATGTTTAGAATGACGTAAGGATCATTCCTGTTGAATTTGAGCTCGATCAGACCATTTTAACATTTGACCTTTGACCCCTAAACTTTGACCTTTGGGGTCATAAATATTTTTAACATGTTAGGAATGTCGTTAGGATCTGGTTTGCATTCATTTCTTTTTATTTAATTTCTTATTTAACCTTAGGGGTTTTCAACTGAAATGTTTATAATTTATCTGGAAATAATTGCAACATTAAAACATCCACTAAATGAGTACCCCCCCCCAAAAAATAATAAAAAATTAAAAAAATTGACGAAATGACCCCTAAACTTTGACCTTTAGGGTCATAAATATTTTTAACATGTTTAGAATGACGTAAGGATCACACCTGTTGAATTAGAGCTCGATTGGACCAATTTTAAAATTTGACCTTTGAGCCATAAACTTTTACTTTTCATAAATATTTTTAACATTTTAAGGATGTAATAAGGATCATTTCTGTGTAAGTGGCATCAACATACTATGTTACATGTAGCAGATATGAATTTGTGAAGATTTTTAAATTTTATCCGGAAATGACCCCTTAAGGTTCGTTCATACTACCACCGCATTTGCGATGCGTTGCTTTGCGATGCCGATATATCGATTACTTTTTGCCGCAACTCAACGCAACTCGTCGCATTTCCACGTTAAAATGTATTTAACTTCATTGCGATATCGCAATGCAGTAGTTTGCAGTGCGGCAACGCACCGCATCGCAAAGCAACGCATCGCAAATGCGGTGGTAGTATGAACGAACCTTTAATGACCTTTTACCCTAATTCTGTGAACACCCTATAGACACTGGATATAGCCGATGCATATGTGTAAGTGACATCACCGTTGTGGCTTGTCTACTATAAATGTCAGTCACCGTGCCTAATGATGACTGTTCTATCAAATTTTACACAAAGATGTTCAAAGCCAAATCAGGCTAATTTTAACATGTGACCTCATTTGACCTTTGACCTTGGGTTGACCCTTAAGATGTAGTACAATATATACAGTTTGGGCCAATGGTTCTTCTGACCAAGTTTGGTGGTCATAGCATGCAATTTAAAGGAGTAGCGGCATTTTCAAGATTTTCACTAAATCACCCCTAATATCCATTATATGACCTTTGACCCCTTTCGGTGAACAACTTATATGAAGCTAGGGTCAGTGGTTCTGATGCCCACGTTTGGTCGACATTGGGTCAAGCGCCTAGCACTAGTAGCATTTTCAAGATTTTCACATAATGACCTCTAATAACCCCTACATGACCTTTCACCCCTAACTGTGTACAACTTTGAAGGAGCTTGGGTCAGTGCTTCTTGTGGCTAAGTTTGGCACTAGTAGCATTTTAAAAGATGGTTTGATGAAAGAATCGGAAGAATCAGATTTCATGCCACCTGATATAAAGAACGGAGTGCATTTCAAGCGGCTAGGTAAATAATTCTCTCTTATTCACAGTGAAGCTATGCAATTTGATAGATTGAAATTCACAATTTGATTAGGGGAGTATGTAAATTAAATGGAACAGCTATTTCAGAGGGAGTATGTAAATTAAATGGAACAGCTATTTTAGGGCCATTATTTCAGAGGGAGTATGTAAATTAAATGGAACAGCCAATGCCAATGGGAATGTAATTCAACTGGAACAGCCTTAAATTGATATCGATATCAATATTGACGTCACAGATTCGATTTGTCACATGATCGTCAAACCTGTATTAGAAGGTGTCAGTTCTCAGGAACTGACACAATAATTCTCTCTTATTCACAGTGAAGCTATGGAATTTGATAGATTGAAATTCACAATATGCAATTTGATTAGGGGAAAGCTATTCCAGAGGGAGTATGTAAATTAAATGGAACAGCCATTTCAGAGGGAGTATGTAATTAAATGGAACAGCTATTTTGGGGCCATTATTTCAGAGGGAGAGAGTATGTAAATTAAATGGAACAGCCAATGCATTGGGTATATAATTTAACTGGAACAGCCTTAAATTAATATCGATATCAATATTGACGTCACACATTGGATTTGTCACATGATCGTCAAACCTGTATCAGAATAATCCTTATTGAGAGTATGAAATCATTGGAGTGCCATTCCTTATAAATGCTAATTTTCTGAAGCAATCCCGGGAAGCAATTAAAATCCTAGCTCCATGTAAGTGTGGGTGGGGTGGTGGTTAGGTGAAGGTTTAGGGGTTGTAGTTGGGGTGAAAAATATAATTGACAAATGCGAAAAAACGTCCTTGGCGATAAACAAAGGATACACATCATCAGCATACATGGTACTACAAGCTACTACACCATGTATACACCAACATTTTATAAGGTGAACCGAGCTGCTCCGAAAGTGTACATTATAGCTATAGGCGTATAGATCGGGAGGGGAACCCCCCCCCCCCAATATTTTGCCAGGAGGATGGTCCATACAACCATCCCCCAATGTTGACGCCTGTATGTGGGTTTCTGACCAAATTAACCCCATATTTGGCCATTTTAGCCCTTAAAGTGCCAATTTGTTCCACATTTACACCATATCTGACCAGTTTGACATCAGTTTGGCAAAACTTTTCGCGCGCTTCTCGCGCATTTGTACCATAAACTTTTCTGGTGCTGGATTCATTATATTTCAAAAACAATTTCCAACCCCATCCCCCCCCCCTTATGTCAAAAAGAAATCTAAAAAAAAGAAAAAAAGCTTTGTAATATGGGGACAGATAACTCCCTTAGTTAAAAAATTATTTTACAGGCACCTATTAAAATACTCTTGCGGTATCCCATGGTGAGCAAATTAACAAGAAGCCTACTGAAACGTTCCACAATACGGTATTACGAAATAAGTAACACGATTAATCACCTGAATGATCCGTTTACGTAGTTTCTTGTTTTCGTCACTGTGAGCGCATTGTTTGGTTTCTTCATGAGGTACTGAACCCGATGATCCTCCTGGTCCCGATGTTGATACACTAGACATTTGCAAATCTTCGTTTTGATGTTTAAGTACCGATATCATCTGTACAGTAATAGTTTGGAATTATTTTTTTACAAGTCAACAAGAATGTGATATGATATGATTGAAGACAAACATTTATTAGACAGCAACCTTCCGCTTCACATCATATCCGTCGTCACTTCCTTAGTTCCTTTTACCACCACCCGCATCCACACTAAGATCAACATCTCCTCACCACAGCAGCGAGGTGAACAAAGACGTCTTTAAAGGTCTTTAAAATATGTGGACAATAACCGGGGACAATAATTACCACTAGAGGTTATAAAAAGTAATTTACATTAAAGCATATTTAAAACAAAATGCATGATACTTCGTGAAACCTCTATTCTTTCAATCAGTGTCTATCCTTTTTAGCATTCCATGAAGAGAAATCTTAAAAGGGCATTTAAGTTTTTAAAAGGGCATTAAAAGGGCATGCACAGATCACCGACAGTGACGCAATCAACCAATCAGCATTTGGAAAATTGTTGACCCAATAACGTCATCGCTGCATTTTTATTGATAAAATTCAGAATCGTTCAAAAACATGAGTTTTTAATGAGTTAGGATTAGAGTCAGTTTTGTGTTAAGATTAGTTTTTGTTTCATGACAAGGCACATCTAGGCATTAACAGCATGAAACCATCATCTTGTAGAGACTGCTGACAGGTTTGCACCCAGATAGCCATTAACCTCCTTGCTGAAGCTGGCCCGATCGAGGTCTTATGGCAGGGATATACACTGCAGGAAGCATTCCACATGCTTAGATGTTAGAAAGGATCTTTGATAGCTGATAATATTTGATCGCGGTATGTGGGATCTTGTGGACCGTCGAATTAGTGTTTAGGCTATAAGTTAGATTAGAGTTAGGGCAACGGTAAGGACAAGGCTTTATAAGTAAGTTACCGTAAACGTTCGCCTAATGGCGCTATGGAGTTCTTGGAAATGAGAGAGCGCCATCCCTGTAAAAGCCGACTATTATCACTGATCATTAAGGGTACGTGTAGTTAAAGGGTGAAACCTATCGACACATACAATTATGAACAAGATCGAACAAACTTGTTCATGATAATGCGGTAATCATTCACCTGATATGTTGTGGCCCAGTGAGCAGAGCATCAGACTATAGTGCGAGGATAAAGAGAACTTGTGGAGAAGATTGATGGTTCGAATCTCATGCAGTAATTTCTGACAAACTATGATGTCTGTCAATGTTCTTTTTTCTGATTTGAGGAAATTTTATTCTCTATTTTCTTGATTTTATCTTTAACATTGTTTATATAATTTTATTATTTTATCTTGTATGTGTCTTTTTTCATGATTCTTTGTTTTTATCGTTTCATTTAGAGTAACTCAATCCATTCAATCAAATATTGTAATGAACCTATTTGATTGTATAGGCATTTGTTATGTGTGTGAGACGAACTGGCGCGTGCGACAAGTCTTTAAATTCGCAAGTGTCCTTGCCTATGCATCAGTGGTCATAAGAGGTATATCATTTTATTCGAAAGGGGGGTCCCAAAATATGTGGGGGTCATAAAGTCTTGGAAAGAATAATAGGAGGGGTCATAAAATGTTTTATGACCAAAATGTAGGGAGTCACACGATGACCACAGAAAGTGTGTTATTTTATTCAAAAAGACTGATTTCAATACAATTTTGGGGTTTGGGATCATAAAATGTTTGTTGCCGAAATAGGGGGTGCGCAATTTTATTGACGCAGACTTTTTGCAAATTTGGGACCCCCTTCCGAAAAAAATGATAGCCCTCTAAGAGGATTCAAAAGATAACCTCTGCCCCAATAATCCCTAGCTATATTTGTTTGAAACTGTTCCACGGAGGATGTATCATAATAGGCTCAGTCTTCAAATGATATAAATAAAATTTGAATGAGTGAACGAACAAAATCATACAACGACCAACTGAATAGAGGCTGTGCATATGACGTATCATCCCGTAAATATGGCGGACTACTCAAATGCATTCAACAAAAGCATGATTGCATCTACCGCGACAGTTCGTTTCACACACATAATAAAATGCACTACGATAGGTTGATGAGAACATTTGATTGAATGGACTGCACTGCGCCCTGATTACGGGGAAGAAATCGGTTCAAATCCTTTGTTTGGAGCCAATCGATAAACGCAAGGCCTCTATTAGCTATCATTGAATACTGGCTAGGATTCCACAACACAATGAGAACATGTTATAAGGCGCTTTGGAAGGCACACAATACCCCAATGGCTTTCCATATTATGTGCACTCAACAACTCATTCAGTATCGAAGCCCGGTATCGAAGTTACGTAATGTTACTATGTCAACGGGATCACGCGCTTAAGTACCACGATCGAAACAATCAGTACACAAAAAAGGCATACCAAAATAGCGTGATCGTAATGATCGCCATACAAACAGTGCTTGTTTCCGATACCATCACGGAGTTACGTAACTACTTCGTGGTCTGATAGTTATATGAACAATGGTCTGATCTACTTGGGTTCGATTCTTTTAAGAAAAGAAAAAATAGCTGATCATTTATAATGCATAAATGAATAAAGTAATGTAGATACAATTTGAAACATTGAGGCCGTTCTATTTTTCAAAGGCCATTTAACTGTTAAATGTAGTGGAATATATCACGCATTGATAGGTAGCAGGTGAAGCAAATTTTGTCAGCGGTTTTTGTTGCCGTTTGTTCGCAGTGCCTATTTATCTAAAAAAAATAAGAAAATAAAAATTAAATTAAAAAAAATTCACAATATTCGTTCTTAAAATGGGGACAAAATCCAAAAACATTCCTTGACCCTTCTTCACATTTAAGTGGGGGCAGAAATCAAGATTCGAACAAGTACCATTCACCATTCAAGGCGCACCCTCTACCGACTGAGCAAACGGGTCAGACAATAGAAGGGTGTAATTTTGAACTGAAGAATATTCAAAAATATAAAGAAATTACAATGTTATAAAAAGATTTACCAAAATGAGTGAGGTATAACGTATGAATCGATTTACAAATTAAGTCCAATGGCACTTTGAGAAAGAATACCTGAAGAAACCTCAAAACATTTGCTGCTCTAGCAACTAACCTAGTGACCTAAAGTATTGGGTCATGTCACGATATTTTTTCTTATGCATTATGTCCAGGTTGCTCAATTTAACATACACGTATGCTGTTGAGATTTTACAAGGATGGCGCTCTCACATTTCTAAGAATCCAAAAGCGCCATTAGGCGAACGTTTACGGTATTGGGTTTACGGGCTAACGACCTTTCGGACTATTGACCAGTAACCATTTGAATGGCTTTGGATATCAATATCTTTTAAAATCAGGGATTGCCAGGCATTTGAACTTATTGTGAAGTCATTGTTTCATCTATAAGGAATGTCAAAAATAATATTATGAAATTAATGAAAACAACAACAGAAGTTTACCCAATTTGCAAAAAAAATAATATTTCCATGTTTTTTACAAAGCAGACACAAAGATTAATGTCATGATCATTATTTTGCAAAATACAACATCTACCAAACCGTTTGTCTTTTACCTTCGGAATAAACAAAACAAATAGTGTCAAAGTAGCGCAGACAGCCACGGTACACGATGTAAAGATGAACAATGTCGACGGATCATTGGTAATAATGAAACTCACGGACACTCCTATAATGCACAGTACTATGGTGTTGTAGACGCAAATGCCGATTAGCTTGCTGTCATTTAGTGCTGGTATCGTGACCTTGAGGAAAAGAAAGATATCGTCGGCTGTATCACATAGTGACGTATTCGACATTTTAAATTTTTTTTGAGAAAATTGGAATATTAGTTTGTTATGTTCTAATGTGGCATAATTAGTAAGATATTAATCAGTAATTATGTCGTATTACGACATTAATTGCAAAACCTTGAAATGTCTGTATCATATAACGACGTATTTGCCGATCATCTATACTGCGCAAGCCCAGTATGATGTATCTGCAATTCGCCGTAGAAGTGACGTAGTTAATCGGATTAACTACCATAGCAATAGATGAGTACAATTTGACTATATCGCCGATGCATTGAACCGTAGATGTCAAAGAAAGGCTGATCACTCGCACCTGTAAGATTAGTATCTTGAAAAAGAGCGGTGTTGTATTCAATCTGTTTGCTGACATACACAGGTGATTATTGTAATCTGCTTGTAGTGCAGGGCGATCTATTCAAAAATTGTATTCATCTATTGCTATGGTAGTTAAACCGATTATGACGTCACTTCTACGGTGTATTGAAGGAATTTGCCGTTTCACATAGTGACATATTTGCGCGACGTATTTACGCGACTTGCATTGCATTGTAAACTTGCTGTTTTGTCCGTTTCACATAATGACGTATTTGCGCAACTCTTTCAGATAATGACGTATTTTCACGACGTATTTGTCATTTTGAACGGCAAAATTGTCATTAGCTTTTATCACATAGTGTCGTATTATATATTTAAATATTGATTTTTTGGTATTGATGGTATATTGGCATTACTTTTAACCATGTTTTATTTGACAATAATGTTTTAATCAAGAGTATGCAGCAAATGAAAATTGCTAAATTTTCAAATTTGATTTTCTCGTAATGTGATACGGCCGACGATATTCTGCAAACTGTACTTCGGGACAAGTAAGTTTGATGCAAATTATGTGCAGTTTGGTACAGGATGATGCATCGGCAGTTATTGTATCCATGTAGGTATCTGAATAGCACATCAGTAGATCTTTAGAAAATACAGGGTTTCTCAATAAAAACTAACCAACTTCGACCCATTTTTTTCTCATGTTTATTTATAGTGAGTGGTCAGAATTTCTATATATTTTTCAGCTTTGTTTTAAACTGCACGTAATCAGTCTAGCACAGAAATTTGCTGTTGAAAGCTTATACATTTATTCCATAAACTGCGTAATGGTGTCTTTACACTGGTCTAACTCATGAATATCTTACACCAAAGATACACCACAATTCTCGCGATTCACAATACGATGTGATGCGCCGCCAACGGATTATCTTGTCAGTCCAATTTGTAGCCACAAAGACGCAAAGCAGAGGAGAGTAATATAAAACAAAAGAATATGAAAGCGTGCATCTATTTGGGGCAGAACAGCGGAAAATAATACATGTATAAAACAATTTGGATTTTCCCCTTTTTCTTAAGAGAGGAACCAACCACAATCTTAGAAATTATTGTTCGAACACTTAAGGCCTTATTGGAAATGGTCCCCCTTCTACCCCGTACAATGTTGGCATGCCCAATATGCTCATCTTCACCATATCTTCTCCCAACATTGTTTGGTGGGAAAAGGGGAGGGGGTATGCTCATTGAACATTGAGACAACACTATTATAATTCTTAGTTTCCAGTGACTCATTTAGCGTGCGCACTATACTATGAAGAACGTGGGAATTACAGTGGGTGTTCGAACACATTTTTCGGGATTGCAGAGGCGCTCTTTTAAAAACAGGAGCACAACAAAGGAAAATAACATAAAATAAAATAATGCGAAGCTATTTTTTTTCAAACAGAGAGACAAAACAGCAAAATAATATAAAACAAACGATTTTGACAAATATGATGCTATTTTGCGAAAGAAAGTCAAAATATTCAAATGATCGTCGGCGTTTCCTCCCAGCAACATATACTTTAAGTAAATATCATTAGATTGATAAAGTTTACTTCGATGACTGTTCAATTTCAAAAATGTCCATTTTAATAATTTGCCGAAAAATTTGTATTATATCGCGAATTTAAAAAAAATTGATATCAGAAACACATTCGTCGTATTCTGAATGAAACTCGATATGTCTGATGTGCTCTGAGGTGGGTGACCTTCCCCTTAAGGATGTTAAAAAGTTAATCATAAATACGTGTGTTGCAAACTTGTTACACTTAAATAACAGTCATTATTAGGTTAACGCATTATTTAAAGCATTTTGCTCAATAGCTAGTTTTGTAATTCTTGTTCATACGTTACCATTCTAGTTTCCCAGGCTAAAAAAGTTCCAAACAAAAGCAGAAGTCCTTTGTAGCTGTACAAGGCTATCAACCAATACGACATATAATAGGAGGTACATTGTTCAATAAAAGGTATGAGACGTTGATTTGGTACATTTGTATCGTCCTAGATAATAATTTTAAAAAACAGAAGTCAAAACGATCAACATGGTCAATTTGGAGCTCTGTATTATTATCATAAACTTGAAAGAATATATTGGAACATTGATATCATCCTCGATAATAATTAAAACAATAAAACAGAAGCCAAAACGATCAACATGGTCAATTTGGAGGTCTGTATTGTTATCATAAACTTTGAAAGAATATATTATACCATAAATAAAACAATGGTATATGTATAGTGGTATTATGCATTATGTCATAATATGTATTATATGTTCCATATTCGTATGGAGTAACCTTATTTTTATACAGGTATTATTACCAACTGATAGGCTCAAGTAAGTAAACAAAACAAAGAAATAATAATAACAATTATATAAATAACAATAATAATAATAATAATAATAATAATAATAATAATAATAATAATAATAATAATAATAATAATAATAATAATAATAATACCGCATAATTTCCTACACGTACCCGTTCGTACAGATCGATTACTTTCACATAAAATGGGTCCAATATTTGCCACAATGTAAGGACGCAAACATCAAGACCGAAGAAACAAAACACCATGATATAAAGTTGATTATCGGTAATTTTCTGGAAAGTCAAAGGTCAAGAGCTTTTGGTGAGTTTATTGTGCCTTTTTCGCTGATGGCCTCTTTAGGTAACACTTTCTTCTTCTTTTGTATATATAACACAACATACACCAAAGTGCAGTTGTAATAGGTTGCAAAATTGTACAGATAAAAAAATCTAGGGATTCTTTTGTTGAAGGTTCGTCGCCTCAATCGTTATTTAGAGTAATGTAGGTAGCTGCAGGTGGCGAGCACTGGGCAGCGAGCTAAACAAAAGGACAGCAATGGATGAACAAACGAAGTAATACTCATAAATAAAAAGTAACTGTTTTGTTTTTATGCATACTACCTTGTCATAATACATGTATAACCCGGTCTGAAAAGGGAATATGTCTTTACCCTTACCCAACTCAAAAACGCATAATGGTCCGTGCCAATTAGCTGCTAGGCAAAGAGCCCTCGCAATACTACTCGACCAGGGAAGCTTCGCAGCTAACCGGCGGTACTACTACTCATTACATTTACAGGTGCAAGGCCTAAGACCTATCACAGAGGGGTGAACCATTTACCATAATGAACACTGCGTTGCTAGAATCTAGGCGTGTTGTTCAGGACTGGTTCCAAACAAACTCACATATCACCAGCCCTGAACAACAACGCCCATTATTTCTGGTAATAGTCTGTTTCTCACCCTTTATCTAATACGGAAACCGGCGAGAGCGAGCACAGACCATGGAGTGTTTGGTTAGCCCTAACACTGACCCATGCTTTTTGGCATCGGAAGTCAAAGAAGTCAAGAAGAAGAAGAATTTTTGACTTGGCACCCCCGGGATTCGAACCTATGACCCCCCGCATGCCAAGCACACGATCGCGGACCGGTAGCTGCACGGGTTATTGCTGCCCGGCCAGCAATTCCGTGAGCATATCACACTTCGGGTGATTGCGTCATCGCAGACCCTGGGATGCGTGCATGTTATGAATTTTTCATCGTGGTATTTTGTGGTTTTTACTGGTGTTAGGGTTAGAAGACACTCTAATCTGGAAAAATTCATCTTACCTAACCCTAACACTGACCCATGCTTTTTGGCATCGGAAGTCAAAGAAGATCCGAATTTTTCAAGAAGAAGAAGAATTTTGACTTGGCACCCCGGGATTCGCACCTTTGACCCCCCGCATGCCAAGCACACGATCGCGGACCGGTAGCTGCACGGGTTATTGCTGCCCGGCCAGCAATTCCGTGAGCATATCACACTTCGGGTGATTGCGTCATCGCAGACCCTGGGATGCGTGCATGTTATGAATTTTTCATCGTGGTATTTTGTGGTTTTTACTGGTGTTAGGGTTAGAAGACACTCTAATCTGGAAAAATACATCTTACCTAACCCTAACACTGACCCATGCTTTTTGGCATCGGAAGTCAAAGAAGATCCGAATTTTTCAAGAAGAAGAAGATTTTTGACTTGGCACCCCTGGATTCGAATCTATGACCCCCGCATGCCAAGCACACGATCGCGGACCGGTAGCTGCACGGGTTATTGCTGCCCGGCCAGCAATTCCGTGAGCATATCACACTTCGGGTGATTGCGTCATCGCAGACCCTGGGATGCGTGCATGTTATGAATTTTTCATCGTGGTATTTTGTGGTTTTTACTGGTGTTAGGGCTAATTAGTAAATGCACTTAAAAGGCGACTGGGAACAGACCCGCGCCTTCGTCCGCTATGTAGGAGGCCCGTTATGTCGAAGGTTCGCAATGTCGGATACAAAAAGGATCGCTATGTCGAAGGTCCACTATGTTAGGGCTAGGGTTAGAATTAGGGTTATCCGTTATGATAAGGTTAACGGTTGGATTAAGGTTAGGGTTCGTGATAGATTCGACATAGCGAGTCTTATTTCATGTTAGACATTGTGAACCTTACTTCATATTCGATTTAGCGTGTCTTGATCATAGCGAACCTTATTTATTTTCGACATAATGGAATTTCGACATTTCGACTTGCGCGGACCTTCGATGTGGCGAAGCCCCTGCACCTGAAAGTTCTGCTATTAAAATAACTGTAGACAGCAAAACCTAGCGAGAGATTAGAGATTAGATATTGGAAATTGGATATTCATAATTGTACATTCGGAGATCCTGTCTTACCCGTCTTTTAGGAGTCTTGAGGGCAGCAACACGATACACACGCCATGTTTTACTGAACATGGATCCAAATGCAAGTACAAATCCGATGGAAAGAAGCCACGCACGAACCTGAAAATTAAATACACGCCTGGTAAAATATATAATAACCAAATAATTTACAAGCATAATTTTCTCCTCGTAGACAATGATGATTACTTCAAACCAGATTCTTATTGAAATTAGAGTCACCCGGTAGCTGTGACCAGCAAAATAATATGCATATAAAAAAGCTAAAGCAACTGTAGGACTGTATTAATGCACAAAACATTAAAAACACTTGAATTTTTTTGTTCCAAATTTTTCGCTACATGCAAAAGGCTGAATGATATTAATTTTAGTGTCTTATGTTTCATTAAATTGACATAGTCAATGATTGTCTGTGACTAAAACAAAATTCGCTTTTCATTTCTTCCGGTATTTCATAGTTATAGACCAAACTTATCTGCAAAAAGCAGCGAATTCTGAACCTTTTTTGAACATTAAGGCATTTGTGAGAAATTCTTTTGTTCTTTCAGGATTTAAACCATAAATTTTGCTTTCACGCATTACTAGTTCCCAATTTTGGGCTGAAATGAGAGAAGAGGAGTTGTGAAGATTATGTGTTCAGGTCAGGTCAGATCAAATGAGATCAGGTCAGGTCATGAGAGATTATTGCAAGTCAACCACATACCTGGCATGCAACCTGCTGTATATTCCTGCTGACTAATCTACTGTCAAATCCTCCAGCAAGAACACTTAAGAATACGAGAATGCTCCCCAATATAATGATGTTATTAAGATTGGGACTCGACATCTTCACAATCCTACAGACAAATATAATGTAAATTCAGTGGTAACGTTGTGATATTAATAGATAATGTATTTATCACTTATATTGGTTGATATATATTCAATTAATTAAGGATAACAACACTAGCGTTTCTTCTGGTGCCGTCCGTTTTACTTTGATGATTTTGGTTACCGGTAAATGAATATTTAAAGTTATTCAATAAATCGAAATGAAAAAATGAATGTGCTACTGTTTAACAAAATATTATTTCCAAAGTGTTTGTCCAGTTCAGGTAAATATACTCTTATCCAAACCACTGCCTACATCTTGTTATCACCTACCTGTGGTAGCGGTACTTAATGTTAAAGCCTAAAAAGAACACAGCCAGGAGTATTCCTGAGCATGATAAGACAGCCATCCCTATGAACGAGTTCCAACTGATTCCCGTGTGAAAACGGATGATGGTGATTATGATCTTAGGAGTGTGATCCAATGGAACTTTGCCGCCTGTAATGTAAGTGCAAGGTGTCCCATGAAAGGGATACATGAACAAAAATGGACCGCAATGGGGTGTGGGTGGGGATGTACACAAATGTTGATGATACAGAACTCCCGGGACAACTCAACTTTAGAAGTGAATATGCCGGGCGAATATGTACCTATAGAGGTTTTCCATGTTACTCATGTGTGACTTCTAACAAAAGGCGATGGTTCCCGTAGTATTCCTCATTCAAACCAATACGTGGATTTAGGGTTTCTGTACCAGAAGTCTAATTTGTGCCGAAATTCCTTCCCACAATGCAATAGCCGTATTGCATAACAAAGGAGATGGATTAACCTCCGAACTGTATCTATTGTTATGCAATACGCTTATTGCATTGTGGGGAGGAATTTCGGCACAAATTGACTTCCGCTAGAGAAACCCTGAAATCCGCGTATACAATGCATGACCTCGGAGTTACCTGCATGACTTTGGCGGGCTATTTTGAAGCAGTCATGGTTGCACATGCAGGTACTTCTTTTGAAAATCCTAAACAAGATATAGCAGTCGCTTATAGGATATGCAGCTTATACAGGGTGTCCCAGAATGATTTATACCGGGAAAGATGCAATTGTTTAGGTATGAACGGCATTTCTATAATTGGTCATATTGTTTTGCATTTTAAATTTTACATATATTTAGCTTTCTCAGATTTTTTAGATTTTAAAATTGGACGTTTCTAGTAGAAATGGTGAATTCTAAGTTTTGACAAACCAACCTATTTTGAAAATCTGTAAAATTACTAACCGTTCAGCACAAAGTTATTTGGAAAATGTTATTCAGTATATTTGCTGTGTCCTGTTCTTACTTCTACAAAATAGTCGATATCTATCGTTTATTTATGATGTTACGAAGCAATCCTTGTATGGAATAAAGGATTTGCTACGCTTGAGTGACTTTAAACTATTCTTTCGTTGGCGGCAGTTTTGAAGACAATTATTGCGGTGTGTGAGTTTCATCATTTGAAATGCCGGCAGAGACGGATTTCTCATAAAAGTATAGGGAAGGTTCGTCCTTAGTGTCACAGCATGCATTTATGTCTACAGTATATGGGCAAACCTACAGCTACGTAATGAAGAAGATTAAAATTTACTGCGGAGGATCCTTGAGGAAGTTATATCCTCTGTAATAATGATATTTTGGGGTAAAAATTGTGGTAAAAATCACACAAAAAAGTATGTTTTTCAACCTAAATATCTGATGTCATATTGAAATGTTTCACTTAATCCCATATCAAGAATTATTTAGCATTGTGCCAAATTTGGTGTATTTCCTATAAAAGAATGTAGAATTTCTCCAATATATTGCACAGTGCTGCTGGACGATGGTGATAAAGGATTAATGTGTTATGATGCCTTTGCACTGTAAATTACACACATGCAGGTTTCGTCCAATTTCAGTAATAGCAATGTCACGCCAAAACGAATCAAGTTATTTCCATGAAAGTCACATAATAAGTAGGAGAGACATGTGTGGCATTGTATTGCACTTATTAAGATTAGAAACACTGTTGCCTATATATTTTTGATATTTTGTTCAAATACGGTATAAATCATTCTGGGACAACCTGTAGCACGCGGATAACCTCCATTGGCTTCGGAAAATAATAATATTAAGATCCTATCGCTTATACATGTTGGACCATTCGGTATAAACAAATGAAAAAAGAAAGGGGTTCATTGGGTGTGAAATTTATAAGAATGGGGGTCAATTTCGATATTTAAAGCACCAGCGAAGAAAGAGATCAAGCTGGCTTTCTCCGAGACTAATTAGATGAGGACTGACAATCGATGGAATTATAGGTAAATTACAGAGCATACCGTTCCAATGAACTTCATCATGCCAGTCAAAAACATCTTCTTTGGCGTTGTAATAAGCTAGAAGATGTCTAGTGAATTCTGAAAAAGGCACCAAAAGACATTGGAAATGTTTATCGATTATTTTTAATACACAGATGGTGGAAAAATAATAATGGTTAAGTGTTATAAATAAATTAGTTTTGTGTTTAAAAGGATATTCTGAATTCAATTGAGGTAGGCCCTGTGATATTTCCTATTTATATCATCTTCTTTCAAGGCTTCTTACATGTATCAATATTTATCACTTATTACTTTAAAGATGCTAAAGTATGTAGATTTGTAATATTCCTCATAAATTCAGATACTTAATTAATTAAGCTAGCAAATGTTTCTTGATTAATTTCATAACACGCTCCTCACCTCCATATTTTTGACAAATTGATGGCACGATTCCGCAACCCATCTATTAGACTTCTCCATTCGCTCCATGTAAATGCAGTCACCAGATGTCCCAGACATAGGGAGTGAACTTCCTTCTGGTTGCCAAGATAATGTTATGTTCTGCTGCCAGAGGTAGGTCTTGGATAATTCGTCAAATTTTAGACCAATCCACCTGGAGAAAGTAACGTGAATCAATAAGGTGTACACACGCTCTGTCGAAGGCTCGCTATGTCGAAGGTTCGCAATGTGGACATAGCGAACCTTATGTCGAAGGTTCGCAATGTTGACATAGCGAACCTTATGTAGAAGGTTCGCAATGTTGACATAGCGAACCTTATTTCATATTCGATATAGCGAACTGTATTCCATATTCGACATAGTAGACCTTCGACATAGCGAACCTTTGACACAACGGTCTGTGTAAACTGAAAAAGAAACACTTCGATCGTATCTTAGCATTAAAGTAAACGTAGATATGAACAACGATGGGCTCAAACATATTACCATTTTGATGTCGCCTTTGCATGTTTGTCCAAAAGTCTGACAAGAAAGCTCATTTCGTCATCGTTCAGTATTGCTGCTAGATGAGCCTTACTTTCACTACACATTACTTCGGCATCCGCAAAATTGCGATTGGTAGTCACAATAAAATAACATTGATCGTTATGGAGTTACCAATCTTGATCACATTTAACTGAAATAATAGCAGCATACATGGCAAAAGAGAGGGCATCAGTTTAATTTTAATTTTCCATTATTGATCATTTTCTATGTTTGGGCCAGTTGCCAGAAAAAGACGATGTATATTACCCATTTTGAGCCATTGAACCAAAAAATATTACGATTTGACTCCCCAAAATAAAAGACAAATCACCCCCATTTTTGCCCGTATGTGGGCATGATACTTACCACGAAATTGGTCCAGTCGCGGATTTCCTATACGATCCCCATCCAAAAAAGATATCAGGCCCTGATCAAAATTGATATTAAACACTTCTTTGTATTTGTACAGTGTAAAAAGATCATTTAAATGCATTGGTAAAATGACCAGTGGTTCTTTTTGCATTATACATGTATATCAAATACGTGCAACACTTCCCGTTCACGATTTTCAACGTTGAACTTTTTTCTTTCACTCTATTCGTAAACGACTTTTATATGATACTGTTGAATTTCTTAAAATTACATATTTCATGGATTTCTGAAAATGTCGTAGTTTCAAACATACCGAAACCCCTAAATACTCAAGTTTGCCCAATTGCTCATAGAATATTTTGACCATTTCGGAATCGGCATATGTGAAATCTTCCAACTGACGTTGTCGGTTATCTGAGAAAGTCGTATCTTGCAAGACATCAATGGAAGCATTAAGCATCAAAGCAAGCGCCCAAGTGGCATCATAAGCATATGGAGCAAATTCGTTCCATGTATAATTGCTATTTTCAGGACGAGACAGTCTCTCTTCGTATAAGGCGACGTACTGCTGGGGAGTCTGTTGTGATCAAGATGAGAAATTAACGTATAGTTGTCAAATATCAAAGAACACTAACATTGTGAACTAAAAGTGGTACAAACAAACACAGAAGTTTGAAATGGCACGTTATCACATTCCATATCAAATGTGATAGAAAACAACGTAGAATACCTCAAATAAATCCACAAGATGAAAATTTGATTTGCCCCGAGCTTGATAATCAAACAACAATTTTATTACATAGAAACAATAACTAATTATTTTGAGAAAACTAAAACAAAAATGAAAATAACGAAAGAAAAATATCTATAGGGGATGAAATCAAAACTCGACCGGCGGTAAAAAACCGGTTCCGTCCGGTTGGAGCCGGTTCAACCACGGGTAACCGCCGTTCAATTGGAGGTCGAGTTTTGATATCATCCCTTATCACTCACAAATCCAGAAACAGTTACATCCTCTCTGTGGCTAATAAACTCCATGTTTATCATAAGGTAATTGGAAGAATATAAAGCTGTGGTCATCTCTTCCACAGAACATGTCACACCTGTCTCTTCTACAGTCCACCAGTAATTGGAATAATAACCCGGTATTATCCACACGTATTCTTGATTATTCATATTTAACTTGTATGCCTGCCATAAAACATGTAATAAAGAACCGTCATAAGACATCTATAAAAAATAGTGACCCGATGTGATTTTTCTCAATCCACAAAATTAACACTGTAAAGCTGAGTCTGTCATTTCATGTTAGACTCTCTAACTTGAGACATCTTCTGATTTAATACCAAAACGAGCAGGTATCATGAATAGCCTAAATATCTCAATTGCATGAGTCCCTACACTAACAGTATGTATTAAGTTGGTACATTTAAATTTGGGGATTTCTTGCGATGATTTTTGCTGACCACTGTGCCTCCAAGACTCATCTTATAAGCCATTAGGGATGAACTCAAAACTCAGTTTGAACCGCGTTCCATTGTTTAAAACCATAGAAACCTGTTCCAACCGGACGGAACCGCCCGGAACCGGTGATCGACAGTTCATCCCATAAACAACATTCAGAGACACAGCTCAATATAGGGGCAGTCTCATTATCTAACTAGATATAGCCATCGCAACCAGGATCAAGGGACCAGGAAACAATCAGGCTGCTAAGTCTTTGTCCAAGGGAGTTTCAAGTTATTTCCACGAGAGCAATCTCCAACCACACCGGGCTCGAACTTGGGACCTCTCGCATTGAAGTCTGCCTCATCAACTGCGCTAACTTGACTGCCTTAAAATGGTAATTGGTTACGCATCCTGCACAAGATCATAATAAGAATCACCATCTTCAGTCGGCTGCGGGGTAGGCGACCACTAGCGTTCTCCAACTGCCGCGATCGTCGTCTGTCAGACGAAGTATACAGTAAGCCAAAAAATTAAGGTATCAGTTATGTTCACTTCCTTAATATCCTAAACAAAGACAGATATGGCATAATTGGAACCAGCAGCCAATAGCTGCTTCTTTTAGCTCGAATTTAAGACCTTATTTGTTGAAATTGTTCAAGAAATAAAGACACGGCGATCCCAAAACCTAAGGAGGATACCAGTGTAAAAGTTGCAGTTTTCTGCATGAAATGCCCTATTGATTTGTACACAAAGCTTTCGTGAACAAGAGAACTAGCGCTGCGCTTCCCATTAAAACTAGCGTCGTGCTTTCATTAATTAGAACACAAAAGTGCAACTTTTGATTCCGTTTCTTCTTTAGGTTTTTAGATCACCGTTTCTTTAATTTTCAACCAATTGCAATAAATAAGGTCTTAAATCAGAGCTAAAGAGTACAGGTATTAACTGCTTGTTTTAATTTTGACATATTTGTCTTTGGCTTACTGTATGGCCCAACAATTTGAGTTGGCAAGTCCTGGCTCTGGTTACCAGTACTACCAGGAGGAGAACATTTTGAAAAATAAATATCTCCATCTCTAAACCACTTTTGTGACATTATTGTCAGATGCTGCTGGACGCCGCACATTTGAGATGTGTAATGCTCAAACGCAATTTATCAAAGAACCTACCCGTGAAGACCAGGTTCTTGACTTGGTCATCACTGATCTAGATGCCACCTGCACAGTAGATGCAAGACGTAGGCTAGGTACTTCAGACCCCGGTCCAGTTCATTTTACACTGAACGTTCCGCTGTACAGAGATAAACCCTACAAAAGCACAGTTTGGAAGTAGGATATGGCTGACTACTGTGGATTGAGAGGTTTTTTTGCATCTGCAGACTGGTCTCTTGCACTCCTATCTGATGAATCAGAAGAAGCTTGCAGCAACATCACCACTATTATGTGATGCAATGGAGATTTTTAGACCAGCAAAGCTTGTTTTCAAGAAGACTGGTAACAAGGTTTGGTTTGATGACCACTGCAAACGAGCATCAACCAAGAAGCGCCGCTTATTCCGGAAGCAACGCCAAGGGAAACAAGGATAAGTTTCACAGCTAGAAAGGAGTACAATCATGCAGAGAAGGTAGCCAGAAGGAGCTACATGTATAACAACAAGTTGAGGAAATAACTCTCATAGGCAGTCTTAGCAGCAAGAAATGGTGGAACACTTTTAACAATCTATCTGATGAGTCCACCAGAGTTGATATACCAGTGCTGAAGGACGGGCGTCAAGTCTAAACAACATCAAAAGACAATGCTGAAAAATGTTGCCAGACCTTTTCCGCTAAATGTCAGCTTGGCAACGCAAAAGACTCTGCTCCTGAAGTTCAGCATTCAGCAACGTGCTTAATGGAAAAGATAACCTTCAAGGTCAAAGATGTTAGTAAGCTTCTCAGGTATCTGCAACCAGATGAAGCTGCTGGTCCTGATAAAATCACTGCAAGAGTCCTGAAGGATTGCAGCGCAGAACTTGTAAGACCACTTAGCCTGCTGTGTGAGCTTTGCTTCTCCAAGAGAGTTTTCCCAAGCTAATGGAAGAGTGCATCTGTCATCCCTATTCAAAAGAGAGATTCAAAGTCCAATCCATCTATATGCTCCGTCACATCTCTCTGCTCTGCATCATCGTCAGCAAGGTCATGCAGGTTGTTGTACAGAACCAACTTCAGAAGTACCTCCTTGGTAACTGCAAGCTACTCACCTGGATTAGAAGCTACCTGACAGATCGCACTTCCACCTTCTTTGTGAGATTACATTTAGAGACAACTCTGTAAAAACCAACTCTACCTCTACGCAGATGATTCCACATTGTTTTGTGGGATTACATTATTTTAAAGACAACCCTGAAGCCGTTACTGCTAGTCTGAACAGAGACCTGGAGAAAATGATCTGGGCAGACCGGTGGTAATTTACCAGTTAATTTTCGGTAAAATACCGCAATTTTGGGCGCTGCACAGCTGCGACCACCAAGATGTTTTTTCTGCCTGTTTACATCCGTTTTGTTACTTTACTATCAGTGTTAGTGGACTATATTCTGTTTAAGAATGTTGTGGAGAGTGCAGTGATCATAGATCAGCATGCACTTGATCCAAACTTGAACTGTAGCTCCCAAACAACGACCGGGAAATTTGAGTTTGGATATCAAAATGTGCAGCGTGTTTGTAATGGCGTAGCAGTGGACAATGACCGGGCTAATGGTCATCTACAACAGCCCTCCTACTCGGCTATTCATACAACACATGGATCAATGAACAGTGAGTACAAGCAGTACGTATACACAAGTAGTGAACTGTATGCATTGAAAAGTCAACGGAGACCAGGTTTACCACAAGGGACTTTGAATTTTATCAAATCAAATGGTATTTCTTCTCGAAAGCGTGGTCGTAGGGGAGGAAGTCATGTCCGTAAAAAAATACCAGTTATTGCTTCGAATAGAACATGGTACAACAATGAGTCGCAAACTGGTGTAAATAAACACAATCTCGTCAAAGTTCCACTAACGAAACTGGACAATGAGAATGAGATTAAGCCGTATAACTTTCCATCGATATACGTTTGCAATCCCCAGTCACTGAATAATAAAATCGACGAGTTCAGGTCAGTTGTATTACAGAATAACTATGATCTTTGTGTCATCTCGGAATCGTGGTTTAAGGCAAATAGACCTACTGAATTCTGCGACATCGATGGGTGGGGTGGGGGCGTAGCCGTCTACGTGAATCAATGTTTCCAAACCAATACAATCGAGGTTGATATCCCCCAAGAGATTGAAATGTTTTGGCTTCATATTCGCCCAAATAGACTACCAAGAACAGTTTCTTCTATTATTTTTGGTGCACTCTATTTCCCCGACGAAAACCAAGATATAATGATGCTTATGCTCAATCATATTCAAGATACTTTGGATCTCATGCGTGTTAAATATCCTGACGCAGGCGTTTGCATCATAGGGGATATGAACAAACTTGATGTCTCTCAACTTTGTAGAAATAACAACCTAGTCCAAGTTGTCGACAAACCAACAAGAGGGAATAGCATTTTGGACAAAATAATAACAAATTTTGCTCAATTCTATTCAACCCCTTTGATTGTCCGACCAATCAAAGACTCGGGCATTCGTTCTTTCGGTTCTTGGATATCAAGTCACGATTGGAGTGAAGTTTACGAGCAAAACAAATCGCAGGATTGTACAAATGCCTTTTATAACACCCTGAATGAACAGATGGACTTGCATTTTCCTACACGGCAAATAAAACATCATGTCACAGATAAGCCGTGGATATCTTCGAAAACAAAGGAATTAATCAAAAGACGTCAAGAAGTTTTCGATCACACTAGACCTCCAATTTGGAGATATTACAGGAACAAAGTTCAGTGTTCCATTGCTAATGATAAGAAAGACTATTACCATGACAGAGTTCAAAGACATAAAAAGTCTAACCCTGCTGAGTGGTACCGTCAGATACGTGTTATGACAACCAATAACACTAGCCAAGCACCCATTGCGCCTCCAGCAGGTACAGACCCTTCTGATCCTAAAGCTGTGGCCAACAGTATAAATGATCATTTTGTTTCGATCGGTCAGCACATAAGCCCGTTGAACATTTCTGGCTTACCCACTTACCTTCCTGCCCCAGAAGCCCTTCCTGAAATATATCCCTGGGAAGTCAATTCGAAATTGTCTAAAATCGGCAGGAAAAAAGCGGGGGGACCAGATGGGATTTCATCTAAGCTGATCCGTGAGTTCTCAGTTGAACTTAGTGATCCACTGTTTCATATTTTAAATAAATCTTTTCAAGAAGGGTCGGTGCCATCGCAATGGAAACGTGCCGTGGTTGTGCCTTTGCCTAAAAGTAAACCCGCTACGTGGAACCAGCTTAGACCGGTCTCGTTGACTGATCACTTTTCTAAGGTGGCCGAGTCCTTTGTTACAGATTGGGTGGTGGATGACATAGAACCACAAATCGATCATGAGCAATTCGGCAGCAGAAAAGAAAGATCCACGACCCATTATTTGGTTAAGTTAGTCGACTTCATCCTTAAACACCTTGAGCAATTGAAAAGTATGTCACGTATCACCGTGACTGATTTTAGTAAAGCATTCGACTGCGTTGACCATAATATCGCTATTCCAAAATTAATTGAAATGGGTACCAGGCCTGCTGCAATACCATGGATTTGTGATTTTTTGTCGTACAGATCCCAATGTGTAAGATACCAAAATGTCCTGTCTGACTGGCAAAATCTCTCAGGCGGGGTTCCACAAGGCACCTTAAACGGGCCTATTATTTTTATGGTTCTTGCAAATGATGCTGCCAGCATGAACGATCCAAAGAAACTCGCTTTGAAATATGTTGACGATTTAACTGTAATTGAAAACATCAATACCAGAAATGGTAGTACTATTCAAACTGATTTTGACAAGTTTGACGATTGGGCTCTGTACAACAACATGAAGTTAAACCCGTCCAAATGCATGTACATGGACGTCTCCTTCATGAAAGATCCCGAAGTATTACCCCCTCTGCGGTTATGTAATCAAAATCTTAAAAGTGCCGATGTGATCAAAATTTTGGGCATTAAGATCGCCAAAGACCTCAGTTGGGACATTCATATTGGAGACGTTCTAGGGCGTGCTAGTGGCCGGCTGTTTATGCTGACCAGGCTCAAAAGATTTGGTCTGAGTGTTGAGGATTTGGTTGCCATCTACGTTGGTTTTGTGCGCCCCTTCTTGAATACGCGGTGCCCGTTTGGCATCCGGGGCTTACTGAGAAACAACACCTGGCTTTGGAGCGTATTCAGAAGAGGGCGTGCAGAATCGTCTTGGGTGGTAACTATATTTCTTACCAAGACGCCCTCGTCACATGTAAAATGTCTGATCTGAGAAGCAGGCGCGACAAGATCTGCTTAGAGTTTGCTACCAAACTATACGAGTCTCAACAATTTCGCAGCTGGCTACCTCAGTTGAGATCCGAAGTAGTCAAGGTTCCTCTCCGCAATAGCAACATGATGACGCTGCCGAAAGTGCGCACGCAGAGATACGCCAACAGTGCTATCCCGTACATGGTCAAAAAGTGGAATGAACAGTTTTGGCCATTTTACATTCTCTGTGCTGCGTTGTTTCTGCAGTTCTCTCTGCTGTTTGTACTGAGGTTGGTTTTAGATTCGGCTTCAGTTTGATTTGTCATTGTTGTTTATATTGTAGTCTCATTTAATTGTTGTATATATTTTCTCTTGCCATTGTTGTGATATTTTTGTGTTAATATTTTGATGTGTAAATGATGTTGTAATTCAGCTATTTGCTGCGAGTGCATTGTTTTAATAAACCATTTATAATATAATAATAAATTTACCGCAAAATTCGGTAAGAGAAAAGGCACCTAAGGAAAAGAAATTTTCAAGACATGAAGAGATCTAAATGTGAGTAAATGTATCTAGTACTTTTATTTATCAACATAGAAGTTAAACATATACAATAAAAAGGTTTCAATGCATTTTAAGACCTTGATCTAAATTAGAATAAAAATGATTTGGCTTGGGCATGGAATTAGTTTGGATAAATTGTGAGCAATGCAGAATTGAGTTAAATTAGAATGGAAACCAGATTTCTGGAGTGAAATAAGTATGTAGGTTTGCTGACTTTTGGTATGTTATCCGGGGGGGGGGTCAAATATGAAAGTGACGTAGCTGTGGCTACTCACTTTGAGATCAATATTATTCGTAAGCTCCTCCGTGGCGTAATCGGTTAACGCGCTGGACTTTGACTGGACTTTGTAATTCTTTTGAGCTGTAAATCTTGGGTACACAGTTAAAATAGATGGTAATAATTAGCTAAGATATGCGTCTCCAACCCATCGAATCCCAAAATCAAACGTTGCAATTTCAACGATTTTCAATGGGAACGCATCGTTGTATAGAGGCCTTGCATGTGACGTATCATCCCGTAAATATGGCGGACTACTCAAATGCATTCAACAAAAGCATGATTGCAATCTACCGTGACAGTTCGTCTCACACACATAACCCTGCACTACGATCAAATAGGTTGATGACAACATTTGATTGAATGGACTGCACTCCGCCATAACTACGGTGAAGGACACCGGCTCAAATCCTTTGTTTGGAGCCAATCGATAATTTCATGCAGGGCCTCTATTGCACACAAGTACCACGGGCCAATCAATAAAGCACACTATGTAGCAGACACAATATTGATTTTGGGGTTCGAGGGTTTGGAGGCGCATATCTTGGTCAATTCTTACTCGATTTTCATGAACAGGGTGTCAAATGAGAAAGCAAAGTTCATTTAGCAAAATGTTTCTTTCAGTATAATCCAAAATTATCAGGTTGTTGAACAGCATGGCCAAACCCTAGTACTAATGCTAGTCGTGTGCCATGATAATCTTTGCTATTTGTTCTAATCTTTTTAAGTTTTGAAGATTAATAGGTATGATAAGTCCTCCCTCCCCTCTATCTGCTTTATAGAGTGACAAGCCTTCAGGGTGTTCTTGCTGATACCCGAATGCAAACGGAAGGAAAGAGTGACACTTGATACATCTGAACAAATGGTGGTGACTTGTGGCTATATTAACTATGATAACACTGATTTGACTACAGTCTAGAATATGTGCTGTGACTATTGGCTATACAGCATATGACAAAGATCTCAAAGTAGTATCTGTATAGATACTACTAATCCTAGATGCACTTACGCCTTGAATCAAGGCTATGAAATCGGAGCAGTTTTAGTTTTGACCCCTATGTGGCCAAAAAAACCGACCGCCCCCAATTTTGATCTTTCCACTTATAACTCAAGAATGGTAAGTCGCAGATAGGTCAAACTATACTTTGTTATGTCCAGAGGAATACTGTTGTATGAAATTTGACCCCAGTTTAATAAATAACGGTTAAAATGAAAGCCATTATTGGGGGCCTAATTATCGTATCATTATAATAGGTCTGGCACAAATGCAAGCATTTGTTTCGGTGTCCCAAATTCATAGTAAAATATGCTGACGCTATTTTTTACAAATCGCCTGAATTGCATATTTAGGTTTCAGCGATTGCTGAAAAAAGTGGGGTATGTTTCTGAAAAGCGTTTCCGCTTGGAATGTAGATGCCTATTCTTGAGCTAAATGTCCGTGATTTTAATTTATAAGCTCTTTCATTGACAATTTGCAACGTCTTTTTTCATACCATACGGGTCGTTTTGCTTGAATCCCGATATTTAAAAAATATCGGGATTTTTAACCAAACAACCAGCAAAAAGAGTTTTCTAAACTGTCCTCTAACCGCAGATAACATTAGATCGACTGTGCTATCGGTAGAATTTAAACGAGAACCAAAAGTGTTCGCCAAAGTCATGTAAATATGGACTTTCGCGGAATATGGCGTTTTAGTAAAAAGTTGCATTTTTGCCAGTGCATTTTCTGTTCTTGCTATGAAGAACATTATGAACTTACCTCCAACGTAGAACATAGTTGGCAAATATATTCCGGTTCGACTATGACTTATTCCAGATCCTTGATCTTTGCTATTGGCAAACTTATGAGCATATTTGTATTTTGTAAAATGGCGAAAATATTTCAAAACTGTGCACTCCACCAGCCATACGTTAACGTGTGATATGTTGTCCTTTCCGATTCTGACAGAATGCAGTGAGCGTATTGCAATTCTGATTCTTTCCCATATTGATTGATTTTAAACAATTGATTCGAACCAACGTCCTTGATCCTACTGTGGTAATGTGTTCAGAAGTTTTTGGATCTTGACAGGCGACGAGTGGCATGATAGAGCCGGCAACTTGTGAAACCGCCCGGCCGTATGGTATTTTCCATATACTCGGTTAGTTTTGTGCATGTGGGGTTCATTATCGAACCCCAACGGTTTTAGCATGTATTTAATTATATTTTTTATTAACATAGGCCTATTTGTTTGTGATATTTCAAGCGTTTTAAAATTTCAAAATAATCCCATTCAATTACACGGTTGACGATGGAAATGTACTGAATTTAGAGAATGCACGGCGACCACCACCTCAGGATCTTGATCAATTTTTACAACAGCTGTGCTCAGTCTGGCGGATAAGCGTGTCTTTGTTATTTACATTAGATAAATGAATGGGAAATAAAGAGAGTTTATTATCGTAAGTTATAGGTTTTTGGTTTAGGAATATCGCTATGCACAGCTCCAAGATATATAGTATACTAGTGCGTTTTATTTTTTAATTCATCCCATTATTTTGGCTGCAACTGGACATAAACCATTTTTTACAGTTATTACTGATAGTGATATTATTTCTTCATTTTTGGTAAACCGAAATAATAAACTATAAAACCATTAACTGATGGAATATATTTCCTATAAGTCGATTCCGAGTTTATCGTCCCCCGCCCGCGGCACTTTTTGGAAACCAAAAATACCCGCGTCAAATTTTCAAAAATGCCTAATAAATAATTCATTATTTCCAAAGTATCAGTGTTTTCACCAGTTTTAGCAATTGGAAACATATATTTTCGTTTGTAAAACATATATTCATAACTTGGAAGCAAAACCAGGCTCTTTTCTAACTTTTCTAGTCCTTACCCATATAAAAAACATGTTTATAAATCACATGTATGAGTTTGGTTTAAATCAACACGCATTTCAGGTCAATAATGAAATCTGATGAAATAATGAAAAATGAAAAAGTCACCTCACCAACCTGGAAAAAAAAGTGACAATAAACTCGGAATTGACTTTCATGGGCCTAATACTGTCATGTTGATGCAAAGTAGAGCATTTGAGATTGTTTATCAGGTGGTAAAAGTTGTTCCTGAGAGCATCTTATGTCCCGCTGCCTTCAAATTTCAAGCCGTAACAGTATCAGAAATGTTGAATGATACCAGGCAGCTGTTATCACCCACCCCTCCCCCATAAACCCCGGGCCATAATGCCCCTCACATCCACACCTCGCTCTGCTTTCACTTTGCAATGGAGCTTATAACTCCCCATTAAGAACTCAGGAAATCATTTTGTATTCTTACATGTCAAAACTAAGCATTAAGCGTGTCATTATCTTGCTATTCGGGGAGCACTTCAATTATATGACATCTACTAATGAGACCTACTAATTTCAAAAGACTATTCGGCAACATCATCAATGATAAATATAATAAAAGTTGTAAATGAAAACAATAAAATAACGATAGATCCAATGGGAAAAAAGTGTGTGTGGGGGTGGGGGAGAGGGGTGGTGGATGGCAAACCATGTGTTCTGGGTGATAGCGAATGGGGGGTCTTAATTTAAGGGTTATTCAGTGATCCCAGCGAAAGTATAAAATGGTAAAGCAAATTTAAATTGTATATAAAATGCCCAAAAGTGAAGGATAAATCATTAAAATTGTCATTAGATATTTTAAAACGTTTTGGCAAGAACCGAGGAAAGCAGCAGTAGGCCCTATTGATAAAGTTCAAATGCATGTAGCTAATTTCTCTACTGAGTAGAGAAATTACAGATTCATGTAAAATAACTTATTTTGTCTTTAATACAGGGCTTAATGTTTGCACATCGAAACTAACAAAGGTGCTGGGCAAGGTGCTAAAATCTAAATTTTGCTGATTCATGGATTTCTACCATTCTCCGGATGAAATCACTGAACAGCTTTTTTACAGCCTTACATAGGCCTACTAGTACTACGCATCAATCACCTTCACCATAGACCCTAGAAAATAACGCCACTGTGCTCCCCCCGGACAGGACAAATTTCAATACCAGTTAGAAGTACTTGCCCACTGAAGCATGATTAATATTAGCTGCTAGTATTGCATAATATTGTAACGTGTGCAAAGAAAAAAAAATATTACTATACTACAGAGTGATTTTATTTATTGTATTTTTAATTAAAAGAACCACTTTTTAGGTAAGTTTCACAGCTGAAGTTGTGATAGTATTGAGATACAACAATATCATGGTATAAACAAGAACATGTTACTTTGGTAAAAATTTCTATTGTCTCTACCCTTAAACTCAAGAACCGCAGACCAATGAAAATATAAATAGGGTTATTGGCTTCCTTGGCTCCTTTCCTATAAGAGAAATGTATGAATATTAATAATTACATTGTAGTTTGTTGGGTAAAAGTTGACAAATATTGGCTGCTGCCGTCTCACTTGCCTTAAACGTTATGGTGACGCTTCACATCGCTAATCGTTTCTTATATTGGCTATATCTCGCAAGAACTAAGGGTCTTTTTATCTTTTCAGTTTCCGTAACTCTATTGTTCAGATACGAAAACGCAAGGGATGACTGAAAATAAGCTCTGCAAAAATAAACATTTAAAATAAACCCGAGCCTTGCATATAGACCCAACCAATTATCAGATTAGCTTGCCATTGGTACGAATGAATAGAATACATTATCTTTGCTCCAATGCATTTCTTTTGTATTGCATTTCAATATAAAACATGATTACCAAATCACCACTTGTACGCGCCTCATTGGGAGATATTTGACTATTTTAGACGCTCGTTTCATCGCCAATTTGCTTATAACTTGGCAACATGGTTAGTATATATTTCACTGCAAGACTATTTTTAAGAGCCACTTACGTCTAGGCGTAAGTGCATATACACCAAACACAAGTCAATTGAAGACGTACAATTTCCCGCGAATTTAGGACCGTAAAATTTAGACTCTTCTTTTGTCTAGATTAGCACCCAACCGCACATCTCAAGGATTTATCTAAAAAATCAATATAATTTACCAAAACGAAAACTGAAATTCACGAGCTTCAAATTTTCAGTAACTAACAAAAGGCTAGAATAAAAGATTGGTCATACCTGGGAGACTACCACTTCAGAATAACAATGACTTACAAAAACTATTACGGTTACGGAAACAGAAACTGAAAAGATAAAACGACGGTAAGTACGTGTAGATTGCATCTTATGCTCATCAACTTGAATAATTTTAATTCAGTGCAAAGTTGGTTCTGTTAAATTAATGCGTTAATCATTCAGCTGCTAATCTAGAGTATTGTGCACTTCCGGGTAGAAGCAAAGTTCAAGGTCCAACGTTGACGTTTCGCCAGAGGTCAGAAAAGGTTATACAGGGGTAAAAAATTAACAATGCTCAGATCTTGTTCATAGATAAACTACATAACTCGTATGATCACAATTTCAAGGATTAAAAAACATATAGTTTGTGCTATCTGCGCCCAATTATTACGGAGTTCATACTGCAGTTACTGTTCATTTTCCTATACACAATACACAGTGCTCTCACCATTGAGGTGTGACCTCTACAAACAGTGTATGTTAGAGGTATAGGGCATTTCCTAGTTAACGTCACTGTGTGAAAAATAACCGGCCAATATTTATTGTACTCTCTGAAATGCTAGGAAATATAGTTTTGTAACATGTCCTAACTTTTTAGCTAATTTAGATATTTGGAAATATTAGCACTTTGGTGTTTTAGCAAGTATGACAAGGCATGGCCTGCAAAATTCACTCTGTAAATCGAATGCAACTTTTAGTGACTATCACTCACTTGTAGACCGCTCTCTTCCGAAGGGCATTAAAGTTAAACCACGTGACGGATATTTTGTGTACTTGCTGTCAATCAAGAATAATGTATACATTACACATATGCTAAAAACTGAGTAGGTGGGGCATCTGCAAATGTTCGTACCTCCTGATATGCAAATGACAGATAACAGCAAAACAGCTCCCGTATCTGTCCATAACTGTGGTCAGTGCAGCGAGCCAGGGGATTTCAAGTGGGTGATTATTGATTGGCAAGTGCCATATTTGGGCAGAAGTGCAGTCCACCATTCAATGTGGAGGATAGACTAGACTTTATCGATTGATTTTGCTGGAATATCTTCCTGTTAACCAGGTTTAAGTACTGCAAAGGTCGAATCATGTTTGCTGTGCAGTATAACTGCACTATGTATCGTACAAAAACCTCATATTTAGGTAAATGTCACGTTTTGGGTTGTAGAGTGGTATTCAACTTACTCCGATTTAGGTAAAAATGGTGTCAATTTTTTCGTCTTGACATAAGTATCAAGAATTGTGAGAATATGATCATCAAGTTCGTCGTTGCAAATAATAATGGAGACAAGTAGGAAAATTGATCCCGCCTGGGAATCGAACATAGGACCTCAGGTTTACGAGACTTGTGCCTTAAGCACTTGGCCACGGGAACTTCATGCTTAGGTTGAAATTCGAACCTAAAGCGGTCACACTTAAACTTATCTCCTCCCCCGCAAATAACCAATAGTAGCTAGGGTCGGCCGGTTGCTAGGGCCATTTCCTATTGTGGAGGTCGTTTATATTTTGTATGGCAAGCCCCAAACAGTGGCCGAATTATAAAGAAAATCAAGAAAATAAAATTTGACAGGGTAGTTTAGAAAATCTCGCTTTCACAATAACTCGTGTCACTCCAAACCGGTATACATATTCAAAAGGGTTCAGACCATAATTGGTATACAGTAAACAAGTATAACACTCCCCATGTTTATCAAGACCCAGAAATAAATATTGGTATTGGTCCTATTTTTCAACTCGAAATCTAGAAAATATATCTTAACCCTCCCAGAATCCTTTGCGATATGATACATCCCCTCATTTCATCAAATGAGGCTCCCATTACTTTTTACAGGTTTCATTTGTTTTCATTTTGAGAATAAGACTCTCTAAACATGAGTCGTTAGTCAAGTAATTTTGCAAGATCTGGATGTGCTCTACGTTCACTGAGGTATATTTCGTCACTAACGACCCATGTTGCACTACAAAGCAAATCAGTGCAGAAATTGAAATGGAAGAATACATTATGGGACGTGTAAGATATATTCTCTGCTCCAAGCCCCGCTCATGTGAAACCACCTTATTAAAGTTGTTCGTTATGCAAATGAGACAGGCTACGTTCCGCAGCCTTTACAATAGAGATTTCGGAGCTTGCTTTTTGTTATGTCAAAGGAAGTCTCCGGCAATAACAAAATGATGCCTTAATTATTAAATATTAATTATAAAATTAATTATCAAGCACGAACCACATGTTTTTTACTCAAAACAAACCCATATTTACCTTAAAAAACGAATAAAAACAGCCTCCACTCAACACGCGATATTTAAAATTCCCGACTCCGACTGTCTACGGCAATGACGTCATGATTATTTGTGCTCAATTGTCGTCAGCCTTCATTGTATTACTGGAACGTCATTGCACCAGACAAAGTTCGAAGCGCGGGAAATTTGAATATCGCGTGTTGAGAGACGGATTCGTGCTTGATAATTATTTTTCTAACATAAGGCATAATGTTGTGATTGCCGGGGACTTCCTTTAAAACTCTTCCGTATTCGCTTTTACACAGGTGCTGGTGGGTCACGCTAAGTGATCAAAAACGGGAGATAAAAATACTGTATTCTGTCTTTCACAGCAGGGGCGTAGCCAGCTTTTTACTGAAGAGGGGCAATGCTATATAGTTTATTTCGTTTGCAAACACTGATCGTCATCCAATTTTCTGTGAATTTCTAGAAAACATGTCTCAACGTAATCTGAAATTTGGAGGTGTGGAATTAAATACAAACTGATTTTGAGTGTTGTTTAAGCCACTGTTTCTGTGCCGAATTGATCAAGTTTGTGTACGAAACGTATTCGCATGCATCTCGGTCGCTATCTGGCTTGCTTTTTAACTTAATTTAGTCCCCAAAATGTATTGTTTACTGCACTGAGTCAGCGTCAGTGCAGTGATAATATCAGGTCAGTTACGTAAGCATAATTAAAATGTGCTTAACATCAGGTGATTAGGGCCCGCACAACCGGCAGACTGGTAAATGCTAGAAATAAATGTCTCAAAAGGTGAACATATGCAAAACTATTCTTTTTCTGATCAGCTACACGAACAATTTTTTTCAAATCGGAGCAAATTGACATTTTTACCAACCAAAAAAGTGACATTTTACATAAAAAGGAGGTTTTTGTACGTTAAATCCATAACAATAGGTCATAGATAGCATAAACCATATGGTGTTTTAATCCTTGTGATTAACGGGCAACGAATAATTTGGTACGTCTTTTAACAAGATTGGAGCAAATCCAAAATGGCTTCATATCTTAAAATCAACATTGGACCTTGCACTTCATGTGTGATAATTCTCATGCTTCTAACAGAAAATGCATAATGGTTCTCAATTTGGGAGCTTAGCAGCTGTACTATAAATACGATACTTGTGATTTCTAAAATATACATTTGTTATATATTTAATTAGCTTTTAACAATTTAATGAATAAAACCATGTACATACCAATGAAAAAAGTTCAAGATTTTCTTGTATCAAACCAACTCTCTTCCATTTGAATTCCTTTATCGTTAAGACACGAGATGGATTATAAGATAAAGAATTTATAGTGGTACGGGAGAAAAGAGGATACTTCTTCTTGTTCGCAAGGTCTGGTGATGCTGCCGAATAAGAAATCTATAATTATAAAAACATGGAAAAATTATTTATAATGATCAAAATATTTGAATGAATGCAGAAGTTCTTCATGCACTATTCTTTTCAGAGCCACCATTTCTCTCACACACGTGCGAAATGCAAGGTGGTAAAACTATTCTGTTATTCAGATTTCCTTTTACACATTAAGCGTACTGTTAGCCGTCCAGCGCGTATTATTTTACACAGGGTCCAATGCACACACTTGACGTCGCGCGCGTATACGCGGTGATTAACGCTGAAAAGGAACCTTGGAAAAATTATAGCATTGGCTCTAGTTTTGGTATGATTATTAAGTATACAGTTTGAAACATAACCTGTGATTGTGAAGCTTACTACATATCATAAATCCTAGTTCATAAATAGCTTTTTGCTATTATCCAATAAAAACAAATATACAAATGAGCTACTTGATATACCTACATATCAAGGTTCATGAGATTCGGCCATTGCTTTGTAGTAAAGAAAACGCTTGTTCGATTTGAAATTGCTTGGCTTAGTGCAGTTATGCTGTACAGCAAACATGATTCGACCTTTGCAGTACTTAAACCAGGTTAACAGGAAATTACTCCAGCAAAATCATTCGATAAAGTATAGCCCATCCTCCACATTGAATGGTGGACTGCACTTATGCCCAAATATGGCACTTGCCAATCAATAATCACCCACTAGAAATCCCCTGACTTGCTCCACTGACCAAAGTTATGGACCGGTATGGGAGTTGTTTTTGCTATTATCTGTCATTTACATATCAGGAGGTACGAACATTTGCAGATGCCCCACCTACTTAGTTTTTAGCCTACGTGTAATGTATACATTATTCTTGATTGACAGCAAGTACAAAAAAGTCCGTCAAGTGGTTTAGCTTTAATGCCCTTTGGAAGAGAGCGGTCCACAAGTAGGTGATAGTCACTAAAAGTTGCATTCGATTTTACACAGGGAATTTTGCAGGTCATGCTGTGCCCTTCCTTACTAAAACACCAAAGTGCGAATATTTCCAAACATCTGAATTAGCTAAAAAATTAGGACATGTTGCAAAACTATATTTTCTAGAATTTCAGAGAGTACAAAAAATATTGGCCGGTTATTTTTCACATAATTTTTCACAACTAGGCAATGCCCTATACCTCTAACATACACTGTTTGTAGAGGTCACACGTCAATGGTGAGAGCACTGTGTATTGTGTATAGGAAAATGAACAGTAACTGCAGTATGGTACTCTAGGTCGTTAAACATGAGTAAGATTTAATCTTTCCCTGTGGTATTCCCTTCAGAGGGCTGTTACTAATTTTTTGTTTTTCATGAACGTACTAACAGAGCGAACGGAGGGATATCTAGTGAACTAAAAGTCTAATAAACTACATGGTTAGTTTTCTATATTTCCTTTCTTTTTTGTTTTATGAAGAGGACAAGAAGCTGCTGGGCTATTTCTCATACCTATTTTCCATTCCAGAAAAAACAGTACTGCAGTACTGGGGGACTAAAAACAAAAGCAACTTCTGTGGGGAAGATGGCATTTGCATACAATCGCAGTTACAAAACTCAAAGACTAGCATTCAGAATCTTGAGTATAATAAGATATTACTCTCGATATTAATATTGTATGCCCTATTTTAATAACTAATTATAAAATAGAAAAAAATAGAATAGAAAATGTGTACTAGTTTTAAGGGCTGGGGTATGAATGTTTGGACAGTATTTATTTTGGGACATTAGAGCACATCAGACATATCGAATTGCATTCTGAATACGAAGAATGTCATTCTGATATCAAATAATTTGAAATTCGCAATTTAATACATATTTTATGGCAAATCATTAAAATCGATATTTTTGATATTTAACAGTACTTGAAGTAAACTTTATAAATCTGATGATTTATACTTAAAGTGTATGTAGGTGGGATGAAAAGCCGACGATCAATTGAAAATTTTGACCTTTCGTATTGAAGATATGGATTTTTTCCCAAAACACCCAAAAAAATAAGGTCTTTTTGGGAAAAAAATCCATATCTTCAATATGAAAGGTCAACATTTTCAATTGACCGTCGGCTTTTCCTCCCTGCTACATACACTTTAAGAATATATCATTAGATTTATATAATTTACTTCGAGGACTGTTATATATCAACAATTTGAAAAATATCAAATTTTTATAATTTGTCATAAAATTTGTATTATATTGTGATTTTTAAAAACTGAAAATTATTTGATATCAGAAAGACATGCTTCGTATTCAGAATGCAATTCGATAGGTCTGAGGTGCTCTCATGTCCCACAAAAAATACTGTCGAAACGCAATAAACGCTCATTTTGGATCCCTTAAGCTTGATTGTTAGGGCATACAAAAACACTTAGAAAACGCATATTTTTGACAATTATTTCCAAAAATTGGCTAAGTAATAAAAATTGACTTTTATTGCCAGCTATTTATCTTATATCTTGTTTTCATCTTTACAAGGGGTAGACATTGGTATAATGACATTACATTAAAACATCAATTGTAACAAATTTACAAAATGAAAAAAGAAAAGAAAAAACCCATTATGATGGAATATAAAGAATAACTTATATTACGAGTATTTGGCTAGATTACATTCAAAATTTATGTAAATTAGTGTCTCAATGTGCACAAATATACAGTTAATAGAATAAAAAGTGACAACAAAAAGTGGACACTTATAATTTATATTGTAGGTGTCTGATTTATGGTTTTAAAACTAAGGAAATGAGCTAAACTTGAGCAAAATAAGGTAAAAATTTCTTGAAAAAAGAAGAAAATTACCAAAATACACACCTAACTCATTCTAGGTAGGGTTAATCATGTAAAAAAGGTCAGATTTGGGTTTCTTGCCCCCAAAACCCATATATAGACATATTGAAAGTGGTATCTACCTAAAAGGTGGGTGGTGAGTAGGTAACATACGTCATTTTTGCGGCCATTTTGAATTTTTGAAATTTAGAGACGTCAGACATCAGACGTCCGAGGTAAACATTTTGAGCAGATTTGGATTCTGCGTTAAATTCGGCCATAGAAACCACTTGTTTTATATTTTTTCAGAAAAATGTCAAGATTTGCCCAACCCTAGTATTGTCCAGGTCTAGAATTGAACATTATGTTTGATAGAAAATTCAAAAACTGATCACATTAAACAACCGTGCGAGCAGAAGTTTGGATCAGTGTTTGTAGATCTAACGGTTGCGTACAACATCGTCTGGCATCGTTGCTTATACCTCAAGCTCCTCAAGACTTCCCAGACTTGTGCGTGGTAGTTAGAGATTCGTTAATGCCGCATACATTTTTACCAAGTCGACTGGGCATGATAAATTAAATCTTGTTATGTCGACATGATATTGATAATCAGTTGACATGTCAAGATCATTTATTTCACCATGTCGTCAAGTCAGATGACTAGCTTCCATACTTGTGCTAGTATCAGAATGTTATCATGGTTATGTGACTGTACAACATGCATTCATGGGACGTGATACATGGTATTGTGTGATTGTGCATATTACAGCATGTACATGCATGTAGGTCTACATCGGACCTCAACGTTCGTCTACAAAGTTCAAGGGTGGATATGAGCAAATTTGTGACCATTGCCTGTCAGTTACACCCCATCTGAATCTGATGTCCAAAATATCACCTACCGTGATTAGATTCCAGTAATGTGCGACATCCGCTATCGCCTCAGCGTCTGTAGAACACGGAGGACCTAGAATAGCGATCTTCTGAGGTTCGTGAAAAATTTGGTCAAATAACGTGCGCGTCCCAAGTCCAGATTCACACTGTAAGATAATAAATGATATGGAATTGTTATGGTTAAACTATTTTCAACCCATGAACAATGATCATAGCAGCACAAATTATACATATATTTACGTATCCGCAAAACACCAGTCACTACATGAATACTGATTGGCAACAATAGATGAATAAAGGTTGCAGTCCGCTATTAGCGCTAATAGTAATATCGCCGTTATTAGCGGTAATCGCCAATTGACTCTGATGAGCGTTAATTAGCGCTAATAACGCAATAGGTTACACGATATAAATGATTCAATGCTAAAACCTGCGATATTTCATGATTTATTTTTGAAGCCTCCCACAAGGCTATGAGCACTAATATCACAATTAGCACAACTAGCGCTAGTTAGCACAATTAGCGCTAATTAGCACAATCAGCGCTAGTTAACACAATAGCACATTCAGCGCTAATTGGTACAATTAGCGCATACATTTAGTCTGGTCACCAATGCAACCTCGTGCAGAGTGTCAAAATTCCACTTGATTTTGTTTCTTTGATGGTGTTAAGTGTTCAAAAAAATCAGTGTGCCATTTTTTCTAAACGGGCTAAGGGTGTCAAATCCAAGATGGCCGCCAGTTAACCATAAAATATTCAACATGGTCCGATCAAGCTGTACAATATACCTCAATTCTAGGGTGCTTTGTTAATAAGTGAAAGGTTGAAATTGGTAAAAGGTCAAATAATTTTTTACAGAGGTCAAATTTTAAAATTCTCTGATTCAACAAAAAATGGTCTCAAATTATTCTGAAAAACGCGCTTATCACGTTAACGCTAATTAAACTAATTGTCACCATATTGTTTCCGAGAACCGCGTTGTTAACAACAAGAACAACCCGTTGTCTATATAGAAAAACCAATTTATGCAATTTATTTTAAACGTGCAGTAATATCACGTTCAATATAATATTAGCAGGGGCTATTTTAGTGGGGTAAAGTCACTGCACGCCGGCAAACGGGGAGTTTCTGGACGGACTTTGGTTGTCAGAAAACGTTTAAATGTCGGGTTATATAAAGAGTATATTACGAGTATAAAACGTTTTCATAACCTTAAAAAACATTTTTTTAAAATCATATGCTTATCAAACAAAAATGTTTTACAGAAAACGTTTAAATGTCGGGTTATATAAAGGGTATAAAAACGTTTTAATAACATTTCAAAAACATTCTTGAAAACTTGATACAAAACATTCTAAACAGAATATTATTTTGGGGTTGAAAAAAATATTTTGCGAAAAATGTTTGCCCAAAATATTTTCAATAACGTTTTAAAAACGTTTTCGTGACCTTTATATAACCCGACATTTAAATGTTATTAAAAGGTTTTGAAAAAAACATTTTAAGAACATTTCTGTGTTTGCCGGGTTCAAATATTTTAACATAATGTTATTTAAGTATTGACCCAATATTTGGCAAAAATGTTTGCAAAAATAGTTTTTGAAAACATTTAAAAATATTGTTGTAGTGTGTTTTCATACAAAACGTTTTAAAACGTTATCATGACCTTTATATAACCCGACATTTTAATGTTATTAAAACGTTTTTACCTAAACCAAAAGCCAAAATATAACTTATTTGAAATGTTTTTAAAACGTTTTTGTGTTTGCTGGGTTAATACATGCATTACCGGTATAGTATAACAGATGAATCGTGAACATAATTTTGATGTTTTGATGTATTAAAATAACAAAATTCATATTGAGTTTTAGCTTTTATTTTTACATAATACTTAAATTCTTGTAAGAATTAAATTAATAACCTTAAATTTTGACCAAGGTTTTTCATTTTAAGCCTTATAATGGTTTGGAATAAATAATTAAGACTATATAATTCATTTTATCTAATAAGAGTATGGAGAATAGATGAGATCAATTTTGTTTGTTGACACGGCATTTCAAGAGCATGATCATGTTCACTTTCATTAATTTAATCACTCAATATATTGAGCAAAAAAATTATAGTAGACATTTGGCTTGTACTTTAGGGTTTCATTACTTTCGTGATGTTTATTCAAAATATAGGTTTTGTTATTTGTTTAACGGTCAAAAGCAGATAGAACCCCTCCTCTATATAAAAAAGGAATATTTGTTGTACGATTTTGACTCCCATATTTGCAATATCTTCAGAATCTAAGGTGGAAACCACCCCCTCGGGCTCTCCCAGAATGGTTAATACAGTCGTATTTATCGAGAGATTATGGCGAGCGTGGCGAGCGGGAAAATATTTTCAAGAGTAGCTCACCTGGATCTCTAATGTTTAAAGAAATGGCCCTACTCACTTAGACCTAAGTGCAATTCAATGTTCTCTTCTCTTTTGCCCCCTTTTATCTTCTCCTTTCCCTCCTTTCTAATTTTTGCATCTCTGCCTTTATTTTCTTTCCCCCCTTTCTTGGGAAGGGGGCACCCAATATACCCGTGCCTGCTCTAAGGTAACGATCTCCAAACTTGTCTATATGTTTCGGTCCCTATGAATTGAGGGTGTTCAAGAAAAGGGATGCTGAAGTGTCCAAAAATTTGACAACTTTACCTGAAAGTGGGCATAATAAAGGCTCTACAAGTTTCTCGACTACATATTCGAAGCACTGATTTTTATTTGTCACTGCACGGATTTTTAATCTCACTGCACAAACGTGCCAGGAGGCACGTTAAAATAGCCCCTGAATATCAGTGGAGTTGAGCAGCTCCGCTATTACACCAGTGATGATTGTCTATCCAAAAAGTCCAAAATAACAAAAAATGCCTTCTTGCCTAACAGCCCCCTTAAGAATTAAACAGCGTTTTTACTAACATTAAAAACAATTCAAGCCATTAAAATAGGCCTGTTATTAAATATAACATGAATTGACATTGGCTAATATTATATTACAACCCCAATGCTTAATATATATATCACAGTTATTTATTTAAAAATCAATTGGGTAAAACAAACACTGTTAGTCTCGCTAATTACAAAAGTCAAAGATTGTGTAAACATACCCATCCATTAGTAGACATTTCATTAACCTCGTATGTTTGCATAGGGTTATTAAGAAAGGTTTAAAAGGAGAAATTAGTATAGTTTGTAAACAGTTCAAGGTAAACACACCACACCTTCCTTTGTAGATTTTTGGTTATGGTTATTTTACAATTTGACTGCAAGCCGTTATGACATAGCAGCTCAATGGACTAAAGTTGGAAAACAATATATTTTGCCTTTGAACGTAAAATAAAGTGGTCATTGAGAGGAAGATATACTTAATTCGCATGATGTGGTTAGTTTATTTACCAACACGCCTAATGACCAAGTGCTAGAGATTGTGAGAAATAGACTGGAGAAAGAAAATTTGCTTAGAGAGTACAACAAAGATACAGGGTTCAAAATAACAAGTGAGGACGTCGTACATTTACTGGAGTTGGAAAACAAGTTAACAAAACGTCAGTTGAAGTTGGGAAAGTTTTAAGTTCTGATAAAGTCAGTACAGAAACATTGCAAAAGGAATCTACTAAACTTCAAGAAGCTGTTGAAGGTTTAAACTTTGTACTCTCTGGAAATACTTCATCTATTTTACAAAAGGACCAACCCAGTGGAAGCAAGATCAATCAATCGTCAGAACAAGCATCTTCCAGCAAGCGAAAGCGATCATCTGCATCATCTTCAAACACAGAAAAAAGTAAACGTCAGCGAAAACCTTCTGGAGTTATTTCTTTGGAAGAGTTAAAGCACAACCAAAACAGCCTAGCCCATCAGTTGTATTACTACAAGGCTGTACTTCTATAAAAGAAAGGATTAATCTTCTGTATAACTTTGAACTCCTAGCAAATACATTGCAGATTCCGGCATCTTTTCATCAAGGTTATTTCTTAAACATACTAAAAAAATCGAACACAGTAAGTCAACTCTGTGAATTATTTCCGAACATTCCAAACCACAACATCACTCGTAATTTGCAACTCTTCAATTCACTGAGAAAATTTCGCACTATTTTAAACTCAAATTTACCTGTTTACAGATTGTGGCAAAGCATATCTACTTTAAAAGAGATCTTGTGGAGATCGTGTGTTTTTGAAAGGCCCTCTGTAGCTTTTCTGCCAGTCCTTCCACATACGGTATCACTACCATGCCTCTTGATGGGGTTTCTTCCAAATTCTTTGATTTCTTTTGTTTTCGCGGTTTATCCTTCATCTGTTGTTTCACTCTATCTAGTGCCCATTTGGGGTAGCCACAATCTAAAAGAGCGTTTCTGATTTTCTTTTCCTCATCCTTTTTGTCAGTTTCTTCAGTTACTATATTGTCCTTTCTGTCTATAAGTGTTCTGATGACACCAAGTTTTTGATGGAGAGGGTGTTGGGATTGGAAGTTTAGGTACTGGTCTGTATGCGTCTTCTTCGGTATACAAGCAACTTTCAGAACCATCTTCCTTGCGCACAATGGTGTCTAAGAATGGGATTTTCCCTTGGTCTTCCTCTTCATGCGTAAACTTGATGCTGCCGGTTGGATCGATTGTGTTCAAGTGATCGGTAAGTTTCTGTGTGCTGTCCTTTTGAATGATTTCCAACACATCATCCACATATCTCCTCCAAAATTTTGGTTTGCAATCAATCGGAGCTGTCATGATGGCTTCTTTCTCCAGCCACTCCATAAAAAGGTTGGCAACAATTGCGCTGACAGGGCTACCCATAGCAGCACCGAAAATTTGGCGGTAAATATGCCCACGGAAGCTGAAGTAGGTGGTGGTCAGGATGAATTGAAGGAGTTCAATGATGTCATTGGCGTTTAATTTTGTTCTTTCTTTGAGTGTATTATCGTCTTCCAGTCGGCTCTTGATGATGTCCAGACATTTCTCAATTGGCGTGTTGGTAAATAGCGACACTACGTCGTGCGAATTAAAAATTTCACCGTCATCAATGTCATTTCCTCGGCTAGGGATTTGGAATTGACCACATGGTGTTCAGATGTGTATACTAGTGGAGCAAGGATTTCAGCAAGTGCTTTGGAAGTCTAATAACCAATAGATCCCGTGTAGTCGACTATTGGTCGTATAGAATTCCCAGTTTTGTGGATCTTGGTGGCTTATTCTCTCAGTCACGTATATGATCCACTACTAAAACCAACTTTCAACCCCTGGGAGTGAGAGTGCATCCAACCTCTGGGTTTTTTCTGGGTTTGTCACGCAAAATAAGAAATAGTTTGATCTACATGTACAACCCTACTGATGCATCTGTTTACGGATGTTTTATTTCTTGTTTTGAAAAATACCACAATTCGGACTTAAATGTGTACTATATATTGGATATTTATAACAATGATCTAAGTGATTTGACTGACTATGCATTAATTAAAAAACTGTGCACAATTGTTCAAGAATTTGACTCACAGAATTGTAGTCCATTGGATCTTCAAGCAGCTTGTGCAAACTTACCAGACGCAAAATATATGCTATTGTTTAAGACATCAGCTAACAAAATAGGCCATTGCACAATGATAATCAAGGAAAGTAATGGAATTTGGAAAGTCGATGATAATACTGGATATCCAGATTACTCTGCTAAATGGGATTAGGCAAAAATATGTGTAATAAACAAAGGTTAAGGTAAGGTCAAGTTATAAAAAAACATGTTTAGTATCCCTCCCGCTTCCTTAATTTTGTAATGAAAGCCTTAAATTAAGACTTTCCAATCATTTTGATACAGCCTGTATATATATTAAAACCAGGACACACTAAACATGTCAATTGTTTTATTCGACCTAACCTTCAACTAAGCCTCAGTGGCTCTTTAATATAAACGACGCTTTAATCAATTTCCACAAGGTCTTAAGTGTTAAGACTTTTGGTTTGTAGTTGTTTGTTAAAAGAACAGATGTTTTAATTTCAGTACTGTGGTGTATTTTTAGTTAAGACTTTGCCTGTATTATAAATTTTATAAAGCAATTATAGCTATTACTATATTATCCTGTCTTAACTAATACTATTGGTATAGAAGCTTTGAAACAATTAAACAATTAAGATTCAAAGATTGTGCAAATGAAACTAATGCTCTTATTTACATACCCATTGACTCTTCCATGTAAATTACATACCCATTGACTGTTCCATGTAAATTACATACCCATTGGCTCTTCCATGTAAATTACATACCCATTGACTCTTCCATGTAAATTACATACCCATTGGCTCTTCCATGTAAATTACATACCCATTGGCTCTTCCATGTAAATTACATATCCATTGACTCTTCCATGTAAGTTACATACACATTGGCTCTTCCATGTAAATTACATACCGGTATATAAAAAAACAATTTATGCAATGCATTTTGCAACTAGTCAAAAAAATAATAAACTTAGTAATAAAAATTCCTTTAAAAGGAATAGGGCGGGCAAATGAAAAATTGTCAAGAGAAATGAAAGAATGAGTAACTTTTCACAAATTTTTGTTATTTCTTTTAATACAAACGCATTACTGCCTGTGACGACTTAATCGTATTACTTACATATCAAAATCAAGTAATAATTACAAAACTCGCCGTAAACTCACCTCTGTGGGTGTTTGGATATATAACCGGCACGAATATTTTCTCAACACTGCGGCATGTGAAAAAGTAGGTCAATAGTCAGACTAATACTCGTATAGGCCGCACCCGCCCAAAATTCTAAAACATCCTGTTTTGGTATACTAGTACTTATACCTGTTAATACTGTTATCTCTATTAAAAATAATTTCTTGCCTGCTATAAATGCATAAACGTGTAATGCCGTGTTCCACGCAATTTTTACACCATTGAAAATCAGTAAAGTTATTTTAACTGTTATCCATCCTACATGTATGTCCAACCTATGTCCAACAAAAGAAATAAAACTATGACTGGTAGTACTATTTTTACTAAGCTCGTAAGGCAAATTGCTTCTCCTAGCATGTCATCTTTATTTGGAAAGTAAAGACCCGTGATTTTACCGTCTTTATCATAATTAAAAAAATTCACCATGACAGTACTTGAAGTCCTTTTGCCATTTTATAGTATTTTTACAGCGTATTGTGAGGCAGACAGAACTGCGGAAACACAAAACCCAAGAATTTTGCATCTTGTAGAGTAGCTAGGAAGACTAATTTCAATTTGAGGAGCCAATCATTTTTTTGATACAGCCTGTAGACGACGTGGCCCTGCATGTTTCTCTTCTCGATTTCTCCAATATCTCTTCTCTATTTACCTTTTCGACATTCCCTTTTCCCTTTCCTTTCCTCCTCCCTCTCTCTCTCTCTCTCTCTCCCTCTCTCTCTCACCTCTCTCTCTCTCTCTCTCTCTCTCTCTCTCTCTCTTTCTCTCATTTGTTGTGATAACTGTACCATCGAAAACATTTTTTAGTTATAGTACGTATCTTAATAGTACATTTATACATGATACCTAATACAATCATACCTGTGTATCGTTCCAGGTCATTCTTAAGTCATAGTTTGGTAAAATATCCATTCTATCATTGATATGATCCAGAGCCATTTCTACAGCAGGTAGAATGCCACTGCCATCCCACACACCACCCAAGCTGAAAAAGCCTCCAAGATATAATGGTATCTTTCTGTGTAATTGGTGGACGTTAGAACCTTGCTCAGAGGTCGTTACTGGATAATCGACCGATATGCTTGATGTTGTTGTCGTCCCAAACAATGTTTCATTTTTGCTCGCAGTTAATATAGGTAGCCAACAACTTAAAAAGACTATAAGCGCCTTCATGGTGGCTGTCTACATTTCTCACTCGATCATTAACGCTGGCAAACAACGAACTATGGTCGAAATATAAGTACGAAATGAAAGATGGACCGTTCCATTCCACGACCAGGAACAGCGAGTAGAATGGAATAATCCATCTTTTACCGAGTTGTTATATTTTCGACCATTACACGAATTTAAGACCGTTATTATTTTCTATATCACTTATACATAAAAATTCTATTAATTTAAGATATGTTTCAAGATAGGAAATACATTTATCATCAACATAAACACCGTGTTTTTACCGTGGTACTTCATTTTTTTGGCTCCTTCCCATAACTAAATCGGCGATTCTTAAGAGTAAGCGCACGGCCTGGCGCATGCTGAACAGCGCAGCACTATGGTGGTAAAATGATAAGGGAACATACTAGTATAAAGGTGCATTTCTTCTAATTTCAACAATTTCGGAATTTATATAGCGCATTTTTCCAGAGGATTTAAAGCGCTGTAATTTCGCAGCGTGGCAAATCAACACAATCAGATCGCATCAACTAGGCTGGTTGCAGCCGAACCTGGCGCAAACCTATCTGCACTTAGATTGTAACATCCACCCATTTTCTGCAGCTCCCCAAATTCCATTGGGTGAAGGAAGTTTTTCATAACCAAACAACTAATCACCGATTTTGAAAGCAGGAGGAAACCGGAGATCCCGGAGAAAACCTGCGAGAGCGAGCATGGATCGGGATAAACGAAGTGCACATACAGGTCTTGGGCACGGCCCGCCAATAATCATGAAAAATAATACGATTGGCAATATATATCAAACTGGCAATATATATCCGTTACTGCCTCCCCTCCATGAGATTCTGTCTTACGGTGCATGACCTGACCCATTCTAATCTTGTGCTTTTAGACCGTATGTCCGGGCAGTATGTTAAGAAATGGCTTGGGATTCCAAAACATGGTGCAAATACTGCCCTGGTCCATATGTCCCGAGGGCTTAACATCCAGCGCATTTCTGATGTTTATCGCCAGGCTCATTCCGCATCATATAGTAGATCTAGGTGCAAAGCTGATGAAGTTACTAACCTGGCTCTTGACCTCAAGCTCAACAGAGAATCTACGTGGTCTCGTAAAATTTCCATAACCAACCAGTGTGAAAACGTTCATGCACTTGCTATTGGAGCCAGGTCAACCCCCTTGGAATAAGGTCCAACCTGATGTTAAAAAGATCCTGAAGGAAGAGACGGATAACCACTGGAAATCTGTAGTTGAGCCCCTCTTGAGCCAGGGGGAGTTTCCGAAACTGCTTGAAACATGTAATTCCGATCTGTCTTGGAAATCCATTATGTTTTCATTACCAAAGGGTGTGCTTAAATTTGCAATCAATGCCTCCATAGATTCCTTGCCATCATTCACCAATTTGAAAAGATGGGGAAAAGGCTTACGGACAGCTGTCCCTTTGTCAGGGGAAAGGTACTCTCCTGCACATTTTAAATAATTGCCAAAATATGCTGGACAGGTATCTATGGAGACACAACAACCTCATCCGTATTTTTCTTTCCACATTTCAACAGTCGGAGGCATTTCGTAATTCTCATATTAAAATCTATGCCGATCTGGAAAATTATACCATAGGAGGGGGACCATACCACCCAATATCATTTCCACGTCTCAAAAACCGGACATTGTGTTATACTGGCCTTCTGACAAGCGAGTCATTCTCTTTGAGTTGTCGGTACCATTTGAACCAAACATCAGTAAAGCTCATTACACCAAACTTGATCGCTATTCTTCCCTGGTTGCCGACATCACTAACGCCGGGTACTGTTGCTCACTTGTTGCTGTTGAAGTAGGCTCAAGAGGCTTCATTGACGCCGACAACAAGAATAGTCTGACTCGTCTGTCAAAAGATCTCAATCTTCCCACAAAGTATTCTGATCTCAAGACCCAGTTGATTAAATCGGCGCTAATGTCATCTTATTCCATTTTCATCGCCAGATATGAAACATCTTGGAATGTAAATGAAATTATTTAACTTTTTCCTCCCGCCATGAGTATTTCCAACTTTGTTTATTTATTTAAATGTTTGTATTTTTGTCCTGCCTTGCCTGCAACCGGAATGGGTTGCAGTAGATCTGGGCTTTATATGTGTTTTTCTTTATGTTGAATAAAGATGATTTATATATATTACACACGCATTGTACGTCGACTCGACGCATAAACTGTGTGTATATCGCTATTGGTCTTATCGCTCATTCTACAAAATTTGGTGCCAATAGCATTTTTTTCCATTCTTTGGTCCACAAAAACTTTGTCGAGCATTTGGGGCATCAAATATGTTATTTTTCTGGTAGAACTCAACGAGATCTACACGAATATATATAGTTTTCCATACTTTAAATTGTTTCTTCAGCCTGATTAACCCTTGCAAAGGGTCAAAATTGCTAAAAATGCGTTTCCACTGCTCAAGTGTCAAATCTGACCCTTAATATTTTCTTTGAATAAATGTGTTTCCTTTCCTTTTTTGTTCTTTTTTAATTAGATAACGCACCATCATATTGTTTATCAACATTATTTTTAGTGATTAAAACGTCTTTGTGTAATTCTAAAATAAATTGCACTTTCCACCAAAACGCTGTGAGCTACGTTAGCCTTTTATAACACACGTTACTGGAAAAGTAAAGCAGAGGTATCAATGTAGTTTGCTGTTTTTGAAAGGAAACATTCATAGGTTTATAAAAATCACAGTAAAAATCGTGATGCTATAGCATTTTTGACATAGAAATGTTGTAAACATTGAAATTTTGACCGACCATGTTAAGACTAGTGAGCTACGTTACCAGGATTCCATAGTATGCACTTGTATAACATGTACTTCCTAATAATATGTGATAGGTACCAGTGATCGAACCCCATTTATATTAGAATTAAACGACATAACGTTCTAACGTTCGCAAATCACATCAAAAACATTAAAACCTGTGAACTACTTTACTGTGAGCTACGTTACGCACTCATCTACGCATCTTTAAAACTTATATGAAATGGTGAAATATGTTTTACATTTCACTCAAGTGATCTTTTGTTTGCTTTTTATGACCTTGGATTAAGTAAAACCAGCCCATTTTGGAGCCGGTAACGTAGCTCGCATTACATTGAGTTTTAGTGTTAAAAAACATCATGACTTCCTGAAAGAAAAATATCCAAGTGGTGTTGGCAATCTTTTACATCTGAAATACGTCTTATTTGAATCCCATAAGCTGCGTGAAGCTCCCGATAATTATGATAATAATAATCGGCGAGCTAAATACACGCATTATAGCCGCTGGAATGAAATAGCCAATGACCCCCTAGATACATCCTAGGGTACCCCCGACCCCAGAGGTCAAAGGTCATGGGCTACAGGGGGCAATATGTGTAAAATTTGAAACAGTTCTAACCCAAGAACTATAGCGCCCTCAGGGTTCATACTTGGTGCAATGATGGCCTATAACCCTAGAAGTATACTATGCTATCCGCAACCCCAGAAGTCAAAGTTCATATGCTTTAAAAAGCAAAATATGTATGACCTATTAACACAGTGTAGCGCAATAGGTAGTGTCTTGGTAGCTACCTGTATTTGCGATGATAAAGGCTTCAAATATACGTCAAGACGTACAATGGGGTTAAGGGGTTTTAACCGCTAAGAGTGGCACTCCGTTTTGGGATTAAAGGGGTACTCTCCAGTCTGGTGGTGTTTTAGAGAGAGAGTGCGTGCCTGGTGGAATATAAGAGAGAGTGATCATCTGGTGGTATATTAGAGAGAGTGTGGTCCAGTCTGGTGGTGTTTTAGAGAGATTGATGATCTGATGGGATATAAGAGAGAGTAAAGGCTTGGTAGGGTATTAGGGAGAGTGTGGGCCAGTCTGGTGGTGTTTTAGAGACAGTGAGTGTATAGTGGAGTATAAGAGAGAGTGAAGGCTTGCTGGGGTATTAGAGAGAGTATGGGTCAGCCTGTTGGTGTTTTGAAGCGAGTGAGTGTCTGGCGGAGTATAAGAGAGAGTGAGGGTCTGGTGGGGTGTTAGAGAGAGTGTGGGCCAACCTGGTGGTGTTTTAGAGCGAGTGAGTGTCTGGTGGAGTATAAGAGAGAATGAGGGTCTGGTGGGGTATTAGAGAGAGTGTGGGCCAGTCTGGTGGTGTTTTAGAGCGAGAGAGAGTCTGTGTCATAGTGGGGTATAAGAGAGAGTGAAGGCTTGGTGGGGTATTAGAGAGAGTAGGGCCAACCTGGTGGTGTTTTAGAGCGAGTGAGTGTCTGGTGGAGTATAAGAGAGAATGGGGGTCTGATGGGGTATTAGAGAGAGTATGGTCCAGTCTGGTGGTGTATCAGAGAGAGTGATGTTCTGGTGGAGTATAAGTTAGTGTGAGGGTCTGGTGGGGTATTAGAAAGAGTGTGGTCCAGTCTGGTGGTGTTTTAGAGAGAGTGATGGTCTGATGGGGTAAAAAAAGAGAGTGAAGGCTTGGTAGGGTATTAGAGAGAGTGTGGGCCAGTCTGGTGTTATGAGCATTACATGTATATCAAATGAAAGCTTAAAACAAGGGCTTTCACATGGTGCTCACCAAGTTTTCGTTTGTAAAAAAGGGGAAGGGGGTTAGGTGTGGTCACGGGCATAGATATTCGTGTTTGGTCAAACACAGTTACTGTGCCATCTAGTATTATTTTCTGTGAATGATGGTCGAAATTTAAGTACGTTGTAAAAGATGGGTTGTTCCATTCCACGAGCGGAGGCAAGTCACTAAATATCACTTGCCTCATTTACCTCAAGTTACAAGTCATGTTACAAAACTGTCCTAGACTCCCAAGCAATGACCAAGGGCTTGGTGTATAAACTATAAAGTGGTTGAAGCAAAACATGTAAAAAGCAAGAGTCAGAAGTGTAAAAAGCATGTCAGAATTTTTTTAAATTTTAATTATATTTGCAAGTGTTTATGGATACGTCTGAAAGTGGGTATGGTCTTGTGTGTGGGTATTGTTACGAGTCGTACTTGACTCAAGGCCAAAATCACCTTTTACCCGAACTCACACGAATGCACAACACAAATACACTGTTTAAGCTAACAAAATCTAAGTCTTTAATTGAAAGCAAGTTTTGTTTGGTACAATATAATGACAACAAATACACATACACAATAATCAAATATAATCACTCTTTAACTATTTAGTACTTAGCCAGCATTCTTCTTCTTGGTGATCATAAAGTTCTTGCAATGTTCTGGACGACTGATATATCCTTATTCACCTGTCCTGCGAAAATCAGCGAAGTCCTTTGCACACTTGCATTGATAAATCCTTGCGTATAAAATCCTCATACGAAAATGGTGTTACTTTCTCCCAAGTACTAAACTCCTTGCGTCGTTCTCCAAACACATTCGTAACTCCTTGCGCAGTTCTCCAAATCACTTTACTCCTTGCGCCGTTCTCCAATATTAAACTCCTTGCGCTGCTTTCTCCAAACTTGGTGCTATTTCCACCTTTCACACAATATCTTCAGGAAGCAGGACTGCGATGCAGTTGTCCCCACTTATATTGACAGTTGCGTTGAATCAAAATACCAGACTTCAGCAAGTCGACAGAAGAATATATTTCCTTTCTTGGAAGAAGTACGTTCTTTGACGTATTCTAGATCTTCTCCGACAACACTGGCAAATAGTAGTACTTTGACTACATAAAATATTTCTGGTTTGCAATTTCCTTTCTTTGAAGGAATTGGACTGTAAGCATATTAGCTAGCTAGCCCAGATCAACACTATCAACTGTGACAATAATAAAGGCTATTGCAGCCTGTCAGATCTGTATCCAGATGATAATACTTGTAACAAAATTTCATAAAGTCGCCTCTACAATCCGCAGTAGACCCTGATGTCTTACTTTGATCCATTTTCGTAGCTTTGAAATAACCATATTTCAGGCAAGGCTGAACTTGTAGCACTGTAGGAATCCTCCATGGCTACACTTTGAAATACTCCCTGAGTATCCAGAATAACTGGTTAACATTAAATGCTCTCTTTTTGAGAGCTATAGCTACATCCATTCACATTACAATCATATCGATACAGGTCTGCCCAGAATTATTATTAACATTGTGTTTTATCCCCCATCTGGGATTTTCCCAATGTTCTAATCATAGACATTAGCATTTCACCTTACATCACTTCCTGTGGGTTTTTCCCATGATGTCATCATCTTTCTTTACAGTCTCAGGGATTTCCCTTGACATAAATAGTCTTGACAAATGATGTTGTTATTGCATTCATCTGGGTTTTCCCCTAGATGTAATAATAAACAAACTATTGCATGATTATAAAGACAACTTCCCCTATTTCATGATACACAATTATACATGGTACATCACAGTATGCACTTGCGTTTCTAGGTGTTTGTGCTTTGAAGGTTGAAACAAAATTTTGACTTAGTTTACACTTCCGACTTGTGATTGTGTTTATTGGTTAGGGTTAGGATTAGCACTACTTTTGGGCTCTGTTGCTATTAGTATACTATCCAGAGAGGTTGCTTCAGCAAGCGCTGACGCGCTCGATTGAACGCCTGGCACTACGCGCTCGCTAAGTCCGTGAGGGCCACAGACTGCAGCTAGGTTAGGATGTGGGTTTGTAAAGAGTATCTATGGTTTGCATAAAGGGTCATTTATCCTTTTAGAAGAAACTGAATATAATAAGTACGGCGTAATTCGCTGTTTACATAGTTTGTAAACATGTCCACATGTCATTGTTTACGTCACCACAGCTGTCAAATCGACACCGAAATTTGCCTTGGCTCAATCCCATAATGCAACGCGAGTGCAAAACTCGAGATCCAGGCACGCTCACAAAATGTCGTTTATTTTACTATTTACTGTTTTTTTCTTGAAATTACCACTGCAGTAGGTTTCTCTGGATCCCTTTTATCAAAATAAAGCGAAATGTTCCCATTCAATTTTCCTGCGAAATCTCTCTGTACCCCTTTAATTCAGCAAGTTTTTCACTAATAAAGAAAGAACCAAGCTCTAAAAACTTCATCTGTAAAGTGTGCCCTGAACTGAGCTGAATTTCAGATAATGTAAGGTCAAACTTGCTTTTAATATAGATGGAATAAAATTCTAAAAGCTTTTATATGTAGTATAGCAATAGTAAAATTGATATTTAATTTTTGTCATTTACTTTTTAATTGCGTCGTAAAATGTTCTCTGAACTGGACTTAATTTCCATAAGTTTCTTGTAGTACTTGCTTTTCATAAAAGATTTTATGATCTGTATTGTAACAATAGTAAAATTTATATTCGATTTCTTAGTTTCCTGTGTTGTTAGATGTGCAGTGAACTGGAATTAATTATTGCGATAAATATAAAGCAAAATATATTTAATTTTTTCCATCCTTTACGAGCCTTGCCACTATTCATGATATTAGTTTGACCCGAGAAGATGAGAAAAGACTTGACTTGATTAATTCTAAGAACAAACAACGTATGCTGAGAATAGACCGTGGCAAACCGCGCTATACTTTATCATAGACCTTGGCTATATCCAAAGAACTGCTAAACCCAGTGACCGCTTTCCCCGAAAAAAAGCGCGCACAATTTTGACTTTTACCTCTTGGACGGCGCTCAGGACATGTACTCTCCCTTGTCCCCTTTGCTACGCTTCTGCCTGAATTAATCATAACGAAGGCTCTATTAAAGGAAGTGTCCGGCAATCATAACATTATGTCTCATATGTTAGAAAAATAATTATCAAGCACGCATCACAAAGTCATATTAACCATAAAAACGAATAAAAACAGTCATCTCTCAACACGCGATATTCAAACTTCCCGCGCCGAAATTGTCTAGAGCAATGACGTACTAATAATTCAATGAAGCCTGACGACAAATGAGCATAAATAACCATGACGTCATTGCTCTAGAAAGTTTCGGCGCGGGAATTTTGAATATCGCGTGTTGAGAGATTGCTGTTATTATTCGTTTTTATGGTCAATATGACTTTGTTTTAAATAAAGCCATGTGATTCGTGCTTGATAATTATTTTTCTAACATATAAGACATAATGTTGTGATTGCCAGACACTTCCTTTAAGGGAAGTGTAATGAGCGTGAACCTGGTTTGAATCCCAGAGGGAGTGTGCCTGTAACCAGGGAAGTGAGACAGATGGAAGCCGGTCAAAGAGTACATCAAAGTGAGTATCAGACTTACCGCGATGCTGAACAAAAGAAGTACCAGGTGGGAGGGAACAATTGAGCCAACGTGTAGCATGTCGAAAATCAAAGTTCCCGTTAAAAATCAATAGCAGTACGAAGACATGCGCTTAGTCCTGACAATGGGCTATGTTATTTTACCGCAGAGCGTGACTAGTTTTATAAACTCAAACAGATTTCATACAATTTTATTAAAGCTTTTTAATATGTGAAAAGCTACCAATTAAATGTATATATTAAGTACGCTCTCAGATAGCAGCGACAAAACTGAAAATGAAATGAAATAAAATAATTATTTTACGCAGAATGTAAAGATAATACCCGACTCTGGAACATTCTCGTCAACAGCAATTTTGGGGTGGCCTGGGCCCACAAATAGGTGCGAGATTAATTTTACAATGTAATTTATGTGTCAAATGTGCATATCATTTTATATCAATAATTGGCGGTTTAAACGTAAATGACTGATTTCCGATATTTTTATTCTTAAAGAAACCTGTAAGCATATGGCCAAATACGGTTATTTTGGGTTGATTTTCGTAATTCTGGACTATAAATTTAACGTCACTGTCACTTTTTCTCGAATAAAGCGACATATTTGAAAATTAATCGAGAAAAACACAATTTTTGTCGATAATAATAAACCTGTAAATAAACAAACTGGCAATAGAAGCGGTATATCTGATCCACTTCAAAGGCACGCTGACTACATTGTTAGCACAATAGCTTGGTACGTACCATCTGTAGAATGTTACGTAAATAATTCAATAGATGTGGATTGACCACTTTCCATCTGTCTCACTTCGCTGCTGTAACAGACACAGCCACCAGAAAAGGACCAGCTCAGATCGCGCGCCAAATAAGTTTGCAGTTCAGAAATTGAATTTTTTTCTCAGCCTTAAAAGTAGGCAGAGGTGGGAATCGAACTTGGGACCTCACTTTTATAAAACTCAGTGCGTTACCACTAAGCCAACTGAGAAGCTGTGAGAAGTTTGATAGTAATCCTTGATATTGCTGAATAGAATAAATCAATTCTGATAGGCTTATTTATCTAATGTACGATGCTATTCAAAATTAATAGACGTTCCATAGGGCCTATACTAAGAATATAATGTGAAATGATTATCAATGAAGTTTTAAGTTATCAACAATCGTTGAGTCATGGAATATTACTAATTTCTTACTTATCTACCAAATAAATAAATAAATAAGTCAGTAAATAAATAAATAGGCATAGGCCTAAATAAATAGATAAATACATAATGCAGAATGCAGTTAGTATTTTAGTTAGAAAACTCAAACATTCTATTATAATTTTCTGCTATGCAATATCCGCGCCTAATCAATAATGGGTCTTTCACCATGCTCACACCATGTTAAGAGTAGAAGAGGGATTGTTGGTCGAAGCAACTTAAAAATCGATTTTCATTATCTAGATCAAGTATTATTGAAAAATAACACCTTGATGTTTTGCAAAAGTTCATTCTACAAATCGTATACTTTGCAAACTTTCTTAATTCATTGTTGTTGTTTTTTTTAGTTATGTACTTTTTACAAAAGTGTCGTTGTTTCAGCCCTCTTTACAACGCAACCCAAGAACCGCAGCACCTATAAAAGTATATCTGTGATATTTTAATTCTTCTACACACTCGCTATGAATTGAGCAATACGGTTTTCGTCAAAGCTTTCTACCATTCGTAAGATGCCGTGAACTACCAAATCACAACAGTTTAAAATTATTAATAACCTTAAACTACTATACATGACGGCGTTGATTATACTGCTAAATGTTGCGTTGGTCCTGTATGGACTAATCCATGCTGGCTGTATCCCTGTAGGATTATCTACTGACCAGCTACTAAACAACTCAGTAAAGTGGATGCTTTTACTGTACCCAATCAAGTCTACATATCAAGGTCATAGCAGGGCATTTACAAAGAATGGTCAAAGGTCAACGTTTTCAAAGAAGTATAGTACAGATGTTGACGCAAGCTTTCGTGCGGGAAACATAAAAACATACTCGCCAGTCGTGGCCTTTTTATGAAATTTGATACGGCGCTGAAGTCTATGGCTGTCCCAAAATCAGTTCCAGACCCGGTTTCCAGACGCAAATTGTATGTTGTTACAAGGAATACAAAGTAATTTTATCATCAAGTGACCCACATAGAGGAATACGACATCTATCGTGAGCCAATCTGTATTCTGTTGCCTGCAAAAGCCGACGATCAGGTAACATTAGAAAATCATTTTGGAAAAAGCCAAGTGTTATTTATCTCTAATGAGCGACCCACATGTAGATAGGGGTCCAATGGTCATTTTGTTGATATAGGCCTTTGTTCCCATGTTGATATAGGCCTATTGAAGTTAAATTCCCTCCGTATGTTGCTGTGATGATTAATAGATTTTGAAGAATCACAGAAAATAGACACTAACAAAATTGTCTCTTGAGTTAAAGTCATTCACCCCCCCCCAGAATCTTGCTTTTAAAAAATAGAAAATCACACCAGACAAATTAATTTAAACCAAGTCAGACACCCTCTGATGTCGTTTCAAATCACATGGAGGCAAATCACTTCCAACTGACCGGAAGTGCAACGTCATTATAGTTCCTTAAAAAGCTTAAATATGAGCATAATATTCGTGTATTTCCACACCAATATTTGTATTACATCATTTTAGGAAAATATATAAAGTTGAAATATTCTAAGGCAGTCGGACATGATATATAGTGCATAAACTTGGCGCATTGTTTCAATAACAAATGTATTTCTGAACGCCTCGCGGCGGCGTGTTTTTCCGTACCCCCACCCCTTACAAAAGGGGGAATTTGAATTGCCTTTGTTTTGTATTTTGTTTGCTTAAATATGGATAAAGTTTGATTTCTGTTGTTAATCATGCAAATAAAACACAGATGAGAGATATCAATTAGTTTTATAAACGTTCGACTTCTTTTTCATTAAGTTTGTCGTTTTACCTCAATTATTTATCTTTGGCTTCGTGGCGCAATCGGTTACATATTTTTTTCATATCACGCGTATATCCTGGGTTCGAACCCCACCCAAGCCTTCTTAAATGATTTTTTTTTTTCTTCTTCTTTTTTACATTTTCCCAGCTTGTGATTTTGAATCATATAGAACTGGTCAAATTCATACAAAAAATTTTTCCTTTTTTTTGGTTTGTATATTTAATTGGAGAATACTGTCAACTTTTTGCCTATTCGGATCGGGGGGGGGATTATGCAATTATTACATCAATTATTAGGCCTACATTTTTTCCAGATTTTGAAAAAGCAATTTGAGTACTTTTGAAAATTTTGAATATGAAATTAAAGAGTATTTTGTTTTCAGTAATAGGCCCTAATCAGTTTTATTTTTATTTTTCGATTTTTCACTTTTTGAATATTTTATAACAGTTTCGTGCTCTAAACATCGATCTACAAAAACTCCTTGACCTGAGTATATTTATAGAATTTTCGGAACGTGTTGTGGCCGTGTGTCAGGGGCTAGAACATTTGTTTTTTTCTAAATTTCAATTTCCTTCTCATTTCCTGTTGTATAGACCTATGCCTATACGCGCGAGATTCAAACATTCTAATAATAGGCTATTATTCACCAAAGGCAGAAATCAGTGATGATCAGGGACTCTATTGTATCTATTGTAATATAATAATGCTGGGTTTTCTCCATATCGCTTTGCAATGAAGAATTCTAAAAGCAGCGTGACTATATTCGCGTTAATTTCATGATAAAGCTTAAAACGCATTGAAAACGCCAAATTGCAGTCACAAAATAGTAAATCACCAAAATGGTAACGTAGGTATGTGGAAAAGAACTGAAATAACTATAACAAACTATGTGCCCAAAGAGTTGTCTTTGGCATGTCACTTTTTTGAAGTATCACCAAAAATATCAAATTTTGGAAAAACGCCCCAAAAGTTAAAACAAACACGAACCTTCCAAAATATATAGATTTTCGGCTATTTTCATAATGATTTTTTAAATTTTAAAATCGATTGTGGCACTTCCTCTGTCCCCGTCTGGAAAATTGATTTTTAATTAGCCTTGATATCTTTGATAAAAGAAATCAATGCTGCTCTATATTCAGTGGCGGCGCCACGGGGGATCACACAGTCAGAACTTCCCCCAGTTTCCCCAAGTAAAAACTCAAAATTACGAAAATTTCCACTTTTTGAAGCTTTTTTGCGCAAAATTGGTTGATTTTAGAAAGAAATGAAAAAGGAAAAAAGAAAAGGAAAAAGAAAAAGAGAAAAAAGAGGGAAGAAAGGAAGAAAATGAGAAAAAGAGGAAAAAATAAAATTTAACTACACGGGGACTCAAACCCACAATAACGATTAATAATAGTAGATTCATAATAGTCCAATGCCCTCACCACTCGGCCACGACTCAACTTACGCATTTGCTTGATCTCAAAGTGACTATATAGGCTTAATTATAATTTGATGCAATAATGTGATTACAATCGCGTCCGCATAATGGCTCTTAGAATAAACGCAAATGTCGGCTCTGAAATTTTATACGAACTGATGGCGAAAATCTCGTTTTTTAGCAAAACTAGCTTCAATTTCGAGTGAAAATAAAATGAGGTACTTAACGTGCCTTAATTAAAATATCAATAATTTAACAAACCAGTTTTTCTCATGCAAGTTTCTCCAAAATGTTCCCCCAAAACGAGCTTCTAAAATTAAATCAGTACTATATTATTTCTTTGAACGGTTTGTAGCACAATACAAAAAAGGATAAAGCAATCACTCGGCGTGGTTTTATATGGGGCACACATTTGAAAAAATAGCATGGAACGCGGTTTTGGTCTCGTTTACAAGGTGCCTAAAAAGAATATAAACGAAATATTTTCAAACGGATTCTAAAAATTTGTATGAACACACAAAATTAACGCACCAACATTTCTCTCACTGCGATATTTAATTGATGATAAAACTTGATTTTAGAGAATAACTTTATACGTCTTTTATACGTTTTTATACGTTTCTTTGTCTAACCTTAAGCATATCAACTGCATATTTCAAGCACGGATCTTTAATTGTCACTGCACGGATTTTTAATCTCGCTGCACGAACCAGGAGGCACGTTAAAATAGCCACTGTATTTCAATCATTGTGATAAGGATTACAAAAAGTCATCCTGGTGAATTATTATGGGAAAATCACTTTATTGGCCGAGTAGGCGCCTGCAAAGTCCATAAATGCGAGCCAAGTCATGGTCAGGATTAAGTCGATGGGGGCCATCCGCGCCAAACTAGCTTAGTTCGTTTGGATTACGATCCAAGACGCCCACTATCGCGAGTGCATTGGAGCGCGTAGCACTCTCGCCGCGTCACGGGAGCGGTAAACGCTGTACGCCTATGATACTGGCGTCGCGTAAAATGGATGGATGGCCCCAGCTATGGCCGCCAGTGAGGTGTAGGAATGTGGCTCGTCGGATTCGTCTATAGGCCAACTGCACGTATCCACTACCTTCGAAAGCCGTATCTTGCTAAAAAAATGTATTTATGCCAAAATATTACAATTAATGTTAATTTGAATATGTTATCTTTATATTTCATGCAAAAATAATTATAAAACTTAAAAGACCGACTCAGGTACCGATGTAATTTCAACCAAGCATTTCACTTTTTCGAAGTGAATCGAGGCTCTGGATGACGGCGTGCTACCATTCATACTCCAGTTCATTCATAAAAATATCAAACTCACTCGATAGTATATACCATAAGGTACCATAAAGTACCATAAGGTATATTCGAGCCAAATTAGGACACCGTCTGGGTATTTTGCCTTCTTGTACCATGCAATATTCATAAATATACCACTGTAATACCCATATTTGGCAAACCATTACACAAATATTATACACGAGTGCGCCACCAATTCCGTGTCATTTTTGACATGGAAAACATCTAACTTCTGTTTTGATGTTTTTAAGGTATGAAGAGTGTGGCCTTCAACACGTAAAATTGGGCTATTTAGCATAACAAAGGGATAGTTTCCGATACACTGTGAAGCAAGCAAAGTGGTGATTTGCGTAGGAAGACACTATGAAATAAGTAACGCCCGTTATAATTTCTTTTTTGTACATTTAATGACAATACAAAATACGTATTTACATTTATGCGATACCATTTATCTTAAATCCGGACAAAATTATCCAAAATCGCAAATTACTGATGTAATAACGCAATTCACTGTGTCGGGGTTACAGCCATTCAGGTGCCTACACAAAATCTACAAATTTCTTTGTCACACTTTTTACATAAATTTAGCTGTCAAGTTAATTGCGTAAATAAATGCAGAACGTAATAATATAATAGTTTCCGATGCGCTTTTCTTTGTTTGTTTTTCTTTTGCTTCTGCGCATAGAATGTTAATTGACTTTTCCATGTGAAGAAGAAGCTAATGCGGATGTTACGGATATCCAAGAACTGACATCTCGTTCAGCAGATAATTTTGCATGGTATATTCAAATAATACGAGTAAATATAATATAAAAAATAAATTAAATTATGCTTTGAAATCTTCTGTTAGGACATTTCGCTGGCTAGAACTCTCGTTATATATTTTTCGTTGTTGACTAACGTCATTTATTGGTAATGAATATTTTAAAACAATCGGATACTTCACGGTGCAGACGAGGTCTAAGTTCACAAACAAAGAAATAGGTTGCTGCCACATGATACCAAACTCCCATGAACCAATACGTTGAATTTGTATTGTATTCGTAATACGTATGTGCAGTACATTTAGATCAAACTATACGGACTAGATAACATATATTTTAAGCTAATATTTCACTGCCTTGATCAATTTTGTAATTACTAGTTAGCTTAGAAGCTAATGCGATGTTATCGATACCGTCATCTGTACAATCAGCTCCACAACTCGTAATCTTACGCTGCCAATCATCCTCGCTATCATTCCCTGGGATATACGTCCCGTCGTATTGTTTCCGTAACTCATTTTCCAACTGCAATATAAAAATATTTGAAGTTGAACATGCGCGTTAAAAAAACCCCACTTGGAATAAAAGTTCTGCTTTGAGCAAGAACGTATCACGGATCCGCACTATGAGTTCAGAATAATTCTTAATGAGAGTTTGAAATCATAAGGGTATAATTCCTCATAAATGTTCATTTTGTGAAGCAATCCCGGTGAAGCAATGAACACCCTTGGTCGATATAAGGGAATGTTCATAAATACTTTGGTGAGGGGGGGGGAAAATGTAGGATCAGAAATAATTGGGTCCTAAAAGGGAAAATTCAGTCCTTAATAGAGAGATAAAAAATTGAGGGTAAAAGTCAGGGGTAAATTGTACAACAAGACATTTTGTACTTCAAAGATTCAAATCAACAAAATGTGCGCACTCATTAGTAATAACTCCAAACAGTCACAACTCCAAGAACACATATTTTTGGTTTCTATTTTAGGACATGAAAGGGGGATCAAAAATTGTTAGACCATAAAAAGAGGGATAAAAAATATCAACTTTTTAGGGGATCAATCAATTTTTAATGTCCAAGCTTCCAACTTTTCCAACCACATCAAAGTATTTATGAACACTCCCTTAGTGTGTGGGGGTGGGTGGGTGGTGGTTGTTTAGGGGTCGTAGTTGGGGTGACAAAATGCACTGAAAGCCAAACTGGAGTCAGGGTGACTCTAGAAACAGAATCCAGCCACTCTGCGACTCTGTGTCTAAAGTGACTCTATATTGGGAGTCATCTGACTCCCTTGAAGTGTCATAATTTGTTGACCCCGATGAAGTGTCATCAATTTGACTCTCATGAAGTCATTTTAGACATAGAGTCACGCAGTGGCTGGACTCTGCTTCTAGAGTATAAACCCAGACTCCATTTATTGAGTCACACTGAGTGACTGAATCAGACAATCCGACTCCAGGTAGCAGGGTGAATAGGCTGATACTTGTACTGATTAGGTGAAGCATTTCCTTGATTTTAGATCCAAAGGTGCCTCTGGCCCTTGTAAAAGTAACACGGTGTAATATTAGGGTCAGAGCTCGCCTTGGCTAATGGCTAGGCCAGTGAGTGGGATATGTCATGGTGTGAACAATTCATCACAGTTACAAAAATTTAAGCTTACTATTATTAACTTTACCTCACCGGCAAGTTCAAATTCTCCTGTGGAATTCAGCAAAAGAACAAGATAGCCTACAGTATGAAAATATCACATCACACTGTCCAACCACCCATATGATATACCGTGTGAATGACCAGCATGCTGAACAGCAGCAAACAGCAGCAGCATAATGCAAAATGGCTGCTGCCTCAGCAATACACTGTGTATGGTGTCGATGACTCTGAATTGGACTCTGAATTGACTCCATGGGTAGAGCCAATTGTCTTTGTAGTAAATGTCAGGTGCAACACCTTTTGAGAGTCGGTGTCAAACAACACCGTGCACGACTCCGCAGGTAGAGTCAATTGACTCCACAAGTAGAGTCAACTGACTCTCTTGTGAAAGTAAGACGACTACTTTTGACAGTCTGTGCTTGTTTACTCCACTTTGAAAGTCACCCGACTCCATTCTGTCAGTGTGGCGGGAAAACGTCCTTGGCGTGTTGATAACAACATATACACATTATCCGCCTACACATGATACTACTCCATGTATACAGCATTTTGTAAAGCACACCGAAGCACGGAAAGTGCACGTTAACAGTGGCGTAGCCAAGGGGGCAAGGGGGCAGCTTCCCCCCTGTGAAAAGTCTTGCCCCCCCCTGTGGGATGGTGGCCGCCCCGACATTTAAGACTTTTTGGTGTTTCTGACCAAATTGACATTATATTTTGCCATTTTAACCTAAAAAGTGCCAATTTTTGCGCGCTTAGCGCGAATTTATTCCATTTCTGTACCATATTTCAGTTTAGCGTCAATGTGGCAAAATTTGATTAACTGATTTTGGCGTGCCCCCCCCCCCCCTAAAATTTGTCTTGCCCCCTTTGCCACCCCCTCTGAAAAGATGCTGGCTACGCCACTGCACGTTAATAACAGCATTGCAATATGGGGACATTTTAAAATATTATTTTACAGGTAAGTATTAAAATACTCTTGCGGCATTATATGGAGAGCAAATTATCAAGTACTGGAAGAACGTTACACAATATTACAAAATAAATAACACAATTAATCACCTGAATATTCCTCTCGTCACTATGGATGCCTTGATTGGTTTCTACATGAGGCACTGAACCCGAGGATCCTCCTGGTCCCGATGTTGATACACTAGACTTTTGCAAATCTTCGTTTTGATGTTTAAGAACCGATATCATCTGTACAGTAATATAGTTTGGAATTACAAGTCAACAAGAATACCAGCATTGATATGATTGAAGACAAACATTTATAAGACACCCACCTTCCGCTTCACATCATCTCCGCAATCACTTCCTTTTACCATTACCCGCATCCACACTAAGATCAACATCTCCTCACCACAGCAGCGAGGTGAACAAACTAGGCGTCTTTAAAGGGTTTCTTATATATTTGGGCAATAATTATCATTGTTATAAAAAGAAGTTTACAAATGCATGATACTTCGTGGTGCCCATGAACATGATGAAGGGCAAGCGCAAAGGCTAAAGTAGTAAAACTAATCTGAAATTTCAAGTAGTTCACCTACACTGTATAGATGTTAGAAAGGATCTTTAATGGCTGACAATGTTTGATCATGGTATCTCGACTACAAGATCGTGGGATCATGCGGTCCGTCGAATTAGTGCTTAGGCTATAGGTAAGGGTAAGGTTTAGAGTTAGAGCAACGGTAAGGAATATGGTTGATATCTAAGTTATTGTGGTTTCGAGCTAACGACTATTGACCAGTAACCACCTAATTTAGCTTGAATAACAATATCTGTTTTTTTAAATCTGAGATTGCCAAGCCTTTGAACTTATACTGCGAAGGCATTGTTACATCTACATGAAGGTAAAAAAAAATAATATAACGACCTCATTGTAGCAACAGCAGACTTTCACCAAATTTGAAAAAAAAAGTGGTTCCACATTTGTACCTATTTACGAAGCAGACATAAAGATTAATGTCCTGATCATTATTTTGCAAAATACATGTACATGTACAATATACCAAATCGTTTTGTCTTTTACCTTCGGAATAAACAAAACAAATATTGTCAAAGTTGCGCAGACAACTACGGTACACGATGTAAAGATGAACAATGTCGACGGATCATTGGTAATAATAAAACTCACGACAACTCCTATAATGCACAGTACTATGGTGTTATAGATGCAAGTTCCAATTAACTTGCTGTCATTTAGCGCTGGTATCGTCACCTTGTGGAACAAGTAAGTTTGATGCAAAATATTAACAGTTTGGTAATGCAGAAACTAAAACTCAATATTTGAAAAGATCAAATGTCAACATTCGCTCATAGGGTTGCCAAACCCGCGATATAATAACCTTATAGGACGCATTTTTAAGATTTACTCCGGGACTTTTGACAATTTCCTGTCCTATAGAAACCAATGGTTAAATAAAATTGGACGACTTTTAAACATTACTTAAAGCTTTTAGTCAGAGACTCCTCAGAAGCATTGTTGATTACATCAAGAAATGTGATGGGGTCAAGCTTTAGTGCCCTGTGGGACACCACATGAAGAGTTTCCCCTTCTGACAAGGCAGAGTGGTACTGCACCCGTTGACGACGAGCTGTGAGGAAGTTTATAATCTACGGCAGTAACTCGCTTCTGACACCAAAGCCGTTTTTTAACATTCAGGGTGCACTACACTAAATCCTTCCGCATTTGGTGTAACCCTTCATAGTTCCGGTAAAAAATAGCACCTATGCGAAATATATCGGCGTCCCGAGGGAACCAAATTTGAGTGACTCTTGGTTGTTTTGATCAAAAAGATAGAATAGGAGCTCAACATTACATATCTGTTCAGAAAATTTTCTGAAACGAATGTGCATGGGTAATAGGCCCTCGGAACAATATCATGGCCGGAACTGGTAAGGAGGCGAGCGTATCGGCTGAAATTCGGGATGGCGCTGTTCAGGAGTTCGTATCTTTTAAGTTTGTCTTAACCTGTCCCAAAAAATTAAATTTAAATAAAAGTTTAATCTTTATTTAAGACACTGGTTTGATCAAAATATTAAAAATGTTGTTACATGGGGTAGAAAAACAAACTTACTTTCTTGTATTTTCCCGTGTATTTCAATGGGACGATTATTTAGTGGTGTGTGCCCTTCGAAGACTCATTTTTAAATGCTATGGACATGATTAATACCTGATTTTAAGTGCCAAAAAGTTGAGATTTTTGACTGAAACTGATGTCTTTGCAAAGAAAAAAAGTCTGTTTTTCTATTTCCGTCTACAAATACGCGATATCATTCTTAAACGCACGAGAAATTAGCTTCAAAACGCAAGTTCCCGTCGAATTGACAATTTAAGACCGTGCTTGAAATTGAGCTATTTTGGCCCCAATATCATAGAAGTGGTCACTTTTGGTTATCTCGGTGCTGAAAAAATGAAACATCTTTGGAATTATTTTGATGCAAAATGTAATTATAAGATCAAAACTCAATTATAACCGTTTTGAAAATAATCACTGAACCTTTAATTGGGTCTCAATAGACATTTAAAGTCAAAGCATACTATATTATGGCCTAATGATGACAAAATAACGGCATTTTTATCTCATGACCAAATGTTCAATTCCCAAGAGAGAAATTTATTAATTAATTCTAATGATGGGGTTTCTTAATTTTAGATCTTGCAAAAATAATACACACAACTTGGAAATTTAACATTTTAGAGTGTCAAATTACCGTTCTATCTACCCATAACACCCCCCAAACTTAAGGCATATGCCTATTGACACGTCCTTATATTATGCATGATCTAAGAGTGGGGGGGGGTGAAATGATCACATGTCGCTTTTCGGTCATGTTAAATTTGTGATTGTACATATATTTTTGTAAACAAAGTCACTTTTCTGATGTTAATGGGATTATAAATACAGTTTAACATGGTCAAAATGTTGCTCTGGCCCTTGAATGCTGAAAATTGCGAAAAGTATCATATTTTCACTCAGTCCAAGCTTGTTTGAAGCCCTGTTTTATAACTTTGGAGTGAGTAGCGATAAAAAGCAATTACACTTTTTTAGGATGTTGACCACTGATTCCAAAAATAAAGAATATCAAAAATATTTTTTTTCTTATAAGGGTGCACTACACTAAATCCTTCCGCATTTGGTGTAACCCTTCATAGTTCCGGTAAAAAATAGCACCTATGCGAAATATATCGGCGTCCCGAGGGAACCAAATTTGAGTGACTCTTGGTTGTTTTGATCAAAAAGATAGAATAGGAGCTCAACATTACATATCTGTTCAGAAAATTTTCTGAAACGAATGTGCATGGGTAATAGGCCCTCGGAACAATATCATGGCCGGAACTGGTAAGGAGGCGAGCGTATCGGCTGAAATTCGGGATGGCGCTGTTCAGGAGTTCGTATCTTTTAAGTTTGTCTTAACTTGTCCCAAAAAATTAAATTTAAATAAAAGTTTAATCTTTATTTAAGACACTGGTTTGATCAAAATATTAAAAATGTTGTTACATTGGGTAGAAAAACAAACTTACTTTCTTGTATTTTCCCGTGTATTTCAATGGGACGATTATTTAGTGGTGTGTGCCCTTCAATTTTTCCAGATTGTACATATCCCATACCAGTATCTGGGGTGACAGTGTTGTAGGTAGGAAGGCAGGCAGCGCTTGTGGGTCGATTGGGGTCTATTTTGTGAGACTGAGGCAAGATTATCATTTATAGCCATTGCAATTGCTTTTTCATCATTTTGCTGACATTTGTTGGTTATTAGTTGGATTCCCTTACTTGAGGATCTGAATGTGATCTCTGTAGTAAAATTCCTTCGCTTGATCGATAGCACGAGTAACCTTATTGCGGAAAAAGCGCCAGAGAAACATTTTCTCTCCTGCAAAAGCTACTCTACATGACGTTTCCTGATTAGGTTCTTAATCTCAGGAGTGATCCAAGGTTTATCCTCGGAATGAAGTTTGATAACGAAGGTCAATTGCTTCCTGAACATTAGCATAAAATGCATTCGCTTTATCAGCAGGAGTTGTCACGTCAATATTAAAATATTGGACTCGATAAAACCATAGCTCGACCAATAAATATGGGCTCAATCGATCCAATTTTATATCATTATTGGGTTATTTAAAGCATTGTGCTTAATGTCCAGTTTTCTAGTTTCTCCTTCATACGTTACCATTCTTGTTTCCCAGGCCAAAAAAGTTCCAAACAAAAGCAGAAGTCCTTTGTAGCTGTACAAGGCTATCAACCAATATGACAAGTGATAAGAGGTACATTGTTCAATAAAAGGTATCAGACGTTGATTTGGTATCTTGGGATCATCCTATATAATATTAAAAACAACAACAAAAACATCAAAAGCAAAACCCTCAAAACTATCAAAAAGAATAATTTAGGTCTTGTATTATTCGATAGAACCTCATTATATTATTATACGATAAATAAACTATGGTATAGATATAATAATAATGGCTGACTTTTTTCGAGAGTATTGTATTATGTCATAATATACAAATTATATATACTGCAATGAGAGGTTCTGGTTAAAACTATGTGCCCGGGGTGAGATCAATAGTAATAAAATAGTATTAATTGATCTCAACGAGATTCGACATTTGGACTCTCCGGCTTCTATCTTGATCTTGAGTGAACATCACAAGCAATTTAGGCACAACCTATATTTTGACTTCTAACAATTCGAACAGGCTAAAATCGGGCTAACCAATTACAGCAGCGGGAAGTCACGCTATGGCAGTTTCGCGTGTGTGAACTGTTCCGTCGCATCGAATACGCGCACACGGAAGACATGGTCTAAATTACTATTATACTACTAAGTAAACAAAACAAATAAATAATATGTAATAATAATAATAATAATAATAATAATAATAATAATAATAATAATAATAATAATAATAATAATAAAAAATAATAATAATAATAACGTATCCTTACACGTACCCGTTCGTACAGATCGATTACTTCCACATAAAATGGGTCCAATATTTGCCACAATGTAAGGACGCAAACGTCAAGACCGAAGAAACAAATCACCATGATATAAAGTTGATTATCGGTAATTTTCTGAAAGGTCAAAGGTAAAAAAAAGTGGTTTTGGTAAGTTCATTGTTCCTTTATTTGCTGATATCTTTTTCTAGGGCACACCTTCTTCTTCTTCTTTCGTATGTTCAACATAGGCTAAAAGTTTTTCCATTAAAATAACTGTAGTCACTAAACCTAGCGGGAGATTAAATATTGGAAATTGAATATTCATAATTGTATATTCGGGGATCCTGACAGTAGTCTTACCCGTCTTTTAGGAGTCTTGAGAGCATCAACACGATACACATGCCATGTCTTACTGAACATGGATCCAAATAATTGTATAAGAGCTTTTATAACATACAGAGGCAATAGATTACATAACGCATTGTTCCTTTGTGGCAATTTGATTTGCCGACAAGCTTTCATCTCACACAGCTAGATCTCACACAGCTCTTATGATGCTATGCACTCAACCGTGTTATACATACACAGGCTGTGTAGAGACTAGACTCGCTGTGTTTGGAGAAAATTGTGTACTCGGGTGTATCGGGGTGGAAACTGTCCGTGCGTAGACGCATTTAAGTAGCCAAACCTTTTCATCACTGTTCATAAGCGTATACATGTCTATATAACTGTGTCACTTTCTGTCATTTAACTATTTCACGAATATCCACTTTAAAAGCCAGTGAAAGGAAGTGAGGGAGCGAAGGAGTGAGGGTGACAAGAGGAGAAAGGCGATCGAGAGGGGATGGGATGGGAGGAAGACAAAAAGAAAAAGAAAGAAAGAGGGGAGGAGAAGGGGAGAGAGGGCGAGAGAGGAAGTGATAAAATGTGGGCATAAGAAAGAATTAATGCAGAGAAATTAAAATAAAAATAAAAAATAAACAGCACTAGGCAGTCATTCGATGATGTCAATGCCTTTATGCGTTACGTAATTAAAACGCCGAGTCAGATGTATTTCACACCTACCAAACACAAGTCACCCAACTTCTGGACGTCAAATGTAGGCCTACACTCTCATGAATTTTCAAATGTGTCAACGCTCTAATCGGACACAATAGAATAATAAATCCTCCAGCGCGTTGGTCTTACCCGTCTTTTAGGAGTCTTGAGGGCAGCAACACGATACACTCGCCATGTCTTGCTGAACATGGATCCAAATGCAAGTACAAAACCGATGGAGAGAAGCCACGCACGAACCTGAAAATTATTAATACACGCCTGGTAAAATACATATCTACTAAAACAGTTTTCTAGTGACATAATAATATGCAGGCATAATGTAGTTCTCATAGATATTGATAACTAAAGTTAAAACCATATTCTTATTAAAATTAGAGTTACGCAGCACAGTGTCGACTTCCTATTCGATAAATATAAATTTAATACTCCGTTGGTGAGCGACGGGCGACTGGTATTTCACCGAACGCAAGAAAAGGAGTTCTATCTGATTGGCTAGCAATCGATCGCTTGGGTCGCTTAGTAGTCAACTACAAACTCAAAACTGAGCATCGTATTCAATTCGATTGAAATCGATATTATATTATTGCCGTAAATAAAGAGAGTGATAGTGTGTCAATAATGTACATTGTATTGCAGCTGGATTTTACATGCATTCTTTTATATCAATTTTTTCTCAAAGAGTTGAATATGATCAAAATTTTTACTCAGGATTTCAAATTTTTACCCGCAAATTGCAGTTAAACATATCCACAGCAAAATACCGGTCCTCACTAATTAGTGTATTTAATTTCCAGTTAGTGTATTTAAGATAAAACCTGACAACAAATAAAATTTTCTTGCAATAGAAATATCATATGGGATACTGATATGGTAGGCCGCAACCGCCACAACGTGGAGCTGCTACGCGTAGCTGACTTTTTGCTCCGTGGAGCCAAATTGACCAATCATGATCATGTTAGAGTTTTTCATTACTCGGAGGTAAAACTGACTAATTAAGTACGACTTACTCATTACGTGAAGCGAATTTATTCATTAAGAATTTGCCAGACGAGCGTCACGTAGTTGCAAGATATCCTCGGTCACGAAAGTTATGATTCAAAAAGTAGTTTATGAAAAGTACGAACTGCCTTATTATTAAGATGGACATGCACTCATAAGAAACTCATACAGTATTGTACATAACTATATAGCTAGGCAGAGTGGTGGTAAACTATGCACACAGTTCTGCGATCTGCAGTGTATCGCCGGGAGCTAATTTGTATAACTTGCGCGGTGTCCCTGCGGAATTCGACCTTCAGCAAACTGCAAACCAGTTCGGATTTACTTTATATACTAGTAGTAGGCCATACATACTGTAGTTACTGTCCGTTTTCCTATACACAATACTCAGTGCGCTCACCATTGACGCGTGACCTCTACAAATAGTGTATGTTAGAAGTATAGGCCATTGCCTAGTTGACGTCACTACTGTGTAAAAAATAACCGGCCAATATTTAAAGTATTCTCTGAAATTCTAGAAAATATAGTTTTGCAACATGTCCTAAATTTTTAGCTAATTTAGGTGTTTGGAAATATTGGTACTTTTGTACCAAAAAATATGAAGAAATTATTTCTAAACCGTGTTAAGTCATTAAGCTTCTCATTTTCAAGAACGCTGGTTAACAATAAGCAGACTATTGTCTCATTTCGTAAACAAAAGCCCACAGTATTGTTACCTTGCGTTCGCTTTATAATCGTTCACCCAACTGAAACTATAATACCAGCTCATTGCTCATTGCACAGGTAAAACAGACACAAGTGCAGTGTGTATTTAACCAGAGAAGATCTGATGTAACATAGTTGAGCCGTTTTCATTGAGTGTTATCTTGGTTTAATAGCTTTTAATAGGGTTTAAGTCCTTCAAAGGTCGTGGTGAGTTCTACTGTAGACATGACTGCATCATGATTATTTTTAAGTCAACAACATTCAACAATATGATCACCGTGATAGTATGAGAGTATCAGTACCGTGGGTGTCAGTGATCCTGGCCTGACACAGTAGACAAACAAACAAACAAACACGCCACACACATGACACATGCATGCAAGGTAACATTGACTATACACTAATCAAACAATGGTATTGATCCTGTACAACTGGTCGTGGTTTATTTACAATCGATTCATTTAAAATCCCCATAGTAAACATTAATTTTGGCAAGAGTTTTCTCTCTCTGGAACGAGGATGCATCCACTGGCTCCGCGTAATGAAAAGATCTAATATGATTGGTCAATTTAGCTCCGCGAAGCGAAAAGTAAGCTTCGCGTAGCAGCTCCACGTTGTGGCGGTTACGGCCAGCCATATATTGATCATGCGAAAATCGTAAAACATAGAATAGAAACAGTGTGGCAGGCGCTCAAAATCTCAAATTGTATGCTTAGCCTGAGTTGCACGGCCTATCTCGAATAAAATCACCATGCGTAGTTGTTGAAAAACGTGAGGATTCATCGTACTATCACGGCAATTTTTAACACGAAGATATAGGGATGATGACGGTGTGCGCAGTAGCTGTGACCCCGGGCTGTGACCACTAACCATCAAGTTAAAATAATAATCTACTGTTAAAGTACCTTTATGACATTTACACTTAAAACACTTGAATAATGTGATCATTAAAACACTAGAATAATGTGAAAAATAAAAAATAAAGAAGAATCTATTTTTAATGGAAATCAAATAAAAAACATCGTTTTAAATATTAAGATATTCAAAGCCAAACTACATGTAACCAATTCAGTACCTTCTGTAATTTGAAGCATGTTTGAAAATGTTCAAAAATCATCAGCCAATGCCAAAATTGTTATGTATTCTACTGTCCCTGATTATATTCGCCTGACGTTACGAATAGCGTATGACAATGTATAACCCCTGCTTGAAATAGTCATGAAGACAAAGCTTACCTAAATGAGTAGGAAGCGTGTTGTGAAATGAGAGAATGGGAGTTGTAGAAATTATGGGTTTAGGTCAGGTCAGATCAAATGAGATCAGGTCAGGTCATGATATATTATTGCAAGTCAACCACATACCTGACAAGCAACCTGCTGTATATTCCTGCTGACTAATCTACTGTCAAATCCTCCAGCAAGAACACTTAAGAAGATTAGTATGATCCCCAATATAATGATGTTATTAAGATTGGGACTCGACATCTTCACAATCCTACAGACAAATATAATGTAAATTCAGTGGTAACGTTGTGATATTAATAGATTGTCTTTATCACTTATATTGGTTGATATTCAGGATAACAACGCAAGCGTTTCTTCCAGTGCTCGTGTTTTTTACTTTGAGGATTGTGGTTTGTGGAAATGAATATTAAAGGTTATTCAACAAATTGAAATTTAAAAAAAAGGGTGAGCTCTGTTTACCAAAATATAATTTCCAAAGTGATATCTACAGTCCAGGTAAATTTACTAATTATCCAAACCAATGTCTATATCTTGTTATCACGTACCTGTGATAACGGTATTTAATGTTAAATCCTAAAAAGAACACAGCCAGGAGTACTCCTAAACAAGATAAGACAGCCATCCCTATGAACGAGTTCCAACTGATTCCCATGTGAAGACGGACGATGGTGATTATAATCTTAGGAGTGTGATCCAATGGAACTTTGCCATCTGTATTGTAAATACAATATGTATCGTAAAAAGGTTATGTAGAAATGACCGCTATTTGTGATGGTACAACAAAACCAGTCTGAGGGCGTAGGTAAATGTCAAACTTAAAGCCATTATGTACGATTTCCGTCAAATTTTGATATTCTTTATTCAAAATGTTGGAATAATATTAGTAAATACCTGCCGGGAAGGGTTGTTGTCCATTTTAAGCTGATATAGCAATATAACGTGAAAGAAATCCCATTAAATTATTTTGGCCATTTAATATGCACTTCTGGGAGGATATAAAGTCATAATAAAAAGAATATGACTTTATGTCGAAATTTGCTCTGGTGACCTACAAACACAACAAATTTGGCTGATTCTATTTAGGTGCAAGTTGGGACACGTGTAAACATTACAAATATGCCCAAAAAAAACAGGTTAAAAAAAAAACAAAAACAATTTCATATTATAAGATCGTACTTTACAGCTTTAAGTTTAGGGGCACACAGTAGATACATTACAGCATACCTATCCATCGAACTTGATCCTGCCAGTCAAAAACATCTTCTTTGGCGTTGTAATAGGCTAGAAGATTACTAGCGAATTCTGGAAAAGGCAGCAAAAGACATTTGAAATGTTTGTCGATTATTTTGGATCATACACAGATTATGGACAGATCAGTCACTTCATAAGATTTATATAAGCGTTATCTATTATTGCAATGCTCGCTCGACAAATTTGAAGCTGTGTCTGAAGAAGAGTTATCAAAAATAATAACGCAATGGACCTCCAAGTCATGTGACCTAGACCCCCTCCCGACCTGGTTGTTAAAGAAACATATCCATATCTTTCTCCCTATTCTTACCAAGATCGTTAATAACTCCCTTCTTTCTGGCTGCTTTCCTGCTGAGCACGGTATTGTTACCATCACGCATGTGCTAAAAAAGGTGTTCCTTGACAAACAGCAGCTCTCGAACTACTGGCCTGTCTGCAATCTGGCCTTTGTTGGTAAACTGATTGAGAAGGTTGTCTCTGCTCAGGTCACCAAGTATGTCGAGTGCAATAAACTGGCTGAACCTTTGCAGTAAGCGTATCGGGCTGCTCACAGCACCGAGACAGCACTCCTGGCTGTTCATAATACCATTCTCAGAGCTATTGATGACAACAGGGCTGACTTTGTGGTGCATGATGCAGTCATGTCTACAGTAGAATTCACCACGACCTTTGCAGGACTTTATAATAAACCTCATAAAAGGCTATTAAACCAAGATAACACTCATTGAAAACAGCTCAACTGATTAAATCAGAACTTCTCTGGTTAAATCCACACTACACATGTTTCTGTTTTACCTGTGCGGTATTGCAATGATGGTGTTATAGTTTCAGTTGGGTAACCGATTATAAAGCAAACGCAAGGTAACACTAGTATGTGGGCCTTTGTTTACGAAATGAGACAATAGTTTGCTTATTGTTAACCAGCATTCTTGAAAATGAGAATAATGGTTGTAGACTTAATACGGTTTGGAAATAATTTCTTCATATTTTTTGGTGTTATCTGTCGTTTATATATCCTTCCTAAAACACAAAAGTGCGAATATTACCTAAATTAGCTAAAAATTTAGAGCATGTTACAAAACTATATTTTCTAGAATTTCAGAGAATACTAACATACATTATTTGTAGAGGTCACGCGTTAATGGTGAAAGCACTGTGTTATTGTGTATAGGAAAACGGACAGTAACTGCAGTATGGTTACTTGACTTGACTGCTGCATTTGATACGGTGGATCACCGTATTCTGTTATCGGTTGGCGATGCCCATAGAGTGTTCCAGTCCTACCTTGAAAATCGCAGTAGTCAGGTCTTTGTGAAGGGATGCTACTCTGATAAGGTTTATCTGCCTTATGGTGTCCCCCAGGGATCGGTCATTGGCCCGATATTGTTCATCTATTACACTCATGCCACCGAGAACATTATTCGTAATGACGGCCTCCAATATCACTTCTATGCTGATGATGTCCAGCTGATTATCACCTTTAATCCTGCCATTCCGGGGGATGCAGCTTGTGCCTTGTTCAAACTTTCCAACTGTATCCATGAGCTACAAGCTTGGCTCACCAGTAACAAGCTCAAGCTCAATATGGCGAAGACTGAGTTTGTTGCTGCCTCTTCTGGATATCACTACATTAATATCAAACATCTCACTCTTTATTTGGATGGGTTGGAGATCTCTGTATCTTCATCCATAAAGAATTTAGGGGTCATTTTTAACCATGACATGAAGATGTCCAGTTATGTTGCACATTTGTCCAAAACTTTGAACTGGCAGATTGGCAATATTTGGAGGATTAGACGGTTCCTCAGTTTTGATGCGTGTACCAATGCGGTTAGGACTCTTGTCCTGTCCAAAATTGACTACTGCTCCTCCTTGCTTAATGGCATCTCCCAGAAAAACCTCACCCGCCTGCAGCTTATCCAGAACAAGTGCGCCAGACTCATTTTCAGAGAACCAAAATATACTCATACTTCTCCTTTGCTTAATAGTCTGCACTGGCTTCCAGTTGCTAAACGTGTCCAGTTCCGCACTCTCGTCCATGTTTATAAGGTTCTTGCTTCATCTACACCTGAATAGCTGTCTACACCTGAATACCTCTACTGCTGCCACTTGCCTTTCCATTCCAAGATCCCACAAGTTGGCTGGTGACAGAGCATTTTCCATCATTGCCCCTGTTCTATGGAATGGCTTGCCTTCCCACATTCGTGACTCTCACAATGTCCAAACATTAAAAAAGAACATGGAAACTCACCTATTCACCTAAATGTTTCCTCCCTCTTGCATTTTTCCTTTCCATAGCGCTTTGTTTTTTCATTTAAAAGCGCTCTCTGAATCTGTATATGTGTATTATTATTATTATTATTATTATTATTATTATTATTATTATTATTATTATTATTATTATTAGTTTGTGTTTAAATAGAATTTTCTAGGATACTTCATTTGAAAAAGTTCCAGGACATCTCCCATTCACCCTGTGTAATGAATTGATTACGTAACAATCAGACTCATCGGTATAGGCTAAATACACGTATCCACTCCTTTCGAAAGCGGCAGTGCATTTGGCATGTGTGTGAGACGAACTGTCGCGGTAGATTTCCATCATGATTTTGTTGAATGCACTTGAGTAGTCCGCCATATTTACGGTATGATACGTCATATGCACAACCTCTATAGCCGTGCATGCGCAGGTCATTGTGTACATTCTTATTTACATGATCATCATCTCGTGGCAGTGCATGCGGTTCTCATGAATATTTGGCAAACAGGCCAATGATGCTTCAATTGTATTGGCTGTGGACGGCGATATGTAAATTGAGTGATGATGTCACAGCTCATTATAGTTTGTCACTTGGTCTGTGGTAACTTGTTGTAATGTTGTGGAAGGAATGGTAGAAAAGAGATATCTCCTATTATCATCTTCTTTCATGCGTTCTTATATGCATGAATATTTGTCTCTTGTAACTTTAAAGCTGTTACGTATGTACATTTGTAATAATTCTCACAAATTAAGTTCTTGCACTTTTCAAATTTTTCTTGATTAATTTCATAACAAGCTCCTCACCTCCATATTTTTGACAAATTGATGGCATCTGTGTATTGCACGATTCCGCAACCCATCTATTAGACTTCTCCATTCGTTCCATGTAAACGCAGTCACCAGATTTACCAGACATAGGGAGTGAACTTCCTTCTGGTTGCCAAGATAATGTATTGTTTTGCTGCCAGAAGTAGCTCTTAGATAACTCGTCAAATTTGAGACCAATCCACCTTGGAGAAAATAAAGTGAATCGATAAGGTGCACACCCGCCATGTCGAAGCCACGTAATGTCAAAGGTTCACAATGTTGACATAGCGAACCTTATTTTGTATTCGATATAGCGAACCGTATTTCATATTCGACATAGTGGACCTTCGACATAGCGAACCTTTGACACAACGGTCTGTGTAAACTGAAAAAACACTTCCATCGTATCTTAGCACATAAATAAACGTAGATATGAACAACGATGAGCTCAAACATATTACCATTTTGATGTCGCCTTTGCATGTTTGTCCAAAAGTCTGACAAGAAAGCTCATTTCGTCATCGTTCAGTATTGCTGCAAGATGAGCATTACTTTCACTACACATAACTTCGGCATCAGCAAAATTGTGTTTGGAAGTCACAATAAAATAACATTGGTCGTTATGGAGATACCAATCTTGATCACATTTAACTGAAATAATAATGACAATAGTTTTATAATATATACTATAAAACATCATAAGGAGAGCGCAACAGTTTTTAGCGGTTTTACGGTAACGGTTTTAGCAATAAAATCTAAGAATAAAACAGCACCTTATGAAAACCTGATGATTTGCATTTTCATTACATCCCAGCAAACACAAAATTTTCTTAAAACGTTTATTCAAAATGTTTTAATAACATTTAAATATCGGGTTATATAAAGGTCATGAAAACATTTTTAAAACATTTTGTAAAATATTTTGGGCAAACATTATTGCAAAATATTTTGTCAATACTTAAATAACATTATGTTTAGAATGTTTTGCTTTTTAAATGTTTTATATCCTTTATTTAACCCGACATTTAAACGTCTTCTGTAAAACGTTTTGTGTTTGCTGGGATTTTTCATCATTCCGGAAGATTGATAATTTTGCTTGGGCCAAGAAAAGGCTATGTATATTATTCATTTTGATCCTTTCAACGTTACCCCTATTTTGGCAACTCGCAGCATTTGACATATTAGAGACCTTGCTTTTATTATAATAATCCGGGACAATAATATCGGCATATCACAAGAATATTTAATTGAAACATGTTTAGAAGTATAATATTAACGTATAGCTCATAACATAGGCCTAATTCCCATTGCATTGGTCATCGCCTAGAGATGTAATCCATGTTTATTCAAACTAAGCGCCTATTGTAATAAGTGTTACCAACAAACCACTTCAGCAAACAAAAGGGAGAAATTTGATGCAGTCGCTTTTACATACCCTTCTTTTGATCACCCATTGATACACTTCCCCTAGTTTAAACAACAAGACGCTGTTGGTACAGAAACCAATCTGACGTTCGCGTTGAAGTGAATTTGAGCAAGAAATCGAATCGATATTTTTGCCGTTAAAGTTCCAGTAACTTCATTCCGCAAAGTCTCTATTGTATGCGGGTACGCGGTACTTACCACGAAATTGGTACAGTAGCGGATTTCCTATACGATCTCCATCCAAAAAAGAAATCAGGCCCTGATTAAAATTGAAATCAAACATTTATTTTACATTGTAAAAATGAACAGTGTCCTTTTTTCATTATATAACAAATACATGCAAACTTTCCATTCATGACTTTTAGCTTATTTCCTTTTGATACCCCGTTGAACATTATTTCACTTTATTCGCAAATGAATTTTATATGAAACTGTTTTTACTTGGTTTCAAACATACCGAAACACCTAAAAATTCAAGTTTGCCCAATTCCTTGTAGAATATTTGGCCCATTTCAAAATCGGCATATGTAAAGTCTTCCAAGTGGCGTTGTCGGTTATCTGAGAAAGTCGTATCTTGCAAGACATCAATGGAAGCATTAAGCATCAAAGCAAGCGCCCAAGTGGCATCATATGCAAATGGAGCATATTCGTCCCGTGTATAATTGTTATTTTCAGGGCGAGACATTCTCTCTTCATATAAGGCGATGTACTGTTGGGGAGTCTGTGTTCAAGATGAGAAATGAACGTTAACAAATATCAAGCAACACTAACATTTTGAAAGAAAAGTGGTACAAACAAACATAGAAGTTTGAAATGTATCACGTTATCAAATTCCATATCAGATTTCATATTTTATATATAGAAAAGGGCGTAAAATACCTCAAATAAATCGACAAAATGGAATTCAATTTTCAAGTTGTTAATTCGAACCATGTTTGCGAAGCTAGCACTGAGCTTTATCATAATCAAACAAAAATTCTATAACGCAGAAACATTTACTAATTCTTTTGAGAAAACTAAAATTAAAATCAAAAGAAAAACATATTTTAGTTATCACTCACAAATCCAGAAACAGTTACATCCTCTCTGTGGCTCAGAAACTCCAGGTATACCATAAGGTAATTGGACGAATATAAAGCCGAAGTCATCTCTTCCACAGAACATGTCACATCTGTATCTTTTACAGTCCACCAATAATTTGCAAACCATGCAGGTATTATCCACACGTATTCTTCATTGTTCATATTCAACTTGTATGCCTGTCATAAAACATGTAATCAATAGTGATTCAAATAATAAAACATGTATAAACATGATAAAAGTAGGTAACCCGATGTGATTTTTCTCAATCCACAAAACCAACCTTTTTAAACTTAGTCTGCCATTTCAAGTTAAGATTCCCTAAGTTGAGGCATCTTTGATTATCAAAGCCAACGGGGGTATTATGAATGGTCAATAAGGTTTTGAATAATATCGTCCTTAAGGGGTACTACACCCATCACATTTTTGCGGTTTTTTGCATTTTGTGAAGAAATGAAAAAAAATTGGCCAAAGTGGTATGCAAAATGAAGGGGCAAATCTTCTCGTTATATTGGTGGCATCGGTATGAATGTAGCTTACATGCTTTTGAAGATAGAAGCCAAAAGGAGGTACATCACTCATGCTTTAAATTCACTTCATTTTGGAAAGCTTGCTATCAACGGATTTCGGTAAAATTTTGGATACGTGTTGCCAACGCATTAGAGAAATAATGTTGATATGTAAAATGGGAATAAGTGGTTCCTGATGGCTTCATGAACTTGGTGATTTTCAGTGCTCCACGTCTATCAAAAACGAACTGGTTAAAATGCTTCTATTTTCAATGTTGAGCTATATTTTGTATTTGGACACAAAATCATCAATGTGCTTTTCTTACTCTAATGAATAGGAATATTTCGCATAATGATGTTAATTTTGAGAAGCACATTGATGATTTTGTGTCCAATTTAAATGTTAGTGAAACTTAATTAAGCCATAGGTAACAGGTTACCACAACCATACTACAGCAATGTTGAAAAAAATTGCATTTCTCGTCACCTATACCCACCATATTCAATAAGACTCGTAAGCTTAAGATTTGCCGATTTTGGTAACTATTTTGTCGTTATTTTCTAATCCATTTCAACTAGGAACTCCAAAATTGATACAGTGATATAATATTTTAAGTGGATTAATATTTTTTGAGTCTTACCTATCATTGTCGCTATCCAAGGCAAAAAAAAGCAAATATATTCCATAGAATTCTGCACTCGCCACGGTATCCGAATTTTGACACGCGAATTTTGACTACAATCTATTGCGTCATAACCAGTTGCCGTGTTTTATGCATGTATATATTTAGGTATTTTTAAGCTCAAATTCTGGCGTATGGGGCAATCCCAATACGGAGCCATGGAAAAAAAATGGACAAGCCAAGACGGGCCGGGGGAAAGGAATTTGGGAAAATTGAGCAGATCGACGGGGGGAAAGCGATTTTGGTGCACATATATTAAATGGGACACGACTGATTTTTGAATAACACGCACTTTTGGAAGTCACGTCAAGGGTAGGCTACAGTATTACGCAGTCAAAATCATGAAAATTTTCCTGCACGTTATCCGGCACGCTACGTAGGCCCTACGCTCGCATTTAGACATTCCCATCTATACAATTTTAAAGGCCTTTCCAGTAATCCCAGCAAAGTGTGAAAAATTAAAATTGTTTATAATGTCTAAAAGTGAAGGATACCCCGGTAAGTCATTTAAATTGTCATTTGGTATTTTTGAAATGTAGGCCTACCGGTATAAATTTGGCATAGGATCCTATCAGCAGTAGGCCAATTGATGTAGGTGGCCTATCATATAGGCTTAGCTAGTAATCAGATTCGTGTAAAATGTCTGATGATTTTTTTCTCGGGATGAGATTTTGTCTTTAGTACTCGACGTTTGGCTAAACCACTAATACTATGACAACAAACAGGGACAACAAAGGCGATTATGGCCGGGGAAGGGAAGGGGAATGCAAGAGGTAAGAAATTTCAGTTGGTAGGCCTACACCATTTGGAAATCCCCCAGTGAGCCCCTTATCATGCTTATTGAATATTTTAGTAGTGTTATGACCCCGGGCTAGGCCTACTTTTATTTTTCCGTGTTACCTTTAAAATGTACGCCTATCATTAAATTGCGGAATTGTAGGCCTATATATCGTGCTTTACACCGCTGATTCAGTTTATATTATCGCAACTCGCCATCTGGGGCGGTGAATTGCTTTCCCCATGCCAACAAATCTTTGCCCTCCCCACTTTAACATGCCAACCCCTCTATCGACATACCAAAACATTATCCCCCTACACCTAGGCCTACATGGCAGCCGGTATTCAGTTTTAGGCAGGCCGAGAAGGGGCAAGCCGCAAGTTTTGGCACGTAGGCCTATATTATTGCAAAAGCCAAGTATTAATATACCCCGGGGTATAGGCCCTAATAGGTCTACTATTATTTAATATGTTCACTTTTTCTACTCACTTTATTAGGGCCTACCATTTAAAATGTCTAAAATTGCGGAATTGTTAAAATGTCTTAAATTGCGGAATTGAGCAAATTTCTCATACGTCCAGTGCCGTAGGCCCCTACATAAGGGGGCAATGGGGGAAGCTACCCCCCCCCCTGTGGGAAGTCCGCCCCCAGACTAAATCCTCCAGTCTCGAATATACGCACGGCCGTTGCACTGTGCTGTATACGAGCCGCCGCCATGTTTGTCCGCCATTTTGCGAGTGAGAGGCCAGGGACTCAGGCTAAGTCCGCCCCCCCCCCCCTTGGATGCGGTGGCCCTGAAGAATTTTACTAGGGTCTTTTTTGTACTTTTGAGCCTATTTTGTTTCGTCACAAATTCCCCTTGAATGAGGGTTTCCCTTTCACTCCTTTGCCCCCCCTTAAAATTCCTAGCTACGCCCATGATCCCCCATGACGCCACTTAACGGGGGAGGAAGAAGCACAACATACATTTCTTGATTTTATCAGGGATTTTACCAAGAGAAGGTGCTAGGCATACATGCTCATGTTTGAATCTGGCAACACGAGAACTTTGAGCTTCTGCGGTAGTCTTGTAGCCGTCCGGCCCTGTTCAGTTTTATACACGCATTTGAATATGAATTGTTTTGCGCACTTACTTAATGTTTATGGAGCACATTTTCTTCATTAGTTTGTCAAGTTGATGTCAAATGTTCTATTCTATATTATTTGGCAATAGTGGTTTTTTGCCTATAGTATGTCCAAACATGGTCCAATGTTGTAATTTGTTGTTTTTTGATCGCAAAGGTCGGATATTTTTATTCCCGATTTAACTGTGCACCCGCCCGAGGGCTTCGCAAGGGTTCAGAATTCGGCGAAAGTTTGACGGTAATTTTGCCTTTTTTGACACTAAAACGCATTCGATCCTTAATTTTATTTCAACAACATTTTTGATTAGGTAGCATAATGAGGCGGCTACCAACTTTTTTCCCAAATCTTAAAGAATTATTCTCAAATGTCTGACCTGTGTATTTCCTATTGGTAATACAAATTGACGTGTCAGCCCTAAATATACATAGGCAGGTCGTATTTTGGACCGGTAGCGAGTCTAATACGTACTGTATATGTGAATATCGATGAATGTTAGAAACGGCAGAAACCGGTTGTGAAGAAGACTACGTGGATCGTATAAGCGTCCTTACCAACCAGTCAACTTTAAGACAAATAGGTGAAAAATGACACTTTAACGACGTTCTTTCATATTTTTTTTATTTCACATGATCCGTGCATATATCGCCTAGTTATAAATGAAAAAATATTTTTTTAGACCAATCAAACCAATATATGGGTGTAGTACGCCCTTAATCTTGCATTTGTAAGATTAAATTAAATTAAATGGAAATTCGGAAAATTGAAGAAAACACGCTACGTGTATTATAAATGTAGCGAATATCACTAAACAGTAATAGACATATGGACATGGCAGCCTTAATACATTCTGATGTGTAATCGATCAGCAAGGGCATTCAATTTATTTAAATGATTAAAGTCAGATGGGCGACAAAGAAGTGTACATCTACAGCTAAGTTTGTGTTATAGACTTGAGACCCGCACAAACACACCTTTGGGATACACGGGAACAATGGTGTCACTTTCTCAAGTAAGGCGCTTACGCATGACTTTCAATTCATCAATAATTGACAATCACCTATATGCTATCAGGTCAGTAACCAATTTAATGGCTGAACCCTTTTAGCTCCTTTTGTTCGAAACAATGGCACGACATTTACGAAACCCTGCGGAAAATCAAATCGGCACCAAAGGAATGATGATGCGTTACGTAATCTATTTTCTCTCCACGTTTATTATAACCACCTTGCATAAAACAGTCTCAATGGGGCAGCACTGCAGTACCAGACAAATACTAGGGCATCACCGGGTGATAGTCGAATTAGAGCAGTCTTGATTTTTCACTCGGCAACAGCGGTTCTCGGACTATTGCACAGACGTGAAAATATATTTTCTTATTTGTGGCCTATTGTTATTAGTCAAAAAAGAAAACGAAAACCAGAAAAAGTAATCAAGACTACTCTCTCACACATGCCATGTATGGTTAATTGAAGAATAGTCCCAAATATTAAATAAAAAAGACACGCTTACCTCGCAAAGCACCTTTCTAGCCATACTTTCATACATGTACATGATTATGATCTTCGCATCGTGATGCTGAAAAGAAAGCAATGTACATATCGTTAGCATGGTTAGATTTAGAAAGTTTATTTCGAGGACTGTTAAATATTAACAATTTTAAAAATATCAAATTTTGATAATCTGTCATAAAATTTGTATTATATCGCGAGTTTCAAAAAATCAGAATTATTTGATATCAGAAGGACATTCCTCGTATTCAGAATGCAATTCTATACGTCTGGTGTACTCTCAGCTCGTACAAAAACATACTGTGCAAACGTTGATATCCGTCTTGTGTTACTCGCGTGTAAAAACGCAGTAACTCGTAATATCAGTTCGGGGGCACTCGTAATTCACGGACGTCTCTGATTTCAAAGACGGGTACGTCGAGCTTTGTTGACAGCTGGGCACTCGATGCAGCACATCGGAACGAAGCTGGGTGTATTAGAATAAGCTTATCCTGTGTTTAGCAAATATCTACCTGTGCAAAAATTATATCTATCTGTGCAAATTCTGACAAATGGTCTTAGAACACACTTAGATTGCAATGGCCAAAATCAAATGTTTTGAAGTAAAAAAATCTCAAGAGTACCCGAGCCTGCGCTCTAATTCATGAATTGGATAGTATATTAGCAGACACTCAACTTGGGCTAGCTACAACCATGATAAGGCCTACTCACAAAATTATTCCCACCGCGCCGGCACCTTCACCAAAATTACTAATATCGTTTGCGACTGGGTTTTGAAACTAGGGCGCATGTGATTTATGAGACGTCTCTGAAATATGACACTGTTATGTTGCATGACGCTTCAAGAGTGTTTGATATCAGAGACGTCCGTGAATTATGAGTGCCCCCGAACTGATATGGTACATGCTACTTGTTTGTAGATACAATATCTGTAAATAAGTACACCATAATCCACCTTTTTAATTTGAAGGCAGATATTTTGTGTAAAACGCAATACCAACAAGGAAGTAACGTAATAGCATAGCAGATAATGTGCTTAGAAGTACACTTTTGTTTAAGTAACTTTGAATCAGCCTGATCATAAGTCAAAACGCACTATCTGCTTGTAGTTAACAGTCCAGAGTTTTCCTTTGGGAACTCAAGATTATTAGTATATTTCCATTAAGCTTACCTTCAAGTTTGCTACGCTATTTGCAGGATTTTTATCAAAAACCTCTGATGAAACTATGGTGATGTTATTCTCCTTAAGATATCCCGCTAGGTGTTCAATAACCTTGCAGGGAAAACGGAAACATAATTATATTGAGTAATGTAATCATGACGCTCATCTCATAAGGCGGGTCGGAAGAGAAATATTTAGACAAATACAACTCACACACAAGAGAAATGTTATGTGTTCTGTAAAGGAAATCCCAAGCCTTGATCAAGGAGCTTCATTTCCGTTCCATGTGCATGATATTTCTTGGGAGAGGTAAAACGCATAAAACTTCGTTTTGATATATTATTGACCTTAACTAAAGAACCCCAAGACCTATGGAAATATAAATTATATAAAATATAGACACAACCTATCTCACGCATGGGACCGGGCCATCAAGACGATCCCTAGCCGTCTCAAGTGTCACATGACCAGTCCAGCGGGTCAGTTGCCTGACGAAGTCTGATGGTTTCAGACGCAACGTAGCAAGTTGCAAAAAATGTAAGTTCCAGTATTTGATTTAATTCAAAACTTTGTGATTTTAACGACTGGATGACTGAGAATATTCACTATTTTATAAATTGTTGGCTTACTTGACTCATTTCTTAAAAGAGCAATGTATATGTGTTATTATTAGGAATTCGTCGTCGTCGTTGACATGCTCACCAGGTTGACTTCTGACAAATTCATTTGTTTTGTGATCTTTCCATGAATTCTCAGCATATTTTGCCAGCACCACATTTCAAAGGCTTGAATCCGGGATCTGACTGTCCTTCCGACAGCCCATGTTTTAGATCCATATATAGCAATTGGAAATACCACGGCATTCATGATGCTTATTTTGGTTACTCTAAACTCCTCTGTCCAAATGTCTTTAAGAGCAAAGGGCAGATGTTCTTGCCATGGCCATGCGACTTCTGATTTCTTGACCGCTGCCTCCTTCGTCAACATTGAGTGACCCCTATGTCCTCTCCATGAACCTTTAACGGCTGGTCTGCTTTACCTCCACAAATCATGATCTTTGTCTTTTTTACATTAAGGAACAGTTCATACTCCTCACTAGCTTCCTTTACTCTGTTTATTGGGTCATGAAGTTCAGTTGCTATTCTTGCAATGAAGGTGGTGTCATCAGCGTACCTAAGGTTATTTATTCGTCTACCTCCGATTCATACCATTCCGTAGGATCCATCAAGTGCAAATCTCATAATATACTTTGCATAGATGTTAAAAAGATAAAATACATCCCTGACGTACTCCTTGGTCAATTGTACACCATTCTGAGTCTCCATACTCAGTTCTTACTGTGGCTTTCTGTCCTTGGTACAAAGATTCTATCAAGTCCACCACATGTGCAGAGAATCCCATTTCCTTCACGATGTGCCATAACTTTGCATGCCAATTATGCTTTCCATAATAATTATATGACAATGTAGCTTTTTTAGTAAATGGGTAAAACTGGAAAAAAAATACTGGCTGCTGCTATCCCACTCGCCTTAATTAAACACGTAAATGCTAATTCTACGGTAACAATATTCATATCGCTAATCTTTTCTTACGTTGTATTCGAGTATATCTCGCAAGAACCAGGTAAGATGCATCCAAGTAAGATGCATCTTTTTTGCCATTAGGTGTAAAGAGTTCATTCTGTTAAATCAATGTGTTTATCCTTCACTGATCCATTAAGGGTATACGATGTATTGTTGGTCGAAGCATCTTGCGAATGGTAGTGAGCTTTAGCAAAATTGCACTGCTCAATTCATAGCGAGCGTGTAGAAGAATTCAATTATCACAGATATACTTTTGTAGGTCCTATGGTGCTAGAGTTATGTTGTAAAGAGGGCTAAAACAACAACACTTTTGTAAAACGTACATAACTCATTAACAACAATAAATTAAGCAAGTTTTCAAAGTATATGATGTAGAATGAACTTTTGCAAAACACCAAAGTGTTATTTTTCAATAATATACGCTCGTATTGATTCAGATAATGAAAATCGGTTTTTTTTTGGCTGCTTCGACCAACAATACCACGTATACCCTTAAATACTTTAAACACAACACTGCAAAAACAGTGTTTAGCGATTAAACACTTTTCTAAACACAATTTTGCTATCACTTTGTAAACATGTTTAGAAGCTAAACATCATGTGTCATATTTCTGAACATTGGTCAGTGATGGTGTTTTAAATTTCTAAACATCTGACATCCATATTCTAAACATAACGTTTCTAAACACATTCTTGCCATCACTTTCTAAACACTGTTTTTGCAGTGTATCGTGTCTATGGAGAAACCCATACTGGTTCTTCCTAAAATCTGTTTTATATAAATTATGGTCATCATAAGTTCTTAATAAATTTCGTATTAATTCCATGGTTAAAACCATGTACATACCAATAAAAAAAGGTCACGATTCTCCTGTATCAAACCAACTCTCTTCCATTTGAATTCATTTATCGTTGAGACACGAGATGGATTATTAGATAAAGCATTGATAGTGGTACGGTAGAAAAGAGGATACTTCTTCTTGTTAGCAAGTTCTGGTGATCCTGCTGAATAAGAAACCTATAAAACACGGAAAAAATTATACACGATTAAGATATTTGAATGAGTGCGAAGTTCTTGATGCACTGTTCTTTTCAGAGCCACGTTTCTCCAACACACTTGTGAAATGCCAGGTGATACAATTATCTACAATCCTGGCGGAAATTCGTTGAAAATGCACATTTAGCTTGCAGTCTCCCCTTGGGGGAGTATAATGTAGAAATGATGATGATGTTGTCCAAATCAACATTGCAATAGGGGAGCGGGGATTCCGGGGAAGGATGTTGGCCAAGTAGGTCTAATCAAAGGATTGGGATACATACTTTTTTTTTTATCCCAAAAGAATTTTTTTCTCACGGTTGTTTGATCACATCAATTATTAATTTTTCTAACAAAACATTATATAATGTTCAATTCTAAACCTGAATAATACCAACCAGCTATCACACTAGTAAACTGCACATACACATATATTTTGTAACAATTTTTAACATAAATTTTCGATTCTGTATCAAATTATTAATCTTTTCCTGCTTTTTTTGTGGTAACTTTAATTCTATAAATTGCACATTTGTGTGCAAATTGAGGGCGCTATTTAAATATAATTATTTTAAATTTAAATTAGCCAAATGATATGAGTTATACCTTACATTTCATGATAAAAACTTTCTTGAAAATTCCCTTTTCATTTGTTAGTCTTTTTGCTGATGTTCTAATACCATTATACAAGTGTCTACCCCTTGTTAAGATGCAAACACGATTTAAGATACATAGCGCCATCATTGTTCAACATTTCTTTAAAAAGGACACAGCATTACATGCCATCAAACAATCTGAAGGTACCAAAAGGTTGCCAGAAAACGTTTAAATGTCGGATTATATAAAAGGTTAAACGTTTTCATAACATTCAAAGACAGTTTTTCATAACTTACTGCAAGTATTCTAACATAATGTTATATGTTATTGGCCTGCCAGAAAATCTTTAACACTCCCCTTGCACATGGCAATTTTTTGGGATCCCAATTTGCATAAAAATTAAAATTGTATAAATCCCTTAAAAGTGAAGGATAAGTCATTAAAATTGTTATTAGGTATTTCTGAAACGAAACGAAAAATTTGGGCCAAAAAAGAAGGAAACGGCATTATCGACAAAGTTGGCCCATTGAAATGCATGCAGCTAATTTATAAACTAATAAATTATAAATGTAAAATGTCTTATTTTGTCTTTCGTAAACGGCTTTCGGCTGAACCACTAGCAGGCTATGTTAGGATATCTATGACAATGACAAAGGTACCAAAATCTGAATTTTGATGATTTTTACGATCGTCTGGATGAGCAAATCACTGAATGGGCCTTTAAGCGTTTCTGTACTGTTTTCCTAAGCGTTTTTAGACCGTTTTATTTAAAAGGTGATGATCCCAATAATATGTGCCCAAATTCGCTTGCAGCTCCCGCTTGCGAAAAAATTCTCCCCCCCCCCCCCATTTTACCCATTTTACCATTTGTACCCGTAATACAGTGTAGTAATAATTATTTTAGCGACTAATTTTGAAAATTAAGATTAGAGAGTAAATGTAAGCAAATATGCTTAACCCTCGACCTATTAAGAGGGGTTATCCCAGCAAACACAAAACGTTTTCGACATCATTCGCAAAAGGTTATAAAAGGTTGTCAGAAAACGTTTAAATGTCTGTTTATATAAAGGGTATATTAAGAGTATAAAACGTTTTCATAACCTTAAAAAACATTTTTTGATAATCTACTGCTCAGCAAACAAAATTGTTTTACAGAAAACGTTTAAATGTCGGGTTATATAAATGGTATAAAAACGTTTTAATAACATTCCAAAAACATTCTTGAAAACTTGATACAAAACTTTCTAAACAGAATGTTATTTTGGAGTTGAAAAAATATTTTGCGAAAAATGTTTGCCAAAATATTTTCAATAACGTTTTAAAAACGTTTTCATGACATTTATATAACCCGACATTTAAATGTTATTAAAAGGTTTTGAAAGAAACATTTTAAGAACATTTCTGTGTTTGCTGGGTTCAAATATTTCAACATAATGTTATTTAAGTATTGACACAATATTTGGCAAAAATGTTTGCAAAAATAGTTTACAATAACATTTTTTGAAAACATTTCAAAATATTGTTGTAGTGTGTTTTCATACAAAACGTTTTAAATGATCTTTATATAACCCGACATTTTAATGTTATTAAAAGGTTTTACCTAAACCAAAAGCCAAAATATAACTTATTTAAAACGTTTTTAAAACGTTTTTTGTGTTTGCTGGATATTACCTCCACTCCCAGGTTTTGCAAGGGCATGCACACTTTATGACGTCATTGCGACATTATGTTCGTACTTATTTTGGTATCACTGGACAAAGGAGACCCGTAGCTATAACTTTGTAGCAAATATAACAGTATATGACGTTTAATACAGAAAACTATAGTGGGCACCACCACCCCTCCTATATTCGTAATTTGTATTAAAATTGACGCGGGTTAAAGGTGCCGGGAATAAATCGTAAATTTGATGATCACTTACCGTGATTAGATTCCAGTAATGTGCGACATCCGCTATCGCCTCAGCGTCTGTAGAACACGGAGGACCTATAACAGCGATCTTCTGAGGCTCGTGAAAAATTTGGTGAAATAACATTCGCGTTCCAAGTCCAGATTCACACTGTAAGATAAAGAAATTATAAAGAAATTATATCGAATTGTTGCGGTTAAACAACCGTGATATTTAAGTGATATTTTGAACAAATAATGAATACGCTTACCATTCTGCAACACTTTCCGGTACCCATGATCATCTGCTGAGACCAAACATTTTGGCTGAAAACAATCCCTTCCTTTCATTTGTGTACAAAATATATCTCAAACTAGTGGCAAATGGTGGTCATAGACCACAAATCTAGCTGGGGCATGTTGGTCTTGTGGAGGTATCTGACCCTGCAAAGTGTTCCAAAAATGTTCCCCTGGTCATGAAGTTTGTTTGTCACCGAGATTGAGTCCCGTACTTCTTACAGATGTCCAGAAAATGCAACTTTAAGATTTGACCCCAGATGACCTTTCATCTGACCCCTGCAAAATGTTCCAAAAATGTTCCCCTGGTCATCAAGTTTGTTGTCACCGAGTTTGAGCCCCACACCCCTTATGTCCAGATAATGCAACTGTAAGATTTGACCGCCTAAATGACCTTTGACCCCAATTCTATGAACAAGCTATGTATGAAGGTATTTGGTTATATACCAGAAATGCCCATTTAATGACCTTTGACGCCAATTCTGTGTACAAGCTATGGGGCCTCAGTATAGCCGATGCATATGTGCAAGTGACCAAGTGACGTCATTGTGCTATGTAATATGTGGCAGAAGCATTTTGAAGGTATTTGGTTATATACCAATAATTCTGTTTACACCCTATGGGTACTGGATATAGCGGATCATAGAGCGGATACATATGGTCGAATCCAACCAAAAGTGTCCACGGGCCAAAAATAAAATTCCGAAATAAAAATGTCTCCACAATTTTTTCCTTTTGCCCATTGATTGATGACATATTGACCTTATAGGAACCAATAGTGCCATTACTAATCTTGAAAAATAAACCCAGGACGTGTGATAGTAAATGTGATATCAAAACCCAATGTTACCTACGAATACCACTAGGATGCTTTCACTATCGCAATACTAATCAACCTAAAACAAATGGAATATTCCCATTAACGCTTTTTTCGTGTAATGTAGACCACAGGGTGTCAGGAAAATGCTAGCTCAACCAGAAAATATTTGTTTTATTTTTATAACGCGATCAATATGATCTTAGTCAATTTATGCTAGTTTATTTTTGAAAATGAAGTTTAGGTCAGTTTCTGTATTTTATTTATCAAATGAGTATGAATCAATTTACACATTGTATAAGAACGAGTAGGATATATGTTTTCAAGAATATTAGGAATTATAAGCATACACCTAACGCTTTATACAATGAAAAGGTGAACAAACCCGGGTATTCGTAGGTAACATTAGCGATTTAACAATATCTATATTGAGTTTAGAGGTTTGAAGTTTGCTATTATGGTAATGAATTAATGAAATGGTAGTTTTTAGATCTCTGTCAGATGGTACGTCCAGATGAATAAATGCTATTACCTTAGATCAAAAATTTTTGATGCTTTTAGCAAGATTTTGACCACTTCATTTTGATATACAAGTAGTTAATCAGTAATTTTACATAATAAATAATTGTTGAATGAATCCGTATATGGGCAATAATAGTGTCCTGGGGTACCGCTTAAAGTTTTTGACAATTAATTTCCACTGGTAGCGACATTTCATTACACATGTCATGTATTATGCTGTATTCGTAAGTAACATTTCAGTATTTGTAGGTAAGAATTAGACTTTTGGTGGATATCCCAATCAAAACTTCATTTTATAAAGCACTTTGAATGTATCATTTTCTTTATGTGCGTTTATTGATACTTTAGACCCTATCATGTATTAATAATGTCGGTTCACAGCGGTTGAAAGAGTATTGAAGTAAGAAACAAAGGCACTAAAGTGACTTTAATTTGCTTAATTGCACACAACTCGCTTAAAACCGTTATTGCAGACTTGTGAAGTCCATCTTGGAGTAAGTTACGTCTTGTGGCCTTTCGTTTGAGGGCAACTACAATTAGCTTTATACCAGGGTCCATCATTATGCTGTCTAGATCATGAGACAATGAGAACAGCCGTTTTTTCCATGGTATTCGTAGGTAACCTTAGCGAAAACGTCAAAAGTTACCTTCGAATAAATCAATTTGGATCAAATTACTCAGACGCCAGAAGGTCGGTAAACATTTAAAATGAAGCACACATGACAGTTGACAAATCCAAGTATTTATCTCCTTCTAATCTTCTTTGAATCTGATTTTTCTTTCAAATGAGCAGACCGTCGTCTATTTCAGTACATATTTTTCAACAATTAAGCCGTATTCAGTTTTGCATGGTGGTCATGTATGTGAATTCGCAACTTTCATTGACATATGATTTGATAGCAAACATACAGGCCTTCGTTATGTACCAATATGGGCATTGGCATGAATGGCGGTGTTTCACAATACTGTCATGATGTCAAATTGTATTCGTAGGTAACATTCGGTTACCGAAATTTACCTACGAATACTTGCTTTTATTGTTGACATCTCAGAAATATTTAAACGCAGGCTATTGAAACTTGGTGGAAATAAAGAGTGTATTACCCTGCACCTATTGCTTAACTATTGTTTACTATTCTCTCACTTTGTGGAAATGACACAGCTTTTAACATGTATTCGGAGGTAATGCATATTTGTTACCAAACCTACCTTTGTGCCATTTAGAATTTCTGGCAGCTAAACACAATAATAAAGATGCCCGAAAGCAATGCATTTCAGTATTGGACATATCAAAGCTTGTATCAATTGCGCATTTATTAGTGATTTCCATTTTTAAAGATATATCTAGTGCTATGAAAAATTGTATTCGTAGGTAATGTAAAAAAATACCACTCAAAAAATGATCACAAAAAATTCATAATTATGTACAAATATGTGAAAAATTGAACAGGCAATCTTTGAATACACGCCTTTCAGGAAATCAATTTAGATTCAATCCAATGACTTCTTTTCATAACTGATTTAGACGTTTTTAAAAATACTTTAAGAAATATTTTGAAAAAATGGGTAAAAATAGCATGTTTTGGGGTCTCTGTGTCTAAGTTTTTCACAGAAGGGGTCTTATTATATATGGCGCGAAGCGTATGATCAAGGCGAATAAACACAATACAAAAACGAATGCCAATTGATTAATACTTTTAAGTTATGGCCCTGAACATGCCGTGTACACTTTTCGTTGGATTCGACCATATGTGCTAGTGACGTAATTGTAGGGTGTAACATGCAGGAGGAGAAGCATTTTGAAATTGTTGCCAGAAGAAGAAGCAGAATCGGATAGCATTACAGTACCTAGCTAGGGGGTGTAAACCCTCAGCTAGGTAAATAACTTCCGACTAGCTATAAAAAAAACCAATGTTCATCATCTGCACCTTATAATATCCACAACAACAGTGAACTTCTGAATGGTGAAATAGTGGCTGACATCTTGGAGGTCAGTGAAATTAGAGTTGTGACTGTTCCAATATTATGTGCTGGGTTGCAGCAAGGGGTGGTTTTTATTATCCAATTGGGTAATCAACTTCCAGCTGCAAGTCTGATTCTACTTTTGATCTCTGTTCTGACTATAGTATACTTCCATGATTATATGTGACATAGCATTTTGAATTTGTTATGTGACCTCTAGTTTATGAGTATGAGTTTTTTTGTACCCAAATTGTCAAAGGTTATTCAATGAATATACAAATATATTGGGGTTCAAGAACTGTGCCCTGATAGATGAGCAAAAGGACATGTGCATTTTCACTTTGTTGGCAACGGAAGACCAACACAAAAGATTATAATACCTAGGTGGAGGTGTATTACCTACGAACTAAATTTTCCTATAAACCACGCCTATGTAACAAAGTCAAGCTCAGGTCTATGTCTATACCATAACAAGGTGTCGTCAGAAGCAGGAAAAAGAACTTTTCATTATCGAGGCGAGGTGTTACAGCGTGGAATGAGATGCCACAACATTTAAGGTTAATAAATTACAACTCATGAACTTGTTCAAACGGGCACTTAATATTTTGTAAAATGTATATATGAAAAATGTAAATAATGCGCCAAAGTTTTACTTTATGACTTTTAAAGATTGATGTATATATTTTGATGTATGCTTCTATGTTTTGAATGTTTGTGTTATTAATTATTTTACATATATTATGTTTTATGACCCAGTGAATATATGTAAATAACTAGCCAAGGTCTTTACTATGATTTTAATGACTTTAGATATTATTTGATGTATTGTTTGTTTGTTTACCCAGGTTGGTCCGTGAGGGACACATGCTAATATATGTAGGCTAATAAATATGCATGCTGGCCTAGATAGCTTTGATAAACAAAGCAAGAAATGGAAGAAAATAGCTAGGAAAAAGAGAAAAGAGAGAAGGCCACTCCCAAACACATTCAATTGTACAATTTTACTCTCAGCCCTTACTTCGTGAGAAAGGAAACTGGAATTCCGATCTCAAGCCCCGATGCAAAGGCTAATATATGTTGATGTATGTTTGGATGTTTTGAGTTATTAATTATTTTATGTATACTAGTATTACATGTATATTTTATGACGTTGAGAAATGTAAATAACTAGCCAACGTCTTTTATTTTATGACTTTAATGACTTTTGATATTTGATGTGTTTTGATATATGTGACGTGTCATGTCAAAAGGAGACACTTTTGGGCAGGATCGTAAATGGACAAATATCCAAAAATCTGGCCCGGGGTGATTTTTTTCACAATTTGGGTTTGTTGCGAATTTGTGATGTTATGAATGTTAAAAATATTGTCTGATAGTTTCAGACCGGAATATAACTGGCATCTTGTATTTTTTGAGACATTTTTCAAGGTAATTCCTATTCTCAACATTGTCAATAATATTTTTAAAGGCCGATATCTCAATTTCCAATTTTATAATACCATAACTTACGAACTCAATATCTTCGCTTAGGAATGTCCGATTTCATTGGGGAAAATGGTATTGTGGAGCAAAATATCTCTACATTTAAGATATGTAAAAACCTCAAAATTGATAACCTGCCCAAAAGTGTCTCCTTTTGACATGACACGTCACATATGGTTCTATTTGGATGTTTGTATTTTTAATCATTCTAATATGTATAATTCTACCAATTACTATGTACTTTATATTTTATGACATGACACAGGGCCCCTGTAATAGCAGATTTATATGAAGGGTAACCCTGTATAAGTATGGTTTTAATAAACAAATAAATAAATAAATAAATAAATAAATAAATAAATAAATAAATAAATAAATAAATAAATAAATAAATAAATTCATGATTGACAACTAAAAAATCGGCGTGTCGTTCGTATTCTCCGCTGTCAGTTTCTTATCCACTCACTACCATTAGGAAACGAATTTGGAGAAAACCTTTTGTTAATAAAATCTGGGTGGCTCACGCTCCAGTAATTTCAGATGATTGAGCTCAGTAATACATCAAAGAATGTTTTTCAATTCATGAAAACAAATAGATAATCAGCTTATCGGATTAAAAGGGAAGGTCTTGCTGCTCAGCGAGTGTTTGTAATTATCAAAAGGTTTTCTCCAAATTCATTCTCTAATGCGTCCTCGCAAAAGCTTTGTGTTGATAGCCAGTGGCATCAAGCTCACGGTTGAAGAGACGGAAACGATCATGAGGTAGGTTTGATTCACCAGTCCTTCAACTGTTAGGCACGGTCATTTTTGTTCCGCCATGGTTAATAATTTTGAGATCGGGAATTCGGGGCCCGGGGACTCGGGCTAGATCATCACGTGATAACGATTTTTAATCACCATCTTGGTTTAATATCAAAACATTGTGAGTAAACTTGCACGTTGCGCTGAACGAAAAGTTGACAAATTACATGGGTAGAAGTGTAGCGATTGCTGAATTGGTGATGCGGGGAGTTGTTGTAAGTTCTTAGAGACAGGACAGGACAGGACAGGTTCATATTTAAATTTGAAAATGCTGAATTAAAGTCATTATGGCGCAATGAACGTGCGATTACGTAATGTGTTATGGCAAATTGCAATAAGTACAATGAAATAATGAGTAGGGCGGGCTTCTTCTTCGTCTTACGTAACAGTATTGTTCTCCAAAAAACCCGGTTGCTCTACCTATGGCGCTCTAGCTGAAATACAGCAAGATAATGTAAGATAGTTAAGTGGTGGGGTATGAACGTTTGGACAGTATTTATTGTGGGACATTAGAGCACATCGGACATATCGAATTGCATTCTGAATACGAAGAGTGTCCTTCTGATATCAAATAATTTTAATTTTTTGAAATTCGTAATGTAATACACATTTTATGGCAAATGATTAAAATTGATATTTTTGATATTTAACAGTACTCGAAGTAAACTTTATAAATCTGATGATTTATACTTGAACTGTATGTAGGTGGGATGAAAAGCCGACGATCAATTGAAAATTTTGACCTTTCGTATTGAAGATATGGATTTTTCCCCAAAACACCAAAAAAATTAGGTCTTTTGGGAAAAATCCATATCTTCAATATGAAAGGTCAAAATTTTCAATTGATCGTCGGCTTTTTCCTCCCAGCTACATACACTTTAAGAATATATTATTAGATTTATAAAATTTACTTCGAGGACTGTTATATATCAAAAATGTGAAAAATATCAAATTTTAATAATTTGTCATAAAATTTGTATTATATCGTGAATTTCAAAAATTGAAAATTATTTGATATCAGAAAGACATTCTTCGTATTCAGAATGCAATTCGATATGTCTGATGTGCTCTCATGTCCCACAAAAAATACTGTCGAAACGCTCAAAACGCTCATTCCAGATCCCTTAATGTAAACCTGTATTTTAACTAGAGTATCTCGAGCTAGGGCCGGGGCATAGTTATTGTAAGCTTTTATGGTACGGTATATCTTCCGGCAAATGACCGGATATGTCAAGCAGGTGCATATAAAGCGCGGTATGGATCACTGAGTATCGATCACGCGAGTATACAAGTATGTACGAAGGTCGTTCCCCGGATTTTGACAGAAATTAAAAACCTCGGTCGAGGTTTTCCTAAGTTTAAAAAATAACGGTTAGTTAATGAAATAACGGTTAGTTAATGAAAAAGAAAGTGAAATTTAGCAACGCGACGAGGTTTGATATTTCCACCCCCACTCTACTTCAATAAGAAACGTATATTACATTTACACATACTCTATAAACTACATAACATGACGTAGGCTATACGAGGGTTGGTCAATAATATCCCGCAACCATTATTTACCTCCGCTCATGCATGACTTAGATGACTGTTATTTACGATCAATAAAGTTTTGATAACAAATTTCAAGCGAAACTAGGGGCTCGAAGTAGAGGTTTGTTTAAAATGCCTTCCATTTTTGTCATGTTAAATTAATATCTGGGGTTACAGGTAGGTAACTCTCTGAAAACGGTTATGTATTGTTTATGATATGTGTGGTTGCACCTACTTCAATTTTTGTTTCTTTTGAAATTGTGCTGTCAAAAGGAATAGGCCACAGTGTGTGCAGTGTATGTGTACATGTACATGTTAGTTCTTTTATCAGGCTTTTGCAATTTATGATGGGTATATACCAATCAGGGTTACACATACATGTACAGTGTGGTCTAAAAAAAGAGACTGTGTTTCACTCATGTTTACACTCTTTTTTTATTAATGGAGTATGAATGGTTTGCGTATAGCATGACCCCATTTACATTTTTTTCTCCCTAATTGTCAAGAAAACTTATCTCATTTTTGATACCAGAGTTTGTGTATTAGTAGGCTAAGCATTAATTTTCCTTGTTTCTGCAGAAAGGATTTTTCTCCCTACCGTGTGTTGACCATTCAATCAGGTCCCCACTGCCTCGTGCCGGAGGCATTCTTTTCCCCTTTGTTTTTGTTTTTTTTTTTCCTTTGAACTTCAGCGAGCATGAGAACTCCAGCAGAAGTTAGAAATCAAAATTTCTTCTGGTTTTTATTTATTTATAGTGGATATTTTGTATGTGGATATATAGACAGTAAATGTAAGAATGTGTCATTAATAGTGTGTGAAATGTTTTGCAGCTGTGTTTTTGTGAAATTGTGGAATGCATGTACAGGTACATGGGGAAAGTATACAATGAGTCGTGTAGTTCTTTTTATAATGAACAATGCAGTCACTTAGTCCAAAAGTTAATCTCTTTTCTTTGAATGTTAAAGGCATCAGAAGTTCTGATAAGCGAAGAAAATTGTTTCATTGGCTAGGTAATAAACGTTCTGATATTTATTTTCTTCAGGAGACTTACAGTACTGAAAATGTTGAGAAATATTATAAAATTCTTTGGGATGGTGAAATGTTCTTATCTCATGGGACAAATCATAGCAAGGGTGTTGCTATTGTATTGAATAAAAACCTTGATTAAGTTGTTTCAAAGTATATTGATGATGATGGGAGATATATTATTCTCGACATTAAAGTGCAGGAAGTTCCTATGCTTTTAGTCAATGTTTATGCGCCATGTAATAAATCTAGTGATCAAGTACCTTTCTATGAAAAACTGTATAACATTTTGTCAGATTTGAATGTTGATGAGAAATTTATTATCTTAGGTGGTGATTTGAATATCATTATGAATTACAACCTTGATAGATTTGGAGGAAATGTACATCAAAAGGTTAAGGCGTTTGATGCAGTCGTTAAAATTATGAGTCACTTTGATTTGAATGATATTTGGCGCATCCGCAACCCAAACCTAAGAAAATATACGTGGCGTCAATTGAATCCCCTTATTCAAAGTAGACTCGATTACTGGTTAATTTCGGATAGTTTACAAGATTTTACAAGAGAGTGTGACATAAAACCTGCAATTCATACAGATCATTCCGGTATTTTGTTAAATTTAGATTCTAAAATATCTGATAAGCATGGGCCCTCATACTGGAAGTTCAATGACTCTTTATGTGAGGATAATGTTTATGTAAATGACCTTAGAGAAAGAAATGTTGAATGGTGCCGTAAATATAGTGATATAACTGATGATAGAGTGTTTTGGGAACTGATTAAATTTGAAATTCGCAGCTATACTCAGATATATTGTAAGAAGGTGGCTAAAGAAAGAAATCTCCGTTTACATGATTTGGAAAAGAAATTCAAAGAGGGTGAGGATTCTCTCAACTCAAACCCTTGTGAAGAAACAAAATCTACTTGGGAAAATTTAAAGTCTGAGATCAAGGAATTTTATGATCATGTAGCCCCAAGGTGTTTTTATTAGATCAAGGGCAGACTGGATGGAAAAGGGTGAAAAGAACAATAAGTATTTTCTCAATCTTGAGAAAGCCCATAAGAATAAGAGTACAGTGAGAAGTATTGTATTAGATGATGGGACAGAGTGTTCTGATGAAAAAGTCATTCTTAGTGAAATTAAGAAGTTTTATTCATCTCTGTATTCATGCAAGAAAGTTGAGTTAAATTCACCTCGAGCGGATTCTTTCATTAAAAGCGAGCACATTCCAAGACTGAATGATGATGATAGGAATATTTGTGAAGGGAACTAACCAATATTGAGTGTTATAAGGTGTTAAGTAAAATGTGTAATGGTAAAGCCCTGGAAATGATGGTCTATCGGTGCAGTTCTATAAAACATTTTGGAATATTTTTCGGTCGTTACTTAGTTAAGAGTCTGAACGCTGCTTATAACAAAGGCGAGTTATCTAATTCTCAGAAACAGGGAGTTATAACTCTTATTTTGAAGAAATCCAAAGATAAACGTAGAGTGGGGAGCTACAGGCCTATCACTTTGTTGAATGTGGATTTAAAATTGGCTCAAAGGCAATTGCTGATAGAATTGCGGAGGTCGTCCCTCAGTTAATCAGTAGTAATCAATCGGCTTTTGTAGCAGGCCGTTATATCGGGGACGCAGTGAGAACGGTAGCCGATGTATTGCACTTCAGGAAAGACAAGAATGTGCCTGGTATTTTAAAGTGTGTATTGATTTTGAAAAAGCATATGACTTAATAGACCATGGTTTTATGCATAAAGTGTTGGAAGCTTTTAACTTTGGGAGTTCTATTTGTAACGGGATTAAAACCTTTTATACAGATGTAAGGAGTTGTGTAATGAATAATGGTACTTCTACAGGTTACTTTACAATTCATAGAGGTCTGAGACAAGGTGACCCACTGAGTTGTCAGCTTTTTAATTTAGCCATAGAGATCTTGTGCATTCAGTTAATCAATTGTAATGATATAACAGGTATTCAGATTAGTCCAAATAAACAGGTGAAAATGACATGTTATGCAGATGATATGTGTTTGTTTGTACAAGACATTAAATCAGCTAATAATGCCTTGAATATTCTTAGGGATTTTGAAATATGTTCCAGTCTAAAGATGAATTATGACAAAACAGAAGCTATGTGGATTGGTAACAATAGATTCAATGTAGGTAAGCCTCTTGATGTACAATGGAAAAATTGTGTCAAAATACTTGGCATTTACTTCACATACGATGAAAGGGTGTTTTATAGTGTGAATTATGATGACAAGTTCAAATCTCTCGAATGTCTCCTTAATATGTGGAAGCAACGGGACTTGACAGTTATTGGTAAGATTAATATTTTAAATCATTTGGTCTGTCAAAGTTTTTATACACCTCAACTATGATTGGTATGCCTGTAAATATACAGAAAAAGGTAAACAATATTATGTTTAAATATATCTGGAATGGACCTGATAAAATTAAAAGGTCAGTGTTGTGCTCTGATTTAAATAGAGGTGGATTAAAAATGTGTGATCTTAAGGATAAGATTAAAACACAAGCGGTGATGTGGCTGAAGAGGGTTTTATTGCCTAATGATGCTGGCTGGAAACATATCCTAGTTAATTATTTAGATAAGTATGGTGGTAAAGACTTGCTCAAGCAGAATTGCGATGTAAATAAGCTTCCAAAATATTCAAATATTTCAATCTTTTATTTAAACGCACTTAGAATATGGGCTGAAATTAATTCTTCCGAGCCAGCAAGTGCCGAGGAAGTATGTAGGCAGAATGTTTGGAATAATAGGTTCATTTTAATTGGTAACAAATCAGTATACTATACTAAGTTTGATGAGGCAGGCTTCCATACGATCTATGACTTTTTTGAGGATGATGACAAAATTAAAGATATTAGAGGTGACAATAGATTTAATGCTACTGATCTCCTCAGGTGGCATGGTCTTATTCATTCGATTCCTAAAAAATGGAAGGATATTATTCATAAAGAGGGTTTATGTAGACCTGGTCAAGCAGAGTATGGTGTTAAACTGTCTAAAGGGTTTATCTCTATAAAGAAGGTAAAATCAAATGATATTTATGTATGGTTCAGAGATAAAATCAAGGTCGAACCTGTGAGTCAGTACCATTTTAAGAGAGTGTATGGTATGTCTGATGACCAATGTTATAATTTATTTATTATGCCATTCAAAGTTACATTAGATACAAAACTCCGCTGGTTCCAGTATAGAGTTATCCATAATATTTTGGATAATAATGTTTGGTTGAAAAAGGTGGGCCTTATCAATAGTGACCTTTGCAATTTCTGTAAAAAAGAAAAAGACACTGTGCTCCATATGTTTGTTGAGTGTGAGAAGGTCGCTGAATTCTGGCATCAAATCCAGACCCAATATAATATTTTAAGTGGTATTGATATGTTTGAGAAGTGTTATGGTATACTGGATTTCAAGAATGCCAATGTTTATGTAATAAATCATATTCTAATTATGGTTAAGAGATGCATTTATAAATGCAGAATTGATCAGACTAACTTATCACTTGCGGTTTTAAAGAAAATGATTAACAAAACTATTGATATGGAATTTTACTGTGCGCAAAGAAAGTCTGCACTTGAGTTTCATTATAAAAAGTGGGACTATTTACTGCATTAGAAGGTATGTCATGAATCATTGTACATGTACAATGTATCATTGCTGTGTACAAGTAAGAGTAAGACATACAAAGGTTTTTTAATATGTTGTGCAGTCACCTACCTGGAGAACCGATTCTTTAGAAATGCTTAGTCGCGCTAAAAGTCGATCGATACATGTTAAAATCAGCACAATTCAGAGATACACCTTTTTGCTATGAAATTAATTTTCTCGGTCAAATATAAAGCAATTTTTTTTTTTCTTCAATAATGTCAGTTAAAAACTTGGTGCTTGGATATACATTTTTTTTTTAAATCCTGGTGTTAAAATTAAGCATCAAATTGTATCTTTTAGTGTGATATTTTTGATTTTTATAGGCCTTGAGTTCGCCTGCGAGCTTTTTACGGAATTGATTTTTAGCGTCTCAAACTAATATAGTTTGCTAAAGAAAGATATTTCCCACCTCTGTAAAGCACATCGTGTGGGTCTATATATTATAGTTTTGTCAGAATTTTCGTTTTTATTTTACCCTTTTTCCCTTCATGCTCTGAAAATGTCAAACTCGGTGCTTTTACCTCGTGCGCAACCAGTAGAAATAGTCGATATTTTCATTGTTGTCATCCAGGGCAATTTTCCATTGAAAAGCAAAGATCATGAAGATTGCCCGACTAGCGATTTGGTAGCCCAAATCCCCAATTGGGTTTTCTGGTAAATGAGGTGAATTTTAAAAAGTTGCTCCCGTGATAGCCTGCAATTTCAATTTATATGGATTCCATGATTATGAAAACCATTTTGTCTGTCTGTGTGTTTGTTTACCTAGGTTAGTCCGTATTAAGAGACGCACGCTTGAGGTTCATGAAAATCCACGGTCCAAACCTAGAAAAATTAGCGTGTTATTATAGGGGATTTTAATCTTCTGTCCCTCCCATCTCCATGTGAATTTTGTATGTCCTACCCCCCGGGGGCCCCATCGCGGGTTGCCATTTTCATTACACCCTTCAGACTTGTGTTCGGGTTTCTGTAGAGATTCATCAGTGTTCGGGTTTGTTTTAATTTGACATGTAGGCTCAACCATATTTGTCATAATTAAGCGCTATACCTAAATGTATGGCTATGCTATATATTATTATGTAATATCATGTACATGTAGGCCTATAGGGTGGGGTGGGTGCAGAGGCGTGTGAGGTGGGTAGTGGGGGTGTATGTAGGGAAACTTTGGTGTGGTAATCAACACACTTTAACCATGACTTTCAATGCAAGGCTTATTGTTGCCACAAATGTTTTTTTTTTCCTTAAGGTTATTTAATAAGTTTTTATAAACTTCCATGTTTAACCTGGTATTGTTTTGGCTGCTTCATTAGGGCCTATGACTTTCGGTGGGTTTCCAAAAGCAGTTTCAAACAAACACAAACAAAAGGCACCATACCCAGTCACCTTCATGACAATTGAAACACTACGTCAATTATTAACATCCAAGTTATTCTGTTTTTAGGCAAGCAATTTTAAATAATTGCTTGAACAGGTTTTTGTTTAAAAACAAAAACCTGTTTAAGTTAACAATGAAAATGAATGGTTCTTATAAGGCACAATCTCTGATGAGGAACTCAAAGCGCGTAAAGCACGAAATTTACAAACAAACATAAAAACAATCAATTTATAAAGATGTTTAAAACAAAAACCTGTTTAAGTTAACAATGATAATGAACGGTTCTTATAAGCCACAATCTGTGATGGTTCTTATAAGGACAATCTATTTCTGGCGTTTAAATAACGAAAGTCTGGGGCGTTACGCCGGGGCGTTACGAAGGTTATTTCTTTGGAAGTGTGTTCCAAACAGTTTGCTTGATCATAAAACATACAGCGTAATATAATGTTTTGTAAAAGAAAGTTTTGTTTAAAATATTGCCCAATTGCATGTAAGCCTTCGGGCAAAGTTGTTTTGAGGAGAAGCAAATTTCAACACATTGGTCCGAATCACTCACGTGATGATGAAATATCCTCATCGTGCTATAAACATGATCAGTATAGGAGCGCTATTAGGCCTGGGAATTTCGTTGCTATATTGAAGTTCTGGCAACACTGTATCATGCCGGTATTCCTATTAAACCCAGGGATATCGATCCACAATGCTAGTATTATTAGCCTTATATTTCACGCGTTGATTTTGAAAAATTTCAGCCGGTGAAAAAATGGTGAAATCAAAACGTAAATTCTGACAAAACTATGATATATCGCTCACGGTGATGTGCGTTAGAAAGTTGGGGGAAATCCGTCATTAGCGAACTATATTACTTTGAAAAGCTAAAAGGTTGATTCAAGAAAAGGCTCGCGGGCAGAGTTTAAGCCTATCAAAATCGAAAATCTTACACGAAATTACTGAATTTCACGCCTAAGTTTAACACTAGGATTTGAAAAAAAAAAAGTATCAAGCACTACAATTTGACCTGACATTTACTGAAAAAATGAAAATGATTGCTTTTTATTTGGCCGAGAAAATTAATTTTACATTGAAAAGGTGTAACTCAAAATTTAGCTCATTTCAACACCATATTCGATCGTTTGTATTGCCTCATTAAATGACTGAGTGAGCCTTGCAGGACAAAAGAATCGGTTGTCCAGGTTGCTAACTGTGTGTGTTTGTAAAGAGGCTTTAATTATATACATTCCCAAGCCTGTGAATGTGTGCGAATGTAAGTGAGTGCATGAGTGTAAAAAGAGAGCGAGTGTAAGATATTTTGGCTACAGGTGCATGAGGGTTTGTAAGAGTGTTATATGAGGAATTTGAGTTCATCATAGGACCCCTTGTGTATCGGTTCTCAAACTGTCTTTGTATGTTATATTTTATTTTGTTATATATTTTGCTGCATCTATATTCTCTTATATGTAAAAAAATACAAGGCTTCTGTATATCGACTGTTATTAGAAGTTCATATAAAATAAAGATGGCAACCTGACAGCCTTGGCAAATATAAAAAAATATTTAAAAAAATAACATGACGTAGGCTATACGAGGGTTGGTCAATAATATCCCGCAACCATTATTTACCTCCGCTCATGCATGACTTAGATGACTGTTATTTACGATCAATAAAGTTTGTACCTTTGTCTTTCAAAACACACAACAATTAGTATCAGAATACCTTTGATTACGTAATCTCATTTGCATAAAGTCATTGCCATATGTACACTGACAATTGTCAACATTGGCGGGAAATTTGAATTGTAGTTGAGGAACGTGTAATAAAAAGAAGCAGAAGTAAGGACCAAACCAATTTACAAGCCTATTTTTGGTATGAGGTAATCTGTGTATATTCAATTGATAATTGTGAAAGAAGAAATGTATCCGTCAACAGATCAGGAAAGGGACTGTCTTTGAACTTCACCAAAAATAGGCTTTAACGACAAACAAAATTGGTGTGAAAATCGGGAGAAAAGAGCCCACACGGTAGAAGAAAGAATCCAAATTATCTCCAAAATAAAACAAAAACAAATATGATTATTGGTATGGTATGAGAGATCATACTCAGGACAATAGAATTTGTTGCAATAAAAATATAAATATGCGCATGGTACGCATGATTGAAAGTACCAAAATGTATGAAAAAAGTAAAATTTCATCAAAAAAGCGCTAAAAATATGACTAATACAAGGTTTGCGGAACAGTAGCTGTGTGAGTGAATTGCTATACCAAGTCTTATGCTAGAATTAGACATACCTTTCGAAATTCAAATTTCTTATTCAATCCATAGCCTCGCTATGGTGTGCTACTTTGATTACAAAAATAAGACCTTTTGAAAACAAGGGTTCATTATGAAAGAAATGTTTGTGATTTCATCACTGGGATCTCCCTTTTTAATAATCAGTAGATACCCAATCAAACCAGGTACCATTTGTTAAACTTTGTCATCAATTAATCTTTCTATTTCTTATTATGTAAAGAACAATGGGTGATAAAGCCTACTCAAAATTGAAGATATTCAACACGATCCCTTTTCTTTAATAAAAGTGGTATAGATCTAAAAGGAGTACAGCATCATTCCAATGTTATCGGTCTACAAAGTTGCAAAAACCGCGCCAGATTCCATACTTTTATTCTCGAGATATTTTGAATTATGTAACAATACCTCAATTTGGCGCGAGATTTTCTTGACTATTTTTCACCATAAATCAGGCAGTGTCCATACGCTATTGTGTTTTAATATGCTAATGTCATTACGTAATCAAGTATCCAGCATCGCTAATACATATTTGTTTTGAAAGACAAAAGTACAAACTTGTATTTAGCGTAAGTAACAGTCATCCAAGTCATGCATGAGCGGAGATATACCATAGTTTCGAGAACTTATTGACCAGCCCTCGTACATTAGCTACACCAAGGGGGTGACACTAAATTGACGGTTGTTCTATTAGCAACGCAAAATCTATGAAAAATTCAGCTGGTTTACTAGCTAGAAAGTGAGGCCAGTTATCGATCCGTTATAGCTCGTTATGAATAATTCATGTTCGACCCCTTGGATCATGTTAATTGAGTTTGGCAAATAACAACGTTGTTAGTTTTGCGAACTTTGCCTGTTCAATGAGAGTATAGCGCGCCCCCAATACATCTGGGCACAAACCAGGCGAAAACGATCCAGTTTAATGAAATGGCGGACGGGTATTCCCATCAGGCACCAGTGATATGTTTTTTCAAAGAAAGTCTACTAATTTAATATGAAATGACATTTTTGCAATAGCAAAGTCAAAATTAGGACTTGCTGTCAATAATATGAAGGAAATATGTGACAGAGGCAAGGTGTGAAATACAAGTAGTATTTAAGTTAGAATAACCTTTGATACCCGACCTGACCTTCCATCATGGCGCCCTATTCGTCTTATGTATTTCTATTATGCTCTCAAGTAAAATAAAATACCAATCTGCACTGAGCAGACAGAATGTTACTTGGCTCCCAGTATGAATTATTGATTTTATACGGAGGTAAAGAAATGCACAGTATATGTGCAAGCCGTACAACAAAGGCAACAATACTCCAAATATTTACGGTAAATCTGAATAGTGGTCACATGTTGACATATCATGTGGTCGGGAAATCACGTGGCAACATTTTAAGATTTCAGGATTGTTTACTAGTTAATTGCCATTTGTACTCTTTATTATTTATCTTTGTTAATTAACATATATTTTAAATGCTGATAAATCGTGGTTGGCTGCCCATGATATCTGTTAAATTCAATGTTTTATGAATATAATTCTACCACGCAGAGGGGGTCACGCAGCAAAATTTCACATCACCTGACTTAGCTAGATTTCGAAGCTCTGCTGTTCAAATTCATGTGAATTTCAAAGTTTATACATTTAATATATTTAATATGATACTAATTTTTTGTTTTAACCAACTGGTACACGAAATATACTAGCTTATTACCTTTACAGAAAGGCGATTATCAGCCTTCACTCAGCAAATTGACATGCCCAGCATATGCAGCCATTCTCCGTCTGGATAACATGACTGTCGCCCTCAATACGTCTGGGCACAAATTTAAATAACAATACGCTATTTACATATCAATGCGGCCTCATGCTAATTAAAGCTGCCCCATCCAGGAGTTCATCTATGGCTACACTTTCATTGCCACTGCCTCATTTCAAATATAAAGTTTTAGTTTTGGTTTTGGTTTTGGTCACGTGGTTTCCTATTGTCCTGCCTAACCACTTGAATCACAAGATATCGAACTCTTTGTTTCTACCTTTTGTTTAAAACTAAACATTTGTGACAGGTAGTTTCGGTTTTGGTTTCAGTTTCTTATAAGTGGTGTGACGAATAAAATTACAGGATTTTCGAGTTGCATGATCTAAGTATACAAAAGAAATGTTTAAATTTCGCAGTGCAATATTCACGAGCAGAGAAGTCGAACAAAACAGTCTACATTTGAAAGCATTGATTTAGTTTGAAAGCATTGGCTTGAGACTTCGAAATAGCCTAAGCTGATTTCACTGTGAAAATATATAGACCATCGAAATATTTGCATTCGACATTACAAAAGGGCCACTACTGTAATTGTATAGGTGCTATAAACAAAATCGATTCATGTCCTTAATCCCATGTACCAGAATCGATGGAAGGCCATTATATGACCTCTAATAACCTAATGACTTTTACTGAAGCAATTTTTACTGCAAAAAGTAGAAGATAGAGGGGAGAGAGATTGGGGGTGTGTGTGTGTGTGGGGGGGGGGTTGGAGGGCAAGTGGGATATGGGCCGGGAGAGAGAGAAACATATGAGAGAGAGCATTGGAAGTGAAAGAGAAGGGGGAGGAGAGCTCGAGATGAAGATATCGAATGTAGGGAAGGAGGAGGGGGAAAGGGGTAATTTAGGAAAGAGGTGGTTATATAGGGAGGGGAGCCCCCTCTTAAAGAGGTATGGGTTGTGCTTCCCGGGGATAATAAACTAATTCATAATCAAATCATCTCCATGCATCGTTTATGTTTCATACAAACAAACAAATTCCCCACCCCACCCCATCCTTCAGTATACACGCATGTATATGATTTCTAGGCCTAGAACTCGTGAGTGTAATATGCCACCTACCTTCGACAGAGAGCATCAACTGTCGTCCGCGGGCTAGATTCCCGATATCAATCATGATAATAATTATGTTAGCACAATAGGCTATTGTATACTTCTGGTTATATACCCTATACTGTGTCCTCCCAGCATAATAGTGTTATGATTGCAGATCAGATCAGCTCTACTTTTTAATCCCTTGATTTTTGGTTTCTGAACAAAAGAGAAACCAAAACTATATATTTGAAATGAGGGACTCTCACATGGCGATACGTAGTATTTCAGTATATAAGGAGTCATCGTACTTGTTATGTTACCATGGGTACGTGTAAAATCAGAAATTATATCTGACTGCCTAACATTTGCGCTAGGGAAGTTGTGAAGCTGTTTCAATTTGTGTAATGTGGGTTAAAATAGTTGACGTCTTGTTAGCTAGCTTACTATGTATAGGTGGAACAAATTTTCCTGGTTACAAAATACTAGATATCTTTTATTATTGTTTCAGTCAACACATCAATTTTTTTAAGTATTTGCATTTCAATATTAATTAAATACTTTCGTAACATTAAGGAAGTGTTTTAATTTAGTTTAATCTAAAAATATTTGATTGATCGGTATATAAACTCTCATCAGCTTACGTTGAAAAATGAATTGTAAGTGAAGTATACTATGCTGCGAGAAAATTACGTGAGAAAAAATATAAATGGTCCTGTGTTAAAAACTGGGGTACCTTTGTGTTACATGTCATAAATTGTTGAAAATCAGGGGTGGTGTGGCATAAAGTGCTGTAACATTTTTTCCATATATTTTATATATATTTTCGAATAGCTTATAATATAGGGATAATAACAAGGGGGTGACACTAAACTCACGGTTGTTCTATTAAACACGCAAAGCAATGACAAATCCCGCTGGTTTGCTTGGTCGAAAATGAGTCCAGTTATTGATCGGTTATGAATATTCATGTTCGACCCCTTGATCATGTTAATTACGGTTGACAAATAAAGCCGCCATTCAGTATGCGAACTTTGTCTGTTCAATGCGAGTACCAAGCTTGAAAGTGCGCCCGCTATACGAGCTGAGACCACTGACCTCTGCACCCATAATGGCGGACTGGTATTTCCATTAGGCACCAGAGATATGTTTTTTATTGAAAGTCTGCTAATTTGAGAAGGGAATGACTTTTTACAATAGCAATGTCGAAATTAGGACTTGCTGTCAATAATGCGATGGAAATTCGAGAAGGTATGAAATACAAGTAGTATTTAAAGTCAAAATCTTTTACACCACTTCTGACCGATCAGAAATGAAGACCACTTCATCCCTTATTCATAGGTCTATCACCAAACGCTGTTGTGGAAATTACGTAACCAATGTCCTTGAACATTTTAAGATCTACGGCTGTTTTGACATAATATAATGACATTGTGATACTCGATTATATATCTTTGGGAATTAACATTTCTTTTCAAAAGCAGACCAATGGTGTTTGCTTGAAATGAATCTGATATAATTCAATATTATTGGAATTGAATTCTACATGCAGCCAGGGACGGCCACGCTGGCACCATCTATAGCTTCAAGCTGCTTCAGTCGGCGGAGCTCTGCACTACAGACAATAAAAAGGCACGTAAATGTCACATTTTATAATTTTACATTTAATATCACCCCCATTGTTGTATAAAGAAATCGTGTACAAAATATACCAGCTTATACCTATATACAGAACGGTGATTTATGCATCAATTAAACATGCCTGTACACTTCCACTGGTTCGAACAGGCTCCGTCTGCATGCCATGACTAGCGGCATCTATACGAGCTGAGGCCAAATTTAAATAACAATACGCTATTTAAATAACAGTGCAGCTCATGCTAATGAGATAGTGCCGTTTCCTACCAATTATTCCATGATAATAACTTCTTCAGTTTCAAATTGATATACAGGGTTATCCAAAATATATACAGGGTGAAACAAAAAAAAGTGCTTGAAAACTTGTCCATGTAATTTACCTATTTATTTTTCACTGAAAAAAAAAGGCCTGGCTAATAATTATTTGGTGCAGCAGAGACATTAAAATGAATACACGGGATCGATACACGTGAATTGCTATGCACGATTTTGATATCAGACGAAAATCTTCGGATACCGGGTTAGAAAATGATGAATATCTCCCGTAAATGATTTTTTCTCAAGAAACCAGATTTGGTCTCATACACTTGAAAATACGTGTTGAACAGATATGATAGTCGCTAGAATGCGCTTTGAAAATTGGCCGTGCGCTTTGAACTCAAAATCTAACCAAAACTCTAATTTTATATTGCGTTGGTCAAGTATGGACTACAGCGTGTAGTAGGCCCTACAGCTGCACTCACTACTAGGCAGTATAAAAGTCGATGCCCATTGACCTCAATGGGGTATACAAGCTTATTCACGCACAACCAAGATCAATTACCCGGCTATTGTGAGTAGCCTTAGTCATGTCCCTCGACTTATTATTCGTCTCAAAGAGCTTCAAAGGTCTGAACCAAATGGCCAATCGTGGCTGTGGATTCAACCTACCATGGCGATTTCTGCCATGAAGATATAGGGTCGATGACACTGTGTACCGTTGGAATGTACCATTTTGTACCAATAAAAACCCCCGGGAAGGGTCGCTCAACTTTGGACGTGACGGTATGTGCCTGTCAATAGGCTCCCTGTTTTGAAGTTGACTATACCCGAGGACCACTTTTTTTAAAAGTCATACCCGATTACCCCCCCCCCCTCCCTTTTTTTTTAGTTGCGGCTCATAGGGCCTGCACTTTGTCTCGTTTTTGCAGGTTTACATGGTCCAATAATCACAAGATGACCGACATGTGGTAACAAAGGCAACAGTCACTGCTATTTGATTACTTCGCCTGTGATTGGCCATCACTACTGTGATACGATGGTCAAAAAACCAATAGATGACTGACATGTGGTAACAAAGGAACCAATCACTGCAAGTTGATTAATTCCTGTATGACTGGCCATTCAATACATGCCTGTGATACACTACAGCCTTTTCAAAATGTTTGCTTGACTGCATTGACAATACCCGGGAACAATACACACAGCTGTTTAGAGTTTATTTGTCAAGACCAAGTGAAAAACTTACGTTTTTCTGCTGACAGTTTCGCCAGAAACCTTCTGGCTTTCTCAAAGCATTGATGATGTTATTGATCCATCTGCTTGGAGCGGGAAACTTGACCGGATGTTTTGGTTTTCCCGGAAGTAGTACTCCTGTCTCCAGCGGTGGTCTTGAGCAGAGGATCAAAGATGTGACTTAGAAAGAACGTGCCCTCGTCTCTGTTCATGGTCTTGTCCCCTCTCTTGCGAATCCAAATCGCTTCCTTCACCCATCTTGCTCTGCGATTTTCTTCTCTGTCGATGATTGATGAACTGTCCCAGTCTATGATATGGTTTTCTCTTGACACATGATCAGTAATTGCATATTTATTTATTTCCGTAAGAGATTCCGTTCTTTTGGAGCGTGTGTATTTAAGCTGGCCCGCTTTTTCTGCTTCCCGTTTATGCTCACTCATACGGACGCCAAATTGCCTTTTGGTCTCACCGATGTATGTTTGGGGACAACTTTTGCACAGTATCTCGTAAACACAATTGGCAGTTCTTTCTTTCTCTTGTTTGTCCTTGGGGTGAACAAGCATCTTTTTGATGGTAGTATGGGGCTTCATGGCCGTCGCGATGTTGTGCTTTTTCATGGTACGGCTTATCTTTTCCGAGACGCCGGCTATGTATGGGATCACTACGCATCCTTTGTTCTTTTCCGCATTTGGATTGTCTTTTTTTTTTTTTTTTTTTTTGACTTTGTTGGCTCTGTCTGTTTTAACTTTTTCCATTGTCCACTTAGGATAACCGCACCTTTCTAACGCGTTCTTGATGTGATTCTCTTCTGCGATTTTGTCCTCATCCTCGGTGATGATCTTTTCACCTCTGTCTAGCAAAGTGCGTATGACACCTAATTTGTGGTGTAGGGGTGGTGAGATGAGAAGGACAGATATTGATCTGTGTGCGTTTGTTTCCTATAGACGAGCAATTTCACAGTATTGTCTGGTTTTCTGATGATCAAGGTGTCAAGGAATGGAATTTGTCCATCCTTCTCGGTTTCATCTGTAAACTTTATGCTCGCTGTGGGATCTATATACTTTGTTCAGGTGCTCGGTAAGACTATCCGTCGTGCCCTCCTTCACTATTTCCAGAATGTCATCAACATATCTTTTCCACATGCGTGGTCTGCAATCTAAGGGGCAGTGTGAATGGCCTGATTTTCTAACCATTCCATGAACCAGGTGCTATTTTAACGTGCCTCCTTGCACGTTTGTGCAATGAGATTAAAAATCCGTGCAGTGACAAATAAAAATCCGTGCTTCGAATATGTAGTCGAGAAACTTGTAGAGCCTTTATTATGCCCACTTTCAGGTAAAGTTGTCAAATTTTTGGACACTTCAGCATCCCTTTTCTTGAACACCCTCAATTCATAGGGACCGAAGCATATACAGGGTGTCCCAGAATGATTTGTACCGTGCTTTCAAAAATAACTAAAAATAGAAGACGGGCAGTGTATCTATTTTTGATAACAGCATTATAATGCTGGACATGTTTCCTACTTATTCTGTAAATTTAAGCACACTACCTTTATTTGTTTTGGCGTGGCATGCAATAATGTAAAATCGATGAAAAACGACTCGCATACCTTTGAAAAATGGCACGATACGAATAAATGAAGAACCTGGCATGTTTGGCACAGCATTTCGACAACAACTACTGTTGGGGTTGCGCCTTAAAGCTTGCCGGACAGCTGCAATGCTCGCTCTAGCTCTTACAGTCTTATGAGCACCTGAAGCTTCACTCTGCCGATTCCTGACAGTTCCGTGCTCGTCAAACTTCTTTACGTTATACACTATCGTCTAATGAATCTTCTTTGCGTCTCAACATAGCTGCCGGTTTGCCAGTTTTTGTAAGTTTTTGAAAGAAATTCACGCTGCTGTACAGTAAATTGAGTAGCCTTCTTTTCTGTACCACAACCAGTTCGATCTCTGCAAGCATTTCAAATGACATGGACCTCACACCACAATAACCATATTTAAAACTACCGCCAAAGAGAGAATGGGATTAGACCACAAATCCTTAATTCCATATAATGATTGCTTCGTAACGTCATAAATAATAGATAGATATCGGCTATTTAGTGGAAATATGAACAGGGCACAACTAAAATACCTGCATAACTTTTTCCAAATAACTTTGTGCTGAACGGTTAGTAATGTTACAGGTTTTCAAAATAGGTTGCGTTGTCAAAACTTAGAATTCACCATTTTTACGCAATCTTCTATAACTTCTACTAGAAACGTCCAATTTTAAAATCTAAAAATCTGAGAAAGCTAAATATATGTAAAACTTAAAATAAAAAACAATATGACCATTCAACATGCCCTTTATACCTAAAAAATTCCATCTTTCCCGGTACAGATCATTCTGGGACACCCTGTAGACAAGTTTGGAGATTGTTACCTTAGAGCAGGCACGGGTATATGTGGTGCCCCCTTCCCAAGAAAGGGGGAAAGAAAATAAAGGCAGAGATGCAAAAATTAGAAAGGAGAGAAAGGAGAAGATAAAAGGGGGCAAAAGAGAAGAGAAACATTGAATTGCACTTAGGTCTAAGTGAGTAAGGCCATTTCTTTAAACATTAGAGATCCAGGTGAGCCACTCTTGAAAATATTTTCCCGCTCGCCACGCTCGCCATAATTTTACGATAAATACGACTGTATTAACCATTCTGGGAGAGCCCGAGGGGGTGGTTTCCACCTTAGATTCTTAAGATATTGCAAATATGGGAATCAAAATCGTACAACAAATATTCCTTTTTTATATAGAGGAGGGGGTCTATCTGCTTTTGACCGTTAAACAAATAACAAAACCTATATTTTGAATAAACATCACGAAAGTAATGAAACCCTAAAGTACAAGCCAAATGTCTACTATAATTTTTTGCTCAATATATTGAGTGATTTTGAAAGTGAACATGATCATGCTCTTGAAATGCCGTGTCAACAAACAAAATTGATCTCATCTATTCTCCATACTCTTATTAGATAAAACAAGAAATGTCTTTAAAAAGACAACACCATGGATGAAATTCATGTTTCATAATTTTACATTGACAAGTACTTGGAATGCTAGTAATTTTATGTGTGTAGCACATGCACAACTAACCGGGTTGTTACCACGAATACCACCAATGACATACTATAAGCTAAATTGAAAAATGTGTGTTAAATAGGTCTACATTTAATTTATACTAAATTATATTTGTACAAAGAGATCAATAGAAAATCACATCCACCGAGTTTCGCATCAATCCAACAATCTATATTCAGACGACTTTGTGATTACGTTTTATGACATGACTTTGAACATTCTGACAATCCAACAATATATACTTATTCCACCTCAGGCTCAGATTACACCACATTTCGCCATACTACATTCTAGAAACGCTTGCTGTTAGAATAAGAAAAATTTTAATGCTAATTTATTGCACATTCTAGGGAAGCGTGGTTACCTTTTTAAAATAACCGAGTGAGAGGGTTTTCAAGAAAATATTTTTCCTGTCAAAACTGAAGCATCCTCTGTATAAAAGAAAATATGAATGTTAACTGCACATCATATACAACGTTTCGTGATACCCAATTGCAGACTTGTAGTATTGGGACCCGCCATGAGTACGGGTACGGGTACGGGTCCCGGACCATTAGTACGGGTACGGGTACGGGTACCAAGCCATGGGTACGGGTACGGGTACGGGTCCCAGGTCATGGGTACGGGTACGGGTCCGGGTCCGAGTCCATGAGTACGGGTACGGGTACGGGTCCAAAGTCAAAATAGGGTATGAGTACGGGTACGGGTCCGAAGCCACGGGTACGAGTACGGGTACGGGTACGGAAATTGGGACTCGAGTACGGGTCCCAGTATGGGTACGGGTACGGGCCATGGGTACGGGTATGGATATTTGGACTTAGAGGTCCAATTATAGGGTATGAGTTATGGGTATTATAAGGGGAATTAGACCCATAATATACCCATAATTATGGGTATAATTATAAACAAATTAATAAAACAAGTACAAAAAGAGATTAAATATTGGTGTCATGGTGAATCTAGCCTAAATGTGGCATATTTTGGGATGCATGTTTCAACATACTTTAGTATATATTTAGCAGTGATGTAGCGTTCGAGTCTGGACTCGGACTCAAGTCCACTTTTTGCTGGACTCGGACTAGAATTGAACATTAAAAGGCTCAGCTCGGTAAAAAAATAGGACTCGGGTTCGAAGTCGACCCCAGTCCGATTCCAGTCCAATCAATCCATGTACAATGTGGAAAAATTATTTATCTTAAACCATCAATTGGAATTAAATTAATTGTCAATTTTCCAAGTAAATTCATGCACAATTACACAATACACATCCATCAGATTATCCATTAGCTCAGTCATTATAATTATTATCATTAATTATGCACATCTGGATAATTATATTCATGTTTTATCAATATTTTAAAACTCCTTTAAATCTCTTATCAAATCCCAAACTTCTGTATGGTAAGGACCTCTCTATTCATTTGTCTCAGATGCACTAGTCCAAGCCTGGCAGAAGAAGTACATGTACACTGTGAGCTCATGTGGCTGGCAGAAAATCTCACTCCAGTCCCCAGCACCAGTCACATTATCATTAGTTCTACATGTGTGCAGCATACAAGTAGTGGAGTCACTGGAGTGTATTTGAATGGGGAATATCAAAATGATTAATACAAGCTAAAATAATGATATTTTAACATAAAACTTGAAATTCACCACAAAGAAAAATCTTGAAATGTTTTTTTTCTGTATTGATCAGTCATTGTATGAATGAGACATGTACATGTAGCATACATGTCATGGGTGGCAGTGTGCACAGGCTGTTGTAGATCTCAGCATTCATGTTCTTTTTGTGTAGCCAGGGTTGGATTGATATTTTTCATTGCCCTGGACCAGGCTAAAATAAATTTAAGGGCACTTGCTATAGCTTTCCATTTACTCCCCACCCAACCCCATTCATGATGTAACCTATTTGTTTTAATTATGAATTTATGATCAGAGGACTCACAGTGGGATTCATGAGTGGAGTTAACATGCATCTGGGAAGTGAGAGTATTCTATTCTCACTTTCCTGCATTTGTAATAAACCATGTACTGTATGGTACCCGTACCCGTGGGTACGGGTACGGGTCCCTGACCATGAGTACGGGTCCCATGCCATGAGTACGGGTACGGGTACGGGTCCCAGGCCATGGGTACGGGTACGGGTCCCAGTCCATGAGTACAGGTACGGGTACGGGTCCGAAGTAAAAATAGGGCATGAGTACGGGTACGGGTACGGGTCCGAAGCCACGGGTACGAGTACGGGTACGGGTACGGAAATTGGGACCCGAGTACGGGTACGGGTACGAGTACGGGTACGGGTACTACAAGTCTGCCCAATTGTGGCACATTTGATGTCGTTTAAGAGGCAGAGAATTTTATTTCAATTTTATATACGCCAAAATATTTTTTTTAATTGAGCAAGAATAAGGATAGAAAAAACGTTGAAAATTCTATTTGAATATTACATTAGACCCAACCAAAGATTACTGTTTCGTTTTTATGGTAATTTAATCTTTAAAAAAAAAAAAAAACATTCTGGGTCTAATGTCGAATATTCACATACTTGATCAAAACATCGAACGTGTATACAAGAAAATGGTAGGTTTTCCTCTATAGTATTTTACTGACCATGGAAATGTACTGAGACACAAGCACGTGTCAAAATCGATATAATGTATTGTCCATATAGACGCCCAGTTATCATGTTTATTGTTGGATGTTTTTGTATAAAACACGCAGTTAACAACAATTGAGCGCTAATAACACACATAAATGTTTTTAGGCAAATAAAATTCCAAAATATGGTACGTTTTCTGCCTTTGCTTGTCACGTGGTAGGCCTATGTTGAAGTTGCGATTATATCTTCAAATAAGTTTCAAATGAATTCCAACAAGTGGCCGAGTGGTCTAAGGCGCTGGGTTCATAGTGTGTCCAAAGCAGTCCGCCGCCGTGAGTTCGAACCCCGCCTCCGCCAAATTTTAATGAAGTAAAATTAAAATCAAAATATTACTTTAAAAAAATTTCATATTGGGGAAATGTGACTGGCAGAATTTATGTATGGCGTGGAGTGGTGTGGGCTCAGATGACCTCTAACAATTATAATCAAAAAGACTGATTACTCAATCCCAGGGTTCCTGGCTCAATTCAATCTTTATTTTCTGAATGTGTTGATTCTAATTGTTACTACTAACTGCCCAGTTGCTCTACCAAAATGTATAAAACCAAAACTATCTACCCCAATTACTGGTATTTACCCCCCCACACACACACACACACTAGTGTCACTCCCAACATCAATTAGTGATTTTATTCTTACAAGAATTTACGTATTATGTAAAAAATAAAAGCTAAAACTCAATATGAATTTTGTTATTTTAATACATCAAAACATCAAAATTATGTTCACGATTAATCTGTTATACTGTACCGGTAATGCATGATATCAGTTCGGGGGCACTGCTAATTCAAAGACGTCTCTGATATCAAAGACTCTTCAGTGCCGAGTCACCTGACAGTATCATAATTCAAAGACGTCTCATAAATCACATACTCCCTAGTCTCAAAACCCAGCCGCAAACGATATTGTGAACGTGAACTGGCGCAACGGGAATAATTTTGCGAGTAGGCCTAATCAGCATGATCAGGGTTGTAGCTAGCCCAAGTGCCTGCTAGCTCCTGCTAATTTTACTATCCAATTTATGAATTAAATCGCGGGCTCGGGATACACTCTTTCAAGTGAACGTGAGAAATCGGAGAATGCTAAAAAAATGTTGCTCTTTTTCATAATGCAGAATAACTTTGCTCCCTCGACGACATTTTGCAGACTTTCAATTCTCCGGACACATCAAAACTGTTTATTGGTTATTTTCGGAGCATATATTTTTTACAGATTTCCAACTGAGCCGCGAATTTTAGTTTTAGGCTTAGGGAAACTGGGGTAATTGTGGCCCCTTTTGCATTTTTACCATGTAATTCTTTAAGTATGAACTGGAGAAGTAAAATTTCTGCATGAGTGGATAGAGGCAATGGGTACCTATAAGATGTGATAAATATAATCATAAATATATTGCAATTTGCATAATAATTAACATAATGTTTTAGTACCCCAAGCGGGGTAATTGTGGCCCCTGAACAAAATAAATAATTTAAAGAGTATTGTGAATCCAGTTCTTCCTGATAACTATTAATAACATGTTTTATAGTCATTGCGATAATTCTAGGCCATTTGGACTGGTTTATTTACCAGAAAAAGGCATTTTAAGGCATTTTGTAAAATACTTGTTATTATGCTAATTTTTGCATGCCGAAACTGCGGCCGGATCTGACTGTTCATTATACTTCCTTGTTTTGCTTGAAAACATACTAAATATGTCTTTTTTTGTTTCAATAATGACCCCAAATGGCTAATTTGATTAACATATAACAGATTAATGACCAAAATAGCTTTTTAGGGGGTCAGGTGCAAGTAATTTGCTTAAGACATGAACAGGGGCCACATTTACCCCAAGCCGGGTATTACATAATATGCAAATTTAGCTCATTAAATAAACAATTTTTTTATCAAATTGTTATATCAATGGGAACTGTTATGATTACCTTTCATGTCAAACACATACAAAATAGTCAGTGATACAACCAATAAGTATATGAATAAAAAGTGGACTTGCCACTTTTTTAGAGCCATTTGCGATGTCGCACCGCTAATTAGACCCCCTCATAAAAATTTTAATGCTATTTGAATATTTTTTTCACCAAACAGTAACATAAAGACCACTCTTTCATACAATACAAAGTTAAGTCACCTAGACCAATGCTTAGTATAAAGACACCCTGATAAAGACAAAGGGGCCACAATTACCCCGGGGCCACAATTACCACAGTCTCCGCCTATATTTAACACTCGTGCTCAATAATTCCTTCAATTTTAGGCTTTTCTGTTTTGCTTGAGGGGGATGTGCTATAATAGGCCTATAGTCATTATATCTATGAAAGATAGGCCTATAATTCCTAACATATTTCCTGCGGACCTGACTTCTGCATGGGTACGAACCTGCTCAATTAGGCCTATATGGATAAATGCAAGTTAGCCTTTTCTTTTTTGACGGAGAAGGGTGCCTGAGGGGGATGTGCTCCCTCAGAAGTTGGAGAATTATTTTCAAAAAGTTATGAAAGGCACAATAAAGTCATTTAGTGTAAAAGTTTACACTTATTATTCGTATTATTTTGGGCATAACAGATTTCAACGGACCCGACTTGTGAGGGGAATATTATCCTCAAACTAAAAGCCAATTGGTGCATCATTTTGCATTAGGCCCCTATTATTAACTTATTTTTCCGACCATCATGATTAAGCACAGCCTATAGGCCATATAACCATGTCATGATAATGCATAATATGTATTTTAGAATGGATTTCCAGTGGATGCGACTTCCCGTCACAAATTTTAAGCATGAACATAATTATGATGCGCAATGACTCAGAACGTAGGCCTACTCTTCCTCGTTTCTTCTTGTTTTCTTCCTTGTTTTCTTTCCACTTTCCCCCCTTTCGTTTGCCTAAAAATCCCCGGATATTGAAATGAGCCTGGGTGGCTGTGGCAAAACAAAATTTTCAATCCAGTTTTGCTAATATTTTGTCCTGATTTTTGTAACATTTTCGTTCCGGTATTGGCAGTTATTTTATATTATGTTTTCAGTTATCGGGTTATTTCTTTCAATTTTTGGGAAATCAGACCGCGAAAGTAGACCTTTTTCTTTTCCCTCCCTTTTCCGCCCTTCAATTTTTGTAGGGGGCACTATACACGAATCCGACGGGAGCTGTTTCTACTCCTCAACCGTGGGTGGCGCTGTTGCGTCCGCCATTGCCGGGGGCCATTTCGCGCTTGATTCAAGTTCACGTGCACGCTGTATGTTCACCTTTCATCTGTTTTAAGCTATTTTAATCCCGATTTTATTCAGGTTAATACTGCAATTTTTTCATGATTAGGTCTACCTTATTTTGAGGGGCTGTGGTCGGAACATTTTTGAGCATTTAGACCTACAATTATATTGATGCTCAACTTTAGGCCTGGTATGCTAGGCCTTGGACCTGACTAGTCATTTATTTTTGGTTGGTAGGCCTACTCAGCATTGGCACGGGTACTCTCACAACCGATATTGGCATGTTGGTAGTGTTATTTTAGACAAGGTTTAACTTCAAATCAGGGATCTAGAGGTGGGAACAAAGCAGGGTTCGTATATGGGTCATGGAATTTTGCTTTTTCATTTTCCAGGCCTGCAAAGTCATGGAATTCAGAAAATCTTAAAAGTCATGGAAAGCCATGGAATTTCACAATTTGCTCCCCCAAAAAAGTTTCTCTGATTAATAATATTATTTTAAACCAAAAATGATAATTAAATTAGCTTTTTCATTTAATATCCTTTTCCGTGTTTTTAAAATCCATTCCGATTGTTATGCCTACTTTCTCAATCGGAAAGTAAAATCACGCATTTACCGGCCAATAATAGGCCTACAAGATTTTTTTCGTTCCGACTTTCGGATCATACATGAATGCACATTATTTTTTTTTATTTAATAGGCCTATATATGGGCCCTACCTAAAAGATGATTTCCGAAATAATACTTCTGACTTTCAGATGGTTCATGCACATTAATATTTTTTTATTAAGTAGACCTATCTAGGGCCTAACTGCTATAATACACATGCTATGTCGTCTGAAGGTAGGCCTATATGGGCAATTCCGTATGAGAGAGAGCAAATTCCAAATGGTGAAAATAGTTGATATCTCCAAAAACACTGGTGCCACAATATTACAAATTTGGTATGAAAATGATAGAGTAGAACAATATCTTTAATTTGATGCGTATTGCAGTTATATTGAAATATGTTTACTACTCAGTACTGATTTTTTTCAAAAGACATGATTTTCTGCCCAAAATTTTGTTTTTGAAAATGTAAACATAGGCCTACATGTTACATTCCGTTACCGTGGAATTGCCCATTTAGTAAAACTAAATTTATTTAGCTCTATAGGCCTACAAGATGATTTCCGACATCGTTTTCTTTCCGACTTTCGGATCATGCATGCACATTATTATTTTTTTAAATTTAATAGACCTATAGAATGATCTCCGATATAGTTGCACCTAAATGGAATCAGCCAAATTTGTTGTGTTTGTAGGTAAACAGAGCATAGTTCGACATAAAGTCATAATTCAAGAAATTATGACTTTATGTCCGCCCATAGAACTGCGTGTTAAACGGCCAAAATAACAAGCAGTGTTTCTTTCACGTTACCTCGTTATTTCAGCTCAAAATGGACAGAAACCATTCCCGATCATTATACTAGTATTATTTCAGCATTTTGAGTATATAATGACAAATTTAAAATTTGAAGGAAATCGTACATTAAGCCTTTAACTATCTAAATAGGCCTACTACACGTACATGCTTTGTTGTCTGAAGGTATTTAGTTAACTATTTAGCTCTATTGGTGCAAAATAATAGGCCTAAGATGATTTCCGACATCGTTTTCGTTTCGACTTTCAGATCATGCACGCACTTTGGTTTTTTATTTAACATGAATAGACCTACAACATGATTTGCGAAATAATTTGTGACATGATCAAGGGGAATGAGTCGGATGTCGCTAATATTGTTTTTGAGATATTGGCAAAAACAATGTTCAAATTCTTTTGTTTTATCATTGTTTTTAGCCATTGATAAATTGCTCATAACTCGGTAACCAGACGTCCGATTTTGATGGAGTTTGCATCAAAATGTAGCATTTGTATAAACAGCTAGAAAATGATGCAAAAAACTTCTAACTGAAAATTGCCGACAAGTGACTCACCCCCCCCCCTGATGATGTCACATTTACTTCATCAGACTTTCAGATGGTTCATGCACATACTTTCTATTAATTATCTAACCCGGGCTATTTTTGCAGTGCATGCATAGACAACTGGTATACATGTACATCCAGTAGAGTTTTCTAATTAATATTAGCACTACGTTTTTTTCTTTTTTTTTTTTTTGTTTTGTTGAAAACATGCCCTAACAAAACCCGATGTTAGGCCTAAAGCTTCTGGTGGGTGGTCCACCTGAATCAATGAATTGTTAGTTAATAAAGCCAGTGCAAAAGTTTTAAAAATGCTTCGTGCATAGTTGAATATGGGAACGTGGACATTTTAAAGTGTTGTAACTTGAAAATGGAGCTTCTTTGAAAAATTGTTAAAAAAAAATAAATGCCAATTGCTATGGTCATTTTTTCAATGTGACGGTGGTTGAATTAAAGCATATTTTGAAAGTAGAGTGCCCTTTAGCATGGTTAGGGTTTGTACACAAATAGTACAATTGTATGAATATGGTTGGTGCATTATATACCAGAGAAAGTCATGGAATTCTTTAATTAAAGTCATGGGAAGTCATGGATTTTTTTTGCTCATGAAGTGTAAGAACCCTGCAAAGATTTGTGCTGTCCTGACTTTTTCAAAAATCAGTGAGGAGTCCCTTATTATTTGTTATTTAGGCCTAGGGGGCCTATATGTTGTTTTTTACCATCCATTTCTGTGTAAAATTGCAATTGCAAAGGCTTTGGCAACACATCATAAAAACGGGGAGGCCCCTAATATTTTTTGTTATTTCCCCAAAGCCCTAGGCCTACCCCTAACTTGAAGAGAGTGTTTGCAATAGGCCTACATATGTTTATAAATGGTAAGCAAGAACTTCTAAACATGTCTTTTCATTGCAACAATTTTAGAAACAAAGAAAGGGACCAAAGGAGAAAAATAACAAAAATATTTGAAAATCTTCAAAAATCGGGCGGGGACGTTATTTATTTTCAATTGGCCTCATCGGGGAGTAGGCCTACCGCATCGGACTTTCAATTCGTCGCCGAAGAAAATCGTCAGTCAAAGACCGATAATTTTCTTGTTCTTTTGTCGCTTCTTAATTAAAAGCATTCATCATTTGCATTTTTTTAAGTTTAAAACTCTACTTCTGATGAAAATTTTGCGATATTTTATACTACTTAAAAGTTAAAACTATTTTCAATACACCTGTAGGCCTATCCGGTTCTTTAAACCAGAGCTAAGCGACCGATGCTTTTTAACACTTTTCATACGGATGAAATAAGCTGTTGTTTACAATATTTAGGCCTACGCTACGGCGAAAAAAGATGCATAAATTCACTTTTTTGACAAGTAAATTACCTTGAAATTCTAGTTTTGGCCTGTCTCGAACATCATCTGCCTAAGCAGCCATGGCAATTTGATGATGGTGACAGTGAAGTGAACTTAGAGAAGCATATCCAAAGTATTGTTGTTGTTTGCCTATGCTATGCTGCACAAATGGCCCCCGTAATGGCCCCCTTAATGGCGGCGATGTAAGAGGGCGCCCTTTCGAGAGTGCGCGGTCGGATTCGTCTATACTGCCCCACTGGCTATGCCCAGGCCCGTACGCAGAGTGGGCCGTGCGGTGGGGCAAAAGTCCTCAAAAAAATCCTAATTTACGACCGTAGTGAGCAAAAAAAAATGTTTTTATGCTTTTTAGTCAAAAAAGGTCCAAAGTTTGTGAAGAAGGTCCACTTTTACAAAATCGCCCCTGGAAAAAAAAAAAACACTTTTTCAAAATCAGCACCCCGCAAAAAACCGGGCCTGGCTATGCCACTGCTCTATCACTCCCTTCCTCTCCCTTCTCTTTCTCTCTCTTTCTCCCTCATTTTTTTTTAAGACCCGGGGCTGCAGGCCCCAAAGCCCCACTCCCTGGGGCACGCGCCTGGTTTACCGTAATGTGTTGATCTATTTTGAGCCACCTAATCATAACATAACCCTACCCCTATCAATAAAATACAAGTGTCCATATTTCTCCGAATTCATCCCATGCACGTGTGCAAGAGTCAGGCCACGAGGTTAGGCCTGAACGTTTCCGTAAGGGGCCTACCACCATTTTCAAGTCATTTTTGAATATATTTTTGAAAAGTTGCCGCCACAATGCGTGCCAAAAATCGCTCCCCTCCCCTCGTTGACTGGCCAGAAATTCATTGTTCCCTCCTTTTTTGCCTTGCCAAAATATTCACTCCCCCATGACTTGGGATTTTTTGTTACTTCAAAACGTTGGATATGGCTCGATTTTGCCAATCTAAGTGTTTTCTGAGACCATTTGTCAGAATTTGCACCGATAGATATGATGTTTGCACAGGCAGATATTTGCTAAACATAGGAAAGCATATTCCGATACAGTCACCTTCTTTCCGATATGCTCCAAACTGTAAAAAAAGCACGACGTATGTGATATCACAGACCCCCGTATGTGAAATCACTGACCCGTCTTTGATATCAGAGACGTCTTTGAATTAGCAGTGCCCCCGAACTGATATTGTATTAATGCAATTAAACCATAAAATGTTGACGCATGAAAGATTTGTGCATTGTACTTTGTATAAAAGTACAAAGTGTTTAAAATTGCTGCACACACATAAACATTCTTATAACTACAAAACGGGGGCGTATTTCCTGGTGTAGTTTTTGGTGTGGTCGAAATTATGTAAATTCTTCCGAGTAGAATTGTTCTCTTCCACAAGTATTCCCCTTTTTTTCTTTTTTCTCTTTTTCTCGTCATCTTCTATTTCCCTTTTCCTCCTTTTTTTTATAGCTTTTTTACCTTCTATTGACTCTTTTTGCACTCCTCTTCTTCGACTTCGCTTTCCACGTACTAGACAAGATACAAGGTTATAATCAGGGGCACATCAAGGTTTTGAAGGGAAAGGGCCGGGAGCCCAATCATGAAAAATCGGAGAAGAGAATGTTTGCACACATATTGTCAAAATCGCCTAAAACTTATCGCTTAGTCCCCTAAATCAACCGTTGCCAAGAAAAGCTCAAAGCCGGGTTGATCGTGGATCTAGGATTATTTTAGAGCAAGTCGGCCACGTTGCCTTTTATTGTTATTGATATACCAAAGTGGCCGTGTTTGTTTTTTAAAGCTTTAACAGTGTAAAACATGGTGCACCAAAATGGCTTTAATTTGGACCTTCATTTTCAAAAAACTTTTTTCTCCAACCTCTAATGGGGCAAGCGCAAGGCATGGCCGTTTCGTGGCCATATTTACACATTTGGTGAATCCTTATGTAATCGCCTCCCCCAATTGGTCTAGATCCACCCATACCCCCTACACCAAAGTCCGTCCAGAAACTCCCCGTTTGCCGGCGTGCAGTGACTTTACCCCACTAAAATAGCCCCTGCCATGAACATATTTACCGCGATCGGGCTTACCGGTGATCCCATCGCGACACCGAACTTTTGCTTATAAATGGCGCCTCTGAACTGAAAGTAAGTTGTAGTGAGGACGAAGCTCATTAATTCCATGATGTCCTCGACTTCAAGCAATGTTCTGTTTTTAAGATCTTGGTCGCGAGAAAGGCGATCTCTAATTATTTCAAGCGTTTGGTTTACCGGGGTGTTGGTGAACAATGATACTACATCATGTGACACAAAAATGTCGTCTTTCTCCAAAATCACTTCGCCTAAATCTTGAGCCAAATGTTGGGAATTGTTGACGTGGTGGATTGAAGTGCCAACAATTGGGGCTAGTATATCAGCCAATGCACGAGAGGTGTTGTAACCTATGCTACCCGTATAATCAACGATTGGCCTGAGGGGATTGTCTGGTTTGTGAAACAATACACACAGTATATGCATTGGACCAGGGACTGTGTATGAAGGGACTCGAAACGGATTATAGATAGCTATTGTCAAGCTATTGTTATCAGGTTATCTTTTATGGCCTTCGATTACATGCGAGTTGCATCGAGAGCGTGATGTTTGTTTTCTTATTATTTACTCATGTTGCCCTATTCAAATATTTCTAAAGTTATGTCAAATAGAGTGCTTGCACGAATGGTCATTAGTTCAAATCATCCTCCAGACCAGCGCTCTGCAGGGTCTATTGTTCTATTATTTCCGATTAGAGCGCTGACATATTGGAAAATGTTGCCAATCAATATTCATGATAGTGTACATTCAACGTCCAGTTTTCGAAATTGGGTGACTTGTGCTTGGCAGGCGCGAAATACATCTGACTGGGCTCATTAATTACGTAACGCACAACGGCTGTGTCAAGTTTTATAATAATTATTATTACATTTATTTTCCTTTCTTTTCTTTCTCTGTATTTATTCTTTCCTAGGCCTACACTCTCTTTATCACTCACTCGCTATCCTTCTCTCTCTTGCCTTCTTCCCCATCTTTCTTTTCGTCCTCTCTCACTCTCCCTGTCATGTCATTCCAATATAAATATGTCCTTATCTTTCTATTATTTTATTTACTTCTCATTATTTCTTTCTCTTCATTTGTCCTCTTTCTCCCTTCCTGTAGCCCCGCCCCCCCCCCCTTATTCTCCATATCCCTCCTCCCCTTTTCCTCCCTCATATCCCCTCTCAAGACTTGTCACAGGGGAGAATCTGCCCCACCCCCTTCCACCGCCGCTATTTCTATGCCAATTTCCTTCTTAAAATAAAAGATAAAAAAAAACCTTTATAGGCCTATACTTATACTTACATGTATACGCAGCGATTACCATTATAGAATACTATTCGCTACTTGCACGGTTCCGCCATTATGCACTATGTGCGGGAGAGCCTCGAACTGGCAGCATACATGAATGGGAATTGAACTAGTCATAACGTTCTGTGTAAGGTTACATAATTCTTCCTTTCATGTATGCTGCCAGTTCGAGGCTCTCCCGCACATAGTGCATAATGGCGGAACCGTGCAAGTAGCGAATAGACCACTTGACATCACTGTTTATCAACAAAGGCGAGGGACTCGTCTATCGATATGCTCGAACGAGCCGCTACACTGTTCAATGGCTTTCTTGTATTGTATGAAATGTGGCGGGCGATTTAAAATGCACATGCCCTTAGCAGACTACGATGCGTACGCACACTGCAGGGCAAAGAACAATGTAAATTGTCATAATGCGCGCGCATACTGCCGGGCAATGACGTCACATGCCAAGTGGTCTATAGAAATGTGAACCTGGCAGCTATGTGTAGTCGATCAGCAGGGGCATTCAATTTATTTAAATGAAGCGTCTAAAGTCAGGTGGGTGATAAAAAAAAGATTATATCGACAACAAAAGCCTCCAATAGACTTCAGACCCGCACAAGCGCACATTTGGGATACGTGAGTACAATGGTACCACTTTACACATGCCTGCCCTTACACATGACTGTATTGTGGTCACTTATTTATACTCGCCTGTTGGGTAAAGCGTTAATATGATGCCGGATCAGTGACCAATTTAATGGCGGAACCCATTCACTGCCCTTTTCGAAACAATGGTACCACTTTTATGAATAGCCTGTCGCAACTTCTAATCGGCATCAAACGAACAAAAGATTATATAATCTATTAAGCCTTGTTCACACAGTCGGACTTAAACCACTTAATACCGGACTTAAATTACGTCGGTAATAGTATCGGGTATAAGTGGCAGTGTGAATGAGCGTCGGATATAACTATATCCGACGTAATGTGGTTTAAATCCGACAATTTAAATCCGAAGATGACCAGGGTTAAGAGCTGTTAAGACCGATCGAAACGTTACGATCGGTAATAGTAATTACGTGTGAACACTGAACAGTGCTTTTGGGCTGTCGGATATAACTGTGACCTTTCACCTTTCTGCGTGATTCAGCGTGAAGAACACTTCCGGGTTAAATTAAATCACTCGCGCAACTGATTTGAAGCAGAGTATAAATAGTGTGACCAGTGAGAGATAAAACAAAATCATCATGGATGCTGGTGCGAATATCAAACGCAATAGAGGAATGAACTGGCAAGAGAAGGAGACATTCGCTCTGCTGACCATTTCCGGTTAGTTATGACCGGTAATAGCTCGGATATAAACACGTCGGACATAGAGTTATTGCCGACTCGTCGTGTTCACACAGTCGGACTATTACCGGACTTAAATTACGTCGGTAATAGTATCGGATATAAGTGGCAGTGTGAATGAGCGTCGGATATAAAAAAATTACTATATCCGACGTAATGTGCTTTAAATCCGACAATTTAAGGCTGAAGATGACCAGAGTTAAGAGCTGTTAAGACCGATCGAAACGTTACGTCCGGTAATAGTAATTACGTGTGGACACGCAGCACTATTGGGCTGTCGGATGTAAATGTGAGTAGGCCTATATCAAAATTTTAAGCAGAGTAATTTATGGCTGCAGCTGCAAATATTAATATAAACTAGCGGGATGCAGGCCTTGCCGTTTAGATTTTAAAGGCGAGTGGTTAATCACTCGCTAGCATGATTGTAGGCGAGTGGTCGAATTTTCACAAATATCACTTATTTAGGAAATAATCAAGTAGAGTTTCTGTCTTGACACGGTATTTATGTACATTTATGTTGAAATGCGCGCGAAGCGCGCTAACATTTTTCACTTTCTACGCTTGGAGGGAGTACAGCATCGATTAAATACTGAAATGGCTGATTTAGTGGCTGATTTTGGGAGATTTGCAGCGAGTGATATTTAGTGTCTATGGCGAGTGGAAAATCGCTCACTAAAATTCGAGTTTGGGCGAGCGGCGGCGAGCGAGAGCTATTGCTCGCCTCAAACGGCAAGGCCTGGGGATGCGATTATTTTTTTCGGACATCACCGTTAGATGAGTAAATGGGAGCGTTCACTATAACAGGAAGAATTACTGAACAGGTAGAATCATTGAAAATGAACATTAAAATCTGTTCTTTCTTACATTTCCCTTTTATCTTCTTTTTTTATTTGCTGCTTGTGATTTCCCGTTTCCATAGAGGTGTCAATTGGAATGACAAGGACACATTGGCTATACTCAAAATTTGGAGAGACACGGAGAGTATTTCTGGGATAAAAAAAAGCTTTGGGAGGAGATAGCCACGCTATTACATGACAAGGGGGGGTGGTCCCGATACGGTCGGGGGAGCAGATACCTGTAGTGATAAAGGCACTGAAAACTCTCCATCGCACCCTCCATGATCGGGTGAAAAATTCAGGCGCAGGAGCAATTGACCATCCTTATTGGGATAACCTACACGAGTTTCGGGGGGTAGCAAATGTTAACCCCAGAGGGTTCAGTGGGGGGGCAGTATGGCCCTGGATGTAGATGGAGATGAAATTTATTAAGCCATAAGCATGATAACAGAAAGGCATGCAATTGCATTTTATAAGATGATTAGGGGGTCCCAAATATATACGGAAAGAAAAATAGGGGTGTCATAAAATATTTTGATGACCAAAATGTAGGGAGTCACAACACAGCATGACTACAGATAGTGTGTTTATTTTATTCAAAAAGACTGATGCCTGTTTTTTTTTTTTGGGGGGTAAACGGTGAGGGGGGGTCATAAAATATTTGCTGCCGAAATAGGGAGGTCGCAATTTTATTGAAGCCGACGTTTTGTAAATTTGGGAAAAAAAAAAAAAAAATAGCATGATGATGGGAGTCAGTGTAATTTTTTTTTATTTTGTCAATTTTTCAAAGATGTCCACCATAGTAGGGCCTACAGGTATAAAATGCGATATAGAGCTAAGTCTACTGTAAAATGGGACTACTTTGTCAAACTAAAATAAAAATAATAATAATAATAATAATAACAACAACAACAACAACAACAACAACAACAACAACAACAACAACAACAATAATAATAGAACCTACATAAATACAAAATTGGTCTTAATTTTGGAACTTTTGAATTTGCATTTTTCTTACATGACATACCTACCGCATTGTCTGTAATTTGTTCTAAAGAGGGCGTTTATTGAAAGTGAATTTTCAGTGAAAACATTTAAAATCAGGTTAAATTTTCTGATGATGCTCATGTAGAAACGGAAGGATTTATGACCGGTAATAGGCTTTAACGGACATAACACGTCGGGCATACGCTGGCGAAGTTACGTCATTTATCGGATTAATTACCATAGCAATAGGTGAAAACAATTTTGAACATTTCGCGCTGTACTACAAGCAGGTTGCACTCATCACCTGTATGTCTGCAATAATAGATTGAATACAATACCGGTCTTTTCAAAGATACTAATCTTACAGGTGCAACTAATCAGCATGATTCACCTATTGCTATTGTAGTTAATCCGATTATTACGTAACTTCGCCAGCGTATAGCGCTATTGCCGACAAATGTGGACGCACTAAGGGATTAGCGGAAATATTTAATTCGATCGGACATAAGCCTAGATAAAATATTACCGGTAATAAGTGCATGTGTGAACACAGCTTATTTCTATTTAAAAGCTCTTTGCTCCAGACAAGCTCCATAAGATATGCTAATGCATGGAGTACAAAGATTTACTTTGATCTATACCAGTTTACAGGTGATTGGTATTGTACTCCATGCATTTGCATATGTCTTCTGGAGCGTGTCTGGAGGATGATTTGAACTTATGATCTTCCGTGCAAGCACCCTATTGTGTAAAATGTCTATCCTTTGTAGAACATAATTTCTGTGTAGCGATGGTGATTTTGGTATCTAATTATGTTTTCTTGCATGAGAAATACAACTTAAAAAACTGTACATGAAACCAATAACCTAATAATTACAATATGGATGTTTTTAGCAGCCCTGTTGCAAAAGAGGGTCATCGGTTCCTTGTATAGTTTTTTAATTTGCTTAGTTATATTTCTCATGCAAGAAAACATTATAATTAGACACCAAAATTACCAAAATCATAATTCAAAAAGGTCGTTGACCTTTGGAAATGTATCATCAAAGCGCCCTCTAGAAAGGTCTGACGCATAACAAACTATACATTTTTGGAATCCTCATGACCATACGAGTATTTTGATATATTACTTGGCATAGTTGGAGCGCTCTGAAAATCTGACCCCCATGTGACCTTGATTGACCCCTCCCCGGAATGCCCGGAAGTTTCAGGAGGTGAGCCCAAGCTAAATTTATTCACAATCAATCAAAGATCCCAAAATGACTCTCAAACTTTTGTTTTATGATTTAGTCACGGAGTCTACAGGCTGGTCCTCTACTAAGAATGCTATAACAAATTTACATGGAAGACATAACCTTAAACTTCCCCACAGCTAGTTATAATTTCAAATGGGATTACCTGAATGGGTGAGTCCACTACACCCCCTTTTTGGAGAGTAATGTCACGTCTTTCATGGGGATGTATGGATTTTAATTGGAATAGCCCAATAACCTAACACATTGCACTGTCCGTATACCTTTTTGACCTTGTGAGTAAAATGTAAAAGCATTTGATCGCGGCAAAATCGTGCATGACAGTGATTATCTATTGATGAAGAATTATCGTTGTGGCTATCTTGCGTCAGTTCAAATCATAGCTATTAATAATGCATTAATCTTTAATATCATTCCTGGCATTCATTTGAGGTACATTGTTTTAAAAGTTGTATGAAATTCAAAGTTATGATAATAAATAACTCAGTTTTATCATTTATTTTGTATCATGAATATGCCACAAATAGTGCTCGATTCCACTGCGGAACGCAATTTTTCTGTTTATGTCGTTTAAAATTCAGTGCCAAATTCTGTGACATATAGGGCATATAGCGATATCTCTCTCTTTGGAAAGTGGGAAAGGCAAAAATATTCAGAGGCATGGTGCGAATTTATTTGTGCAGACTACCATTAAAATAATAGAAATGGTAGTACATAATTAGTGCGTAATACGTGTACTTTATTTCCAGGTTTATTTCGTACCTAATCCAAAACTATACTTCAAGTCATTTATCACTAATTATGTGGGCAGGACAAAGGAAGTACATGTCTTCTTCACTTAAAGGGGGATCCGGTTGACCAGGCAAACTTTCAAGGACAACCCAATTAAAGTCATAATGTACGATCTTTTTGAGAATTTATCTTTATTTTTTTCAAAACCGATTTTTTGGCATATTTGTAATACTTACACATGTTCTAATTTAAATCTATGAGCAAACTGTCAAATTCGTCCTATTTGTAGTAAAACGGGACGATTTTCTGTTGGTCCGACATAAAGTCATAATTTTTTAGATTATGACTTTAGTCGGCCACGATCGCAAACCGTAGTCTCCTACAAACCTAGCTTGGTTACGCCCCCTCCACATGTGGAGGGAACGTAACCAAACTGGCCGCGTAGGAGACTAACTCTGAGCCGCACTCGCTGTCTTAAATCAAAATCGTGCGAGATGTTTCGAGTGATAGAGGTGAAGTTTATGATGTTGTTTCTTTGCAAATTCCCAATGTTTTTCGCGTCCAAATGTATTGGGAACTTTCATAATGATTGCATATTATCATTTTAGAAGAAAAAAAGAAAAATCTAAAAATTAAAAAAGATCGTACATTAAGGCTTTAAGTAGGCTTAAAATATAATCAAGTCAATGTTCACCTCTATACCACCAAACATTGTACAGCTCCCAACTTAATGTGTTTTCCAGATATTTATAGCGGCCTTTAAGAAATTGTATTTTAAAACGACAGGTCAATGACATTCTGTACACATTTTCAATTAAGAGATTTGTTTGTATTCTGAGCTAGTAGAGAAACGGGATCCATTTAACGAATCTTTAATGGATGTCACACCGGGATGTCACAATAACGGGCTATTCCATTTAAAATCCACACTATACCTGTGGAAGATTTTATCTAAAGTCTTCCACAGAGGAGTATAATTTTGAATAGAATGAACAATAGGGTAACTTCCATGTGAAATACTTACTCCAGTTGTGGAATGATATAGGTGAAGCCATTATAGTAGAGTCTGGGTTTTAAAATGATTAACCCTGACCAGTTACATCACTCCCCTTGCTTGTGGGAGATATTTCCTAAATCTTCCATATGGGTTGTGTGAATTTCAACAGGAATAACCCAAAAATGGTCTGAGTGAATAATAAATGTAAGCCTTTATTCTGTTTTTAGCAGTGTATGTAAATAATGTGTTCTTTAGATTTATATTTAAAAGTGTATAATTATACTTATGAAGCTGGGGTAGCCTTACTAGGTAACCTACTCGAACTATTTAATAAACAATTTTCTTTTAAGAAAATGCATGCGTTCATATTTGACTATCATTGAGAAATGGCAATATGCGGGAAAAGGACGTGATCACAAATTTATATTGAATATTATGATACCTTTACTCATTTTTCGTTCATTATAGTAATATACAGGTATAGTCAATGTACTGGCAATGGTGCAATTATCAAGAGATGTAAGTGAATATTATTAATTTGGAAATTCTTGGTAAATTTGGGGAATAATTCACAAAAGGAAATAAATTGAATTTTGCTTTTATGTAACAATTACAGTGTTTCTGTAACATTATGGGCACAGTTGTCGCTTTGTGATCTGTTAATTCAAAAATGTTCAAAAATCCAGACAAGTGTAATCTAAGTATATCAAGATAAGAGTCTTTTGTTTTTGTTGATGGTGCACACAATTCAATGTTTTCAGCAAATTACGACACACCCTGTGTGTGTAATTGTTAATTCTTCACACTTCATGTTTGTTGGTTCATAAAAGAAGTCGACGTATATTTAAAACTAGTGTCTCTTTTCCCCATGCTTTGATTAGTTTGACGAATAGTTCAAAAAGTTCCCCTCCAAAGTAGAAATGCCATATGTGCTTTGCAAATTACTAGCAGGTAGTGTTCTTTACTATGTGAGTAGAGTGGTTCACTGACAATATTGATTAGTCATGAAAAGTGTTTTATTCGACTAATATAAAAAAAATCATTATAATGGAAGATTTATCAAGTTTGTAAAATGATTTATAATGCTGAAAAAATAATTTGCCAAGAATATGAAACCAATTGAATACATGAATACAAAAACTACCCAAGTCCATCGGAAGTGATTTTGAGAGAAAAACATGTGTATCATTTTAATTCCTTTAGTTAGATTTACCTGGTCAATATGGCAAGTTTTACGTGCAAATGAGTGGATTTAACATGTATGACGATTAGCATTTCAGGGACTTCGTGGGGTTCATTTTAAATTTTGGACTTGGGTGGTTTTTTGAATCCTATACAAAGACAACAATGTTAGAATGAGATTACCACTAGTAAGATAATACAAAATAAAGCACACAGGTATGTATAATGTTGATACGCATTCTGCCATGTAATATAAACAACACATTTTCCTTTATTAAACCCATTTCTTTTTCAAAAGTCACTCTCTAGCAATGAATGTGTTACAAGTGGACTTTAATACATACTGGATTTCAATCAATGTGTTACAAGACTCAAATCATGGAATTGGGTGATTCTTTCATACATGCTATTTTTCACATGCTCAATAGACACAGAGCAGGGCTACGACACTCAGCTCATTTGCATGGCATAATTACCCGTCTCCTCCGCAGCCAATTTGGTTTCGCTCCATCGAAATCAAGCTGGCCACGGAGGAGACTACCCTCCTTGTGTTTGTTCATTTGTGTATGGAGAGCCATTATTGGAGTCTATAATGACTTAGGCTACGCTCTCAGCTAGAGTCCGACGCTGCATTGTACTAGAAATACCTTTTCTGTGAAATCGCTATAGAGCCAACCGGGAACACGTATTCGTTTTGAAAATATAGCATTAAAATTAGTATCACCCTTGTGGCCCCCGTGCAGTGGAAAACCTTAATTCTTTCATTAAAAAGAAATGAAAATAAAAAACAAACACGGATATACCTGTGCACCTATAAAATGGGCACAGCAATTTGTCTCAAATATGAGTGAATTTTAAGAAACATACGGGATATGATGAACATTGACTTGACGCCATGATAGCAGGATCTATTAGTCGTTTTATATACAATGTGTATACCGTATTGTCATAATACCAATATTTGTCATAATATATAATGAATAATATTTAGCAACGTAAACGTGCAGTTCATATGCTGATCTTTATGATATTCAGGTTTTTGTACATCACATATAACATGTCACATAGGAGGTCATACGTGTTGACCTTCATCTATTGTATTTGTTCAACTGTGTATGGAGAGGATTAACGCCATTAAAACTCCATCAGTATTAGGGCGTAGTTCAGTGAACTCACCGGATTGCTATTCCAAGTACTTTGATAATACAGATAATATGTATTAATGGGTCGAGGCGATTGCATTGAAAAACCTAATAAATTATTCATAACAGTTACGTAATCAATCGATAGTGCGGACACTTTTCATTTGCAAACCACCAACATTCGTGATCTTTTAGCGTTGAAAAGAACCCACGTGAATAGAGTGCCCTCTCAAGAATAGGTTCTCTGTGCACAGAGGATGAATTTGAGTTGTTCTTTCATACATATGACAGGCCTATGTATGTATACTGTACACTGTACGCTTGCTGTTCCTACTGATTGTGATACTGAAATAATTATTAAAATAACGTTCTTTGATTATTTATGTTGGCATTTCTAGAGTCTATCATTATAGGCAAACCACACGCTGTGTTGTAACTGTGCTTGGGTTCGTACCAGGGTATCGATCAACGTAGTGCCGTACTATTACACTGACTTTCCTATTCGGAGAGGATGACAATTTTGACCTCCTCATCTATTTAGAAATAGAGAGGTAGACAAAAGACCGTTCCAATTCTCGCTATTCGCAATAAGGGTGCCGCCAGCGGTTTGCGATGTAATCGTGATGTATCATGGGAAAATCGTGATGTATCATGGGAAAATCGTGATGTATCATGGGAAAAGGTCGACATCCAAGTCCGCGCAATACGAATATTACCATGCTATTACATAGGAACACGTGACAATATTTTTTAGTTTGTCAATATAACGGTATTACACGCAAATCGATAGAGAAAAAATTAATTGTGCACATTTCAAATCACATTAAGTATTATTGAGTATCGTAGACAAAAATATGAATCAAATACTGGACTCACCAACGATTTTTTTCAGTAACGTTGCGACCCGTTCACCGGGTCTTCATCAGACTGCGCAGAGACTTGACTGATGGTTTGGTCACGTGATGGTAATCGGCGAGGAAGTAGTTTCACGGTGGGGTCCCAGGCGTGTGATAGCAGGAAACGGAGGCCCCCCTTCTTGTTGAGTGCTGGCTGCTCAGCTCTTTCCCGGATGGATTCTTTCACTCCCCTCTCAAACCACCTCTCCTCCTTGTCGAAGATTATGATGTCGTCGGCATTGAATTGGTGGCCAGAGAATTTTGAATGGGTGAAGACTGCGGAGTCCTGGTTTTCGTTGGAACTTCCTCTCCGGTGTTGATTGAAGCGAGCTTTAATGGACTGTTTTGTCTCTCCTACATAAGACTGGGCACAGCTAGTTTCAGAGCATGTGAGTCCATAAACTAGGTTAGACTGTTTGTCTTTTGGAATTTTGTCTTTTACGTGCACCAGTTTGCTCCGTAAATTATTAGAGGGCTTGTAGGAGGTAGCAATGCCGAATGCCTTGAAAGTGTTTTGATTCTCTCTGAAAGGCCTGTGGAGTAAGGTATAGTAACTCTGGCTTTGCTAGCAATGACATCTCCCGTGTTATTTTGTTGTGGGGTGTCTTTGGTTGTGGCGGCTTTCTCGAAAGCCCAGTCTGGGTAGCCACACTGTTGAAGGGCACTGCGGACGTGATCTTTTTCTTTCTGAACGTCACTTTCTTCAGAAATAATGGTATCCGCGCGATGATATAAGGTACGGATCACCCCTAATTTGTGCACAAGGGGGTGTGTGACCCAAACTGAAGGTATTGGTCAGTATGGGTCGGTTTCCTGTAAACAGTAGTACTAAGGGTGTTATCAGGGTTAACTTGAACAAGACAGTCTAGGAAAGCAAGCCGATTGTCTTTACTACTTTCCTGAGTAAACTTAATGTTGGAGTCAACTTGATTGATATACTTGAAAAAGTTGTCTTGTTCGTTCTGATCGATAACAACGAATGTATCGTCCACGTATCTGAGCCAGAGTCTTGGAGGTTTGCCTGGAAAGTTCTTCAGGACATATTGCTCAAATTCTTCCATACGTATGTCAATACCAATTGGTGAAAGGGGGGATCCCATGACACAGCCATGGATCTGCTTGTAGTATTGTCCTTTGTACGAGAAATACGCGGTATTCAGACAAATATCAACCAACTCAGACAATTGTTCAACATTCAGATTTGTGCGCTCACTGAGGTTTGGGTCATTTATAAGCGAATTGGTAACTGCTTTGAGAACATCATCCGGTGGAATGGATGTAAACAATGCGCTAACATCGTAAGATGTTATGATTTCGTTTTAACTTAATGTCCTTGACAGTATCCACGAAAGCTTGGCTGTTCTTAATATGGTGGGGCGTTTTGCCGACCAATGGAGCAAGAACCTTGGCGGCGTATTTGGCCAAATTGTAGGTAACTGAACCGATGCTGCTTACTATAGGTCGTACCGGGATCGGTTCGGGCTTATGAATCTTTGGTAAGCCATAGAACGCGGGAACAGTGGGTTCAGTGGGGGGATTCAAACTATGCTTTTCAACATTAGTGACCGCTCCCTTAGTCCATAATTTATTGGTAAAATCTGTGACCTTCTTTCTGTATCCACTTGTAGGATTGTATCCAACACGTTTGTAAGTTTGCTGGTCGTTCAATAAATTTTGGCACTTGGAATCATAATCCGCTGTGTTAAGTACCACTGCGCAACGGCCCTTGTCGCTGGGAACTATAGTAATAGTCTTGTCCTTACCGAGATCAATAAGCGCTTTATTTTCCTCTTTAGTGATGTTAGATAGAGGAGGCTTGGAGTTACGGATGGTTGTGTTAACTTTGTGTCTAAGTTCTTCAGCTTTTGAGTTGTCAAGGTTCGCTTGTTTAATGGCCGATTCAGTGGCAGTGATGTATTCAGCAATTGGAATTTTACGATCAACAACACAATAACCAAGACCTTTAGCAAGGATCGATGTTTCACTTTCTGTAAGGTCTCTGTTAGAAAGGTTTTTTACCCACTTTTCCTTGTCCTCATGGGAGATGTTTTTTCTACTATTCCGCCAATTAAGATCTAAATCAGAACGAGATTGCTTCCCGGATTGCTTTAACTTTGAGAATTTATCAATTTGACGATCTTTAACAAGTTTGTGTTGCGCTAGTTGCGTATCTGTGGTGAACTTCTTTACTTGATCATATGTCTCTCTTGTGAGCTCAGTGCGTAGTTTTCATCAGTTCTGTGAAATTTGTTATTAAGAGCGTTAATCGTGAAGTTTACTTGTCTTACACGTTCATTGAGAAGTTTTCTCTCGGCATTTTTAAGGATGTTACTTGCCTTGTGTCCCTTTATAGTACTCCTGAGTTTAACACTGCGAGGTATAACATCTTCATGTAGACAACGCAAGTTAAAACGCAAGTGGTTCCGATGATTCGCTATCTTCCTCGCCGTATTTTCGAGTTCTCTGCATAATTTTAGGCGATCACGCCCGAAATTGTTCCTTACAAGATTATGAATGTTTTGAGTCATCCAGTAGTATAAAATAGGAAGTATAAATACTTCCGGCGAGGAAGTATAAATACTTCCTCGCCGATTACCATCACGTGACCAAACCATCAGTCAAGTCTCTGCGCAGTCTGATGAAGACCCGGTGAACGGGTCGCAACGTTACTGAAAAAAATCGTTGGTGAGTCCAGTATTTGATTCATATTTTTGTCTATTTTATACTACTGGATGACTCAAAACATTCATAATCTTATTATTGAGTATCGATTCGCGTGTAACACCTTTATTTTGACAAACTAAAAAAATATTGTCACGTGTTCCTATGTAATAGCATGGTAATATTCGTATTGTGCGGACTTGGATGTCAACCTTTTCCCATGATACATCACGATTACATCGCAAACCGCTGGCGGCGCCCTTATTGCGAATAGCGAGAATTGTCCAAACATTAAAGTATCAGAAGGATGGTCCACAATAGCGTGATTCACGTAACGTAGAACCATGTGCTTCTTTTGTCCAATTTGCCATCAAGATTTCAAACGGAAACAGTTCAGACCCAGAGCACGATCATCACATTTTGTTCTGGGCGTCATAGGGGCATGGGGAAGGGCACGTGCCCGCACCCCCAATCGATTGCAAAATTTTAAAAATCCCATAGGAAAATGGCCAAAAACGGCTTGTGCCCCCAATCAGACCCGCTGCGCTCCCCCATCATGGTCGGTGCCCCAATCAGATGACCCACGCTACGCCACTGGTTCTGGGACTGATTATTCGGACTACGATCAACGTATTATTCGTGCTTGCTCAACTGAGGATAATTTGTAAACCAACAACCCGCATGGGACAATGGGTGGAAGCCGTTTCCAGTCCCTTCAACACAGTCCCTGGCATACCATACATGTATAGGCCTATGTATATATAGTAAATTTGTCTGCTTTATCTGTTTTGTGCTGTTTAAGCAAATAGTTAAACATAATTTCCATAAAATGTAAGCTTTTACTGTCAGATATGTCCCTTTTAATTTTTGAGCCGAACAAGTGAGGTAAAGCAAAGAAAATTGGAATTTACTACTAGCGCCAATGAATGTTATACGATTGTAAAACGGTACGATCCTCTGGGTGTGTGTGTGTGGAGGGGGGTGCGTATGTGTGTCCTGCACGCGTATTTTTTTCTGCAACTATAACGGGACGCAATACGATACCGGTATGTTATAAGAATCAAACTTACAAGAAAGATGGCTCTTGTCAAATCCTACAATTCTGTCAGAGAAAATACGCATATTTGCATTAAATTTTTAATTAATTGACATAATTGATTAATTAATAAATATTTTATTTAATGATTTACCATAATTCCAAACATGTCAAACAATATGTCAAATTAAAGCTAATGAAATGCTTTATATTTTGGTCAGAGCACATTTTGCAGAATGCATTTAGTATTTTAGTTACATGATTCCAAACTTCTATTCCAATTTTTTGCTATACGCCGTAGAAGTGACGTAGTTAATCGGATTAACTACCATAGCAATAGATGAATACAATTTTGACTATATCACCCTGCACTACAACGTTCATACGGTACCGATGCATTGAACCATAGATGTCAAAGAAATGCTAATCACTTGCACCTGCAAGATTAGTCTCTTTGAAAAGAGCGGTATTGTATTCAATCAATTATATGATTGAAGACAGGTGATGAGTGCAATCTGCTGTAGAGCAGCGCGGTATATTCAAAAATTGTATTCATCTATTGCTATGGTAGTTAATCCGATTATGACGTCACTTTACGGCGTATACACGCATAGAGCTGTACTTTTAAAATCCGCACCTAATCAATAATTTCACTCCATTGTCAAAGTACTGTGCTCTCTGTAGCATTATGGAGTGACCCGGTCCTGGAGTGTGATGGTTTTGTAGCAGATGACAGTGCTCATTCAAGCCTGTCGAGGTCAGTTATAGCCACTTGCTGAATGGAATGGCCATTATCAGCTATCAAAGAGATGCCTTGTGCAGCTGCCAATCACAGTAGAGGTTTGATAACATTTTGTTAAAAACCCAAATGTGATATAAGGACAAAGCTGTGCATGTTGGTACTTAATTGTTTGGATTCTTATGTTGAAATTCCCTTGTATTAGTATTTTTATGTGTAGTGTATATTGTTCATAAATTATATAGCTTTTAAATTTTGGGCATTTTTGCTCTGTTGCACTGTACCATTATGGAATTAGAGCAAATCAATTACCGACACAAGCAGGTATACAGTGTATTATTTTATTTTTATTTCGTATCTCAGGAGCATCTAGCTCACTTGGTAAGGCATCAGAATTTGGTACACGAGCGCTTCGAACTTTAAATCGGAAGGTGGTGAGTTCGAGCCTCATCACGGTCACATTAATTTTATAAACCAAATATTGTTCGAACTTTTCATATTTGTTTTTCTTTTATTGTTTCTTTTCTTTGTCTTTTTTTTTTTTCTTGTTTTATTTAATTTTTTTCTTTATTTTTCTTTGATTCATATTGCCAGGGTAAGGAGAGGAGGGTACTAACGGCCCATTCAGTGATTTTTTTCATCTATCCGGACGATCGTAAAAATCATCAAAATTCAGATTTTGTACTAGACTGCGGAACTCAGTCTTCAATGAGCGTGTTTATAGTGAGACAATCTTTCCGTTATTTAGCTAAACTACCGCGTAGTCTAGATTTGCAATGGTTAGTAAAACATAAACAGATATAGACTGCGTGGCAGTCCAGCTAAATACCGCATAATCTGGCTCACTATAAACACGCTCATAGATATAGTCAGTAATAATCTTTTGGTCATTATTTAGGGATGACCAATGAACCATCAACTTGATTAGAACACTCCCATAGACATGCAGGGAGCTCAACTGTGCACTGCTTGCACAGACATTTCTAAATTGAGCTCATTCTTTTATTTTTCATAATTTTTCTGTAAAAATTGGAGATGTAAATGCCAATTATGTTTTGTAACTATCCTGCAAATTACAGCATCATAACTTATTTGGTTTTTCTGTAAGTGTGAGTCAAAATTGGTCCATCGCCACAGTGCGCTTAATTGCCAGTGGCCCAGTGCAGCACTGCTCAGAATGGCACAAAATATTCAGATGAAAAAGATCAGGTGAACACCTTGACCTACTGAGCTGTAATTTGGCAGAGTTGTTGTTATTACCTCTATCCATGGAAGTAATACACATGGAGCGTGTTTATAGTGAGACAATCTTTCCGTTATTTAGCTAAACTACCGCGTAGTCTAGATTTGCAATGGTTAGTAAAACATAAACAAATATAGACTGCGTGGCAGTCCAGCTAAATACCGCATAATCTGGCTCACTATAAACACGCTCACTGAAGCTGGTCAAATACTACATCAAAGTGAGTATCATACTTGCCGCGATACTGAACAAAAGCAGTACAGTTGAAAGTGGAACAATTGAGTCATCGCATGGTCAACTTGTACCATGTCTAAAATCAAAGTTCCCGCTTAAAAATCAATAGCAGTACGAGGTCGTGTTCTAAGTCCTGACAATGGGCTGTGTTATATTACCGCAGTGCATGACTAGTTTTATGAACACAAACAGATTTTATAAAAATCCCTACGTAATGGTCAGAATGCTATCAGTTTAATTTATTTAATTTTATTAAAAGTATGTAATTATGTGAAAACCTACCGATTAAATGTATACATATGCTAGACTTTCAGATAGCAGTTTTAAAACAGAAAATGAAATGAAATACAGTTTATTTTACGCAAACTGTAAAGATAATACCCGACTCTGGAACATTCTGGTCAACAGCAATTTCGGGCAGCCCCGGGCACACAAATAGATGCGGAATTCATTTTATAATGTAAAGCATGTGCCAAGTGCGCATATCAATTATTACCGCTAATTAGCGGTTTAGACGTAAATGCATGATTTCCAATATTTTGAAGTTTAAGAAAATCTGTAAGTATAGGGTAGAAATCGATATTTTGAATGGATTTCTGTAATTATGGATTACAAATCTAACATCCCTGTCACCTTTTTCCGAATAAAAACAACATACTTGAAACATAATCAAGAAAAACACGATTTTTGCTCAAAATAATAAACCTGTAAATAAACGAACTGGCAATACAGGCGGCAAGTCTGATCCACATCAAAGACACGCTGACTACATTGTTATCACAATAGCTTGATACGTACACTCTATAGAATGTTACGTAAATAATTCAATAGGTGTTGGATCGACCAGCTTCCATGTCTCTTACTTCCATGCTCTATCATACCCTCTGTAAAAAGGAAAAAAAAACGGACAAGTAGATCTCGAGTTAAAAATTAAATCACCAGCTTCCCTTTGGAATTTCCAAACACCTTTCGAATCATGTTAAATAGACACCTTTCTGAACATAAATGTGAAGTTTCATGCTCATTTGTTGTATTATTCACCTGATCTCAACCCTAAACATTTTCTTATATTTATACCATCTGCACTGACTTGCTGCTATACACGCACAGGAGCTGTACTTTTAAAATACGCGCCTAATCAATAATGAGTCTTTCACTCCGTTGTTAAAGTACTGTGCTCCCTGTAGCATATGGAGGACCAGGCCCTGGATGTGATGGTTTTGTAGCACATGACAGTATTCATTCAAGCCTATCAAGGTCTGTTATTAGCCACTTGCTGAATGGCTGGGCATTATCAGCTATCAAAGAGATACCTTATGCTGCTGCCAATCACAATAGAGGTTAAACATTTTGTTAAAACCCCAGAAGTAATATCAGGACAAAGCTGTGCATGTTGGTACTTGATTGTTTGGATTCCTATGTTGAAAATCCCTTGTAGTACATTAGTATTTTTCTTATGTGTAGTGTATATTGTTGTGGAAAAAAGTTCACCTGGACTTTTGATTTTGTGCCACTTTGGCCATTATGGATGATTTTTGGCAAATGTTTTCTAAAAGCATGATTTCAGTGCCTCGGTTTGAAGAAATACTTAATGCTATTGACTAGTAAAGTGCCATTTCATAAGAAACCCTTTGATACTTTCACAATATGCTTGTTTCATGTTTGCATATATATTAAAATAAAGAAATATAAAAAGGTAAATATATGCTTATACCAATTTTGCTCACATTGCTATATTTAGACTTTGTCAATTTATTTCGTTCCAATGACCGGTCAGAATGGGAAACTTTGAAAATTCATAATTCGAAAAGTTTTTGACCGATTTTGACCATTTAACCACCAAAATACTTCTGTTGATGAGTTCTATCCAGAAAACAATCTTTTGTAGCAATAAGGGCAACATGAAATTTTGATGGTTATCCCTAATTATATGACTATCATCATTTGACGACTGAGTTCTTATGATACATCATCCGAAGAGCAGTTTCAGACAATTGCTTGGGATTGTTGGGGCAGAGGTTATCTTTTGAATTCTTTCATGACCACTGAAGCAGAGTCAAACCTGTCAAGGACACTCGGCGTGAATTGAACTGACCATGTCACTCGCAACAAAAGAATTTCAATGGTCATAAAACATCAATTTGGTATCTTCTGCCAGTGGTTCAGCCGAAAGCCGTGCAGGCCTATTTAAGACAAAAATAATGCATTTACGTGAATCTGTAATTTATATACTGACAGTATATATAAATTAGCTACATGTATTTGAATGGGGCTTCAACTTCGTCGATACTGCCGTTTTCTTGGGTTTTTGCCAATTTTTTCATTTAAAAATTTATAAAAGTAACAATTTGATTTTTTTTCACTTTCGCTGGGATCACTGAATGGGGCTTTGCAACGCGATATATTCAAAACTTGTATTCACCTACTGTTATAGCATTAATCCGATTATTACACAACTTCGCCAGCGTATTCAAGGCATCCATGATGCAAATAATCACCTAGATTATGACGTATCATACTGTAAATACGGCGAAGTACTCAAATTCATTCAACACAACCATGATTACAAGCTATTGCAATCTACCGCGACAGCTCGTCTCACACACATAACAAAATGCACTATAGAGGAATCCAAATACACGCATTCCTACACCTGACTAGCAGCCTTTAGTTGGGTCCCCGACCGCTACAATGCATCCAAAATGTGTAATGATTCGGCCTTGGCGGAAATTTTAAACTGCATTCCATCACCCGTTTTACACCTTCCGCGAAAACACAGGTAGACAAAAGAAGTTTACAACACAATACAGTTCCAACAGTTGTGCAAATAAAAGCCGCCTTACACTTACGAGGAGGGTTAATAGAATAATACAATAGAGATAATTCCGCAGGTAATCCCGTCGCATCTATTCATAGATGTACAAATGGATGAACAAAAGGACTATGTATGGATAGATGCGACAGGATTACCTCTATTGTATATTATTATTCTATTAACCCTCCTCGTCTTTGCATCTTTTGCATCTTTCAGGTGTTAGGCGGCTTTTATTTGCACAATCGGGTGCTCAAAACCCCAGGTTGGTGCTAGCGGGAAACCAAAGATGGCCGACCAAATCCTGACCATGACTTGGCTCGTTGGATTCGTCTATAACGATCAAATAGGTTGACGACAACGTTTGATTGAATGCACTGCATTGCGCCATGATTACGGTGAAGGACACCGGTTCAAATCCTTTGTATGGAGCCAATCAATAATTTCATGCACATCCTCTATTATTGCCCAATTATTGCCCGGGATGATTGCACACTGTAAAAGAGCTATTGTTATAATGTTTGATGAAATCGTGTTTAACTATTTGCTTAAGAACGGCACGATACAGATAAAGCAGACAGATTTACTACATGTGGTACATGTATATACATATAGGGAATGTGTGTGAGTATTACCTAATTATAATAGGGGCGTATCCAAAAATGAATTCACGCCCCTTTCAAATGTCGAGACAAAATGCAGGCCCTATGACCCAAAGAACAATGGTCGCACTATAAAGTGCTGTCGTACCCATTCCATTCTTTCTCTTTGTTTTGTCTATGTGCCTACTCAGCCTCGGTCCATTTGATCGGCTCCAAAAGACCGAGTAGGGCACGCGTGCTACTCTATGTGACCCGCCGTGCCCTATAGCGTATACCGAATATACTTCTATGTGATCGCAGCCTAAGGCTGAGTTCACATAGAAGTATACGGTATACGGTATTCGCTATACGAAATACGCTCCTTCGATCAGGCTGAGTTCATATAGGAGTATACTATGTGAACTCAGCCTGGTCGAATGAGCGTATTTCATATAGCGAATAGCGAGTCTACATTAAGTCAGTTTACCAATTTTCTTCGTCTAATCAAATGCTTGTTACTTTACTTCTTGAGGTCACATTGCATTCAATGAGGTGTCATAATGTGCAGAATTAGATAGTGCATCTATTACAAAAAATTAATTTACCCACATATGGTTTAGTTTTAAAATTAGGACGGTATACGCTGCACTAAAATCGAGCACGCACGATTCCCACTATACTATACTATACGCAGGTATACGGCCTTTTCGAATAGTGCCTTATGTGACCCGGTACTATGAAATTACCTTGCTCGATTTAAGCTATACGCGTGCACCTGCAAAATGTGCACCGTATACCCGAATAGTATACTTCTATGTGATCATAGCCTTATGTGACCCGGTACTACGGAATTGCCTTGCTCGATTTAAACTATACGCGTGCACCTGCAAAACGTGCACCGTATACCCGAATAGTATACTTCTATGTGATCGCAGCCTAAGGAAAAAAATTGTAGTAGCTCACTGAAAAAAGCTGAAAAGTTGAAGGAAGTATATTCGGTTTTGGTTTCGTGAGTTATGTAAATTTATAACATGAAAACTCGGGGTGAAAGGGTACGTGTTCGTCTAGACAACATTAAGTACATTTTACTGTCTTAAATTCTCGAAAAATCTCACGGCTTGAATTGCTTGAGTATGTACTCCCGCCTAGACGAAAGTCACTCTTAAAAATAGTCTACCATCGAAAATATACTAACCAGGCATATAATGGTGTGTCAAATCACAATAAGTCGGTCATATGTGACAAACGATAGTGGACAATATATTGACATGAAATCATTTATCCTTTTAGAAAAAACTGAATATAATAAGTACGGCGTAATTCGCTGTTTACATAGTTTGTAAACATGTCCACATGTCATTGTTTACATATATCGCGAGTTGTCACCACAGCTGTCAAATCGACACCGAAATTTGCCTTGGCTCAATCCCATAATGCAACGCGAGTGCAAAACTCGAGATCCAGGCAGGCTCACAAAATGTCGTTTATTTTACTATTTACTGTTTTTTTCTTGAAATTACCACTGCAGTAGGTTTCTCTGGATCCCTTTATCAAAATAAAGTGAAATGTTCCCATTCAATTTTCCTGCGAAATCTCTCTGCACCCATTTAATTCAGCAAGTTTTTCACTAATAAAGAAAGAACCAAGCTCTAAAAGCGTCATCTGTAAAGTAACCTGAACTGAGCTGAATTTCAGATAATGTAAGGTCAAACTTGCTTTTAATATAGACGGAATAAAATTCTAAAAGCTTTTATATGTAGTGTAGCAATAGTAAAATAGATATTTAATTTTTGTATTTACTTTTTAATTGCGCCATAAGATGTTCTTTGAACTGGACTTAATTTCCATATTTGCTTTTCATAAAAGCTTTTATAATCTGTAGTGTAACAATAGTAAAATGCATATTCGATTTCTTAGTTACCTGTGTTGTTAGATGTGCAGTGAACTGGAATTAATTCCGATAAATATAAAGCAAAATATATTTAATTTCCCCCCCCCCCTACCACTATTCATGATATTAGTCTGACCAGAGAAGATGAGAAAAGACAAACTATTGACTTGATGGGTTCTAAGAGCAAACAACGTATGCTGAGAATAAACCGTGGCAATCCAGGAACCGCGCTATACTATACTGCGCCAAAACGTATCCTTACACTTGGAAGAAAAATCATAATTTTAAAACTAAACCATATTTGGGTAAATTTATTTATTTAATAGATGTACTATCTCATCCGGCACATTATGACACCCCATTTAATCCAATGTGACTTCAAGAAGCAAAGTTACAAGCATTGATTAGACGAAGGTCCAGTTTTAAAAGTGACAAACTAGCCTATTCCAAACTCCACGGACTAGACATCTGGTTTGAGAGTGGTGAATGGCTAATTTATGCGTGCCTTTAATTTAAAACAAAAGGAACAAAAGAAAACTGAAACAAAAGAACTGACAAGTAAAATGAAAGTTATGAAAAGTACAGAGAAGTAAAACTGAAATAAAAACTGCTTCAAATAAAGCTTCAATGAAGAAACTGTGTCGTCTCTTTTGCGCTTGTTGAAATTTTTTGCGCCTTGTATAGGCCAGTTTGTCACTTTTAAAACTGGACCTTTGTCTATTCAATTGCTTGTAACCTTAATTCTTGAGGTCATATTTGATTCAATGTGGTGTCACAATGTGCAGGATTAGGAAAATTAGGAAAAAGAAAGGGAAAGGGAAAGAGGGAAGAAAGGAAGAAAATGACAAAAAAGAAAAAGAGTGAAAAAAGGAAGAAAATGAGAAAAAGAGAAAAAGAGGGATAAAATAAAATTGAACCACACGGGGACTCGAAACCACAAAAACGATCAATAAGAGGAGATTTATGGTCACCCGGCCACGTGTCAACTTAAGCAATTGCTTGATCTCAAAGTGACTATATAGGCCTAAATATAATTTGATGCAATAAGGTGATTACAATCGCGTCCGCATAATGGCTCTTAGAATAAACACGCATGTCGTGTCAGAAATTTGTCCGGCAAGGCCCGCAGAGCTGGCACAGTGATTGCTCGCGGGCAACCCAACCCAAACCTCCACGTGGTGTCGGATGGGTAACGCTAAGATTTCGGCGTATTCGGAAGACCATGTTTAGTTTTGGCCACGGTATATAGCCACTTCTTCTGCTGATTCGGCCTGGCGTGGCTCTGAGAAGACACCGTTTGGTTTTGAAAGGAAATTATCGCACAAGTATCTGAGAGGAAATTGAGCAAAAGCATCCGTACATGTTCAGCATAGCATAGCCAACGTGCAGTGAAGCAGAGAAAGAATTCATGGTATTGAATAGGATCGAACAAAGGTATTGTCTACGAGAGATTTGTACAGCTGGTTGTGCACATAGCCGTAGCAGCCAGATCCAACACGCTTTCGTTTGGCACCTTAAGTTTGGTAGTGACGTCATATTTTGATTATCATATTATTGCATCTTTTGCCTCTTTAAAACACAAGCCTAATAAGTTGGGGTGGGGGTCTGTGATTATACTCTGTTCCCAAGGTAGGCCCTTTGCTACCTAAGGGGCTTAGCAAAAATTATGAGCATTGGAGGAAGATAAAATTGGAGGCAAGAATTTTTTGGCCGATAGAAAAGGAGGGTGGAAGCAATTTTTGGCAAGCCGGGAGAGGGGAACAAGCAATTTTGGCACATATGGTGCACCTTTCAAATAAAACGCTCTAAAAATGCTTTAAACAATACGGAAACGCTTACATATTATGCAAATTTGCCTGCTCGCTATATCAAAACCATAAGGTTTGTAAATTGGATCCCCAAAAATGGCATGGGCAAAGGGGTGCAAATTTTATTGAGCAAGCCGCGGAGTGGGGGGGGGGGGGGGCAAGCGATTTTTGGCAGTCCGAGGGGGGATAAGCATATCGCTTGCAATTTCACCCCTTCCGGGCTCCGCATAATTATTGCACAGCCCCAAAACCATACTAGACATGCAAGGTGGGACTAGCAAATTATGTATTTACAAGAAAGAAATATAGAACTAAAATTCTGGTTAAGTAATAGGCCTACGTTGATAAAGTGTTGGTCAAAACCCCTGGGCTTGAATTTGATACATAAGGACTCGGACTCGGACTCGAACATTGAGGACTCGGACTCGGATGACGAGGACTCGACTACAACACTGAAAATTAATGCCCTCTCCTGCCCTCTCTCTCTCTCTCACCCACACAAACCCACCAACGTCCACCCCCCCCCCCCAAATCAAATTGTTTCATATTGATCTTCGGCATTGAACTTGTCATCAGAGATCATGTTGGGCAATCGGAGCTCAACCTTTTCAAATGTCTCAATATAGCAAGGATTGGCCTTGCCTATTGCCCATTGGCATAATTGAACCATCGGAAAATTCTATTTCACGTTATTAAGAAATAAAACACCCATTGTACGTATATTAGTGAATTTTATACATGATTCTATAGTAGTCATACCTGTGTATCGTTCCAGGTCATTCGTAAGTCATAGTCTGGTAAAATATCCATTCTATCATTGATATGATCCAGAGCCATTTCTACAGCAGGTAGATTGCCACTGCCATCCCACGTCACACCACCCAAGCTGAAAAAGCCTCCAAGATATAATGGTATCTTTCTGTTTAATTGATGGACACTTGAACCATCCTCAGATGTCGTTACTGGATAATCGGCCAATGATGTTTCATTTTCGCAGTTAATAAAGGTAGCTAAAAAACTTACAAAGACTATAAGAGCCTTCATGGTGCCTGTCTCGCACCCGTTATGTTTCTTAAATAACCCACACTGCGGTCACTAACGCTGATATACAGATATTAATTGTCTGTGAGTGATGGTCGAAATTTAAAAACGTTGTAAAAGATGGGTTGTTCCATTCCACGAGCGGGAACGGTGAGTGAAATGGAATAATGCATCTTTCACCGAGTAGTTGTATTTCGACCATTACACACATTTAAGACAGTTATTATTTGTTTTATATCACTCATATAATAAATTCTATACATAAAAATGTCCATTCCATAAATCTTAGAGTAACCGGATGGCCTGGCCCATGCGTACTATGGCACAAACACAGTGGTAGTAAAAATGATAAATCAATGAAATGTCTAGAAATTTTGTATGAGTTATATCTATTACAAATTAGGCAGTTTGGCGAAATAATTTATAAAAACAGCCGGCTCCCAACACGCGATATTCAAAATTCCCGCGCCGAAATTATCCAGTGCAATGACGTCATGGTTATTTGTTCTCAATTGTTGTCAGCCTTCATTGTATTACTGGGACGTCATTGCACTCGACAATCTCAGCGCCCGGGAATTATGAACATCGCGTGCTGAGAGACGGCTGTTAGTTATTAGTTTTTATTTGAAATAAAACTACGTGATTAATTTTCTAACATATAAGACATAATGTTGTGATTGCCGGAGTCATCCTTTAACCGTGTGTACAACTCCTGGAATAATCTCTCTGCTGACGTTAGGAATGTTCAAATCTAAGCTTCTTAACCACTACATTTCAAATTAACTTGTCAGCATACCTACTTTGTGAAATTTCACTAGTGCTGTTATGAATTCTGCGATATCTTGACTCTATATTTGGCAACTCAATTTTAGTATTATATTGTATTTTTAATGTATTTTAAAGTGTTTTTTAAATGTCTTTATAATAGGTATTGTGTAATTTAGTTCTTTTATTTGGTGTGTGTGTAAGGGACCCCATCTAGTGGATCTGCGTGCCTGTTCGGGGTTGCCCTTTTGCACCACACATCGCATTTTGATATTTTTATGTGCAATGACGGTAATAATCTAAACTAAACTAAACAGTGCCCTCAATGTTCTTACATAGTTAATAATGTCACAACTCTACGTAGACCAAACAGCGGTGTTGGAGTCTCTAAGAACAGACTAAAAAGAATGAACATATTATATCATATATTTCAATGATAGTACGTAAAGTGTACAAATTGAAAACGATACAAAACCTTCGTAAACAATTTTCGTTGTATCTGATCCAGAAATTGCACTTACTTGTGTACGTTTCATCAAACACTGTTGCCTTTGTCAATACTTGGTAGACTGAGTGACTGCAGCTGCTACTGGCAACTGACGCTAGAGGATTTCCAGAACGAATTTGAGGGTTATCGGTTGATTTTTCTTATTTCAGAGGCCGGTCGAGTGCCCGTCGAAACACGCTCCCTAACCCTAACTAACCTCATCGTGACATTCATCATTCATTCATTCATTCATTCATTCATTCATTCATTCATTCATCATTTATTTCCATATCAAATAAATACATAATTACATACATCAAAATAATTACATACATCAGACATTATTAAATTATCAAAATACATCAAAATATATCTTAATTACAACAATTAACAAGACATGTTATGGAGGAGAAGGCTGGAAGGCCAAATAGGCCTGTAAAATGCCTTCCCCTATAGGGGTAGAAACAAAAACAAACAAAAATATTTTAAAAACAAAAAACAAAGCCAAATAGTACAGCTACGGAACAAGACAAGGACGGGGCTCAAAGAAATTTATAATCCATAGGTTAAATTTGTTTTAAGTGCTCAAAAGAGAAAAATATCAAACGTAAGTTGAAATTAGCTTTTGTTTATATTGATTACGGAAATGTTTAACTGGTGTATATTAATTAAATTCATTTTCTAGTGTATTCCAAAGATAGGGATCGCTAGTACGAACAGAATGATCCGAAAATGTTTTCTTATTTTTAGTTAGATTGTAGTTGTTACAGTGTCTTGTCGAATAGTTGTGGATATCAGACCGTTTCTTAAAGTAATATTGAAATGAGGAAGGTAGCTCATTCACGGAGTATCTATACATAAAAAACACCCAATTCAAAAGTATACATATCAATGACGGTTAAAGCATTGTATTTGGCAAAAATGGGTGCAGTATGACTTCTGTAGTGACTATTAGAAATTGTCCTTATTGCCCACTTTTGGAGCTTAACAAGTTGTCTAAATAGGATTTACAAGTATTTCCCCAGATAAGTATACCATAGTTTAAATACGGCAAGATAAGGGTACAGTAAAGAGTGAATAATATACGGTTAGGGACAAAGTGTTGAAGTTTATTTATTACACCAATATTTCTAGCAATTGTTTTGGACACACAATCAATGTGATGTTTCCATGTAAGGTATTCGTCAATTAACACACCTATAGGAATTTGGTATGTTTAACTCTCTCCAAACAGGTATTGTCTAAAGTTATATTTATATCAGATTGATCAATATTTGATACCATATGCGGTGTTCCAAGAATCATATAGTTCGTTTTGCTAGCATTAACTGATAATTTGTTAGCTTTGAACCAATTGTTAACTTCTTTTAGTTCTTCGTTTATGAGATTGATTTGATTTTTAATGTTGGGATGCGAGTACAGAATAGTTGTATCATCAGCGAACAGGATAAAATCTAGAACATTTGAAGTGTTGGTTATATCATTTATATAAAGTATAAAGAGTAGAGGGCCTAATATCGACCCTCGGGGAACACCGCAGATAATATCTTTATGTTTAGACTCGCATGAGATCTATGAAACATGCTGTTTCCTATTGCATAAATAGCTTTTAAACCATTCTAATGCAATTCCACAAAATCCGTAATGTTCCAATTTATTTATCCAAGCAGCAAAGTTCATTTCCTATTGAAAAAGCGTTATCCGACGGATCTGCAGTCAACCATTCTGTCAACAGCCTCCTTTACCCAGCGTTTATATCTAATTTGCTCCGTGGCAATGACCTCAGCCTCCCCCATCCAATGACGTAATTCTTGTCAACAACATGATCTGTTATGGGCGATTTGTGCGTGGTTGTTAACGACTCCTTTATCCCTGCTCTTGTGACCACTGTGCTGCTGACGTTCTCTGACCAAGTACCGAATTTCCTTCCAGTCTTAAAAATAGATTTAGTTCATGCAGGAGATCTTGCACACTGCCTGAGTGGTGTTGTACTGGCAGCACTTGTCTTTTGGATGAACCAGTTATTTTCCGAGGGTGCTGTGCGGTCTCATTGCTGTGGAAATGTAATTGTTCTTCATTACTCTGAATATTCTTTCAGTGACGCCTTTAATATAATAGAATAACTACACCTGTACTCCTGGGGGCGTACAACTATGAACAGACATGAAGGACAGTATCAGTTATCTCAATTTTTTGATGAGTTTCTGCAACAGGGATCAAGGAAATCCCCAGAAGAAAAACAACCGGCAACTCTGGAAATCCCTGCAGCGTCTTTAGCTGCAACCACTCCTCATCAAGTGTTGATCAAAGCAACAGTGTTTGCTGAAACGTAGACAAGTAAGTGCAATTTCTGGATCAATCAGATATTTAACGAATTCAATCAGATGCAACCTTGTCGGTGGATACTGAATTACTGATGACAACCGTGAAAGGAGCCTTCAATTCAAAATGTCAAAAGTGAGGCTATTTAATCATCGGTGCTCTTTCGTCATGTTTGTGTAATACTAGTATATTATTAATAGGCCACCAATCCAAGATATCATCCCAACATGACGGGCGACACAATCAGGAAAGGCCGTATGCCTTGGTGATACACTAACTAACGGTCCAACAGCTTGGGCAAGGGTATATTTGTAATTGCACCTTCGGGTACTCCTGGATTTCCTGGTCCAGTCTACTGAGTGCTGACCACATGAAGAGATAACTAGCCTGGTTAAATCAGTGCAGTCATTATACAAGAGGGTGTTATTATGGAACACTCATGTTTCATATTTGTCAGTCTTTTGGCCTCAACTACTCCTTTGTATGACATTGATCAGTATTGAAATACTCTAGCAACATGTCACACTGGTTAAGGTCTTTGCCTTTGGTGCGAGAGGTCCCGGGTTCCGAATTCCTCCGCAGGACCAAAAAAAACCTTATCCGCTCTCCCCGTGGCTCATCGGAAAAATCAGTGGAACGGATTGACGCGATATCATCATGGTCGCCTTACTATAACCTGTTGGAATCTGTGACGTCGGTCAGATTATCGGTACTTCTGTCTCCCGTGACATGGTTAGTGCCCTTATATTCAGCAGCATCATTCACAGCGATGTTAAGCGGTATCTCACGATTAGACTGCCTTCGTAATATTGTTTCCAACTGGTAAATGACATAGAGTAAATGAAACACGTGTTAAGTTAAAAAGATACTAATTCATAAATTACACATTATTGGTGCCATGGAACAAATATGGACTTAAACAATCGACACTTTTCGAAAACAACGGCACCGACGGCTTCACTACTTCTTAAAATGGTGAAGCATTTTACTGGTTGATTTTTGCCTGATTCCAAGAGTATCATGTAATGGGTTTTTCAAGTACGTAATGACTCCAATTTAATACAGAACGTCTTTTGGGTATATTATTTATATTTTTAATTGTTGTGTAATAGTAGCCTTCTGAATCTCGAACAGGACAAAATGTTTGAGTAATTTTACTTTGTAACTCACTTCTGCTTTGGTTAGATGTTTAAAAAGGCATTTTCTAAAAATATCAGATACTGAAGTTATATTATTAAAGCGTTGTACTGATTAAAGGTTACCTCAATAATCCTTTTTCGTAACTTCTTATTTTCGTCCCTAGCAGCGTCTTCTCTTGAATCTTTCGACTCATGTATACTTTGTACTGTCGCTGACATGGCAGACTCTCCAGTAGGGTCCTTGTATACCGAAATAATCTGCAAGGTAAATTTGCGAAGAATTAGTCTCAGTCTAATTAATTGTAACATCAATGAATATAAGGTCACACTTCAGAAATGCTTCATTTTGGTCACTGTTGGCCTAATGACATATCAAAGTATTGTTTTCCACACGGATTTCTTATCTGAAACCATAATTTGTTCGGATATGCAAGCGCAAGGATTTGATTTTTCCTCATTTCCATGTATGGTACATGTACATTTGTTGTTATTTTCAAAAGGAATAAAGACTTAACATCCACTTCGAAGGACCTTGCATTTCTGTAGTTCACTTGCGTAATTTCCAATTTGAGATATGGGGACAATCGGAAACCGAATGCTAAAATGATACAAGCTACAGATCAGATTCTCTTGAATCAATATGCATTTCAATATTAAACCGATAAAATTACTCAACTGTTAAAAAGCATGTGGAGACACCAGTGGCGAAGCCAGGATTGTGGAACCTGGGGGGGGCACAACTTATAAATGTACCGACGGAAAAAAATTTTGCCGACGGAAGTTGTGATTTGTTGACCCCAAATATTTTTGTATGGTTTGAAAAAGTGAAGAGCAAAAAAAAAAAAAAAGGATAATAGGCGGTACAAAAATGAAAACACAAAATGTTTATGTATAATTCAATTTAATTCACAATGTTTCATCTTTTTTTACAATTCTCCCATTTTTTCTGTCACCGTGAGAAAAAAAAAAGTCTATTGTTAACCCAATTTTTCTTCACCAACACCTTCCGTCTACCAACACCTTCCGGTCTTACATGAACCGACGGCCATGACGTGCGGCCGGCCCACCTGCCCCCCCTCAATGGCTACGCCACTGTGAAGAGATATTATATCCTCTCATATTTTTCTTTGTTTGATATAAATTCGTTTACCTTTGGTAAAAATAAAACAATGAGTGTCAAAGTTGCGCAGAATGCCACAATACTTGATGTAAAGATGAACAATGTCGACGGATCATTGGTAATAATAAACCTCACGGAAACTCCTATAATGCATAGTACGATGGTGTTGTAGACGCAAATTCCGATTAGCTTGCTGTCATTTAGAGCTGCAAATGTTACCTGAACGTTCAAATTGTTACAAATATAAATCAGTTTAAAGCAATATATGTTAATTGACAAAATGAGATTGACCTCGGTAACTCATAATGTCAAAATGCTCGGAAGAGTCAATTGGATGTTTTTTGCTTGTTTGCTTGTTTTTGTTTTTCAAAAATATGAAGTATATCAGGTTAGCAGAGTATTAGCCAGATTCGACTCATATTATGTTGTAGAACATGGCAAGGTAATTATCAATCAATCAATCAATCAATCAATCAATGACATTTATAGAGCGCCAAAAACCAAAAAGAATTTGCACTAAGGCGCTATAATCTAGGCACAAAAAGCAATGAATAAACAATGATTATACAATGAAGGTGAAATACCCTGTGATACAAGCAAAATATACTACTACTACTATAACAAACAAAAAATCATTAAGAGCAAAAATGTCATTGGTTGTAAGCACTAGTGAAAAGATGATGTTTCAAGAGTTTTTTGAATATATCCAAAGATCCAGCAAGTTTGATGTGATCTGGCAGTTGGTTCCAAATGCGAGGAGCGTGGCATGAAAATGACCGGTCGGCAAAAGTTGAGTGTTGAGTGCGAAGTTGAACAAATTGAGGTGCAGATGAAGATGTGGAACGGAGCCGTCTGGAACCAGTATGAACTTGCAGCATGGCAGACATGTATTCAGGGGTTTGCTGGTGGATGGACTTGAAAACCAGAACAAGGACTTTAAAGTCAATACGTTGTTTGATGGGAAGCCAATGCAAGTCGATGATGTCGGAGGTGATGGGATCATATTTTCGCTTCCTGGTAATAAGGCGAGCCGAGGTGCGTTGAATGTTCTGAAGACGATTTAGCAGAGTGCTAGTTATACCAGTTAGTAAACAGTTACAATAGTCCAACCGAGATGTAACGAGGGTATGGACAGCGAGTTTAGTGGCCTCGGTGGTGAGCATTTTGCGGGCTCGACCAATATTGATGACTTGGTAATTGGCAGCTTTGGAAATGTTAGCGACTTGAGCACTCATGGTCATACCGCGGTCAAACATGACCCCAAGGTTTCTGACATGGTTGGACTGAGCGGGAATGTTGACACCAGTGATTTGCACAGAAGGTAAGTCAAATTTTGCCAGTTGGGCTCTGAAACCACAAACTAGAATCTCAGTTTTCTCCGCGTTTAGCTTCAGGAAATTGATAGACATCCATTCCTGAACTTCATTGACACACTGTTCAAGTTTGGAGACGACAGCGCATTCAACGCCATGAGCAGATGTTGGGCACACAGATATATAAATTTGTGTATCATCGGCATAGGTATGCAGTTCCATATCATACTTGCGGATTATGGGGCCAATGGGCAGCGTGTATATCAGGAACAACAGAGGTCCGAGCACAGACCCCTGAGGTACCCCGTAGCGGAGCAACTGAGAGTCAGAAAAGGCTCCATTGATGCAGACACGCTGCGTCCGACCAGACAAGTACGAATTGAACCAGTTCAAGGCAATGCTATCTACCATCAGACCTAATTACCATCAGACTATACATGCTTGTTATTCATACTCCAAAGTACATCATTACGAGTTAACAATGTAATTTATTACGCGTACTGTACGGGATTGCGAGGTGTTGGAAACTGATTGCGAGGTGTTGGAAACTGATTTACCCACAAAAAAGCCTGTTTAGTACAAAACTTTCGATCCTAGCAATTACTATGCCCTATTTCCGAAATTGGCTGTATGATTTGAAAACAATTCCATTAGATAATATTAAGTTTTAATGAATATCTTACCTTTCTTGTTTCCCATGCTAAAAAAGTTCCAAAGAGAAGCAAAAGTCCTTTGTAACTATATAAAGCCAGCAGCCAGTAAGTGATGTAATCTGATGTGCATTGCTCAATGTAAGGTATCAGCCGTTGATTAGGGACTTCAGGATTGTCCTGTTTCAAAAGTATCAGGAAACTTTATTTGCCATTCTGATAAATACACTTTGTTGGGCCTACATAACCATATTAATGCCTTCATGCGGGGTGCAGCGGCATGATAAAGCCACCGCAGTATCTTTATCAACCTTATTATTATATCGCATCCAGAATCGGCTTCCTGAGTTCTCTTAGGAGTTAACGACAACTATAGGGTGTGGCGACAAAAGCAAGCTAACATTATCCGAACGTCATACACAAATCACCTCACCAATTAAGCTTTAGTTTAAACCAAGTTTAACTACGATAAACATCTAGTTAGTCAAATAAATCCAAAGCATTTTCATGAAAGCTATCAACCTCATTACACCGTTTTCGACTTTTTCAAATCACTTCAATAACACTGCTAATTACTTACCCTTTCATATAGATCAATAATGTTTAAAAATAATGGATCGAGTGTCTGCCACAAAGTTAAGACAAATGCGTCAAGGCAAAAGAAAATAAGCACCATCAAATAAAGTTGATTATCAGTTATAATCTGAAAATAAGAAAAGATAAAGCATGATGCAGTCATGTCTACAACCACGACCTTTGCAGGACTTAAACCCCATTAAAAGCTATTAAACCAAGATAACACTCATTGAAAACAGCTCAACTGATTAAATCAGATCTTCTCTGGTTAAATCCACACTACACATGTTTCTGTTTTACCTGTGCAATGAGCAATGAGCTGGTATTATAGTTTCAGTTGGGTGAACGATTATAAAGCGAACGCAAGGTAACAATAATGTGTGAGCCTTTGTTCACGAAATGAGACAATAGTGTGCATATTGTTAACCAGAATTCTTGATTCTGTCGTTTACATATCCTTCCTAAAACACAAAAGTGCGAATATTTCCAAACACCTAAATTAGCTAAAAATTTAGGACATGTTACAAAACTATATTTTCTAGAATTTCAGAGAATACTTTAAATATTGGCCGGTTATTTTTCACACAGTGACGTTAACTAGGCAATGTCCTATTACCTATAACATACACTAAAACACCAAAGTGCGAATATTTCCAAACACCTAAATTAGCTAACAATTTAGGACATGTTACAAAACTATATTTTCTAGAATTTCAGAGAATACTTTAAATATTGGCCGGTTATTTTTCACACAGTGACGTTAACTAGGCAATTGCCTATACTTCTAACATACACTACTTGTAGAGATCACGCGTCAATTGTGAGAGCTCTGTGTATCGTGTATAGGAAAACGGACAGTAACTGCAGTATGGATGAAGAGGTTACCTTGTATTCTGAACCTAGATTTTCACAATATTGCGGGCTCCTTCGAAAGATTTGTAGTGGTCGACGAAAAAAACCAACAACAACAGCAAAACACCTTTTTTCTGTGTATTTCACAATACATTTTATATACGTTTAGGGAAAGTGTAATTTTTACAATATAGATTCTTAGGTTACTGTGTGAGTATTTATCCAAAGACGTATACCATGTGGAGAACACAAAACATACAGACATCTAATATTAATATGTACCCGTCTTTTGGGAGTCTTAAGGGCGGCAACACGATACACACGCCATGTTTTACTGAACATGGAACCAAATGCTAGTACAAAACCGATGGAAAGAAGCCACGCCCGAACCTGAAAAATACAAAACAAATTACTGTGGGTGTCTTAGTGGGAGGACTTGATTTAATATGTTTATTTAAACTTAAGTGAGCTTTTAAAGAGAGCTTTATCATCTTGCTGAGTAAGACTTTGTCAAACTACTAGGTGACCTTGACATTATTATATTAATGTTTTCATGGTTATCATGATCATTAAAATGATTTATGTACATAGCATCAAAGAGCAATCAGTTGGTATTGACCATCTATGCAGAAAGGGTGGGATAAATGGTGTCTTAGTGGTAGGACTTGATTTAATATGTTCACTTAACTTAAGTGAGCTTTTTAAGAGAGCTTTATCATCTTGCTGAGTAAGACTTTGTCAAACTACTAGGTGACCTTGACATTATTATATTAATGTTTTCATGGTTATCATGATCATTAAAATGATTTATGTACATAGTATCAAAGAGCAATTAGTTGGTATCTATGCAGAAAGGGTGGGATAAATGGTAGTACTTCATGAAATGAGATATGATATCTGTACTTTAATTAACATTGGGTTAGATCTTATACTAATTCCCCTATTGTTTTTGTACATACCTGATATTTACTTACCTGGCATGCTATTAATTGTATTGTACTGTCTACAATTCCACTATCAAGTCCTCCTGCTATTATACTAAAATAGATTAATATGCTTCCCAATATGATCGTATTATTCAAGTTTGGACTGGACATTTTCACAAACCTGGAATAATAAGTATATTTAAGATTTTATCGGTAAGTGACTAGAAATAAATGTATGTTCATACATGCTGGTGATACATAATTTCTAAACGTTTAAACTAACTTTCGGCAAAACAAATTTAACTAACCTTGAATTTTCAATGTGTGACACACATCTTGAGCAGAAGAAGTCCTATGATGTTGTGTTGAACATGACCTTTGTTATACCTCATTCGACCAAACGTCGCCAATGGTCAACAAAGCAACAAAGTGCAAGATCAAGATTCAAGGTCAGTTAAATTTGTTGTGCTGAAAGTCAGTTTAAACTTTTAGAAATTGAAAATAAATCGGGAAATAAATAGTAACTGTAGTTTATTACATTAAATTTAGTAAAATATCCTATAATGGGTTAAAAAAATTATAGACTCGGTGATCAATATTATGTTGATGTGAAATCACTGTATTCGTGATAAATGGGAAAGGCAATAATAGCTTAATTGTATTTTCACAACAAATAGATGTTAACGTTGAATTTTACAGGGACATTTCTTTAGGTAATATGTTTTCAAAATAAACATGCAACTGACAATTACGAGCGTATGTACTGCTTTCAACAAAATACCTTTGATGTCTGTAGTAAATATTGAATCCTATAAAGGACACAGCCAGAAGAATTCCAACACCAGCTAGGACACTCATGCCAAGGAATGAATACAAACTAATTCCTTTGTGAAGACGGATGGTAGTAATGACTATACGAGGTGTGTGATCCATTGGAATGCTGTCACCTTTGAAAACAAAAGTATCAGCTCAAAATATGTCAGCTTAAAATTTGTTAAGTACTTTAATTGTTAATTTTTTCTCAGAAAACATCACATAAGTTAATAACACATTGTATGATCATGCGGATCATTACCTAGCGATTTTGCACTCAAATATTGAGACAAATAAAGATGACAACAAGAGGAATGGTATGGGTTCTATGAAGGAGATGTGCATGATTTTTCTTGGGAAGGGAGCAACGCCCAAAATATTCGTTTTGATATATGATTTTTGGCCTTATTTCAAGAACCGCAAGACATACGGAAATATAAATGCGATTATTGGCTTCCTCGATTAATTTCCTCTGAAATACAATATATTAATATATAAAAAAACTACTTCTTTATTTTAGTTCAATGGCTACAACTAGAGCAATATGGTTTCTGTGCCATCCCAATCGCCTTGCAGGGCATCAATTAAATGGTCGAAATGTGGTACTTTTCATTCGAAAATAAACATATTCAATAATATTAGTTGATAGATAATGTCAGCGAGTGGAGCGAATAACAACTATAGTCACACACGGCTTGTTATCTTGATACATTTATACAAGCCAAATCTGTCAATTTTACCTGACCATCTGATGTCTTCATGCCAATCAAGATAATCATCCTTTGCTGCATATGATGCAATTAGATGTTTAGAGAATTCTGTTAAAGACAGTTAAAGAGATTAGCAGAATGTCAACTTAAGTGGCTTTACATTCGCTAAATTTGATTCATAAAATATCGCATGGATGTGAAGATAATCTTTATAAGAATGCTTGAATGAAATGATATTCTATCTTAAATATAAATGTTTGTTCTTATTTTAATAAGTACCATATTAAGATCCATGAAAACAAAATAAAACACCAGAATACAGGTTAAGTGAAACGTGTCAGTGAACTTGCTAAATAAAATGCGGTTATTTCTTTCACTTCCTTGCAAAAGAAGAATTAAGAACAACAAAGCAAAATAAACAAAAGGTGCTTTGCCTGAAAATGCATTTTGCATACAATATTTTCAAATCAAATTGCAGTTGTGTAATCTGTAATTTTAAATGATTTTAGAACCTCATCTTATTTTCAAATTATCTATATGTTTCAATTATTCTTAAAGTAGGCTCAAGTTACCGTTAGTTTATTTTTTTTTAGTTAATTTCATATTCCCATTTTAGACATAAAGCGAACTATTATTCTTAAACTGACGTATTTTATTCCTAATTTACTGCTACTATCGATTTACAAGTTCACTTCGACATTAGAGGCTTTTATAGTATGGTTTTGAATAGATAATCTTCTTCACGTTGAAGTTTGTGGTTTTGAACTGCATTTTGCAAATCACATGTATTATGTTAACGTCGCGAGTTTATGTCCATCCAATTACACTTGTTACCGTACTGGTTTTGTATAATATTGTTGTGGGTGGTGCTTGAGGGGATGTGTTTATGTCCATATACGGTATGTTGATATTACCTACCGCCATCTTTTTCACATATCGATGGTATTTGGATATCGCAGGCTATGGCAACCCATCTACTGAAAGCTTCCGTAAAGTCTACATACACACAATCACCAGGTCTCCCTGACAATGGAAGTGAGCTTCCTTCTGGTAACCATGAAGAAAACTGTTTGCTCTGCGCCCATAGGTATTTATTTGACGACTCGTCAAATTTAAGACCAATCAGCCTTAAACAAGAATAAAACTTATTGTTATAAAGCTGTTAGCAACCCAGACTTATTGTACAGTCACAGTAAGAAACCTGCATGTAGCATTCTCAAAACTACTCAAAAATGAACGTAATCTACTACGAGGGGCACTACATATAATTAGAAATTTATTCAAAATTAAAATATTTTCGGCTTTCCTTGAATTTATTGATGACAAAAGGTGGACGAGCATTGGGTGACATGATCTGTGACTAAAACAGGATACCCAGTATTGATCTAATTTGCCAATTTTTGCAATAATTATTTTGATCATAAGTATTAAAGACCCATTCAGTGTGAAAAAATTAATAATTGTTTATAAATTGCTTAAAAGTGACGGATAAGTCATTCACATTGTCATTTGGTATTTTTAAAATGAAATATTTGGCAAAAAACGAAGAAAACAGCCGTACTGACGAAGTCGAAGCCCCATTCAAATACATGTAGCTAATTTAGATACTGTCAGTATCTAAATTACAGATTCGTGTAAAATGTCTTATTTTGTCTTAAATACACGGCTTTCGGCTGAACCACTCGCAGGCTATGTTAGCACATCTATGACAATGACACAGGTACCAAAATCTGAATTTTGATGATTTTTACGATCGTCCGGCAAATCACTGAATGGGCCTTTAACTTACCATTTACTTGATATCGTTGAAGTGTTTGAATTCTGCCAGTGCTTCATTAAAATGTCATTTGATCGTTATTCAATATTGAAGTAAGATGACCATTACTTTCTTGACATGCTAATTCAGCTGTTTCGTAATTATATATATCCGCCACAAATTGATAGCAGCGCCCATTGAAAAGATGCCAATCCGCTTCACATCCCACTGAATAAAGTAAAGGTGTGTTTTTAGAGATTATATAATTGCAAGATCTTGGCGCGCAGAGGACAAAACATACGACGGAAGGGCAATCACGGAAGGGCAATCACTCTGTAACATGTTCTCAGTGCATGCGTATGCACTTAGAACATATACATACCTCCTAGAGACATCGGGAGGTACATAACAACGTCCTCTTAACACTCAATAATTCCTAAACAGATGAAGTTTTCCGTGCGCAGTGGAAGTGAATGTGGAAAATAAGCTCCATATGAGCCACTAAATATTATAAAACTGCTTACCGCTCAGATTTAACGAAACTGGTCTCAAATTGTACGTCATGTAAAAATTGGTTAATTAATAAATAGTTTGCATGCACTTTCTAGAATGCTACGTTACAGTGGGCTAACATCACAAAATAGGTCGTGGTCAATATAATTCAAAGTGATTTGACTTTCTTCATGTTCTTGCTCTATTGCTCCAGTACCGAAGCATGCAAACTCCTGTGGAGCGGCCTAAAATTTACCGCTTCCACTCCTGCGCATGGAAAACTTTCCTAAATATTTACAGGAATATCAACTTACCTCTAAGTTGTTCCACACTTGTTATACCAATTCGATCACCATCTTTGAAACTGACAGGTCCCTATGGCACAAACAATAGAAGTATGGTGAACAATCAATTTAAGTTAACTCTTTTGTTTTTATCTTTAATGTTTAAAGGTACATTTTTAGGGTTGATTTGAAGTCTGTCTTATTTCCCATGGCAGACCTAGACATTTACCAGAAGTTCTAATTGCTTGTGTTCATAAAGCTTTACTTTATTAAGTTTCAATAAACATTTTGGTTTTATTAATGGTTAGAACTTGCACTTGTTGAACTAATACCTTCCATAAAGCAAAAAAAAATCAGTTTTCCCATAACTTAAGTACCAACTAACGCGCCTGTCTTTTCTACTTACAGAAACTCCAATGAAATCGGTTTCTCCTAATAACCTGAAAAAGATTTCAGCCATTTGCGAATCTTGATATGTGAAATCCTCGAGTGCATGCAGTGTACCGGTTGAGAAATTGGTTTCTTTCAAAACAGTTACGCTTTTGTTCAGCATTAAGGCAACTGCCCATGTAGCATCATAGCCGTAAGAGGAATATTTGCTCCACGTGTAGTTCATGTTTTCCTTCCGGTTCATTCGTTCTTCGAGTTCAGCGACATATTGTTGAGGAGTCTTAAATGAAGATATCGTGAAAAAAGGATAGATAGGTGACATGAATGTGTCAGACACCAAGTGACCTTCACTCTGACATACAATTGCGTAATATAATAATAAATAAAGTTTTCAATAGTAAATTTGTTCACCATTTTTCTGTCTGTAAGACTAAAACAATAATAACATTGGCAAACCTTATTAAATTCAAGCACATTTGAATGGTGAAGCCCATATTCTGTGCATTACATTCTATAATCAAATTGTATCGCTATTTGCTGTAGTACATAATTACTCACATGTTCAAAACAAGGCTCGTTTGTGATTTTTTTTTCTCCGAATCATATTGATTTGATTATGGTGCCTGAATTGATTGATGTCATACAAGTACAGATACACCTCAATCTTGTCAATATAAATTTGATTTTAAATAGTGACAAGGATGCTATGTCATTGTTTTAGTCATTGTAATTACCGAATACTCACAGGTCAATTAATGTTTGTATGTTTATTAAGCACACGAAACAAACGGTTACTAAATGCTGACTGTATACAAATGGTATTATCATCAGTGATAAACAAGAATTTTGCTTTAAAATCCAACACAAGATCCACATGATTAATATTTTCAACGGTTGCTGATTGTGCTCAATTAAAGAGTATCCATTGCTGCATTTTTACTATAAACATCAAACCTGGTGGTGCCAATCATTTTGATACAGCTTGTATACATATTGGACAATGATTCGATATAAATATATTTTGACATATGTAAAGAAACCCTTATTCGTTAGCTTTAATAAACCGAAAGAAATATTTTAATCGGCTCACAACTTTTGAAGATATGCTCTTTTAAAGAAATGTACCCGTTTTTCACCATATCCTCGCAGGCGGTTTGGCTACTTCAAAGATTGAAAAGGAGTACACGTACCATGCATGAATATGAAGCATTCCCCAATAACAACTTTATAAAATAACGAACTTTATTTAGGAAATAGGCTTTACCGGTGTGCATATATGGGCTATGGATTGTGTTGTTAAGTGTCATTAACTTGTCGGCAAAATGGATGTGGGATGGGGCTTCTCTTACTATACTTGCAATTAAACTTATTTTTTCTTGGTTATTTATGCCTTTTTGTTTTATTATGTTTCTTACTTTTTAAAGAAAATTCAGAAGATGGGGCAAATTATAGTTTTTAACCTAAGATTTGCCCCATCTTCTGAATCTGGTTTAAAAATACTACCAATGTCATCAAAGTAGGTCGAGATTACATAAAATCCATTCAAAGCTTGCACACAATTTGAGTAAATTAATATTGAATGAACAAACAAATTGCGATAATAAAGCATAAACAATCAGCCTCGTTAAAGAAAAATGATGAGTTCTGTTTATTAATATTCTGCAAAAGACCTGAATCTCATCAATTATTGCTATTTCGGGGTCGGATATAGGTCAGTCAATCGACAGTCAATTATAGATTCCTTTGTTTATGTTTACTCCTATCATAATAGATAGCCCTAAATATCGCCATAAACATATAGTTGAGCACGGCTATTATTATTTTTGTTTTACATGATAGTTGCAGGTGTGTAGATGAAGAACTAGTGCCCAATGAACACTGGGGCATTCCGAGATATCCATTGCTAAATTTCACACTGTAGCAAAATTCAAAATTCGATTTGTTAAAACGAAAACTAACATATTCCTCAGAAAATATATAATTTGAGCTATCTCCGACTTATCAGTCATTAGAGAAGAGGTCAACATAATGGGCTCCATTTCGGTCGCGACAGACAATTTCCTCCGGTATTAATTTTTTTTTTAAATGGGTCTCAAATTGTTTGTCTTGTTACAGCAATCCTAGTAACTTTGTTAATTGGAACACAGCAGATTAGATCATAGTCACAGTCGCTTGTAATGTCGCCTAGATGAGGACAAATGTCAAATATGAATGTATATTGATACCTTTTCGTAAAACATTATTATGATTATGCTAGCATATTATAACTGAAAGAACATGAAATATCTAATCAAACAGCCAGATGACCAGTAATAAAATGTATTTTCAAATTATACCAACATCCAATTATGTCTGATGGTCTTTTCCAATACCAGATTTAAAGGGTTCCTTTGTTCCGGGCCTCAGTTCCACTTACCATGCCGGACACCGTTGGTTGCTCGTTTTGACTTAGAAATAATTCTGATAACACAAGAAATGTAGAAGTAGACATGAGTCTGGTCATCTCTTCCACAGAACACGTGATATCACCATCTTGGATTGTCCAGAAGTAATCGGTATACCATTCTGGTATGAACCATACGTGGCCTTCGTTGGTCATGCCCAACTTGTACGCCTGTATATAAGATAATGGAAATTTTTATTTTTATTTCTTATTAATTATAAATTGAGAAACATATTTCAATAGCTTCTTTTCTTACACATATTTTATGTTACTGATGTGCATATTTTTGAAGGTTAAGATCATATTATTTATCGTAAACCGTATTTCATCGAAGGAAACGGCAATTATGTTCCCAAACATCAGTTAGGCATAGGCCACTGTTATACGTATATTTTCTAAAACTGATACTGTACCTCTCACAAAACACCTTTCTGGCCATATTTTCAAACATGTCAAGAAATATCACTTTGGCATCATGGTGCTGTAAAATGTGAATTTAAACAAATTTTAAGTCACTGTATACATAGTTGGACAGTATTTGGAATGAAGTTTCCGACAAAGTCAAACCCTCTCGGTGTGTCTAGCGGTTGGTATTATATTTAGCAATTCTATCTAGAGGGCGCATAGGGAATATATCTAGGGGTGTACAAGTTGCAGTTTTAGAGTATTAGTCGTTTTGAAGTATACACGAAGGTTTTTCTTCGAAGAACTTTGCGTATAGCTTCAGAGGACCCAGCTACGTACGGCAAGATGACAGTAGCATTAGGCCTAGGTTCGTCAGTCGTGTCAGTCCTGGCAGGTCGAGATGTAAAGTCATACATACTGCAGTTACTGTCCGTTTTCCTATACACAATACACAGTGCTCTCACCATTGACGCGTGACCTCTACAAATAGTGTATGTTAGAAGTATAGGCAATTGCCTAGTTAACGTCACTGTGTGAAAAATAACCGGCCAATATTTAAAGTATTCTCTGAAATTCTAGAAAATATAGTTTTGCAACATGTCCTAAATTTTTAGCTAATTTAGGTGTTTGGAAATATTCGCACTTTGGTTTTTGAGTGTATGTTATAGGTAATAGGACATTGCCTAGTTAACGTCACTGTGTGAAAAATAACCGGCCAATATTTAAAGTATTCTCTGAAATTCTAGAAAATATAGTTTTGTAACATGTCCTAAATTTTAGCTAATTTAGGTGTTTGGAAATATTCGCACTTTTGTGCTTTAGGAAGGATATGTAAACGACAGATAACACCAAAAAATATGAAGAAATTATTTCCAAACCGTGTTAAGTCTGCAACCATTATGCCTCTCATTTTCAAGAATTCTGGTTAACAATAAGCAGACTATTGTCTCATTTCGTAAACAAAAGCCCACACAGTATTGTTACCTTGCGTTTGTTTTATAATCGTTCACCCAACTGAAACTATAATACCAGCTCATTGCTCATTGCACAGGTAAAACAGAAGCATGTGTAGTGTGGATTTAACCAGAGAATATCTGATTTAATCAGTTGAGCTGTTTTCAATGAGTGTTATCTTGGTTTTATAGCTTTTAATGGGGTTTAAGTCCTGCAAACGTCGTGGTGAATTCTACTGTAGATATGACTGCATCAAACTTAGAAGGGTATTTGTTGAGTTTCAAAGCTTGTCGGATGTGAAACTTCTCATGGCATTTCACCTCAACGTTCGACGAAACGTTGTCAGCTCTTTGGAACAGTGATCGCAGCACTGAACATTTGGCTGATTCTGGATGGTGCGAGTCAAAGTTAAGATACTGGTCAGTATGAGTTTTCTTTCTGTAGACTGTAGTATCAAGTGAAAGGTCAGGCTTTCTCGTAACAAGGATGTCAAGGAAAGCAAGCTGGTCTCCTCCTCAAAAGTGAATTTAATGACATTCTTACGAAGATTGTTGAGGTGGATCAGAAAAGACGCTAAATGTTCGCGTTCGATAACACAGAATGTGTCATCAATATAGCGTTTCCAAATCCGAGGTGGATTAGAAGCGGTCAGAAGAGCTTCCCGTTCAAAAGACTCCATAAACAGGTCAGTCACCGGTGGGGAGATGGAGGATCCCATCGTCAGGCCATCAGTTTGAAGGTATAGGTCCTCTTCAAACATGAAGTAAGCAATGTGAACAATGCTTTAGTGAAATGCGGATACCCCAAATGGACTCTCGATAAAGCTACAGAACCAAAAACTTACAAAACGAGCGACGTGGGCGATAAACGCCCAAATAAAGGTCACGTAGTTCTCCCCTACATCAAAGGCACTTCTGAAGCCATTAGAAGGACTTTTAGCAACTACGGTGTTAGCGTTTTCTTCAAACCGACCCGCACACTTAGACAAATCCTCGTGTCACCCAAGGACAAGAGGCGCCGGACAAGACAGATAAGAAGGACATTACAGGTCCGGTATATTACATCCCTTGCCAGGGCAAAACTGTTACCGGTACCGGACAGTGCAAAGAAGCCTATATTGGCGAAACTGAACGCTCTCTGAAAACACATTTCAATGAACACAGGAGACCCAGCATCAGAGGTCTCAAACCACATTCACATTGATTCTCCGGGACATTTTGTGGACTTGGATAAAGTCCGCATACTTGACAGAGACAACAGGTGGTTCCAACGTGGAGTCAAAGAAGCAGTTCACATCAAAGCCAACCAACCATCTCTCAACAAAGACGGGGGCCGGTTCAAGCTTTCAGGAGTCTACGAGTCTGTTATCAGGTCAAAGGTCAAGAAAATCACGACCTGATACAGTCACTCACTCGCTGATGAAAGATGGAGTACCATCTGAAAATTCCGAGGTAGGAATTATTTCCTTGTATTTGGTTTAAATCAAAATCATGAAGTAAGCATTGTTCAAACAAAACTCCAACATGCGCCAAATGTCAGATACGTGGAGTGTCAACTAAAGTTGGGTCGTCTTTTAGTCGGTCCGTGGTGCTACCAATAGCTTCATTCACAGGAATGGATGTGAATAAGGATTCTACATCAAAAGATACTAGCATCTCAATGTCTTTGAGAGTCACAGTCGAAACAAAACTAGCAAAATCTCGTGAGTCATTAACATGATGTCTAGTCTTGCCAGTCAGAGGTTGAAGTATGCGGGTCAAATCCTTGGCTATGTTGTAAGTAGACGAGCCAATTGGCTGAAACAATGGGTCGTAAAGGTATGTCAGGTTTGTGAATTTTGGGTAAACCATAAAACCTAGGAGCTTGACTAGAGGAGGGTAACAACCTCCAGTAGTCTTGACTATCGATAATCTTGTCATAATCGCGAAGTCTTCTAATAAACTGTCCGATCTTGCGTTCTAGTTTAGCTGTGGGATCGCGCTTGAGAGGCGTGTAACTGATCGAGCTGAGGAGATGCTTGGCTTTATCCGAATATTGTCCTTTAGTCAGAATCATAGTAGCGCGTCCCTTGTTAGCAGGGAGAATCGGAATAGATTCATCTTTCTTCAAGTCTTGCAGAGCTCGTTGTTCGTCAAAGGTAATGTTAGATTGAGGGCTTAGCATTCTTCAATGCACTAGGGGAACTGTCAGTAAGACATGTCCTACTGACAGTTCCCCTAGTGTATATAGGTGCATCATCATGTTTATTTAGTTGCTCTGAAGATGGCACTCGCTAGAGTTCTGAAAGCTCAGCCTTCTGAAAAGGACTTCTCTAGGGAAAGATTAAATCTTACTCATGTTTACCGACCTAGAGTACCAAGTAATTTCAAATCGCATTCATATATGTTAGTAATTTCCAACATTTCTGGTGCAAATTGTGTTTAAAAATAGTAAAATTTGCAGGAATTTTTTCGTGTGTGAAATTTCAAATTTGAAATTTCGTAGCTCGTGAATTAGACGTATCAACATCTTAGTACGCGTGTATTATTTTGTCCAATTTCGCTCACAACAAGTAATATGCAGTTATCAACCTATAAATGAATTCTTTTTAAACTAGTTGCTAATACAAAACATGGCCATTCTTTATTATGACTAGATAGGAAGCTTGTGAAGAGATCTAATATAACATGATAAGTTGATAACACGTGTAAATACAGAAACACTGAATGGGCACTTACCTTTAAATTAGCTACTTGGCTCCTTGGATCTTTGTCAAAGTTTTCTGATGAAATAATGGTGATATTGCTTGCGTCCAACGATGCAGACAAATCTTCAAATGTCTTTCAGAAGAATCATGAAAAGTATCGAATATTGTTAATCAAAAACACACATGATAACAAATTATTACAAATCACTTTAATCTTATGATCTCTACGACCTGTTACGTTCCTTATAATATGAAAGCCCCACGTGAAATTACTATAATTGTGAAATGTTTTTTGAAGAATTTTTTGATTATTTGCAATGATCTGTATCTTTGTATCGATGCCAATCATATAACGCTTCACAACTCTCATTACCATTTTTATATTAATATGAAGAAAAGAAATAATCACGAAATTTAAGAAACAAGAAACAAGTTGCGTAAATACATATCAAGGCACTCACATCTGTAATCATTACGTTAATGCTGACGGGTTAACGCCTAGTTAGTTGTTAATCTCCTTTCTTAAGCATGCCCATTTCACAATTCCTAGAATGTGATACGGGAGTACATTCCATGTGCGCGGGCTTAAAAAAAAAAAAAAAACCGTTCATTACTTAGATCATGGAATTTGAACTACATAAGCATGGTTAGATAAGAATATTTTAATATTCGTTGACGTACCAGAGCAAACACTTCCCGATTCTCGCGTATCAAAGCAACCCTTTCCCAGCGAAACTCTCGTACAAGTCGTACACGAACAGGGTTAAAAGACAGGGCGTTAAAGTTTGTGCGGTAGAAATAGCGATACTTCTGTCTGTTTGAAAGAGCAGGTGAAGCTGCAGAATAAGACACCTGTAATATAACGGCAGTGAGAAGCATTATAAGTACATGAATTCATTCCACTGTTGCTAGGTGCAATGACATCATGGTTATTTGTGCTCAATTGTCGTCAGCCTTCATTGAATACTGTGACGTCATTGCACCTGGCAATTTCGGCGCCCGTGAAATTTGAATATCGCGTGTTGAGAGACGGATGTTTTTATTTGTTTTTATGGTGAATAGGAGATTGTTTTAAGTAAAACCATTTGATTTGTGCATGATAATTATTTTTTTTACTGTTACGAGTCGTACTTGACTCAAGGCCAAAATCACCTTTTACCCAAATTCACACGAATGCACAACACAAATACACTGTTTGGTTAAGCTATATGTATATATCCTTAATCACTTGTCCTGCGAAAATCAGCGAAGTCCTTTGTACACTTGAATTGATAAATATCCTTGCGCTTAAAATCCTCACACAAATATGGCGTTGCTTTCTCCTTGCGCTATCTCCTTGCGCTGCCCTCTAAACTTAACTCCTTGCGCTGCTTTCTCCAAACTTGGTGCTATTTCCACCTTTCACACAATATCTTCAGGAAGCAGGACTGCGATGCAGTTGTCCCCACTTATTTTGACAGTTGCGTTGAATCAAAATTCCAGACTTCAGCAAGTCAACAGAAGAATATATTTCCTTTCTTGGAAGAAGTACGTTCTTTGACGTATTCTAGATCTTCTCCGACAACACTGGCAAATAGTAGTACTTTGACTACATCAAATATTTCTGGTTTGCAATTTCCTTTCTTTGAAGGAATTGGACTGTAAGCATATTAGCTAGCTAGCCCAGATCAACACTATCAAGTGTGAATCATTGTTTACATTTTCTTATTATATACCAAGCAGTGGGAAAAACCCCATTCTATTAATAGGCAATTACTTCCTTCACACTATTCTGCAGTCTGAAAAATTCCCAAGTCTTAATTATAACATTCACCTTTCACATGACATCATTTCCTGAGGGGAATCCCTGACATCACTTCCTGAGGGGAATCCCGTGACATCATCTTAACTTTACAATCTCTAGAGGTATTCCCATATGATCCAAAATTAGAAATGATTCAATTTGTTTTTGATCAAGTTGATGCAAGAAAGGGGAATCCCTAAAATGTCTCATGACATAGATTTTACTTGGAAACAAAGATAAATCATCAAATTAAATTACTCAGGGCAAATCACATTACATATAAGGCATAATTTCTTATTAAACCTGCTAGACACTTCATTGTGTCAAAGACACTTGGGTTGAATAAAAGCGAAAAATGAAAAAATTACCCAATTTGCATATTTAATTATTTATTTGTTGCGGTACAAATGACATCAAATAGTGTATTTACAGCAAAATATTATTGCCAATAAATTAATGTTTACTCCAATAACAATAGCTTTGTTTATACCCATACCCATAAGGGACCCATACAAGTATTTGAGTCCCAATTTCCGTGCCCGTACCCATGACCTGTACCTGTTCCCATACTGGGACCTGTACCTGTACCCGTACTCGAGTCCCAATTTTCGTACCCACACCCCTACCCGTACCCATCGCTCCTGTTTTGGGTTCGGACTCGTACCCGTACCCGTACTCATGGCTAGGGACCCGTACCCGTACTCATGGCTTGGGACCCGTACCCGTACTCATGGCTTGGGACCCGTACCCGTACCCGTACTCATGGCGGATCCCAATACTACAAGTCTGCAATATAGTGTATCTGATGTGCTCTTAGGTTCAACAACCGAGCCCTAACGCATTTGATATTTTTCACTGTTTGTGAGTATTATTCGAAACCGTGATTATGGAATTGAATTAGTTGCTCTTAATACTGTTTTACACCAAACCTATTACACATTCTTAGTCAAGTATTACTGAAACACGAAATGGCATGAACAGGCCCGTAGCCAGGATTTCTTTTGGGGGTGCTGATTTGGACATTTCTGGACCAAAAAGGCATAAAACCTCTATTTTTTCGCTCGCTACGATCGCAAATTGGATTTTTTTAGTAAAAAGGGTCATACTTATCAGGTAGACGTAAAATCGTTTTACAATGTCATATAAAAATAGTAAATGTAGCAAATGAGACAGCTGTATAACATCAACAAAAAAGTGCACTGCACCTGGCATGCATCATCACAGATTGCAACGGTTTCTCTCTATTATGACTGCTTCACTTGAACAATGAAGTTTTACCACTCCTAACAATACAATTGTTTGTATAATAATGTCCTTTCTTCATCTTTGAACAACGTTGTTTTACAACATTTTACAATACAGTTATACCTAAAACATTCGCTACCCTGTTGCTTTTGAATATGCATTATAGCAATCCCGCAGCACTTAGACATCAGTTATGTCTGATCTGAACAATGTAATTTTATAATTTCTTGCAACAGTACCAATGTTTAATTAATACTCATCTATTCTATTCTAACCATTCATATTTTATACAATGTAGTGCTGAGTCTACCACTTCTTGAATATCATTGTACCATGCTCTCCTAATCAGTAATGAAAATCATATATTCTCTTGACATGTCAACAACTGCCATTCCTTACGCATTACCTATTACTATTTAGAAGAACCTCGGGTAAATCTCTATTATATTTTCCAAAATAAAATAGTTTCCCAATAAATACTTAGTAAATTAAATGAAAATGATAATAAATCATTAAAAAAAATTAAATTAAAATATTTCCTACCGATATCAGATTCCAATAGTGTGCTGCATCCGCTACCGCCTGAGCGTCAGTTGAACATGGAGGACCCAAAATTAGAATTTTCTGAGGTTCGTGAAATATTTGGTCGAATAACATCCGGGTTCCAAGACCAGATTCACACTAAATGTACAAAAGATATGTAGAATATCGATTATATTTAGAAATCTTTCTTTATCTGCCAATAGCATTTCAGTAGAAATTACTTACGCTATAATCGTAGCGGCAGATTGGCGTCACCAAATTATAGTTTTTATTCATAAAGGTAGTTATAGGGCGTGTTCACATTACACAATGTGGGTTCGTACCTAGGTAGTGAAGTGGTGTCGATCCACATCGAATCCACATTGAGTTCGCGTTCACACTACCAAGCTAATCTACATCGAAAGTGGGTTATGACGTAAGTGGAGCGAATCCACATACCCGGATGTTAGAACAACTCGGAAGTAAAGTGCCGTTACCACGCAGCATAGATACCAAATCCAACACGTGCGTTTCCCACATGCCCAGTGTGAAAACACCAAATACTGCGTATTTTCTCCCCTGTTTTGTCATCTTTCACATTATCTTCCATAAAATAATTTTTAAAGGGAACTGTATAGGCCTACTGCTTACCTTTGTTTCAGATTGTTTTGATACCACAAAATACAAAAGATACGGAAAAACCGTCATGCTATTTGAAAATTAATCTTTGTTTTGTTTCACATTTTTGTTTACTTTTTACACCGTGAGGAACTAAACGCGTACTGCGAGCTGGCAATTCCGCGCAGGACGCCTAGCGTGGCGCAAAGTTGATCGCGCGCGCCGGCGCGGTATTTGTTTTTGTTTTGTTCCATTGACATTCACCATTTCGGCCAGTACGACCACGGCCACTTCCGGTATAAGTGGAGTCGATCTGGATCGACTCCACATTATCGCGTTCACATTACGAAATTTAACCCACCTCCTAGGGTCGAAACTACCTCAACCAGGTAGTTTCGATCCACATTGTTGATGTAGGGTCGAATCCACTTACTTTGTGTTCACACTACACGTGGAAGTGGTTTCGATGTAGGGTCGACTCCACGTCCCTACATCAAAAGTGCCTGATGTGATCATGCCCATAGAGTATGCTAATAAAAGGTTTTCCGGTTTTTATGAGACAGTGATCAAAGTTATTTCGTTACCTTTAGTTGTACCTAAAATACCATTCAAAAACTTTAGAAGAAATGGCGTCCTATACATATCAACTTGTAAGCGCTCTTTTTTACAAGTCATAGTTCATTGAATTTACAACCGTATGACAAAGCAGGCGAAAATAGTAACTCTTTGCACAAAATTTGCAATTTAAAGAGAAATGACTACGGTATTGCTCCTTCTAGTGACGCTAATATATGGACAATATAAGTGTGCTTTTTCATTTAATGACATAAAATTTGAAGAAAAAAAATGTGTGCTCAGGTGTATCGAGGTGGAAACTGTGCGCATTCATATGGTTTATAAGAAAATAGAAACCTTTCCATACGGAAATTCACAGTTCTCGCATTTTGTGAACATTTACTTATATTATACTGTAATCATTGTCTTGTTAAAAACCACGATTTATTGCCACCCCCGTCCAATAAAAAACATCCATGTCTATCGTTGAGACACAACACACAGCGTGAACGCCAGGTAAATAATAATTTTAGTACAGGCGGAATCACGCCGTGTATCTGCTATCACACCACTAATCCCCAGTAACAAAATAGAGTTGCTTTTCCAATTCGCTCCTAATCAATGATAACTACCCTATTGTTAGTAACGACCAAACAGAATAAAAACCATATTGTTAAGGGGACAATACAATAAGCAGTGTCTCTATAGAATTCCCGGACGATTAGACCACATGGTAAATGAGATGATTTGAAGTAACCGCTCGCGCCCTTGTCCTTTCTAGGTGGGCTAGGGGAATTCGGCTAGCCGAGTTGTGCAGGGCGTAGAGTGGTATATCTGCTATTTGATGTTCAGACAATAGATCTTTGAATACTGGGTAGAAAATGATGAATATCTCCGTTATTTTGGGTTTCTATAAAAACCAATTGTAAGGCTTGCACTTGAATATATGTGTTGAAAGAACATGGTAATCTTCAAGCCTGCGTTTTGAAATCAAAAACTGACAAAAATTTGGATTTTATATGTGCAGAACAAAAAATGAGTCCTTCAAGCAGACGAGGGGCTGTCGCGCATGCGTAATGTGAAAGAAACGTACCAGGCTATTGTCAATCACTGACCTCTATAGAGGTCATTGTTGTCAATAGCGTTAGTCGGAGATCCCTCGGCCCATAGTTTCAAAGCTATTAAACAGGTCGGAACAAAATGGGTATGCGTGGCTATTGAAGAACCAGTGGATCCCGTCATAGGGATTTCTGCCATGACGACATTGAACGCAAAATGGTAAATTCATAATGTATAAGCTTTATTGTGTGATATACAATCAATAGATTTAATCTAAAAGTTTGGTCACATTACGTTACAAAAAAGAGAACGTTCGTATACAGACAATCAATATCTATTTATTTTGATTGAGGCTGTTAATGCGCCGAATACACTACAAAATAATGTCATCAATCAATCAAATCAGATTGGTTTACATCATTAACCTGTACAATTTTCAGTTAGCTGGGCAGGAAAAACAATTGGATCATCAATGATCATTACACAATTAATCCATTTAAGGGGGTACTACACCCCTGCCCAATTTTGTGCCTATTTTTGCATTTTTCTCAAAAATTATACCGTAAGATATGTATATTCTAGGGGCAAGGACTACAACTATTGCACTGGAAATTTTATTTCAGCACAGACAACAGTTGTGGAGTTACAGTCAAAAATGAGGGAAAGCCAATATTTGATCAATAAATTAATAACTACTTGCCTTGAGTTACTGAATTTTCAATGCAGTAGTTGTAGTCTTTGCCCCTATGATATACATATCTTACTTGTCACCAATGCGCTATAATTTTTGAGAAAAATGCAAAAATAGGCACAAAATTGGCCAGGGGTGTAGTACCCCCTTAAGTATTCTTACGATGTATAATTAATAGTATTGTAGGTCAGACCACAGCAATAAATTATACGGAGCAATAAGGGTCGATGAATAGCAACAACACTGTAGCAATAGGCTAACATCTGCAGCATAATGAGAAAAATCTATGCCGCATCATTAGTTATATATTAACAATGATTTTTCAATATTAAAACAATAACATTGAAGAAGGTATGTGTAGATCTACGTACATAAACAAATGAAACACGATTTGTATTCAAGTTTAAATTGACTTGAAAATTTGATTAACGTATTTTTGGGTCTGTGAGATGAGAATTAATCGGAACAAGAGAGAATTCCATACTCTATTTACATTCAATACTGTATCATTTCTATGATGAATATTGCCATGTTGTAGATTTTAAATGATAGAGTATTCATGCTGGGACATTTAAAGCGGCGTTACAATTTAAAACATTCGCTTTTTGCAATCATAAGCATTTTAGTAGTGTCGATCGTATCGCTCAAATGAAAATACAAATGTAAAACCTTTCATGGTTGTCGTAGAAATATGTTTTGTTTATCTCTCAAGTAATTACTGAAGAAATGAAAATTATTGCTTTTCATTTGACCGAGAAAAAATTAATTATGAAGTGAAAAGGTGTGATTAAAAATTTTGCTAATTTCAACACCGAATTCGATCGTTTCAAACGCCTAATTAAGTGGCTGGGTGAGTCTTGTTTAACAAAAGCCATCGACTGACTAGCATTCTGCGTGACAGTAGAGACTATTCAAGCAAGTTTGCCCAAGTTTGACTCTTCTTTGGAGCACAACGTTCGATTTTAACAACCCAATATTTTCATAATCTACAACTGAAACATGTACAAATGTACCCCATATACATAATAAAACAAGCACAACAGTATAACTATCAACATCAACATTGTGGGTTTACCTGTGTGTCATTCCAGATCATTCTTAATTCATATTCAGCCAAGACATCTGTTCTGTCATTGATATGATCCAAAGCCATTTCTACAGCAGGAAGTATACCACTGCCATCCCAAATACCTCCAAGTGTGAAATATCCGCCAAGATAAAGAGGTTTTCTCGCTGATGATGATGTATTAGTTGAGTTTACAGTAAGATTTGTTGCCCGGTCGTCTAAAGCCATTGATAGTAGATTGTCAGTAAACACTGATACAACTACTACATAGGCAGATACGGCAAACATGTTTTGATGTACCATGCTCATTGTCATCCTGCCAGTTTCGTGCCACTACTAAAGAGCTCAACTTGTGTGCGTTTTGTTTACATATGAAATGCTCTGTTTTTTTCTCTCGCATATGACGATAATGTTAGTCGACTGCTTGCTTAGAGCGTGAATAAAATACGATAAACGATTAGCCTCACTTTGAGGCCACTTGTCACAATGAATTATGTGACGTTACGTCCACACATTTTTTTTATAATTAAAAGCAAGTTCAAGTTCATTTTTAAAACACAATAAAGTAATTAGAATTAATAAATTGAAATTATTCTTTTCCTTTTGTTAAGTACCTAGACCTTGTCAGGCATACGACTTAATTACATAAATTGCATCACGTTTAGTATCTAAATTAAAAAAGCAAATATTTGATTGAATATGGCGTTTTCCCTTATATTTTATAGAGACTAGATATGCTAGACTGGTTCTTAGACACTCTGACCAGCAGAGAGGGAGTAGGTTTGATGATAGTTCAACAAATTCTCCAGTTCCTAGTAGCTACGTTACGTAGCAGTTTCACCTAGGGAACTTCCGAAGACAGCCAAAATTGTTCACTGAGCTTAGCCAAACTTCGCTGCCTTATGTAACGCATTCTAGCGAAGTGTATCCCGACTGTTAGCAAAGCGCAAACCCATAAAAGTCCTGTATAAAACTGACAGGCTTCGCTGATTTGACACACACCGCTCAGAGTACCACCGTTGACCACAAATCTATCAAATCTATTTTACGACCATAATCTGGAATTGACAACCCCTGACACCCAATTGACTTTCTGTTGACAGCAGACGACAACCCTAGACATGCTTGTTTAATGACCACTTGAGCATTTGATAATGGGTCGTTATGAGCTAACACAAAGGAAATTGTTTACGATTGTGTCATCGACGCAAAGTGTTTATAATCCTGCAGCTTTGCTGAAGGCTCTGATATATATCAGCAGACTGGTATCGCTTGTTAGTATCGAAGGCTCTAGCGAAGCTGTTCGTCATTGAAAGCAGCAAAGCTTGGATGAGCTCAGCAAGCCCTTTTGCCTGTACTCCCCTAGAATTCATCTGAATTCTTGCAGCCAACTTTAAGATAAAAGAGGGTATAGGCTGCTGTTAATGTAAATGTATAAGCAGGGGCGTAGCAAGCGGGGGGGGGGCGAGGGTTCAGGGGCCCCAAGCAAAAGAGACAATGAAATAAGGGCTGATTAAGGCGGCTCTCAAAGGCAGGGCCGAATTTTCCTGGGCCAGGCCAAAATTTGTAGGCCCCAAACTCACCGTGAGGAAGGCATGTGCACTCGAGAGGCCAAGTTTGGTATACAAATTGGGGGCTACTATAAGATCGACAGTGGTGGCAGAAGCATTACAAATTAGAGGGGGATAAGCATATTTTGTTCAGATATTACTATAGGACATTTGCGCGCGAAATGAAATTTTAATTTCAGACAATTATAGCCCAAAATAAAGGTGAATTTTACTATGTGAAGGGATATGATATGCGGGGAAGCGCGCCACATTTGGCAATTTTACCATATTTTGGGCCGAAACTTGGTGTTGTCGGGCTAAAAGGAACATGTACAAGGCAATTTGGGGGCCCCTCATGCCCAATGGTTAATCCGGCAATGATTGAAGGGCCCAACACTGATTCTTGTCCATGGGCCCCCGAGGCTCTTGCTACGCCCCTGTGTATAAGTCTACATCAGCTCATAAACGTCTACCAAAAAAAAGTAATAGCTCCACTGAAATAACGGCCATTATTACTAAATGGTTGAGTGTATGCCCAATTTTATATATTTTTGCATAGCCAATAAGATGCTCTACCAATCCAAAAAAAGGGATATATTCTTCTGCCGACATGCTGAAGTCTGGTTTATAAAACAACGTGAATGTAAATGGAACATAGTAGATGAATAACTGTTCCTGAAGAAAGTGGGTGAATGCTGAAAGCAGCAGCGTTTTGGTATTTGTGAACTGTGCAAGGATATGCAAAGGATTATGCAAGTCAACAATGGTCTTCATGGGACATCAAGTTTGGATAATACTTCAGAGAATCTGATCAGTAACAATAATTTTGGTTGCATAGCCACTATTATAATTAAAATCCTAAAGCAGTGATTGTTTTCCATTATAAACATCTCAAAAAATGTAACTGACCCCCTTAAATAATGACCATTATTCAAAAACGGGTGATTGTATTACAAATCTGTAAAATGCGTTGGAAGCAGAATTTATTTCTGCACATTTTGACACCTCATTTGTAGCATTTGACTAGATATTGACGTCACAGCGTACATTCAAATCAATGTAGCCCAAGATCTGAAAGTTGCAGTAAATTCTATTGATTTTGCATTCAGTGTAATGGAAGGAAATCTATGTAATGATATCTGAGTGGTTTTGTATTGTAAAAATTTGTATGTAAGTGCAACTTTCAAATCTGGACCTCACTACATTAAATTGACCGGTGTTTTATTGTTTTCTGAGCTATTGTATGAAATGAGGTGTTAAAATGCGCAGAAATAAATTCTGCTTCCAACGCATTTTTCAGATTTGCAATACAACAACCCCTTTTTGAATAATGGCCATTGTTTAAGGGGGGTTAGTTACTTTTTTGAGATGTTTATTATACATGTCTTATCATACTATTATACTAGTATAATACTTGTCATCACTTGTAGATTATGTTCAGTGTATTTGTTGCGTATATTTGCGTGAACTTAATCGCGTGATAATTTTAGCTTTAGGTTTTTCCTACCCATAACATCGGACATAGGCTTAGATCATATTTGATGCCGGCAAAGGTCTAACTAGTCCTTATCCAGGCAAAACGTCTAAAGACCTATCCGAAACCTTCAATGTAAGCGGATTTAACAATCCTACCATAGTGGAAGTGTTTAGAGGCAAGCTCCCAAGAGATGTAAATATGCTTCACACCATTCTATATCCTGCAGTAACACCCAAAATATACCTTCCACAATAGTCGAGGTGGAAGAGGCCATCATGACTTTGAAAACAACAAAGCATTTGGTTGGGACAAAGTGGCTGCGGAAACCTTGAAAGCAGGTGCGTTTTCGATGAGACAGGTTTTGCTTAAAATCATAAAAGCAGCCTGGTTGGGATGGTCAGAAGGTAAAACTGAAGAAAGGAGCAAAGGCCTCATAACACCGGTATTAAACCCAGCGAACTACAGTCTACAGAGCCCTACTGTCCCTCCCAGGGAAAGAGCTGTGCAAGATGGTCATGAACAGAAATCTCTGACAAGGTGTCATTTCTAGATTTGTTTTGAGGTGTTCATTTTCGGAGTCTGGGAAACTAAACGGTAGCAATTTATAAGACCCTTTTGTTTTACAAGGAATCAGCCATTCTAGCCATTCATCGTGGATTCGAACCTCAGCTTTCATGTTCAGACCTTCCGAGCTATATAAGGTTAAACTGCCATTTTATCCAATTAAACTTTCTCAACAAGGTTAAACTTGTTTTCAACTGTACAAACATACCTTTTATTGCGTCGAACAAGCTTTCATTTGTTCCAGAATTCACGTTTTTAGCTATTTTTGACGTAAAAGAGCTTGATGCAAAACCGGTTGTATCAGCTCTGAAGCTTTCGCGTAGCACAATCGCACGATGTATGCCCGTTTTGACGGTAATTTACGCTAGCGAATCATGCATTTTCAAGCGAGTTTGACATCTTTTTAATTCATGGCGAATTTCTCAAAAAACCTGATGTATTTTTCTGAGAAAATTCCCATATTTCTGAAACTTCCTGTAACCTTTCACTCATCTAATCATCTTTTCATGTGACGGAAGTGATGTTGATTTTATAAAGGTACGTTTCTTACTTTTACGATTATTTTCAAATTATTTGTCGAGACAAAAACTCCCTAGAAAAATGGCAATTTTCACTTCTTTTCAAAAAGTTTTTTGACCTTGTTTTTTACCCCATAATTCCCTCATTTATCGAAGCCCTGCCCTCCATCCAATACATTAAAGTTTGGCAACTTTTTAACCATGAAGCAAATCTAAACCTTGATGCAAAAGTAAAAATGTAGGCTGGGAAGCCTGGGATTCCGAAAGTGATATATAAAATATGTGACCCCTCGGCACAACTGAGCCCTGAAGTCGCCAATCATCATTTTTGAGATATTCAACCAAAATATTCTGTTTGAAATTAGCTTTAAAATGATGTATATCATGTCTATATTACTTGACATTTAAGTAGTGAAAAATCAATAAAACAGTCAATAAATCCTTTGTTTCCTATTGTTTATTGTTAAGTTCGATGGAGCATATCTCAATAGTGGCACTGGCGACATCCGGGCTCAGTTGTGCCGAGGGGTCACATATAGTGAGGGTGGGTCTAAAAGTCAGCATCGCCGATACGACAGCTGCTTGCAGAGTTTCCGTTGTATTTTCATGATTCAGTACGACAGCAACTTAGCTCACTTCCGGTAATTTTTACCGGCGTGACCTCTGCTGTTGCGTAACGCAATGTTGAAAATCAGGTTGCAAATACGGTTTTTAGAAAACATCAAAAAATGGAATACACGAGTCGTTTCTCCCTTCATTTCCATATTGAGCCCATAGATAAGATATGAAACATGAGTATAAGGCAAAGAATAACGTGTAAAAGTTGAATTATTGTGGAAAAATGAATGCTTTTGGTGCGCGAAGTAGCCTAAAAAATGAGAGAAAATGCATGTCACGATCACTAAAATGGTTATATCTGCAGCTTTGAGGAAACGCCGGTCTAATGCTTTTCTGTTGTGATAAACATTAACAGCTTGTATTAAAATTTCAGCGAAAATGAGCGGTGGAACAACCTAGTCGTAGGTTGAAAAGTTGCGTTCTTTGAGTCCTCGTGCCGGAAGCGCACGTTGAAAGTGTCACGATGCTTCACGAAATGGATCCCAGCCGGCGCTGTCTATTATACAGCGTGTCCCAAAAGTAACTTAACATTGTGAATTGGCCATCTCAAATATTTCCTACTTCATACCAAAATGGAGAACATATTCATATAGATTGATCTTTGAGAATTATTCTGATACCAAAAACAGCATTATTGATGACCCTTTGACCTTACTGTGCGACTGTACATATGTGTGTATCAAACCCACAAAAGCAAGCTCATGTGTTCTTTGTTCAAGAACATGAATGATGTGCTTCTCTGAACAATAGAGTTGGTTCACTCACTGCGCACGCTACATTTAGGTATGAACATTCATGGATTACATGGCTTAGCTAAAGCGTGACTGCTGTTTTAGATTATAATTAGGATATATTGACAATATTAAACTTTACTTTAAAACAGTTGAAGTGAAGATGAATTTCCTATAGATCAACGGATTCAGGTCGTATGGTTCATTTGCCGAGACAAAGTCGGACAAACTCACTGAAGCAATGTATAAGGAACAGTTTAATGTAAATTATGCACTACCCAGCCGAAATACAATCCAGCAACTAGTGCTGAAATTCCTATCAACTGGATCTGTTCATGATTTACTTTGGGCAGGGCGTGGAAGAACAGGAAGATCGGCTACAAACATTGATGTCATACGAAGAGCGGTGGCGAAAAGCCCAAGGCGATCAGTACATCGACTTTCAATGGAGAACAACGTACCGCGTACAACTGTTCATCGAATCCTCAGAAAAGATCTTAAGTAGTTTCCATATAAAACCCAGATAAAACAGAAAATGAAGATTACGCATTGAAAACAAACAAACAAACAATCAAACAAACACAGCCAAATTAAACAAAACAGATTTTAAAATGATAACACGTTATATCGTGTTCACGTCTCAAATGACGAGACTTATTTTGCGTTTATAAAAGTGGGTTTTACGGTACGGTAGATATCCATTAATTTCATGCCAAAGGGTCATGACCACACAGGCATGTTTGGTATCATAACATTTTTAAAAGAATTATCTACATACTGTGCAATTTTTGTAACAACACTATTAACCCAACGCAAGTTATGGCAAATTCACAATGTTAAGGGACTTTTGGGACACCCGGTACATGTTATATTGATTAATATAGCAATTAAAAACGTCTATTGTTATATATTTTATAAATGCAAAATACTCTATTGTGTAACAAAATATTGTAGTCGTCAAAGAAGGTAGTATCGTCTCATTTAACTGAAGTACAAGCAGTTTTGAAAAGATTGTTGTTGAGTGAGATCCTTGAACACGTTGAACGAGAAATAAGATAGCAAAAGAATACCCTTTGCCCGAACAAGTTGCGATGGCTTAGTGGACAGAGCGAAGGTGTGCAGTGCCGAAGGTTGAGAGTTCCCATGTTATCTTATCGATGATGTGGAATTTTTCAGTTCGTTTTTCTTTTCTTTTTCCTCTCCCTTTGTCTTTAATAATATAGGCCTAATGAATGTCGGCTTGAAGGCACACTTTTTTCATGATTTATTTCTTGTTCATGTTTAAGCCTAATTCTACATTCGAGTTCATATCTTTAAAAAAAATGCATTTAAGTTCAGTAGCTTTCAATATGATATAATCAAATAAAGCATGTCAAACTTAAGTAATTTTTAAAAGTTCAAGAATATATATAGGCCTAGGCCTATCAAATAAAGGAACGTCAACACAGATTTTCCCGATTTTTTACTTGGACTAGAACCCCTCCCATATAATCGGCAACATATTTTATGAACTTTTATGCATACATATCAAATCATGAGATGCACGAATTTCAAACCTAATATTTTGGCATATTTGTAATTTTTACACAATGTTCAACTTACACCTCGGATTACACCTAATATAATTGGACTCAGCCAAGTTCGTTGTCTAGACCAATCCCCCATAGAACACCACAGTTAAGCGGTCAAGATATTAAGTGTTTTCTTTCATTTTTATCTCGCTACTTCTGCTTCAAATATAACGTGAAACCTTCCTGACAGTTATTTACTAATATTATAAATATTGTTTATAATTTTTGGAATAACAAAACTTCAAATTTGCCCGAAATCGTATATTATGGCTTTAATAAAAATATGAAAACTAGGATTTAAAAATATGAGTTAAAATCAAATCAAAAATCAAAGAGAGGTGCTTGCGGGGTCCGAACCAAGATAGAACTTCCAAATACATGTATTTACCACTAAGCCATACCAGAGATATGATTAATTCGGTGACAATAATAGCAATGTTATTCCCACTCAGTGCCTCACTCGTGTATTCTATTTCTGGAATGAATTAACACCGTCCAAATAATGTAACACAAACCTTTATGCTGACTTTTAAAATTGTTTGAACGTTGGGAGTATTATTTTCAAGTTAAATAACCAACAATGGACAATTGACAATGAAAGTTTCTTTGCAGGAAAAACATCGGCCGTACAATATACATGGCGTGACAGTAGTCACGCACAAAGATAAACATTTCAACATGTTCAATATACGACTACGAATATACCCCAACCAAAATTCACGAAATTTTCAGGCAAGCTAACTTAAGTTATTCTATAACATGACACCCATTTTTGATTCCGGCGCTTTTTCTTGCTTGATGATATGAAAATTTTTGTGTTCGTGACATGCAATTTTTCTCATTTTCCGAGCTACTTTGGACATGTTCAAGCTTTTTTTTTTCATTTAATTCAACTTTTACACGTTATTTGTTGCTTTACACAAATGTTTGATGTCTTATCTGAGGTCAGGGTACATGAATGATAGGCCTACAATATACGACCCGTGTCTTCCATTTCTGGAGCTATTTTGATAAAAAGCGTTTGCCGGCTAAAATTTTAACATTGTGTTACGTAACCCGTGTTCACCAACCCGTATAAATTTTCTGTCGAACAAAAGAGGTCACAAAGTTGCTGTCGTACTGATTGTCGGTGATTTTTTGTGCACTCGTTACTTTCAAGTCTCGCATCTCCAGGAGTCGATTAGCACAACATCCCGAATGTCTGCTTGATCTCCTATGTCATGTGCATGTGTTTTTGTGTGCTTAAAGGTCGGTATTAGCGGGATGAGGCAATATTTCTAAATTAAGGAAAATTGATTGATTATATTTCCTATTAAATACACGTATACAATAAATAAACGCATCTATAAATATTGAACACGTTTTCATTGACCTTGTCAGTTAGCATTTTCATCACACTTTTTATTATTTAGAAAAGACATGATGGGGTGTGGTGTGTATTTAATAACCCAATACAGCCTAAAAACACTACAATGTTTAACAAATGAGCATAATGTTAATCTGTGACTTTGTGATCAGAGAGATGCTGCAAGTGGAGTCGGTAAATGAAATTGAGATTGATTTACTCCATTATTCTTTTCATAAAACAATACACACTGCGGTACTTTGATTGCTTTTACATTGTATTTTGCTCTCAACGACCAAAACCGTGTAAACATGGTGAAATAAGGGTAAAATCTGTTATGGTTGACAGAATTTTTTAATTCTTTTCATGGGTGATTTTTTCCTGCAATTTAATTGTATTGTGAAATGTCGACTTTCAAGTCCCGTCACTTTTGTTTTAAATGGATATTTTAAGGCAGCGCACATTCTATAATTTAAAATGACAAGGTTTGCATGACATACCTCTAAAACGTTAAGTGTAATTTTTATGAAAAAGAAAACGCTCGTTTTTAATTCGTTGTCATTTTTAGTTAAAAAAGTGCATTTACATCATAGTTTACCTGCAAGTCTACGGAGAGTGGTAATATCTCCAAAATAGAATTTTAAAGTCAAAAATAGAGGTAAGCAGGTTACTCCCCATCGGCTTCTACACTAAATCGATTTTACAGAAAGGGGTGTTTAATTTGGTGGTACGGACTGCTAATGCATTTTAAGAATGAACCATTAGTAAATTTGAATGCGAAAGAGTGTTTCCATAAAGCAACTAAATCATCTTGAGACAGATCTGTTTGTTCTCATCCTACTCTTTCAACTCTGATGTTTGTTACTTAAAAGGGCATTTCGTGATCCACAGCCTCATCCCCCCACTTTTCTCAAAAAAAGTTGAGATTTTTACATCACTGGAAACCTCGGCTACATAATGTTTATGTACAAAATATTTCTTGCAAATTAATTCGTTTAGCAAAGATATCGTGAAATTTGAATTTCGTTCTGGTGCACCAGAACGAAATTACAACGCATTGTCTATGGAGCAGTGTAATACACATAATCATGCATAACTCGCGAACGCAAAATCGGAATCAACTGAAATTTTGGGACTAGGTTTTTTTCGTGGATATTTAATGAAAAATGACATGAATAATGTAGAGGATGCTAGGATCACGAAATACTCCTTTAAGATGCAGGATGAAGTTGTAGCTTTAGTTGTCGCTGCACATTGTAGTTTGTTTTGCTTGTTAAGTGCTTAGATCTTGTAGGTTATACTAATAGGTGCTATGTATAGTCTCCAGCTGGATTGTGATGCAAATGAGCTTGAGTGCAGGTAACTTCCGGTATAGATAATGACAATTGACGCTCAAACCATTGATGCTCGCAATCCAAAATTCGGGCAACCTTGGTGTCAAAATGGTTTCCACTGGCATTCATATGTAAGAAAACTCCCGAGTCGTTTCGACTTGAGTTGGCTCTACGATGTTGTAGCATGCGATTGTGAATAGGTTGGGCGGTTTGTCTTCTACACCAGAGGTTACCAGTACTCATTGCATCACAGCCCAGCTGCAGACGTCGGTTCGTCCATCAAAAATAGCTGTGTCTGGTTGACCAGATTTAATTTTAACATAGGCGTAGATCCCGGGGATGGTGGGGGGGGATAAATCTCCCAATATTTAGCCAGGTTAATCAGGCACAATACAAGTAACAGTTCCAAAATGCAACAAATCTAAACAGAGATTTAAGGACTCACTTCACTTACTGACATCTGCCATATTTTTGGATCTAACAGTTTAGTGAGCGCGCCACCTCAAGTAAAAAAATCTTGGCGAGCTAGCAAAACTGGTTGTATGAACGGTCACTGAAAAGCGCGGATGTACAATCTTAGAAATAATTGTATTGTTCGAACATTTTAAGGCCTTATTGGAAATGGTCCCCCTTCTACCCCATACAATGTTGACATGCCCAATATGCTCATCTTCGCCATATCTTCTCCCAACATTGTTTGGTGGGGAAAGGGGAGGGGTCATGCTTTAAAAGATGAACATTGAGACAACACTACTATAATCCTTAGTTGCCAGTGACTCATAGCGTGCGCACTATACTAAGAAGAACATGGGAATTACAGTGGGTGTTCGAACACATTTTTCCGGGATTGTAGAAAGTCTTTTTACACATTCAGAGTCAATCAGCTATTGGATACAGATTTGGTTTATTTCACCATTTTCTTGCATTACACTTTATATTATTGACATACAAGGCTTTTTTAATTTTAAACTATTAGGACAATTCAAACAGGAGCAGTTTCCATGGAAATGGCCGTTTACACCCATGAATGTTGCCTTTTCAAACAGGGTGTAAGTCCATCTCTCAAGCATTTATTGGCCCAATTAGCCCGACCCGTTCCCTCAGGCCCGTACGCAGGATTTTTTTTTTGGGGGGGGGGTGCTGATTTTGAAAAAGTGGACTTTTATCCAAGGGGGGGGCGATTTTGTGAAAAGTGGACTTTCTTCACCAAATTTGGACCTTTTTCTTCCAAAAAGCATAAAAACCTGTCGCACCCCCGCACCACCCCCCCCACCTGCGTACGGGCCTGCGTTCCCTACATCTGACGGTTGTAATTACGAGGGTCGGTCAGTATGTAATGCAGTATCTAATGCAAGTGGACCTTTGACCCCAAATATTGAATATTTGGAAATAATAATGGCAATCACGAGATTGTCATTATTGTTTTAATTTTCAAAAAGGGCAAAGTGCAAAACGGAACTAATGTGGAAATCATGCTGCCAAATAGCGTCGTCCTTCCTTGATACATTAGTCGACAAAATAAGCAAATTACCGGGCTATATATATAATTCTAAGTACCGATTTTAATAACAGAAAATGTGCTTATTCAATATACAATGTCGTACAATTTCAATCTACTTCATAATATTACTGACTATATGATCAAAATAATATATTTCATATAGGTACATCATTAATAGCATTTATTGCTGAACCATGAAATGGTATCAGTCTATATCAGTGTATGTTACTAGTATTTTTTATTCATACACTGCAAAAGATATTTAAATAACTGTTTAAATCTTTTAAACAACTCGGGATGTTTAAGTGCCAAGCATAATCAACTTGATGTGTTGTTAAAACCTGATCGACACTTAAACAACATGAGTTGTTTAAAATATTATAGCTGTGTACTAACCAAAAACCTGCAGTGTATTTCTTAAGGGTACACGATGTATTGTTGGTCGAAGCAGCCAAAAAAAAAAAACAATTTTCATTATCTAAATCAATATATTATTGAAAAATAACACTTTGATGTTTTGAAAAAGTTCATTCTTCAAATCATATACTTTGAAAACTTGCTTGATTTATTGTTGTTAATGAGTTATGTACGTTTTCTTTTCAAAAGTGTTGTTGTTTCAGCCCTCTTTACAACATAACTCAAGAATCACAGGACCTACAAAAGAATATCTGTGATATTTCAATTCTTCCACACACTCGCTATGAAATGATCAATACAATTTTTGCCAAAGCTCACTATTACTCGAAAGATACTGTGAACTACCAAATAGTTGCCAACCCTAATACATTGATTTGATCAGAAATGAGTCAAGGAAAGCAATAATCGTATATATATTTGCATAGGTTTTGTGGTTCATTTAAAATAAACAGATATACCAAACACAAAAGCTTTGGGTGTTTCCTCTATCCCAAGAAAAATCATGGACATTGGGCAAAAATGGCACCCCTTATATCATGCCCGGTTTCTCCATTATATAGAACCAATACCTTTCCTCTTAAGTGACATTTTTACTTCTCTTAATACATGTATTTGAGCACAAACACCGTTAGGTTACGATTATAGCAAGTCATTTGGCCCATTACGTAATGTTAAACCAGCCAATATGAAGAGAGCTTTTGGTGGCACGCGTTGCCTTCGAAAACAACGTTTGTTTTTGGCAGCATGTAGACCAGGCTTCCTCAAATAGATTTATTGAAGCGCCACATGAAATATAAAAAAAACTGCAATGCGCCACTCAATGGCTGCGAATTCGCGGGGGGAGTCAGAAGCTATCGATTTTTTTTAATTTGAGGTGCAAATGACGCCATTTGGTGCAACATTTTGTACTATTTTAGCCTGTCTTTACAAGGATAACATGGGAATCGCATTGTTTTTTGGTTTTTTTAGATCTAATCACCAGCACGACATCAGTTTGGACAATGTTGAAGTTATCGGTAGGGAGGACCACTTCTGGAACCGAAAGATCAGAGAAGCCTTAGAGATCAAGACCCAAAGACCTACACTCAACAGGGATGCCGGATACGACCTGCCCGCCATCTATGACGATCTGTTGCCACTTGACCACCCAGCGGGTGGTCAGGTGACCGGAGGAGTGTAATCACTACGCTGAATGAAGACGCCGTGATGGCGTCGCAAGCTACGTCTTTGCTCAACTCAGACTCTGAAAAGGTAACTTTTTAAGCTAACGTTTGTTTTTGTTTTTCTTTTGCCCAAATTGGGTCAATTTTTTGTTCATTTATGTTTAAAAACTAGATACAAATACCTAGGACCCGGTTTTGTTTTTGGTTTTTTTAACTGGAATTCCAGTTTCAAGCTCCGATGCAACGGCTCATGTATGCCGTATTATAACCCTTACACAGCAATAATCTTAATAACTAACCATGCGTATCACTACTAATACATTTTGTGATCGAAAATACAACATATCATTTCTCTTTTTCACATTTCATACATGTATATAAGTTGAAAGAATATTACACTTTTTTTTCTTATATAGGCCCTACTACCTTTTACTTTCAGTAGAAATACTACGTTATATTTGTTTTGTATATTTTGTTAGTTGTTTGTATTTCCCTTTTTCTTCCTTACCAATAGGAAAGCATAATTATGCTTTGTCAAATTTAACAATGGGCTATTATGTTTTTCCAGTTGAATTGACTAGGATTAATAATTTTGAAACTCACACTTGCCATGTATATTACTTTACCTATAATGCATAACGGCAGTAAGTATTTCAAATGGAAGCTACCGTCCCAATGGTCTATTCTATTTGAAATTCATGCTCCCTCTGCGGAAGACGTTAGCTAAATCTTCCACAGGTGGCGTGTGGATTTCAAATGAAATAGCCCAATTGATATCTCTTGATACCAGTACTTATCATTGATTTTTCGTTTATGTATTGTTTGTTTGTTTTGTATATTTTATTTGTTCGGTTGGTGCGTTTGTTTGGTATTAAAACCTAATTGTTTCTGATGAGTAATTGTTTTCATGTACTAAGTATTAAAGAAATCCTTACGTCACATAGGGCATTTTTATTTTGCTTTTACCATCCCATATGCGTATGCATGTTATATGTTTGCTCTATTCAACTACCGTAAACGTTCGCCTAATGGCGCACATGGGCTCCTTTGCCTGATGTATAAATAGAGCCCTCCCTCCTCTGAAAATCCCCACAAGAATCAAGGGTACGTGCCCTTATTTGCTGGTGGGATTTTTACGGGAGGGCACCTTTAGATTGTGCCTAAAATTCCAGTTATGTCAAGGCAGCCCATAGCGCCATTAGGCGGACGTTTAAGGTATAGTGTTATGCTTTGTTTATAAACTTGTTCAATAAACTTTTTAATTGGATATTAACCAAATGAGCCTCGAATATGAAGCTCCAACCTCCTCCTGCCCCCTTTGTCATTGTTTTTGTTTGTTTATTAAGTACCACACTGGCAATACGCCTGTGATGGAAGATTTAAGCATTATCTTTCACAGAGGGAGTATGTTTTTCAATGGACTTAGCCACGGTTAATTATTTTTAAACTCTTACTTCCCTTGCTGTATAATTCTGGCTATCTTTCGCAACTGGAGTATTTCAAATGGAAGCTACCCGACTGTCTATTATATTTGAAACCCATACTACCTCTGTGGAAGACCTTAGCTAAATCATCTACAAGGGAAGTATGGGTTTCATATGGAATAACCCAATTTTATCGGCGATCAATCTGGTGAAAATACAAAATATTGAAAGAGACGATAACATTCCAACTCTCCTAAAAAGAACGTATGTATAAGATGATGTTTCAAAACAAGTCAACAAAACCTGACTTACCCCTCGGGGGTCACTCTCACACAAAAGTGCTACCCACCCGCGTCCGACCACCTCTGAAGTGCACCCTTAATTGTGAATTTTCACATAACCAAATTGCACCCCTTAATGGCGAAACACGTGCAAAATCCTACCCTAAATGGCGTAGCACATGCAAAACCCATACCCTAAATGGCATCAACTGAGAAATATCTAATTTATACCCTAAGTGGGGTAAACAGGAAAATGAGCTAATTTGATACCCAAGGTGTCTTTTTGATGTTGCAGACCTATAAATACTAAAGAAAACATGCACAAAGGTAACAAGAATCAATTAAAAAGTGGTGATTTTTATCATATTAGTGCAAACTCACTCAAACAATAATATTACTAACCCTAAAAGTCTAAGGATTTGGCTGAAAAAGGACCCTTAAATGGCGATGCCTTCTGAAAAAGTACCCCTTTTTCAAAAAGACGTCGACGCTGTGTGGTGAAAAACAGACCCTTTTAGACGTTTTTCTTGGACGCGGGTACGTAGCAAGTCAAGTAGTGAGTGACCCCCCGGGACTTACCCGAGTAACCGTTATTAAAGGGGCATTTCGTGATCCACAGCCTGATCGGCCCACTATTCCCAAAAAAAAAGTTGAGATTTTTACACCACTGGATACCTCTGGCTACATAATGTTTATGTACCAAATATTTCTTGCAGATTAATTCGTTTAGCAAAAATATCGTTAAATTTGAATTTCGTTGCACCAGAACGAAATTACAACACATTGTCTATGGAGCAGTGTAATACACATAATCATGCATAACTCGCAAACGCAAAATCGGAATCAACTGAAATTTTGGAAATAAACTTTTTTCGTGGATATCTACTGAAAAATGTCATAAAAAGAGGATGCTAGGATCATGAAAACTATATAGAAATATCACATAGATGTTGTATCATTATACAACTTCAAAAAATATACGTATGTAAACACTTATATAGAATAAACTTACTTCTACAAAATGACAACAAAAATGTAAAACATACAACTTAATAATACACTAAAATAGTAAATGATACATGTGTACATGAACTTGAACATTTACAATTCATTCTTCATATAATACCCATATAATGCCTTATAGGTTTGGTATCTTGATAATGGGAAATGCTGCTATTGTATATACTATTTACAAAAATATTTAAATTACAAAAGTGGGCCTAGTCAACTTTTTCAAATAGTCATTATATCGTTGCGGTAACTCCAGTGGACTTTTGTCTAATTAGCATCTTCAGCCTCGTAAGCTACGAACATTTCAAACAACATAATACGAGACTCATTTAGACTAACCTTTTAACTAAAAATGACTTTTAGTTCGGGCCTTACATCACAACAACACCTCACGTGTGCATTTCATGTTAATTTTGTTTTTTGAAATCCAATCTACACAGACTACTGAATCAAATGAACTATTTTTTTTCTGATAAGGTTAAGGGGGTCAAATCCAAGATGGCGGCTTAGTTAATTTTTTAAAATCAACATCTCATCCGTTTCACTACGTCGTATGTTTGGAAATAAACAATCATGATTTGAAAGAGATAAAAACACAGAGTTCCATCAGTACAATGTTTCAATATTGACCGCTTACATCGCTTTATTCTGGTACTGCTATTAGCGATGATCTTTTATCATGTTATATAATCACTCTTTCCATTTGCGAAGAGCTAGACCAATTTCCTGAAGTACAGTTTGTACGTGACTTAAAATGAACATATGCTTGCCCTCAAGCATGATTATCTTAAAGCGATAGCCAGGGGCTATTTGGTACTTCCAGTCTCCAAGCAGACGAGGACTAACGTAGGGATCATGCTTTCCACCAAATACGGTCATTCCACACGGAAGAGGATCACGAGTCTCACACTTGTATGCCCTAATGATGTTGGATGAAGCCTCTATTGCTGGTAGCAGGCGCAACAAAAGTACTCTGTTGCTCAACACTGTATCCTCAAAGAATGGTAGAGAAACTTCATGATGTTTTATTGCATATTGGAAGAGGTCTAGGTCTGATGATGCTTCCAGTGTTCTCCGAAGTCCTGCAAATGACTTCGAATCGGCAAATGACTTCTCTGGATATGGAATCGTTGGAGCATAAAATCCACTTACGAAGATGTGCATTGGTCGTAGGTTGTATTTCAATAGGCTGTGGGCTATTTCAAAAGCTACCAAGCCTCCTATACTATGACCGAAGAAGATGAAGTTTCGATCATCAAGTTGATCAATCAAAGCTTCCGTCACGTTGTCAACAATTTCTTTTAGAGAGTGGGGAGGTGGTTCACTCTCTCGACCTTCCGATCCTGGGTACTGAACTTGCAAGAGCTGAATCTTGAACTGTTTGACAGGTGTCGACCACGCAGCGAAAAACGAAGCACCTCCACCGGTCGGAGGAAAGCATACCATCTTCAAGTGAGGAGTGCTTGAGCTTGATTTAGACATGCTAGAGCTGCCAACTACCCATGGTTTCTTTGCGACTTGCTTGGCTTGATTTTTGCTACCGTCGCTGTCAACCTTCTCATCAACCATTTCTCCTGTTTTCATGGTTGTAGCTAAATGCTTGAATATTTCAGCTTGCAACAGCCGAATTGTCATATTCTCGTTGATAAGTGTCACGGGGTTGATTGTGATTTTGAACTGATCGACAACTGCTTCGCTCAGGTTCGTTGCCATCAAAGAATCCAGGCCTAAAGACAGTAAACTCACTTCTGTGTCAACGTTTTCAGGTATTCCGAGTTGTGTAGCTAACAACTTGCAAAGTGTTCCAGTAATCAGTTTCTTTGCTTCTTCTTCTGACATCTCCATGACCACCTGGTCCAAAGATCCACTTGACTGATTCATGGCATCTTTCGTGTCTGCTAACAGATCTTTGAGCAATGAGAATCTTCCCTGTTCTTTGCTAAAATGATGTGTCATTAATGGTTTGTTTCTTTTGACGAATCGTCTCGTGATAACAGGTCCACCAAAACCCATGAGGGGAACTTCTGTCGATAACGCTATGTTAAAACCCAGGAGAACTTCTTCTGGGGAAAGACTCATCATTCCACGTTCCTCTCCGAATTTCACCAGGTTGTTGGATGCAGCATAACCAACACTGTTGATGAAACCGATGCAAATAGCAGTAGCCGGAAGCTTCATATGATGGCGCAAAAGACACAGATTGTTCAAAAAGATATTTGCTGCGCAGTAGTTTCCCTGCCCTGCATTCCCGATCATGGACACTACTGATGAACTGACGACAAAATATTTCAGCGGTATCTTGAGCTTCTGCGTGATTTGATGAAGAAGAAGCGCCCCATAAGCCTTTCCTTCCATAACTTCATTCCATCTGCCCTGGGTTGTTTGGTATAAATATCCGTCTCGGTACTGAGTAGCTAGATGAAATATGCCCGCCAAGGGGGGCGATGAAGAAGTTTGGATGGTAGTTAATACGGTTTCGATATCGGTGGCCCTCGATACGTCTGCTCTGATATGCTTGATCTTTGTCTTCCCTTGTCCAGAAAAATACCCCAAGACCTCTTCGCTTGGTGCTTGTCTTGAAACAACGAAAACGTTAGTTGCCCCTCGGGAGACAAGCCATTTGACAACGCTTAATCCGAAACCACTTTTTCCTCCAGTGACGAGATACGATTCGTCTTCCTCAGCGTGCCACAAATCACCATACAGCTCTACGGGTAGCTCTGTCTGATCTTCGTTGATGGCAATGGTTGAGAATGCCGGTAATGCTCCATTAACCAGTGGAACTTCGGAAAGTCGTGACTCGTTTGACATTTGTGTAAGCTTGGGACCTTCCGTTTTGAAGACAGTAAAAATCTGCAAGGCGGCTGCTCGAAGTGTTTGTGGTGTTTGACCAAATAGTGATCTTGGTAGGGATGTACTGAACATCATGAATTTGGTACATGGGTTACCATATGTAATTGTTGAACGTCTGATGTCACCATCGAAGAGATACAATACCGTGTTCAACCTCAGCAGCTTTGCCGAGATATCAGGCACCTGTTTTTGCAAGCTTGAACCAATCATGGGTACGATCAACAAGTCAAACGACATCTCCCCGATGTCGTGGACGTCTTTCATGCTGATGATATTGCAGTTGCTACTTTGCTGGAAGTTTTCCAATTTACTCCCGTCATTTTGGTTTCCAACTGATACCACTGTCAGGTGAGATCCTAAAAAGCAAGCAAGTTCAGCAAAGGAAAGAACTGATTCAGATGTTTCGTTGTCTGCCAAGAATAGTATTCTGGTAGAGACAGTAAGCGGATAAACCATGTGGAAGAATATCTGAGCCGGAAGATATCTTTTGATGATATTAATTGCTTGAGAGCATTTGATATCATCAGGTATGTCAACAAAATCGTGATCGCCATCGGGTTTGAATTTCATGGTGGAAGAAATTGTAATTTTGTGATTTGTTAGCCCTAAGATTTTTGCTTGTGGGGAGATACTGGCATTCTTGTGACAGTTGTTGATCTGCTTTACACCTGCGTATATCGTGAGAAGTCCCGATTGAGCTGAGGAATTTCCATTCTCACACACCGGCTCGACTGCAAGGTAAGGTATGGTGCAAAATGCTTCTGTATGAACGACACCTAACCCATGAGAGATTGATGGTGTGGTCGTATTGGTTGTTGCCTGAAGAGATACTTTTGCTTTCTTTCCATTTTGTTGAATCACCCATGACTTCTTGCAGCTTTTGACTCTATAGTTTGCCAGAGAATCGATGTGCAAACGCGGAGCCAGGAGAACCATATCTGATGCCAGAGTCAAATGATTGTTAACTCGGCATGCCAGCATATTTTCATCTTCTGGAAGATCAAAAAATGCCTTGTGAATGGTAACACTTGCTTCTGCTTTATCCATACCAAGAGGAAGATCGACAGATGTAGCTTGAAGTTGTGGTTCCTCGTGCATGAACGTCATTAGTAGTGACTGTATTTGAAGCACGAACGGATTCACGTTTTCCCCGGGGAAGACTGCATGCGCACCAGCCGTTACAAACATCACACGTGGCCACATGTCAGGGTTCAGATCGGTAACCTCTGAAATCAGTGATATGCAAAATAATGGAAATTTCTCCTGGATAGAATGGAACTCCTCGGGTGTCATGGTGCTGTTTGAGTGTATGCGGCTCAGAGTATCCGCCATATCAAGGGTCTGGAGCACCAGAATATCAGTAAACGATTGGGAGTGCTCATCATCATAATACTGTCGGATATTGCATTTGCGATTGAGGATGTCTTTTGCAACAATGGTGCTAACACCAGACGCTTGGAGATGCTCCACGACGGTGTCACAAATGCCTGCATTGTCAGGGATGATCAAACATCTTCTTTTTTCCTTAGTGTGGGTTGCTGCAGGCACATCTACCCAATGTGTACTCCACACACGGGGACCTAATTCAATATCTGCTTCAAACTTCTGATACTGCAAGTATTGGACATCAACTATGATTTCGTTTGTATCTGCATCGGCAACTCCGATGTTACAAAAAGATGCATCTTCGTCGTTATAACCGTCTTCTTGAAATGATGCCAAATGAACGATAATTTTTTTGGGCACATTTCTATACAATGTGAATGACCTTAGTTGACTTGGTACCTGCTTGACGTGATTAACTAACGTGCCTTTAATTTCGGCCTCTCTTTGATGTTTGAACCCGGCAAGGAATGCATACGACTGTAAACAACCGTCAAGAAAAGCAGGATGAAAGACGTACTTGTCAAACTCTCGATATATCATGTCGGAAGCTTCACAATAGGTCAGAATTTCTGAGCATTCGTCATTGACGAATGCTTGAGTTGTTGTTTGAAAACTTGGGCCATATATCACTCCCGATGCCTCCTGAAGAGATGACAATGTGTGTGTTGCAAGTGAAATGTTACATCGTTTGGTAATCGACTCCACATCTAGAAAATTGCTACGAACGGGTGAGTCTTGCTGTACGACGTCTGCCTCCATATGCTGTGTCCATTTGTTTAGATCTGGATCGAAATTTTGTATGGTCACGTGAGTTTTTGATTGTAGTAACTCTTCAGCTGTTGTTTCCAACATCCCTTCACTTTCTGGTACATACATGAATTTCTGGAAGTGGATATTTCGAAGCGCGATTGATGATACCTCATTTTGTTTTCTCGAAACAGCCAGGGACATCTCGATATATGCTGCGGCAGGGAAGATTATGGATCCTCCTATGACGTGGTCCTTTAGCCAGGGAACTGAGGACTTCGTTAGCCTTGACTTCCAGGAGTTCATGGACGAGGGTGACAACGGATTTGAATAATGTGCTTGTGGCTCACCAAGGAGAGGATGATGCTTGGCTGGATTGTTGTATCTTTCAATCGCATCAGGTAAAATGGCTATACAGGGCTCACGTTGCCATGGATATTTCGGTATTGAAATAACACTAGTACCATTTCCTTCGAAGTAACTCTTGAAGTTGACTTTTATACCTGAAACATGAAGTCGCAGGTGGCTCAATAGCAGATTGATTCTGTCTTCTGCGGGTTTGCTAATATCTCGTGGTCGAATGATTGATCCACAAGTTACAGGTTTCACCGATGAAGACGTTCGAAGGTTACTGATGGTGTCCGTTATTGCTGGTGTTAATGCCGGGTGAGATCCTATCTCCACGAAGACTTGGAATCCATCTTTGACAAGATTCTCCACTGCAGTCTTGAATAAGACAGGTTGGCGTATATTTTTCCACCAGTACTGAGGAGAGTTGGCTTCTTCTCGTGTCATATAACGACCCGTCACCGTGGATATCATAGGGACTGTTTTTTGTACCTCAATATCTGCTCTGTGTTTTGATCTCAGTAATTTTGACACTTTGGTTTTGAATTTCTTTTCCAAGCACTCTTGTTGGCGGCTATGGAATGCATTTCTTACCTTCAGTTGTACACAACGTATATTGGTAGATTTGAACTCTGACATGAGTTCATTAATGCTTTTTGAGTCACCTGACACAACCACCTGGCTGGGACTGTTGATGGAAGCGACATCCAACTTTTGATCGTACCCGTTTGATTGCATGAGCTCAAGAACAATTTGAGTTGGGTGTAGCACTGCCATCATCGTTCCCGAACCACTGGTTTTTCTAAGCTGCCTTCCGCGGTGATAAATCAGCCCTATTGCGTGTTGTAAGGAGAGGAGTCCGGCACAGTACGCTGCTGCAACTTCTCCAACGCTATGTCCCACAATGACGTCTGGAACGACATGTCTTGAACGCCATAGCTCTACCAAGGCGATTTGCACGGCACAGATACACGGTTGTGCTATTTCTGCAGTACAACATTCAAATGAAAAATTATTTATAAAAAGGGTTATTATTCAGTTGCCGTCTCAGATATATAGTTTGATTAATGCTATGTGTTATTATTGGTCAAATTTAGCATCAAATTTAGAGCATTTACCACACCCATCATAACTAAAAAACGCTAAACCTAACACTAAAACCTAACTCTAACCGTAAGGGTTAGTGGTGTTGGGGTCCATTATGGTTGCAAAGAGAACTTTAGCGTTCCGGAAGCTTAATTTCTTTCTGCCATACGGGCTGCCATAATGGGCGCTGCAGCCATAATGGGCCCAATACACTTAACCTTTATTGTTAGGGTTAAGAGTTACGGTTAGGGTTAGGGTTAAAGTTCAAGTTAGCGTATTATGGTCAATTATTGGCTGTAGAAAATATATACGCGTCCGGTAAATAATTGTAAAAGTGGATGGAAGCAGCTACCCGAATAAGACGATTTGCATAAGACGATTTGCATAAGTAGTAATTACAGTACGGGGGAGTGCATAATCGTGGGACCGACCCTCCTAGAACATTATGGCACTGATGGTCGGGACCGGGGTCGGGACAATAATTATGTGTTAGTTTATACATTCCTGGAAGTACCATCAACCTACCTGTTTCATGTATTTTTTCTGTGTCGGTTTCACTGGTCAGCATGTCGATCAAAGACCACTTGGAACCACATGATTTGAGAAGTTTCGCAATCATCTACAGCAAACCAGCAAGAAAATAAGTGAAAGAAATAATGATGACAATAATAATAACAATGATAATAATAATAACAATAACAATAATAATAATAATAATAATAATAATAATAATAATAATAATAATAATAATAATAATAATAATAATAATAATAAAGCATCAGTGATGTGCACAGGTTTTTCAAAAATAGGGGGATGCACACGGGTAGCTCCTGACAGCCTAAATTGGTTGCCACATACTTATTGTTCCCCCAACTGGCTGCATAACGAAAGTGAGGGATGGGGGCTGGCCCTTGGCCCCTTTTGGCACGCCAATGTTCATGTCACAAAGTTACCGGCATGGATACAGATACTTTGTGGGCCTTGTTTCTGAACCTTAATAATGCGCCGACATATATTAAAATGAGTATTTTAAAGTCTTAGGAAATTATCCGAAAAATAAATTTTGATAAAGCTATTAACGGAAGGGGTATGAACGTTTGGACAGTATTTATTGTGGGACATTAGAGCACATCAAACATATCGAATTGCATTCTGGATACGAAGAATGGCCTTCTGATATCAAATAATTTTGATTTTTTGAAATTCGCAATGTAATACACATTTTATGGCAAATCATTAAAAATTGATATTTTTCATATTTAACAGTACTCGAAGTAAACTTTATAAATCTGATGATTTCTACCTAAAGTGTATGTAGGTGGGATGAAAAACCGACGATCAATTGAAAATTTTGACCTTTCGTATTGAAGATATGGATTTTTCCCAAAACACCAAAAAAAATAGGTCTTTTGGGAAAAAATCCATATCTTCAATATGAAAGGTCTAAATTTTCAATTGATCGTCGGCTTTTCCTCCCAGCTACATACACTTTAAGACTATATCATTAAATTTACTTCGAGGACTGTTATATCTCCAAAATGTGAAAAATATCAAATTTTAATAATTTGTCATAAAATTTGTATTATATCCTGAATTTCATAAAATGAAAATTATTTGATATCAGAAAGACATTCTTCGTATTCAGAATGCAATTCGATAGGTCTGATGTGCTCTCATGTCCCACAAAAATGCTGTCGAAACGCTCAAAACGCTCATTCCAGTTCCCTTAAGGTAGACAATAATATTGTCTTCCTTTAATAGCTTAAGAAAATGATTTTTCGGATCATTTTCTAAGATTTTAAAATAGTAATTTAGATTTTAATATGTTCACTTTTCGGTATTCAAAAAGGATTTTTCAAATAAAAAGGTTATTTCCTAAGATTAAGAATTTAACGTTTTGTCCTGACATAACCTTAGATTTTTTTCGTTTCGTGATTTGGAACGTCACAGGCTGTACAATGTATTGAATTTTGTTGAATAATACAATATTTAGATATTCATTGCGGCTACCATTTTTTAATACTGTTAATTGTATAATTTAAGCGATCACATTTACCTTGATCATTGCTGCAAAGACGGGTTCCTTGTTCATCAATTCTCGAGCCATTCCCCACCATTGTGTTCCCATGCCAGAGAAAACGAATACTATGCGGTCATTGAGGCCAACAGATCTTGCTAAACCCTCCACGTATCTCAACTTTGAGCCATCCTCATTTAACTTGGTCTCCAACAATTGTATGGCTTCGTCTACTGTTGTCACCACAAACCCAATGCGATATGGGTGGTGATGAGAACGCTGTGCAGCCGTGTAAAGGGCGTCACGGAAGCTTCTCTCGCTGCTTCGAGTTTCAGGACATTGCAAGAAGGCTAACCAATCGCGAATTCGCTGTAGAAGTGATTGTTCAGTTGCCGCAGATATTAATAATGGTACAGGTATCTGAGAACATATGGCAGTTGACTTCTTCTGTGAGAACGTATTAGCTTCTAAAATCATACATGCATTGGATCCACCGAATCCAAATGAGCTACAGATGGCTACTCGGGGTTCCTCGGTTGGCCACGGTGTTGCGTCTTGAGGTACACGAAGATTGAGCTTGTTAAAATCCAGATCAGAATTTGGCGTGTTGAAATGGGCAACTTTTGGGATTACTTGATTCTTTAAACATAAAGAAGTCTTGATGATCCCAGCAACACCTGCTGCCCCTTCTGTGTGGCCTAAATTGGATTTGATAGAACCGACGTGTAAGGGTGGCTTCTTTTGTGAGCGGCATTGTCCAAAAAATTCTCCTAAAACTGACGCTTCAGTTTTATCTCCAACAGCAGTCCCTGTACCGTGAGCTTCCGCGTAAGTAACATCTCTGGGAGCCACATTTGCGTTTAAACAAGCAGCTTCAAGTAAACCATGTTGAGCGTCTGCGCTTGGTGACGTTATCCCTGTCGTCCGACCATCACTACTTAGTGCACCGCCTCTTATGACTGCGTAAATTCGATCTTTGTCTTTTAGTGCTTTTTCCAGAGTCTTGAGGACGACAATACCAAATCCTTCACCCCGTCCATACCCATCCGCTGTTTTGTCAAAACTCTTGGATCGTCCATCTGGGGACACCATTCCTGCTTGACAAAGTCCAACCATAGCTTCTGGCAAGAGCATGATGTTGGCACCTCCAGCAACTGCCATGGGACATTGGTTACTTTTCAGAGCTTCACATGCAAGGAATATAGCAGACAGAGATGAAGAACATGCCGTGTCTAACGCAATGCTCGGACCACGGAAATCAAACTCATAAGACAATCTGTTTGCCATCATACAAGAAGTATTTCCCGAGTTCGTATATTGTCCAATATTGTGGATAGTAGATGTAACTAAACTTCTATATTCTGATAAGTTCATGCCCCCTACATACACACCGGTGTGTGAGCCTCGTACAGCTGATGCAGCAATACCGGCGTCCTCTAGAGCTTCCCAAGTGACCTCAAGAAGTATTCGAATGGTTGGATCAAGATGCTGTGCTTCATCTGAAACAGACATAAAAAGTTGACTTATTATTTCTTTTTATAGCATCTATATTATGCTGTTTTAAGAGGCGTGACCCGACCGACAGCCTATCCCCTATTGCACAGCGATATTTCACCTACTGACCACGTACCAAATTATTATTTCTCTACTGGACTCGATCCCAAGACTGCATTGTACCTTTTGTCAAGGATGTACCAAGCACGGCCAAAGCATGTTCAAGAGACAATACCAGGCATTTATTATGAGGGCTACCATGCTGGTATCATGAATACTCGGATAAACTCTTTTGTTCATATTGCTAAAAGAGTATTTTTGTGATGAGTTTATAAAAATTGCTCTAGGAACTTTAGAGTTTAACTGATACTATGAGGTATAGTTACATTCCATGCTATTATTCGGTACTTAACTGCAAACTGAAACTCGCTTTTATAAACCTCTACCTGTTTAAGTATGTCTGTGTGCTGTAATACATCCGATCGCATGCCGAGGCGTTGAATATGTAGTAAAAGGCAGGTCCGATAAAATCCGAAGATATGATCAAATTGATGGTTGAAGGCGGAAAAATCCGCCAAAAGGCGGATGATGACATATGCATGTATCTGTTCTTTGTACTTGCATACACTTCCAAAATTTTCAACAAAACTCGAAAAATATTGTAAAATTGAAATACAAAATGTCATCATCATATTGGCCTTTGATAAAATATTTATCAAAATAGCCCTTCGGAAATGGCTTGAATCTATTCAAATATCAACCCATTTATTTTCTACAATACGGTATGTATTCTTGGGAATATGAGAGTTGTGAAATGATCTTCTACATGCCGGGTTTTGTTTTGAAATTTTTGGTATGGATAGTTTTTCATAGTTCAGTTACTCGGAATGTTTCGGAAACGCCTCAAAATATCGCCGTCAAACATTCCGATATATCAAGAGATGGCGCTATTTTTTGCGTAGGGAAATATCGCTGTGTATTGTGGGCTTTGGCTATATACCGGTATCCTCATGTCGTGCGTCATCTTATGAATAATAATGAGAATTTTACCAAGATTGTGTTTATATGACCTAGTAATAAACTGGCAACTTAGTCAAATAGGGCCACCAGTATACAGGCACACACCGCTAAATAATCATTCACACTGAAATGCAGGTATATTTACCTTGAAAAATACTTCTCGTTTGAAACGTAAAGGAGTTTAGTGTTATAATACCATAACAATGATATGCGGCGCGCATCTTTAAACTTTGGCAGTGGGAAATTAGACTTGCCAAAGTCGTCTTGTTTATTAATTTGATAAGCATGCTATTATTATTTCAATAAATAAATCTTAAAATAAATAAATATATAAAAGAAATAAAGAAGGAGAAAAGAAAAGAAGGAAGAAATAAAGAAAGTTTGTTTTCTTAAATTGTATCGAGATCCATAAAATAAACAAATTATACAGCCTAAATATTAATAAATAAATATTAACTAAATATATAATTCAAAATGTAAATAAATCCAAGTAAGGTAAATCATCCACGGTAAAGTGCTCAAGCAAGGGAGCTGGAATATATTTAAAATGATACTTGGTATTAAAGTAGGGCCTATATAAAGTACTGTTGTTCACGTCACAGTGGCGTGCGCAAAGGGGGGGCAGGGGCGGCACGTCCCCCCCCCCCCACTTTTGTTGGTCATTCGGGGGAAAACGCTAAAACCGCACCTTACACACCTAAATCAGACTCCATTCTGGGGAACTGAACAACCCATGTCATAAGTGTGACATGTTTAGACGCTCAGGTAGTAGGCCTATGTTATTGATAATGAAAAGGGCAAAAACTCTCAGGTAGTCTCGCGCGTTTTTTAAAAGATTATAATATCACGGAAATGATGAACCCCTATGTCCCCACTAGTCTCACTCGTGTTATTGATAATAATCATAGGCGTAGATGGGAATCCCCAATATTTCGCTTGTGGGGATGGTCCATACAGTCAACCCCCCCCCCATGTTGACGCCAATAGTCCCTAAGTGGGTTTCTGAACAAATTAACCTCATATTTGGCTATTTTATCCTGAAAAAATCTTTGCGCGCCTCGCGCGCATTTGTTCAACTTTTGTACCATATTTCATCAGTTTACCTTTAATATGCCAATTTTTTTCGCGCGCAAACCATAATTGTACCATAAACTTATTTTGTCGCTAAAAGGTGCTGATTCACAATACTTCAAGAAAAACTTTCCAACTCCATGATCCCCCCTCAGCTCCCCAATGTCACAAAGAAATCTACCATGATGCAGTCACGGTCCATGGCAAAGGCGATTCGACCTTTGTGGCATTAATCCCAGTCAACCGGAAATTAATCCAGTAAATCGATTCAGTAAAGCAAATAACCGAGTAGCAAATACTTAGTAACCAATGTTAGGCAGAGATACGGGCAGTCCCAACGCACTGAAGGGTCTATTGTTCTATTGTACCATGCGAGTTGCTGGTTTACAAATTATCCTCAGTTGAGCAAGCACCGGGAGCAAGCATGAATAATACGTTGATCAATAGACCCTATTGTCTGTCAAAATAACTTAGACACCCGGTTTTTAGGATATATTTCGAAAAGTTTTCACTTTGGCAAAAAGTCATGAAAGAAAAGTTGCTAAACACGGTTAGACCTAACAGAAATTATTAGTAAAGCGAAAAAAAATATTCTTCCTTATCTACTTTTATTCAATTTTGACCGATTTACAGCAAGATATCTGGGTCCAGCCGAATATTCCTAATGACTTGAAACTTTTGATGGGATAATCTATTTACAGTAAGGGGTGTTTGAACATTGTAATCATGCATATTGATCATTGACTCCACCCTTTTTTCTTTAATCCTTTTACTAATTCACAATAATGGCGGTCTACTTAAATGCATTCAACAAAAGCATGTTTGCAATCTACCGCAAGAGGTCGTCTCACACGCATAACAAATACACTACGATCAAATAGGTTGATGACAATATTTGATTGAATGGACTGCACTGTGCCATGATTTCGGTGAAGGACACCGGTTCAAATCCTTTGTTTGGAGCCAATCAATAATTTCATGCATAACCTCTATAACTCAAAAGATGTCACAGTTGGTGCATTATAACAAATGATAGGGCAAGTTACTATGCGTCTGGAGTGTATTGTGAATTATACTCCTCACCAATAACATCAGAACATTCATAGGGTATACAATTTGTATTTTCTTAGAATTGGACCAAGCCAAAAGCATGCACAGAAGAAGATTCAAATACCGCGCCGAATTGTTGTAATTGGTTGAGGGACAGCTGGGATCGCTGAGTTAATACACTAAGAATAAATATGCCAATCAGAAACATGTCTGCATTTTATGAACTGAATTATATTTTTCATTTTTATAAAATGTTTTTGGTGAGGAGTATAATTGATTTACTATTCATCCATTCACTATCCAAAATCACCATACCTACAAATCTGTATAATGAGACCTTCCAAAATAATGGTACCCAACTTCTACCGGATTATTTTTAAAGTGTTGAGAAAAACCTTCCAATTTCAATAGAATTTCTGGTAAACTCTCACTCAATGCTTTGGAAACACAAAAATACCGTTAGGTCTCGGCGAATGTTAACACTTTTCTTTCATGACTTTCTTTGTAAGTGGATATTTTTTCAAATAAGTAATAAAAACTGGGTGTCTAAGTTAATTGGACAGACAATAGTACGAATCCAAGCACAGTTACAACACTGCGCTTGGCTTTTCTTGTACATTGCGAAACACACCACCACATTGGGTTCGTTACTTTTAATGCACTCGGTGTTTCTACCGTCCCGACTCAAACGATTCTAGAAGTTGTTCTCACAAGCCCCGCCTACTTTCCCTGCCTTCTCGGCAACCCGGAAGTAACTTTTTCCATTGGTTTGTGTGGTGCAAAATGAGGAAAATACCAATATTTGGCAACGAATTACAGGAATTCCAGTCATAGATCTCGACTGAAAATGGATACATTAGGTAAGTAACACTTTCATTTATGTCATATCAAAAATTGTTGGAGATCTATGACCAGTTTGGTAGATAATCGAGTTGAAATGTGGGCATGTTTTTGGCATGGTCTAGGTGGGAATAACAGGTTCGTACATGTAAACTCAATGGGAATCTCTTACGACTAGGCTAAAATACAACAATATTTTGTAAATTTTCCTCGTAAAGAAAAAGATCGGTCAAGGAAACCTATATGAATATGTTGTCAATACTTCACTTGACCCAAATATATGATTTATTTTTGTAATGAGAGAATCGCACATGGAATTTTAGAGGGATTTTGATAGCAGTTCCCGCACCGTAGAAAAGCTGCTCTGTCATGAGCCGGAAATTCCATCATGAGCCTAGATCCTGATTTGTTTTGCCAATCGAAGCTTCTAATGTTGGCTGAATGTTTTTGATGATATCATGAAAGTCAATCTGTGACAAGATGTAATTTTGCTACGGAAAGTGCTATGACAAAACGATTTTCAGTTTTGGCTTTCTTTATAATCAAGGAGTTTAATTTGATATAAAATGATGCAGTGTTTGATGGCAAAATTTGACTGAATTCACCTTTCAGAGGGATGTTATTTTCTTCGGCAGGGGGTCATGAATATGTCGGTGACTGAAGTCAATTTTTATGACCCCCCTCCATCGCGGATCGCGGGCTAAAATTTTACGACCCCCTATCGTGGGTCAAAAATTTTAGGACCCCCTTCTGTCAAAATTTTAGAGCGGAGTACACGAAACAAATTAAAAAATTTGACCATAAGCGTAAAGAAGGCGCACGGAGAGCGCAAAAATCTTGCATTGTATAAAGATTGTGTGCACATTTTGTTCAAAAAACGTGTAAGAAAAGTTACACCAGTCGCCAGCCCTTAATAATTCTATAACCCCCTATTTTGATTGCTACAAAATTATAACCCCTATTTTTGGTCTTAAAATTCTATGACCCCCAGTATATTCATGACCCCCCCTTCTGAAGAAAATGATAGCCCCTTATACCTATAAGGGGCTCAGCTGTGCAATAATTATGAGCCCTGGAAGGAGGGTAAAATTGGGGGGCAAGCAAGCGATCCTAGGGGGGGCAAGCAATTTTGGCACACATTCATGGGGTGCCTTTTAAATCAAATGCTCTAAAAGGCTTAGGAAAACAGTATGGAAACGCTGAAATATGCAAATTTTCATGCTCGCTGTGCTCGCAACATATCTAGACCTTTTAAGGTTTTGCAAATTGGGATCCCAAAAATTTGGCATGTGTTGGGGGGAAAGATGTTTGGCAGGCCAAAAGAGGGAGGAAAGCGATTATTTTGCAGGCTGAGAGGGGGGGCAAGCTATTTTTGGTGGGTCGTTCGGACATTTTATTACCCCCGATAATTATTGCACAGCCCCCTAATATGGCACATAAATGAACCCGGTGGTGTGCAACCGATGGTGGAGGGGGATTGGGGCACCAGTGGCAAAACTACACTTTCATTGCAATCAAGGGAACAGCTAGCTGGGGTAAATCTGCCACCACCGCCAAGGGGGGGGCTGGGGAATACAGATGCATGTGCTCATTTGGGGGAAGTGGGTGGGCAAGGATTTCAAACCAAGCCGCTGTAACAGCCCCATGCGGGGGATTGTGCCACTGTCCCAGCTTTACCCTGACAAATTTTCTAAAATCTTCTTTTTCTTTTTCAGGCCTACTAAAAGGTCAGAGCTACACTGTACAAGTAACAACCAACTGCCAGACACCATTAACCAATGCCACTGTGAGCCATTTCATGTCACATTTTGCAGCGGAGGCAGATGGAAGTCATGGAACAAATGAAATATTAAAAGGACTGAAATAATGACCGGATTCAGAAACGCACTTCAATCTCACTAATTGAAGAACAATACTTGTGTTGAAAGTCAGGACTCATAAATTAGGTGTAACAGAATGTGTGAAAATTTATTAAGATCTATTAGAAATATTCAATCCAATAGATTAGAATTCAATCTAATTCAATTTTAATATATGGGATTAAAATTGCTTAGATTGATTTTTAACCCCTTAGATTAAAATCAAATTAGATGTATTCAAATTAGATTTTTAAAAATCCATCCAAATGTTTTTTAGATTAAAAATCAAATAAGATTGAATTCTAGATTGAATATTTCTAATAGATTAGATCCAATTTTGGATTTGTCGCAGATGACAATCACTTAGAGGGAATATGCTGAATTGTATTATAAAAATAAAGACAGCACAAAAAGTAACGCAGCTGTTATAAACATGCCTGTAGCGTTTGAACTAATAATTGTGTTCACAATATTTCAACATAGAAAGAAGGATGATTTATTTACGCGCATTTTGATACCCCATTAGTCCAATCTCGTTCAATAATAACAACACAGCAGTGTTTTTAAAGAAAAATACCCGAATTGAAAGTTGCGGTTATTTGTATTGATAAGAAGTCATTGATTGAAACCATTGATTGCTGTAAATGGCAACTTTTAAATTTGTGGTTTTTCTTTAAAAGCACTATGTACTGTGTTATCAGTATTGAACGACATTTCACAAATGGGGTATCAAAATGAGCGTAAATAAATCATCCTTCTTTCTATGTAGAAATATTGTGGAAACGATTACTAGTTCTGAACTTATAGGCATATTTCAGCTGTGTTACTTTTTGTGCAGACTTTTTATTGGATATCTTCCATCACACAATAGAGGATACATGTAGTAAAAAATCCCCATCATTTATTATCTATTAAGTAGGTGTGTTCAACTGTTTTGGTTTGTTGGACTTCCTTCTTCATACTTTTTAATGAAAATGAAAAAAATAGTGCTTTTATTTTTCACTTCCTTACAGATCTCAAAATAAATTAAAACAATGATCAAAGCTACATATTCACCATGCATTTTGTTTATTTCATGAACTCTTGTCTTTCTAATAATTATGTACCAGAGAAATAGGTGTAAAAATACATTTAGTAATGAAGTATGAGATAATGAGTGCAAACAGACCACTTATTTACAGTCTATTGGCAGCCACTAGTCTTTTGAGAAGGCTTTTGTTCAGACCTTCATTTGGGGGGACCCTTTGTCAAGGCCATTTGGCACCACTTGTCAAGAGGAATGAAGAACACCTTGAAGTTAACAAAGATCAACTGCACAAAGGCCAAAACTGAAAAACTGCAGGCAATGGCCCTGACTGAAATTCGAGTCCAGCTTGTGTGTTAATATGGTGCCTTCACAAAAGACTACATTGTAGCATTGACTGACATCGGCTAGTCTTTCCTGAAGGCTTTGGGTGTGAATGCATTGATGCACAGTCACAGCTTTCATGAAAGAAACAGTGTCTGCCAATAATAAACTATGAACACTTACACTCCTTTAAAAGCATTTATAAGTCAAGGGTTTACATGTAGGACCTTCTTTTATTTTAGTTTTATGTTAAGGGTTTACATGTAGGGTCTTCTTTTATTTATTTAATAAATAACAGACATTAACGAGGCCTTATCTGCAATAGCTGCCAAGTGTCATATTTTAGATAAATTATCAAAATGTCTATGGGGCAGCTATTGCAGTTAGGCCTTCTGGTCCTAAACCCTTGATTAGTGGACTGGATACTCATCATATTTACGGGGATGAAGGTAAACCAGTAGCAGCTACTAAACAATTTGGTCTACAATTACTCTATCCTGCATCCGCTAATCCTAAGGTGCGCTAGTCATAAATGTCACTAGTCCAAGAAAAAAATGGTCGCTAGTCCTAATGGCTGCAGATTTTCCATTGCTAAGGTCTTGTAAACCTTATTTATTTTTGGACTTGTGAACCATTTCCTATTTTTTTCGGACTAGCGATCCGTATTTTTGGACTAGGGAACCTTGGCTATACATTGGTTCCCCTCAAGTTCAGTAGTGACGTAGGTGCATATTTTAGTGGGCGCCGTATTGAATCGTGTGCGTATAGTTAATTGTGTAGCAAAAAAGGGTGGTTCGTGTGGCGCAGCCATGAAAAGACATTGACGTCACTGCTGAATTTGAGGCAAACCAAAGAAAAGTGCCTAGAACATTTCCAATAATTCCATGCAACTTTTACAGCCTGTAAGGAACTATGCATTACGATTACATCACATGATGTCAGAGTCATTTGTTGAGGTCCTTATTATTTTAATAATTGGAGCAAACATTTACTAGTTAGTTTATGCACCACATAAATTACTATGCAAGTATTTAAGTTCTCATCAAATGTTCACCCTCCAGAAAAGATTTTCTTCAAAAAATTTAATTGTTGACATAATGTTGGGAAAGTTTTCAATGCATGCAGTGATAGCCCTACTACGGCCTTTTGACTGTGGTGGTCCAAAACCATGCTATATCGTAAAACCTGGCTATATCCAGAGAACTGCTAAACCCAGACTGCTAATTTCCCCATTTTGGGTGGAGCGGTTAGTGGGTTTTAGCAGTTCTCGGATATAGTGTGTTTAAAAAGCCCTATAGTACGGCTAGCGAGTGATGCGACAGATAACAGATGCCAGCTGTTGACTTCCAAACCATCATCCTCTTTGTCTTTCACGAAACCAGTATCCTCAGTAGTACTGCTGCACCTGGAAATTGGAATAAAATAAAATAATAGCCAATGATTAATTATTACACATTATTATCAGGATTATGGTATCTAGGCTGTTTGTGTGTTTTAAGATTACTATTCCCTGCCCAATTTTGTGCCTATTTGTGCATTTTTCTCAAAAATTATAGGGCATTGGGGACAAGTAAGATATGTATATTATAGGGGCAAGGACTACAACTACTGCACTGGAAATTTTATATCAGCACAGACAACAGTTGTGGAGTTACAGTCAAAAATGAGGGAAAACCAATATTTGATCAAAAAATCAATAACTACTTGCTTTGAGTTGCTGAATTTTCAGTACAGTAGTTGGGAGTCCTTGCCCCTATACATATCTTACTTGTCACCAATGTGCTATAATTTTTGCGAAAATGCAAAAATAAGCACAAAATTGCCCAGGGTGTAGTACTCCTTAAAGCCTTAATGTACTATCTTTTAAATTTTAGATTTTCCTTCCAAAATGATAAATTATTGTAGCAGAGTCATGATATGCTATTTCAATAGGTGTGAGGTCAAAGGTCATAAAGTCAAAAGTAGTCACTTGCAATCATTTTGCAATTTTAATTTTTTTTTATGAACTGTGAGAGCGGAGACAGATTTAAAGCACTAATCTGTAATTTACTAAGTCTACTAGTCGTGCATAGTTTCATGGGCATAGCCATCTTTTTTAGTAAGGAGGGCAAAATAAAACTTAGGTGGTACACAAAAAAACTCTGCATTGCAAAAAAAGTTGCATCATACAATTATACATAGAGAGGTTGTATGTCTTTGAGCTTCTAAAAAGGCTTTATTGGGACGTAGCACGCAAAAATTTCAGTATTTTACACTATTTTCGGTCATGATCAGGTTAATTTCGGTAGAAAAGGGTTCCTTGTCCCTTTTTTTTCTTTTGCCCTTCTGATTTTCTCTTTTATTTTTTTTGTCAGAGGGCACTTTCATTTCATATGTACCTGTCGTGCCTGAGAATTAAATATAGGAACACATAGGAATAAGGTATTGGCATTTTGTGTGGTGTGCTGCACCCCCTTGGCTACAACTTTGTAAATGAAATTACTTACATCCTCCTCAATAAGGAAAGCTGTGCTGTTCGGGTTGCAGGTGCTTTGCTTCAGCGTGTGTTTATAGTTCAGATTTTTGGAAGATATGCCTTGCTGAATGGACCTTTCGTGTGCCAGTTTCTGGAAAGACAATACAGTATGACATTGTAATTAAAGCCATTGTAACATTTGCTAAGGGGAAAGCCCTGAATATTTTTCAAAATTCTGTTTTTACACGATTGCTTTGTAAACATATACATGTAGTAGGCCTACATACTCTGCAAAAATCAAGACTTTATGTTTGCTCACTTGCTGTGGGTTGGGATTGAGACTGAAGATGAAGTCAAAATCATATTTTCCTATAGACGAATCAAATTTCACGCATTCCTGCACCTTAATGGCGGCCACAGCCGCGACGCGGACCAAACTATCTCACCTAAAATGTGAAATGATGCGCCCTTGAAGGATATTTTAAACTGCATTCTACCACCCGTGTTACACGCAGACAAAAGAATGATGACAGTTTACAACACAAAAGAATCTCACATCAAATTTTAAGCGGGTTTAATCCACCCAATTGGGCACTCACAACACCTGTTTGGTGCATGCAGGGACCCTAATAAGGCCAAATAAAAAAATAAACATGTTTCACGTCCCCTCCGCTTCCTTTTTTGAGGTTTCTTCAAATATATTTTTATTTTTGAAATTCGGTTATAACTTTTCAAAATATATGTCTAGGAAGTTAGGATGCTTTCTATAGCCTTGTTAAGATACAAGAAACACGTTAGGAAGGTTTTGTGATCATTTGAGGGGTGTAACTCTCCTCCTTTTTCCAGGCATTATTGTATCACGCTAAAACACTGAGCTCTAAGTATGGCTATTTACACCAATTTTGTGATAAAAATAGAAAATAAAAAGACCCTCTTCCTCCTTTTTTTCGAAAACCTGGACGTGAAACATGTTTTTTATTTTACTTGGCCTAATGGCCGACCAAATCCTGACCATGACTTGGCTCGTTGGATTCGTCTATACTATAGCGAATCCTCACTGCCAGTTAAAATTAATGTTGTGTCGTTTAGTTTTACTTGTGCATTAAAAAAATTAATGAGTTATAAAAAGAAACTCACCTTGCAGAGTCGAGGTACAAACAACACACCCAACATACTCAGCCAGGAGAACGGTATACACATACACGACATACACTGTATTGCAATGATCATGAATGTACAGTCATGACAGTGCATGAACAACAGATCTGTGTGATGCAGTGGTGAATGGGACAAATCTCGTCATGTTTTCGTGTAGTCCGAGGTGCTCTGACGATAACACTCCGATCACCAGGCAATCTACGTGTAGTAGGCCAGTGGGACAACGAAAACGCTACGTGAACGAGCTAGTTTTCGTGGTATATTCGATGTCCGTGGCCTTAAACTGTTAACTGTCCTTATCCATCATGTCATTTGCTTCTCTAAATATTCAGTGAATTGAATACTAATATTACTATTGCAAACTAGTCCAAGCACGTCGCTAAAATGAGGCAAATAATTCGATTTTCGCAACTGGATACTTCTGTCAGTGTTATGACTGTCGCAAAAACAGCTGATCGAGGTCAAAGGTGAAATCTGTCAATCAAACTACTTTCGCGCATGCGCAAATGGCACACCTGAACTTAGGGAAATATTTTGCCGAAGGCATTGAGGTGGTGTGATTGCGAAATGAACCTACATGTTTGCTAGTATATATAATGACAGACTCTAGAAATGCCAACATAAATCTTCAAAGAACATCATCTTAAGAATTATTTCAGTATCGAAATCAGTAGGAATACCAAGCGTACGCTGTACACTTTCCAGAAAAAATATAATTTTGTTTGTTCTAGCATTCTGTATCTCCAAAAAATTATCACATTTTATCTCCAAAATCCTATGTAAATGATTCTCGATGCTACACAGAAATTATTTTCGACAAAGGATAGACATTTTACACAATTTGTCATAACTTAAAGAGATATTGGAATACTTTGATGTTTTTTTGATACACTTATTTTGTCGCCAAAAAGAGCTGGATTCCCTATGACTTCAAGATATTGTTATCCACCCATCACCCCCAATTAATATTTAAGTTTGCTTGAAGGGCATTTTCAAGGGGGGGGGTATGTGATTTTGTTTGATTCAATAGGGGGTTACGTGAAATTGATTTATCGCAATAGGGGGGTTAGGTATTTTTCACCCATAAAGTTCAACATTCTCCCGGCCCCCCTCCCGCATTAATAATGAGCGGTCCCTAAAGGGATTTTTATTTAAAATGTTTAAAAGCGAGAAATTATTATCTCCCCTGTTTTAATTACGCTCCGCCTGGGTGATGGGCATCATGGGCTGCTCTGACCAAAATAATAAGGCACTTCAATAATCAATAATCAGTCCGTGACGGCCTCCACTAACTAGCTACTAACTTGGGTTTATGGGCGCTGATATTTCATGTTCACTGTCACTTATTTATCAGAAAAGTGCGACCCTTTGTCAATCACCTACAGTACCCAATTTCGGCATACTATATAAGAAACTCATCATGATGATTGCCAGAGAATAGTTAAAATGTAGCTTTTACCGTTTTTTTGTGGCATCCTTCAGAAGTGAGCGGTCCGATACCAATATTTTCGGTCAAATCTCCATTCAATTAACACGAGGAGTTGGCCAGCTATGCCATCGCCCTCACTCATATTTTACAAAAGTGCGACCATTTCTGAACATCTAACCTAGCTGTAATTTTAGGTCATGTTAGAGAAATATATTTGCTAGAAGTTTGGAGAATATATTAAATATTGGCTGGTTATTTTTCACACAGTGATGTTAATTAGGCAAGTGTCCATTCTTCCACCATACATCATTTGTAGAGGTCACGCGTCAATGGTGAGAGCACTGTGTATTGTGTATAGGAAAACGGACAGTAACTGCAGTATGCGCCACTGACCATCGCCCGGTATAATCTCATATTAATGAAAAAATATAAGAATTATATCACGGACTATAGAAGACCCACTAGATCGCCCGGTAGTCTCATGTTAATGGAAAAATATCACGGACATTATAGAGAGACCCCTTGTATCGCCCGGTAGTCTCATGTTAATGGAAAAAATGTATCACGGACGCTCAGGATTGATCCGCTATATCGCCAGGTAGTCTCATGTCAATGAAAAAAAACTTAACGGACATGATGGAAAGACCCCCTATGTCGCCCGGTAGTCTCATGTTAATGAAAAAATATTATACGGACATGATAGAAAGACCCCCTATATAACCCGGCAGTCTCATGTTAATGAAACAAATATCACGGACATGATAGAAAGACCCCATGGCCCGGTACCCTCATGTTAAAATGGTTAATGAATAAAATATCACGGACATGATAGAAAGACCCCTGATATCGCCCGGTAGTCTCATTTCAATGAAAAATATATCACGGACATGATAGAGAAAGACCTCTATATCGCCCGATAGTCTCATGTCAATGAAAAAATATATCACTGACAGAAAGACCCCCTATATGGCCCGGTAGTCTCATGTTAACATGGTTCATACTGCAGTTACTGTCCGTTTTCCTATACACAATACACAGTGCTCTCACCATTGACGCGTGACCCCTACAAATGATGTACGTTGTAAGAATGGCCACTTGCCTGGTTAACATCACTGTGTGAAAAATAACCAGTCAATATCTAAGGTATTCTCCAAACTTCTAGCAAATATATTTTTCTAACATGACCTAAAATTACAGCTAGGTTAGATGTTCAGAAATAGTCGCACTTTTGTAAAATATGAGTGAGGGCAAGGCATAGCTAGCCAACTCCCCGTGTTAATTGAATGGAGATTTGACCGAAAATATTGGTATCGGACCGCTCACTTCTGAAGGATGCCACAAAAAAACGGTACAAGCTACATTTTAGGTATTCTCTGGCAATCATCATGATGAGTTTCTTTATATAGTATGCCGAAATTGGGTACTGTAGGTGATTGACAAAGGGTCGCACTTTTCTGATAAATAAGTGACAGTGAACATGAAATATCAGCGCCCATAAACCCAAGTTAGTAGCTAGTTAGTGGAGGCCGTCACGGGACTGATTATTGATTATTGAAGTGCCTTATTAATAGATACGCACGATTTAGGGCAAGAAAAACAAACCGGGACACTTTTGGAGACATCATCATCATCACCATCATCATCATCATCATCATCATCATCATCATCATCATCATCATCATCATCATTGACATCATCATCATCATCACTTTCTACATTTTTTCTAAACAACATAGGGCCTACCGTTTTAATAAGATTTTTTTCTTGAAATGCATGTAACTATAATTATTGTTTAGAGCGTGATGAAATAAAACATCACGATTTTCATCACAAAACAAATATAATGCATAAGAAATCGTTTGTTTTAGAGCGTGATGATGAAATAAAACATCACGATTTTCATCCCGAAACAAAGTAATACATAAGAAATCAATTTTTCGAAATAAAACATCAACATTGTCATCACGAAACAAAGTAATACATGAGAAATCGTTTGTTTTAAAGCGTGATGAAATAAAACATCACGATTTTCATCACAAAACAAAGTAATAGGCCTACAAAAGAAATATATTTTCAAGAGTGATTGAATAAAACATCACGATTTTCATCACGGAACAAAGTAATACATAAGACATCGTTTGTTTGATTGCAATCAACCGCGACAGTTCGTCTCACACACATAACAATGCCCTGCGATCAAATAGGTTGATGACAACATTTGATTGAATGGACTGCACTGCGCCATGATTACGTGCACCGGTTCAAATCCTTTGTTTGGAGCCAATCAATAATTTCACGTACAGCCTCTATGCAAATTAGAGTTTACACACGCTGCAGCTGGGGTAATCGACCGAAGCTTGTTGCCGTTAGTGATCGAATGCATGAGCTTATTTGCTTTACTGAATCGATTTACTGGATTAATTTCCTGTTAACTGGGTTTAATGCCACAAAGGTCGAATCGCCTTTGCCATGGACCATGACTGCATCATGTAATGAAAAAAATATCACGGATGTGATAGAAAGACCCCATAACCCGGTAGTCTCATGTCAATGAAAAAAATATAACGGACATGATGGAAAGACCCCCTATGTCGCCCGGTAGTCTCATGCTAATAGAAAGACCCCTATAACCCGGTAGTCTCATGTTAATGAAAAAAAATATCACGGACATGATAGAAAGACCCCCTATATGGCCCGGTACCCTCATGTTAAAATGGTTAATGAAAAAAATATCACGGACGTGATAGAAAGACCCCCTATAATCGCCCGGTAGTCTCATGTCAATGAAAAAAATATAACGGACATGATGGAAAGACCCCCTATGTCGCCCGGTAGTCTCATGCTAATAGAAAGACCCCTATAATATAACCCGGTAGTATCATGTTAATGAAAAAAATATCACGGACATGATAGAAAGACCCCCTATATGGCCCGGTACCCTCATGTTAAAATGGTTAATGAAAAAAATATCACGGACGTGATAGAAAGACCCCCTATAATCGCCCGGTAGTCTCATGTCAATGAAAAAAACTTAACGGACATGATGGAAAGACCCCCTATGTCGCCCGGTAGTCTCATGTTAATGAAAAAATATTATACGGACATGATAGAAAGACCCCCCTATATAACCCGGCAGTCTCATGTTAATGAAACAAATATCACGGACATGATAGAAAGACCCCATGGCCCGGTACCCTCATGTTAAAATGGTTAATGAATAAAATATCACGGACATGATAGAAAGACCCCTGATATCGCCCGGTAGTCTCATTTCAATGAAAAATATATCACGGACATGATAGAGAAAGACCCTCTATATCGCCCGATAGTCTCATGTCAATGAAAAAATATATCACTGACAGAAAGACCCCCTATATGGCCCGGTAGTCTCATGTTAACATGGTTAATGAAAAAAATATCACGGATGTGATAGAAAGACCCCATAACCCGGTAGTCTCATGTCAATGAAAAAAATATAACGGACACGATGGAAAGACCCCCTATGTCGCCCGGTAGTCTCATGCTAATAGAAAGACCCCTATAACCCGGTAGTCTCATGTTAATGAAAAAAATATCACGGACATGATAGAAAGACCCCCTATATGGCCCGGTACCCTCATGTTAAAATGGTTAATGAAAAAAATATCACGGACGTGATAGAAAGACCCCCTATAATCGCCCGGTAGTCTCATGTCAATGAAAAAAATATAACGGACATGATGGAAAGACCCCTATGTCGCCCGGTAGTCTCATGCTAATAGAAAGACCCCTATAGTATAACCCGGTAGTCTCATGTTAATGAAAAAAAAATCACGGACATGATAAAAAAACCCCCTAAAGATGGCCCGGTAGCCTCATGTTAACATGGTTAAAGAAAAAAATATCACGGACGTGATAGAAAGACCCCTATAATCGCCCGGTAGTCTCATGTCAATGAAAAAATATATCGGACATGATGGAAAGACCCCCTATGTCGCCCGGTAGTCTCATGCTAATAGAAAGACCCCCTATAGTATAACCCGGTAGTCTCATGTTAATGAAAAAAATATCACGGACATGATAGAAAGACCCCCTATATGGCCCGGTACTCTCATGTTAAAATGGTTAATGAAAAAATATCACGGACGTGATAGAAAGACCCCTATAATCGCCCGGTAGTCTCATGTCAATGAATAATCGACATGATGGAAAGACCCCCTATGTCGCCCGGTAGTCTCATGCTAATAGAAAGACCCCTATAACCCGGTAGTCTCATGTTAATGAAAAAAATATCACGGACATGATAGAAAGACCCCTATATGGCCCGGTACCCTCATGTTAAAATGGTTAATGAAAAAAATATCACGGACGTGATAGAAAGACCCCCTATAATCGCCCGGTAGTCTCATGTCAATGAAAAAATATAACGGACATGATCATGATGATGGAAAGACCCCCTATGTCGCCCGGTAGTCTCATGCTAATAGAAAGACCCCTATAGTATAACCCGGTAGTCTCATGTTAATGAAAAAATATCACGGACATGATAGAAAGACCCCTATATGGCCCGGTACCCTCATGTTAAAATGGTTAATGAAAAAAATATCACGGACGTGATAGAAAGACCCCCTATAATCGCCCGGTAGTCTCATGTCAATGAAAACAATATCACGGACATGATAGAAAGACCCCCGATATCGCCCGGTAGTCTCATGTCAATGAAAAAATATACAACGGACATGATAGAAAGACCCTCTATATCGCCCGGTAGTCTGATGTCAATGAAAAAATATATCACGGACATGATGGAAAGACCCTCTATATGGCCCAGTAGTCTCACGTTAACATGGTTAATGGAAAAAAATATCACGGACATTATAGAGAGACCCCCTATATCGCCCGGTAGTCTCATGTCAATGAAAAAATATAACGGACATGATGGAAAGACACCCTATGTCGCCCGGTAGTCACATATATATATGGCCCGGTAGTCTCATGTTAACATGGTTAATGAAAAAAATATCACGGATATGATAGAAAGACCCCATAGCCCGGTAGTCTCATGTCAATGAAAAAAATATAACGGACATGATGGAAAGACCCCCTATGACATGTCGCCCGGTAGTCTCATGTTAATAGAAAGACCCCCTATATAACCCGGTAGTCTCATGTTAATGAAAAAAATATCACGGACATGATAGAAAGACCCCCTATATGGCCCGGTACCCTCATGTTAAAATGGTTAATGAAAAAATATCACGGACGTGATAGAAAGACCCCCTATAATCGCCCGGTAGTCTCATGTCAATGAAAACAATATCACGGACATGATAGAAAGACCCCCTATATGGCCCGGTACCCTAATGTTAAAATGGTTAATGAAAAAAATATCACGGACGTGATAGAAAGACCCCCTATAATCGTCCGGTAGTCTCATGTCAATGAAAACAATATCACGGACATGATAGAAAGACCCCCGATATCGCCCGGTAGTCTCATGTCAATGAAAAAAATATAACGGACATGATGGAAAGACACCCTATATCGCCCGGTAGTCTCATGTTAATGAAAAAATATCACGGACATGATAGAAAGACCTCCCCCTACATGGCCCGGTAGTCTCATGTTAACATGGTTAATGAAAAAAATATCACGGACATGATAGAAAGGCCCCTATATCGTCCGGTAGTCTCACGTCAATGAAAAAAATATCACAGACATGAAAGAAAGACCCCGATTTTGCCGGGAGTCTCATGTTAATGAAAAAATATCACGGACATGATGGAAAGACCCCCTATATCACCCGGTAGTCTCTTGTTAATGAAAATAAGAGGTCCAAATCTCTCATGTCGTGTGTAGTGAGTCAATCTATGCACACAAATATATCACGGACATGATAGAAAGACCCTCTATATCGCCAGGTAAAATCACGGACATGATAGAAAGACCCCGATATCGCCCGGTAGTCTCATGTTAATGAAAAAAATATCACGGACATTATTGAAAGACCTCATTTATTATGTTTGCCCCCGCTTGCCCCCGCTTGCCCCACCAAATGAAAATGTCTAGTTACGCCACTGTACCGGTCGATATAGGGGGCTCTCTATCATGTCCGTGAGTATTTTTTTAAATTAACATGAGACTACCGGGCGATATAGGGGGTCTTCTATCATGTCCGTGAGTAAATTTTTTCATTAACATGAAACTACCGGTCGATATATGGGGGGCTTTATCATGTCCGTGATATTGTTTTCATTAACATGAGACTACCGGTCGACATAGGGGGTCTTCCTATCATATCCGTGATATTTATTTCATAGACATGAGACTACCGGTCGATATAGGCATTATAGGGGGCTCTCTATCATGTCCGTGAGTATTTTTTTAAAATTAACATGAGACTACCGGTCGATCTTCCTATCATGTCCGTTATATTATTTTCATTCATATGAGACTACCGGTCGATATAGGGGGCTCTCTATCATGCCCGTGAGTATTTGTTTTTTTTACATTAACATGATACTACCGGTCGATATAGGGGATCTTCCTATCATCTGATCATATCCGTGAGTATTTTTTTTACATCAACATGAGATTACCGGGCGATATAGGGGGTCTTCTATCATGTCCATGAGTATATTTTTTTATTAACATGAGACTACCGGGTGATATAGGGGGTCTTCTATCACGTCCGTGAGTATTTTTTTATTAACATGAGACTACCGGGCGATATAGGGGGTCTTCTATCATGTCCGTGAGTATATATTTTCATTGACATGAGACTACCGGTCGATTTTGGGGTCTTCCTATCATATCCGTGCCTAGACATGAGACTACCGGTCGATATAGGGGGTCTTCCTATCATATCCATGATATCCGTGATATTTATTTAATTGACATGAGACTACCGGTCGATATAGGGGGCTCTCTGTCACGTCAGTGAGTATTTTGTTTATTAACATGAGACTACCGGGTGATATAGGGGTCTTCTATCATCTGTGAGTATATTTTTTCATTAACATGAGACTACCGGGAGATATAGGGGATCTTCCTTTCATGTTCGTGATATTTATTTCATTCACATGAGACTACCGGGCGATATAGGGGTATTTCTATCATGTCCGTGAGTATTTTTTTTTCTTCATTAACATGACTGAGACTACCTGTTGATATAGGGGGTATTCCTATCATGTCCGTAATATTTTATTCATTAACATGAGACTACCGGGTGATATTAGGGTCTTTCTATTTATTCATTAATATGAGACTACCGGGCGATGTTCTGGTTGTCCGTAAGTATATTTTTTTCATGATGAGACTACCGGGATGGGGGTCTTTTTAACATGTCCGTGATATATCTTTAAATACAGGTTAGGGGGGGCTTCTACAAACAATATGAAATGTTATCATGAGACATCTGGGTCTTTTTACCCTGCCTAGCATAGATACTGTCTTCCTCTCCAAACGACATCAGACTACTGGAGCTGGACCTCTTATTTTCATTAACATGAGGACCGGGTGATATAGGGGGTCTTCTCTCATGTCCGTAATATTATTTTTGTCATAAACATGAGACTACCGGGCGATATAGGGGGTATTTCTATCATGTCCGTGATATATAGAGGGATTCATTTAGACATGAGACTACCGGAGAGTTTGACATTTTATTATCAATAAAATAAAGGGGTATTTCTTTATATATCTTTAAATATAGTGAGGGGGCTTCTTTATAAACAATATTTATGAAATATTATCATGAGACAGTCGATATCATATTGGTCTTTTTTATTCTGCCTAGCAATGTCTTCTTCACAAACAACCCGAGACTACCAGTGAGTCTGTGAGCTCTTATTAATAGGCCTATTATATAAATATTTGTTTGTTTAATCTTGTGGTAGGTAGGCAGTTTTATAGAATAATGAGTGATTATGATATAACATTCGTAGAAAACTGACCGGGTACTGTTAATAGCAATTCGATTTCAAAGAGGAAAACTAGTTTCATTTATTTTAACTACTTCAATGTGGCAACACCCACATACTGACACGGCCTTGAACGTCTACGCGAAATGCAAGTTACACTACAGTTAGGGACGCACCAATAGATATCAATGGGGGACTGTCGACTGGGTAGGGTTGTTGGGTCGATTTGCATTTTGTTTAGCACATCGGTAAAGCATTATTTTAACACCTCGGTGAAGGAATTTTAGGTTTTTTTTAACACCTTGGTGAAGCAATTTTTTCAACATGAGACTCAATTTTTTGTTTTCATCGTTAAGTTCTCTATTCAGCAATTTGTGTTGGATAATGTTTTTTAATATAGGCCGCCTAAGTCTATATTTTTACCATTTTAACGTTTTATAGGCCTATAGGCCTAGCACCTAAATTCTCACGTGCCGTAAAAAGCATGATCTTTAGGTTAAATGACACAAGTGCAGCCTGATTAGGTCTATTATCTGGACATGCTGGAACAAATTCGCACAAAGCGCGAGAAAATTTGCAAGTTAAGCCAAACTAATCAAATAGGACGTCAATTTTCCTTAATTAAACTGTGATTTTTTTCTACCCTTAGGGCCTATATGAAATCCGGGATGAAATCTTTTCTTTGCTCAGATGGCGAGACAATTTTTTCCCACCATAAAACTATCAACCCCCCCCCTTTATATCTTATGGTGCGTCCCTTAGGCCTATTGGTCTTCTCTTGCATTCGTTGCAGTGATAGAAAAAAATTTGAGCCACAGTTGCAATTTTATTGTTTCCCCAAAATTTTACTACAGCCCTATTGTCACCAAACATGTCAGTTGACCTAAAATTAGTAAGATAATGTCAAGAATATTTCTGGGCCCCTCCCGATCACATTTACTGGGTTTTACCAGGGTTTTGCGTAGCGTAGCCTAGTACTGTATACCACGTGTGATACCTGATATCGATAGGCCTACCATTGCATGGGCACTTCATGCCAACTGCTCATTGTGCAAGCGAGCAGTGAGGGAGAAAAATATCGTGTCAACTCTTCTAATTGTCTCTACCAATTACCTTGTAATATTATGAACTATTATTTTATTTCTAACCAAAATACCCAACCAGAAAAAACCCACTCGGAGACACCCCAGCCATCGCGCGCCATACTGCAACAGGGTTGCCAAAACTTTTCAGCCCAAGTCGCGGGTATTAGCCGTGAAATGTCTCCCAAATAGCCAAAAAATCGCCCAAAATTTTAAAGTCGATTTAGGGGGGTTCTACACCCCCGTTTTATTTTGAAATTTTTGGAAAATGCTGAAATAAATTCTAAAAAACAACAAAAACTGAAAAAAAAAAAAAAAAAAAAAAAATTAAAAGCGGAATAAAAATTTAAAGTCGATTTAAGGGGGTTCTACACCCCCTTTATTTTGAAAGTTTTGGGAAAAGCTGAAATAAATTATAAAAAACTAATAAAAAATGAAAAAAGTTTTTAAAAAAATAAAAAATAAAAGACGGCTGGGGGAGGGGGTCTACACCCCTTTCTTTCTATTTTTTTAATGCTGAAATAAATTATAAAAAACTAACAAAAACTGATTTTTTGTTATAGGCCTAGGCCTACTGTATTAAGCTGAGACGAATATAATCGTCTCAGGTATTGAGGAAAATTTATTTGTGAATTTTTGTGGAAATATTGAAATAAATTACAAAAAACTAACAAAATTGAAAAAAAAATGTTTAAACTGCAAATTGAAATAATGAAAAACTAACAAACATTTTCAAAAATGTAAGAAAAAAATAAATTGCAAGGAAAATAAAATGTTGACTTTTGACGGGGTTCTGCACTATCTTTTTAATTTTGGGGAAATGCTGAAACAAATTTATATAAACAAACGAACAAAAATTATTTTTAAAAAATGCCAGGAAAACGAACACATTTATTAATAGACATGCCATTCATTGCAATATGGGGGGGTTTGGGCCTATAAAATTTCCTTCAGCTGAGTGATAACAACATGTGCATGTACTTTTTTTAATCAAATTCAAAACGGCCGGTACTTTTGATCATCATGCCGTTTCAAAAGAAAATGTGCGGTACTAGGTGATGTTTACACATTTTTATTTCAAAAGAACCGCCAACGGAAAATAAACCTTATGTTGAAGTAGAAACTTGGCACCCCGCTGACACTAAGAAGCAACTTCTTAGTGCTTCTTAGTCGTCTTAAACCACTTGTGAGTATTTAGATGGGAATATTCTAAGGATAATCCTCCAGCTCAAGTGGTCTTTAGCAACAACATGTGATGCGATTAACCAGCCGCCTCCCTGGTGCGTGCCATTGTGCCATTGTTATGGAACTGACCACTGAGTGTTTTGTAACTAGTTGCTTATTGAATTAGTTGTTTGGTGCTTTTGTTGAATGACCATTGAAAGAATTGGCAATCATGACTATCAAAAAATATGTTTTGAAGTCGGCTTTGTCACAAATCGCCCACATTTAATACATTTCGCGGGTGAGATTTTCAAAGTAGCCCAAATGTCGCGAAATCGCGGGAGCACTTTCTTTGTCGCGGGACGGAAGTTGAAAATCGCCCAATTGGGCGCCGAAATCGCGGGTTTGGCAACCCTGTACTGCAATGCCTGGTCGGAGTGGTTTAATATGCCACTGGCTGTCCCGAAAGTGGCCCTGATATTACTCATTAATATTCATATTAACATAATGACGTACAGCATGAGACTACCGGTATATAGCAGTGTCGGTGTATTGTGTCATCAAAATAATATTTTGGTATCAGAAGAAAGCCGACATTTTGTTCATTACCCCGGTGAATATGTTTCGTTTGTATGGTGATGTGAACAAACACGTGATGAATTGTGCTGAAAAGTATAAAATTGCTACACACGTTTTTGCTTCTCGTATCAAAACCGATGGAGCAATACAACTCAAGATTTAGAAACATTGTTTAATGTAAGATAGACAACAGAACATAAAATATCTTACCACTTTAAAGTGATCTACGGATAAACAAAAATGCAACCCAGGACCTTTTATTTATATTACAACGAGAGTTTCGTAACCACTGGATAAGCACTAGTCAAGTAGAGCCAAGTTACTCCACAGATTTGCACTTAATGATACGAGCGTGTTGTTTTGCTACCTTCATGGGACAGGATCTACAAGGGGTTTGCCGAATAATGAATACTGAAACTTGTAAGGCGATCCAACGTGACTTGTTGGCGAGTCAAGTTCATATTGACATTATGATTTAAAATCTTTTTTCTTATTTTATTTGCCAGAATTCATGCACATTACACCTTTCGCAGAGTAATTCGGTGGTGTGCTACCGTATGAGCCTCCCGGATGAGGCTGCTAGTACATATAAATGTACGTACCTGGTGACATTTTAAAGAAGTTCCTGTCAAATGTGTACGGATCTTGAGTGAGATAACATCCCCTCAGGTTGTACATCTTGCCTGGAAGCTTTTCTCCCGGAGAGAGGAAGTAAGAGGCATCAAAGCGGCTCTCGGGATGAGGTGACGAGCAATCACGGCCTTCTTCCAATACCTGCCAGAATTTCTCTACAGTATCTACACCTCCTGCAAAACGACAGCCAATGCCCACAATGGCAATGCTTTTCGTTGGTGTCTGTGTCTCCATTTTGATTTTGTAGATACGGTAGCACACTATCGAGGTATGACTCTGTAATTTGAAATGCAAATAATTGGAAAAGGATATTAGTATAAAAATATAGGTCGTACATCTCTTTAAGGGAACAAACTAGAAGTTCGATGACGTTATAAAAATATAGGTCGTACATCTCTTTAAGGGAACAAACTAGAAGTTCGATGACGTCTAAGTTATAAACGAACGTTCGGGGAGGCAGGGGTGACGCTAGAGGGGATATGGGGGGTGTGACAAGCCCTAGCCAATTTGTCGGCAAAATTGACTGATTGTCGTCAAAAGCATGTGACTGTCGGCAAATGGAGCGAAAGCTATGTGTGAATGGCGGCAAAATGCAAGAGTCATCTATAATATTAATGTATTACGAAATTGTGCTGTTGTTACGTAATATAGCTATTTTAGGGTTTTAGGGCACAAGCGCCTATAATCCTTTTTTTTTTTTTTTTTTTGTTCTTCACTTTTTCAAACCACCGAAAAAAATATGGGTCAACCTTTTCGGGCTGTTGAGGAAGGGGCGGCAAAATTGATTTCCGTCGGCAAAACATGCTGTACATCCCCGAATCATATCGACGCCCCTGGGGGAGGGTAAAAAGTCCGACTACGTTTCTGAACCAACTTGTTAAAATATTGGTCAAAGTTGGTCTTCTTTTAAAGATTTAATATATTATTTTGTCAATAAGCCACCTAAGATATGGCAAACTAATATTTTTAAATGTTCTTGCAAGTGGAGTAATCTGAGACCAATTTTATCAAAATCGGAGAGTTTTTCAATTTTTGTCCCCTGTGGAATTCAAATTTTGACATTTGACCTTTTCCCTATAACTCAAGAACTGTAGGCCTACAAGAACTCAAGAACTGTAGGCCTATAGTTTGATGGGTCAAACTATACTTTTCTGAATCTTTATGACGAGAGAAATACATTGGTATTGTTTATAATTATTAAAATTTGAAAAATTATGAGAACAAAGTACAAAATATGGTTCAAGCATGCATTTAGACATTAATAATAATTAATTAATAATTAGGATGAGTAGGTAACTGTTGCATGATTGAACCACATTTTATTCTTTGTTCTCAAAATTACAAAACATGACTTAGGAAATTGCGTAGCAGGCTGACGAAATGATAATGAGACCAATTACAGTTAGAAATAATTAGGGTGATTACATAATTGATACATGCTTGAACCATATTTTGTACTTTGTTCTCAAAATTTAAAAAAAAACTTGAATCAATGAGTTTTAAAATATTAAATTTGGGACAGTAAATAACATAGTAGCATGGTTTCAGATGAATTTTGTACCCAGCGAAATATATCATGGAACAATTATTGTAGAACTCAAGTACTTTCATTTTGCATGTAAACATGGTAAACCGATAAGTATAGTCTGATGGAGCACCTTCTTAGTCTTCTTTATCAGTCGTTTATTAAACTTTCTTAAACTTGTTGATCACAACTACCGCGTGACTGTAATACAATTTGACCGGATCATGTTGAGGTTTTCAAATTTAATTCCACCGCCATCTTGGATATTAACCGTTAGCCCATCGGAAAAATTGGCCCTTAAGTTATTTTGTATATTCGTTCGCCTCATAATGAATACATTCTTGAATAAAAACTAAAAAGAACATTCAATTCCCTCGGATTTACGTATGGTCTCACACTATGTTCCCTTCTTTTCAAAAATTTTGTACGATTGATTAATCATGAAAAGTGCTGTTTGTTTACTTCATCATGTGTAACCATTCATTTCTCAAAACATGATCAATTATATACCTTGTATCCAGAGGATGATTTAAGGAAGCCCCATCATGCACTGCAAACGTGTTATCACCAGAGTTTCAACTGCCACTTTACTTTTCAAATCCCATTGAATTCTGTGCAAAAGATGTTGTTTAAGAATTGTGCGTGTGTCATTATTACTTGGTCGATTTCAGATCTAAAGTGATGTATGAAGGATAATTCACACCTTCTGTAGGTAACATAAAATGTAAAATCGACTAGCATTGTGAATGCCTTTTTATTGTAAATATATCAGTCCAAATTCAAATTTAACCATGCCCGTCAATGCAATGTACGAGCAGTGGTGTCATGTTCACTCACACAGCTGTGCTAACCGCAAGTCAACACAGTGGCGTGGTGGGAAGTCCTCTGCCTTATATCCGTAGCATTTGTACAGAAAGGAAATTCCCCACGACTATGGAAGCTTCTGGATGTTGCCGCGATCTGTGTGCGTAAAGTTATAACAATACATTTTTAGGACAATGGGTGAGCTAAACTGTTATTTTACTAGAACTATGGGGCTCACAGGTATAAAAAGCATCATACTCAAGTGCTGCCACAAACTTTGTTACTCCAAAAAAAAGAGGTCACGTGAAACCTACATAAAAATTATATCATTTCTGGATACAGAATAAGAAATGTTGAAGTTGATACATTTTTATTTTATTGAATACGAGGTAATTGAAATGAATCCAAGTTTCAAAAAGGGAGCAGAGGTGGGGGCTTTTTAACATATTTGATTTTTTTCTGTTTGGAAATTTTTTGGGGTGAATCAGTAAAATATAAGTGCTCGCAGGAGTTGCCGGAAAAATCACCATCTGCTTTGCACTGGTGATAGACGTGATAGAAGTATAAGAGTTTGAAAGAGCAATAAGTTGCCGATTGCAGTCGAAAGTGTTTATTGGCCATCTATACAGAAAGGGTGGGAGAAATCAATAAATGATATATGATTTTTGTACTTTAATTAACATTAGTTTTTGGAGAGTGCGTACTTTGATTTGGACAATCTTTTGTGTGCTTTCTCAGCTATCAAAAGATTACCCAAATCAAAGTACGCACTCTCCTTTTGTTCCCGTCATACTTCAAAAAGGCTTATTGGGTTCGATCTTCCCGAGTGTTACTTTTTATCGAGTTTCGAGTTTCGAGTATCGAGTTTCGAGTTTCGAGTTACAATTTTCGAGTTTCGAGTTCGAGTTTCGAGTTTCAAGTTCGAGTTTCGAGTTCGAGTTTCGAGTTTCAAGTTCGAGTTTCGAGTTCGAGTTTCGAGTTTCAAGTTCGAGTTTCGAGTTCGAGTTTCGAGTTCGAGTTTCGAGTTTCGAGTTCGAGTTTCGAGTTCGAGTTTCAAGTTCGAGTTTCGAGTTCGAGTTTCGAGTTCGAGTTTCGAGTTCGAGTTTCGAGTTCGAGTTTCGAGTTCGAGTTTCGAGTTGCAACCTCAGTATCAACATTGGATCATAAATATTATCATTATCATCATTCTCATTATCATCATTCTCATTACAAGAAACAAACCTTCTTTTCTAAGCCTTATTGCTTCATAATAACGTTAATGTTTCATAATAATGGTTCATAAAAAGTACGTCTTATGATAGCTTGATTGTTATAATACAATTTTATTTACTGTGTTTATTTGCATTTCAATGTGCCCAGTCCCGCTTTTGTGACGTTCTTTCTTCCTTTCTTGCTTCTTTTCTCTTTGTTTCATTCTTTCGCCCCTCCTTTTCTTTCTTTCTTTCTTTCTTTCTTTCTTTCTTTCTTTCTTTCTTTCTTTCTTTCTTTCTTTCTTTCTTTCTTTCTTTCTTTCTTTCGGGAACACAGGCTGAAAGAAGCTCATAATTAGGGGCACGGCCCTGAGAGCACTTGAAAACATAAAGCAGAAGTTTAAAAAGAATAATTCGGTTCTGGATTGGAAACCAATGCAATTGAATGAGAAGATTGGAGGTATCAGTTGAGCGAGGGACAGAGAATATCAAACGCACCTTGAGTGATACCATAGAAGATTGCATTACCATAAGATGTAGCAAGGCGAGATGTTAATAAATAAACATTTGTACATAAATTAACACGGAATAAAGCTAAATTAACTTTGAAATATGATTTTCTCAAAATCAATTGATTTTACAAATGATCTACCACAAACGAAAAAATGTCGAATGATACCAACCTCTTTCGTCACGCCTAATAATGAAACTGCTGTTGAAATATTAATTTAACCATTTTACACTCAAACGGTACTCATCGTAGGCCTACGCATGGTTATAAATAAAAATATGTAGGTCTAGGCCTAGGTATAATCATTTTCAAATAAACGCAATCTACAGCTGCTATAATAAGTTCTGAAGAAAGTTTTTATATTTTTTGCTTACGTTACTTGAATTCAATGTTGTTTATTACTAATTACCCACAAATTTATTTTAACATACTTCAAGTATATTCAAATAATCCTTTCGTAGCAAAAGCATACGTGTAACATCTACACAAACAGGCCTGTAGGCCCGGGCTGTAGGCAGGATTTTGGATATTTTGAACAGCTAAAATTAGCACGAAAAGCAGTCCTTTGTGAAATCTTCTTTTTACTTGGGAACTTCTTTGATATTTTACCCCCCCTCCATCACCCCTTTTTGGTGGATTTTCGCCCAGTATAAAATTAAAGATAGTTTGTTGAGTACAAATTTCACTGTGCATGTGTTTGAATATAGTTGGGGTTTTTGACAATTTTACCCATACATATTTTGACAACTAACCATGCAATGCACAGTGTAAATTGAATCTGTCATCACTGCTCAGCAGGTAGGCCTTATTCTAATTATTTTGAACATGGAGTTTTAACTCGAAATTTGAACAAACTGAATATCGAGTTTAAACTCGAAATTTGAACAAATTGAATATCGAGTTTCGAGTTCGAGTTTCGAGTTCGAGTTTCGAGTTCGAGTTTCGAGTTCGAGTTTCGAGTTCGAGTTTCGAGTATCGAGTTCGAGTTTCATACAAAAATATACAAAAATACAAATATCAACTTTAGATGATAAACAACTTTATCATCTAAATCAACTTTAAATTAACGGGTGTGTGCCTACCGGCGTCGAGAAGTAGGGATCTATCGGTATTAAATTATGTTTTTAAAAAAGGGGATTATATTGGGTACAACAAAAGAATAAAAAATACATTCATACATAAAGATATTTATAAAGCGTTTTTAATATTTATCAAAGCGCTGAACAACGAGAGAAAAGATGTGAAAAAGAAACACAGAAGAAGCTAACTGAAAAGGTGAGTTTTCAGTTTCTTTCTGAAAACTGGCATTGATGGCGACTCACTAATGGCTTTAGGGAGTTTATTCCATTCCCTCGGGCCAGAGACAGAGAAGGTATACCAGCTGCTCTACGTGCCCTAGGCTGACTAAGCAAAGTCTTATCGGCAGAAGATCTCAATCCTTCTCTTCCGGGAGCACAGGCTGAAAGAAGCTCACAATTCAGCCTTTTGTCCAACCCTGTCACACTTTCACGACAGGCGATTAGGTACCTAACAAGCGTTACGAAGCGTGCCTGTTCACACCTAACGAAATGCTTACTAGCGTTGCGTTGGTACTTAGGCTATTTCGTCTTACTTAATAAAAAGAAACGAAACATGTTAGATTTAAAATTCTACCGAGGTGCGACCGGGGTTCGAACCAACAGTCAGACGCTCTATCACTACGCTACGAGTTGTCCTGCCAGAAAGCCGTCTATTTATCATATACTTATTGTTTACGGAATAAAGCGCATATATATACGATATACTATTATTAATATATTACCAATGAATACGTATATAATCTACGATCAATAATGAACCCTAACCCTAAACCCTAACCCTAACCCTAAACCCTAAACCTAACCCTAAACCCTAACCCTAACCCTAACCCTAACCTAACTAACCTAACCTAAACCCTAACCCTAACCCTAACCCTAACCCTAACCCTAAACCCTAACCCTAAATGTGCTGTGCTGCGCTGTGCATGTTTCATTAGGCAAATAGGTACCTAATGGACCTAACCCTAAACCCTAACCCTAACCCCTAACCCTAAACCCTAACCCTAACCCTAACCCTAAACCATAACCCTAACCCTAACCCCTAACCCTAAACCCTAACCCTAAATGTGCTGTGCTGCGCTGTGCATGTTTCATTAGGCAAACAGGTACCTAATGGACGCTACGAAGCGAATCCCAAAACACCTTTTTGATCGCTACAGAAGCGTGCTAAAGTGTGACAACAGGGTGCACAATTAGGGGCACGGCCCTGACCCGGGGGACTCCAACTTTGGAGGTGACGCGTATGTAGGGCTGTTAAGACCCCCTTTTCAGCGTCGCTGTCACCCAAAGACCCCATATTTTTTACGATTACATGCTCTGTCACCCGAATACCTCCTATTTTTCCATTTGATCTGTCACCCAAAGACTCTTACTACAGTTCAACTTTCATTTATCACTGATTTTGTTACTTATTTTGAAAAAACAAAGAAATTTGAAGCCATTTAGAACTAGAAATTCAATTTTCGAGGTTTCTGTTGCGCTGTTTCGGCTCTCACCCAAAGATACCATTTAAAAAAAAGGTCATGTTCTCACCCAATGACCCCCATATTTTTACATTTTGCTCTCACCGAATGCCCCTTAGTGCGAAAGTGCCAGCCCTACACCTATATCCATTTCAAATTGAAGTGCCCCCCCGGATTCTTTTCTTTTCTATTATTAACTTATGCCCCTCTGGAATTACACCACATTTCGCCATACTGCATTTTAGAAACGCTTGCTGTTAGAATAAGAAAATTTTTAATTGTAATTATTGCACATGTCACGGCAACCCTGTGACCTTTCCGGAAAAAGCCGAGTGGCAGGTTTTTCAAATAAATATTTTCTGTGTAAAAACTGTACCATCAGATGTAATGTAATGTAATATATGAATATTAATTGTACATCTATCATAACAATTTTTGATAACAACTTGCGTCACAATTGATCTAGTATAGAAGGTAGAGAATTTATTTCAATCTTATATACGCCATATTTTTTTGGAATTAAGTGAAAATTAATTCTGTAAAAACTGTAATTTTTTTTTGTAGTTTTCACATTAGACTTAACAAAAGATTACCGTTTTGTTGTTATGATAATCTAATCTTTTGATTTCGTAAATAAAATTAGGGGTCTAATGTGGATTTAGGATGCAAACTGGAACAATCCAATGCCTTGTCAAAAGCATTTGCTTCAAAATGGAGTTCGGATGCACTTCGTAATACAACTTCCGCTATTTGCGGGAAACCACATGCACAGCAGAGCACGTGGCCGCCATATCAAAATCGTATTGTGTATGTAGGCCTATTCATAGCACCCTCGTATTAATTGTCTCTATGCGCTTGAGAATTTAACAATATAAATAATGGTAGCTTTATTATAATCATGGAAGAATCTCTTTCTTTCATGTTATAATACACATTAATGTTTTAAAAGGGCATTTCGTGATCCACAGCATCATTCCCCACTTTTCTCAAAAAAAGTTGAGATTTTTTATATCACTGGAAACCTCTTGCTACATAATGTTTATGTACAAAATATTTCTTGCAGAATAATTCGTTTAGCAAAGATATCGTGAAATTTGAATTTCGTTCTGGTGCACCAGAACGAAATTACAACACATTGTCTATGGAGCAGTACAATATACATAATCATGCATAACTCGCAAACGCACGATCGGAAGCAACTGAAATTTTGGGAATAAGCTTTTTTCGTGGATATCTACTGAAATATGTCATAAAAAGATGATGTTAGGATCACGAAATACTCCTTTAAGCAGATAAAATTCCAATATTATATATGTTTCAATTTTCACGATGACACTATCAAGTCCTTCGTGGTCGAGTGGTAGTAGGTGGGGCGTCTATGGATCATAATTCCACCATAATCCATCGATTGATTGATTATTTTGCCTAATTCCACCATAATCCATCGATTTATCGATTATTTTGCCTATGTCCAGCATAATTCCAGCACAATCCATTGATTTATTGATTAATTAACCTTTGACCTGTAATTGGCATAATTAGCATAGGGGCATGGGCCACTTGGTATAATGGACATGTCTAAACATGCTTATTTATTTAGTTAGTTATTTGGGATTTCCCATTATGACTCATGTATGGGTATTAAATTGTTACATAATCGTGGTACTGGAGTGTTATACGTTTTTGCAAGGAACTACATGTGTACATAGTACAAGGATGTTAACACGCCCCAACATGCCCTCAGGTTTTGGAAAAACCGATCGAGTTATCCCGTGACGTCACAATAGTTCAATAGGCTCTATTGACCAGTCCAGCTTGTTTACAAACAGGTCAAAATGTAGCATAATCGTCCATAATCATGCATTCTAAAATGTGCCTTTGTAATATGATATTATTTCAAAAGTTATTTATGTAGGTTTGTTTTAACTTTGTATTTATGATAACCGGTGTAAAATTATCATAACTTCTTCCTATATCTCCATGACTGGCAATAATGATACAAGAAAAGCACGCTAAAATTTTTAACGAAATTATTATTTTATTAACAACGTTCTTTTATCATGTTTATATACGATATTATACATACAAGGTACAGTATTAGCAGTACTAATATATTATCATACGTATTTACTACGAAGCTTAGAATACAGTAGAGTACAAGTATGATTTAAAAACTTTAATGAAGTTGGAATTCTTTTCAATAGTTTGTAATTCTTTATAAAAATGAAAACAAAACATTGTGTTTCATCGTGGAATGCGTCGTTTACATTGTGGAAGGCGTCATTGAATGCGGCGAGTGCGTCGCGGAATGCGTCATGGAATGCGTTGAATGCGTCGTTGAATGCGTCATGGAATGCGTTGAATGCGTCGTGGAATGCGTCGAGTGCGTAGTGGAATGCGTCGAATGCGTCGTGGAATGCGTCGAATGCGTCGTTGAATGCGTCAAGTGCGGCATGGAATGCGTCGAATGCGTCGTTGAATGCGTCGAGTGCGTCGTGGAATGCGTCATGGAATGCGTTGAATGCGTCGTGGAATGCGTCGAGTGCGTAGTGGAATGCGTTGAATGCGTCGTGGAATGCGTCGAGTGCGTCGTGGAATGCGTCGTGGAATGCGTCGAATGCGTCGTTGAATGCGTCGTGGAATATCATGTTGTAAAAAAATGTACACAAACGGTGACGCTATAGACAACATTATATAATACAACTGGTTTTACCTGTTTCTCATCATTTGGACATAAACCACGAAAGAGTCAACATGAATCTATTCAAACCCCACGCTTGTCTCCTGTGTGATAAATCATTCGGGCGAAAGTATGACCTAAGGAGGCACGAACAAATTGTACACGCTGAAGAGGAATCTGAAAAAGACGAAGATGAAGATTCCAAGGTGGACGATTCTGAATCTGAACATTCTGACCATGATGATTCAGAAGAGGAAGTAGAAGATGAAACATCAGAAATGTCAGACACAGAGGTCTCTACTAGTACTAGTGATGAGTTGGAAGACAATGCTGCATACCAAGAATGGTATGAACAAGCCAAAGAAGCAACTCAAGAGCTGTGGACTGAAAAATATGAAAAGTACATAAACGAAGGTATGAATGAAGACCTGGCTAAAGAAAAGGCCAATTTCAAGACCTTATGGGCCGTTAAACGTATCTTTTTCGACCACTACACAACATTTTTGTTACGTAACATACATCTGAAAGATGATGACACACATCACGATATCACGGCTGACATTGAAGAGAAGACAGATAAAGGGATGAACATACACAAAGCAATCAAAAGAGTTTTGGCTAAATATCAAGCCAAATTTGACGGACTCTTCCAACAAGAGGAAAATGAGGAGATGGAACATGAAGACAGTGAATGATTTAGAGCATCCAACGACGCATTCCATGCCGCACCGACGCATTCCACGACGCATTCGACGCATTCCACGACGCATTCAACGCATTCCACTACGCACTCGACGCATTCCACGACGCATTCAACGCATTCCATGACGCATTCCACGACGCACTCGACGCATTCAACGACGCATTCGACGCATTCCATGCCGCACTTGACGCATTCAACGACGCATTCGACGCATTCCACGACGCATTCGACGCATTCCACTACGCACTCGACGCATTCCACGACGCATTCAACGCATTCCATGACGCATTCCACGACGCATTCAACGCATTCCATGACGCATTCCGCGACGCACTCGCCGCATTCAATGACGCCTTCCACAATGTAAACGACGCATTCCACGATGAAACACAATGTTTTGTTTTCATTTTTATAAAGAATTACAAACTATTGAAAAGAATTCCAACTTCATTAAAGTTTTTAAATCATACTTGTACTCTACTGTATTCTAAGCTTCGTAGTAAATACGTATGATAATATATTAGTACTGCTAATACTGTACCTTGTATGTATAATATCGTATATAAACATGATAAAAGAACGTTGTTAATAAAATAATAATTTCGTTAAAAATTTTAGCGTGCTTTTCTTGTATCATTATTGCCAGTCATGGAGATATAGGAAGAAGTTATGATAATTTTACACCGGTTATCATAAATACAAAGTTAAAACAAACCTACATAAATAACTTTTGAAATAATATCATATTACAAAGGCACATTTTAGAATGCATGATTATGGACGATTATGCTACATTTTGACCTGTTTGTAAACAAGCTGGACTGGTCAATAGAGCCTATTGAACTATTGTGACGTCACGGGATAACTCGATCGGTTTTTCCAAAACCTGAGGGCATGTTGGGGCGTGTTAACATCCTTGTACTATGTACACATGTAGTTCCTTGCAAAAACGTATAACACTCCAGTACCACGATTATGTAACAATTTAATACCCATACATGAGTCATAATGGGAAATCCCAAATAACTAACTAAATAAATAAGCATGTTTAGACATGTCCATTATACCAAGTGGCCCATGCCCCTATGCTAATTATGCCAATTACAGGTCAAAGGTTAATTAATCAATAAATCAATGGATTGTGCTGGAATTATGCTGGACATAGGCAAAATAATCGATAAATCGATGGATTATGGTGGAATTAGGCAAAATAATCAATCAATCGATGGATTATGGTGGAATTATGATCCATAGACGCCCCACCTACTAGTGGTCTAAGGCGCTGGTCATACGGTATACGTGATAGCGGCGCAGGGCAGCGTGGGTTCGAGCCCCGCCTCTGCCTAATTAAATTTCCTTCTTTTTTTAAATTTCATATTATGTTAGGGAAATGTGGCTGGGAGAATGTATGTATGGCGAAGAGTGGTGTGCTCTGGTATCATTCGAATCAAGCCTTGAAAAATCCACTGTGTAACCTGAAGTCGTTATTTGGACGAATATGAAAGTGTTATGTTAGACTGATGCTCCATAGGAAAATCACAGCGCGTCCACATAATGCAACGAATAAGTTCGAGTTCGAGTTTCGAGTTCGAGTTTCGAGTTGCAATCTTAACAACATTGGATCATAATAATTTATCATTATTATCATTCTCATTATGACATTATCATTACAAGAAACAACCCTTCTTTTCTAAGTCTTACTCTCTTATATCATTTTAATGTTTCATAATAATGGTTTTATAAAATGTACGTCTTATGATAGTTTTTAATTTCTTTCTGAGCACATAAATGAAGAAAGAAAGAAACTTGAAGAAAGTAAAAGAAAGGCAGAAAGAAAGAAAGAAAGAAGGAACAAAAATTATCAAAGAAAGAAAGGAAAAGAATGAGAGAATTAAATGAAAAAAGAAAGAAATAAGGAGAGAAGGCAAGAAAGAATCATCAGAGAAAGGAAGAGAGAAAGAAATCATAGATCATGACATTGTGAAAAAACGAATGAAAATGAAAGAAAGAAAGAAAGAATGAACAAGAAAATAAGAAAGAATTAAACGAAGTACGAAAGAAAGAAATTAAAAGAATGAATTATCAAGGAAAATTAAAGAAAGGAAAGAAAAAGTGAAAGCTATAAAGAAGGAAGAAAGGTGGACAGAAAGAAAGGTGGAAAGAAAGGTTGAAAGAAAGGTGGAAAGAAAGAAAGGTGGAAAGAAAGAAAGAAAGAAAGGTGGAAAGAAAGAAAGAAAGAAAGAAAGAAAGAAAGAAAGAAGTGAAAGAAAGAAAGAAAGAAAGACAAAGAAAGAATATAATAAAGAAAGAAAGAATCTTGAAGAAAGTAAAGGAAAGAAAGAAAGGAGAAAAGAATGAAAAATTAAAAAAGTCGCCCAATTGGGCGGGAAATGTGTAAAACCTGAAAGTCTAATTCACAAGCTTTAATTTAATAGCGCTCTTTTGGTTTCTGATAAAGATCCGTTGAAAATTGGGCAGCAGCTTAGCAAAAATCTCGAAAGCTGTAACAAATGGCTCATAGATAATGAACTTCCTCTCCACATGGGTAAAACAGAACTCATTCTTTTTGGAACAAAACGTAAATTGAAGAATTGACAAAATTATACCATTGAGTGTGAAGGGCAAATAATTCATGCTACTCCCTCAGTCAAATACTTAGGCCTTACTATTGACCAGTGCTTGAATGGTGACGAAATGGGTCCACCATGGGGCGATTTAAATGTGTACAAATCTTATAACGCTAAAAGTCAACTAAGTGGTAAACAAACAAACATAAAAAATATGGGCAAAAATAAGAGTCACATAAATGAGGTTGAAATAGTGTATAGGGAATTCCATAGACATTTACTAAATGTTGACTGTACACACCAAATTTCATGCCCATAAGACAATATTAGTAGTTTGACCACAGATGACCCCATGGTGACCTCTGATGACCCTGAAATGACCTTCCAAAAATTTGGCTCTAAATGTTGACTGTATATCAAGTTTCATGCCTATACGACCAATTTTATTAATTTGACCTTAGATGACCCTGGATGACCCCAAAATGACCTCTCAAAAATTTGGCTCTAAATGTTTGAAGCCCATACGACCAAATTTAGTAATTTGACCTTAAATGACCTTTGATCTCAGTATATGACCCTGAACCCCACCAAAAAAAAGTAGCCAGAGTTTTTGACCATGACCCACCTATCCTGAAAATATGAAGTCAATCGGCCCATCCATGCCCGAGATACAGCATCCGGACGGAAGGACGGAAGGAAGCACGGACATTGCAAAAACAGTATGCCTCGCGGTGGAGGCATAAAAATGAAATTTGTCATCTAAGATTCACGTGACCACAAACAAATCTTGCAACAAAAGAAAGAAAATGCTCTTTACAATAAACTCTATAACATCCACGATATAGTCATCAAAACCCCCCAAAAATGCACGATAAAGCTCAACATGTATACATAACACACTCGTAGATATGTACAACTCCAAATATATCAACTCTGATTTTAGAACAAACTACACATGCTTTTTACCAGAAGTCCATAAGGCCTCGTATCCATAGGCTGTTCCCTTGTGGCGTGTGCCCTTGTTCCGTGTTTACTTTTTCCCATGTGACCTGCCACACAGACAACCTATGGATACGGCCACTAAGCAAAACAAAGGTTCGTTGTCTGTGTGGCAGGTCACATGGGAAAAAGTAAACACGGAACAAGGGCACACGCCACAAGGGAACAGCCTATGGATACGAGGCTTTAACCACCTCCAGATAACTTACTCTTCCATGCACATCCTATTATTAGTCATAATGGACCTACATAACAAAATCTCCTCATGTTATGACTATTTCTTAAAACTTATACCCCCAAAACAATCTATATACATATGTGAACGATGCTTCTGACATTATAAACAATACAAACTAGAGGCTAATAAAATAAACCAGTCTCACCTAATATATCTCACTAGAAATAATAGTTGTCACAGCTATACTGAAACATTATTAATCTGAAGCAATAGGTATAGCATGCAAAGCCTATGAAAACTCCAGTTTTAGAAATTTACAAAATCTTTTAAGTCTTGTTCTTGAATACAACACCTTTTTAAAAAAATGGCATGGTCATGGGACCCACTCTCAGTGCAACTTTATCCAATCTTACATTATATACCAACTTTTAAAAACATTTTCAATTATTGGATGTACTTAGACGACTTGATCCTATACCAAAGACCAGAAGAACTTAAGACAGACATTGACTATCTTTCCGTTCACAAACACTTGTTAGGGGACCTAAAATTATTTTCAGGGCCACCTTTTGGCCATGAAAAAAGTATGTCAACCCCATAGAAAATATAGTGTAAACTCATGTTCTGCAAGAAAATATTTTGGTGATTTTTTAATGAGCCTCTACAGACGGATTAAAATATTTAGGACCCATTTAGCCCCCCCCGTTACAACTAATATAGGCCCTACTATGAATACTAAACCAAGTACTGAAAATGACCAAACACAAATATTATAACCACAGTGGGACATGGGCCTAGTGGGACATGGGACATGGACCTAGTGGGACATGGCCTAAGTGGGACATGGCCCTAGTGGGACATGGACCTAGTGGGACATGGCCTAAGTGGGACATGGCCTAAGTGGGACATGGCCCTAGTGGGAATGACCTAAGTGGGATATGGCTAAGTGGGACATGGACTAAGTGGGATATGGCCCAAGTGGGACATGGACTAAGTGAGATTGGACTAACTGGGTCTGGACAAAGTGGGATTTGGACCAAATGGGATTGGACTAACTGGGATTGGACCAAATGTGATTGGACCAAGTGGGAATTGCCCGCTTAGTCAGCCAAGGGCACGTAGAGCAGCTGGTATACCTTCTCTGTGTCTGGCCCGAGGGAATGGAATAAACTCCCTAAGGCCATTAGTGAGTCGCCATCAATGCCAGTTTTCAGAAAGAAACTGAAAACTCACCTTTTCAGTTAGCTTCTTCTGTGTTTCTTTTTCACATCTTTTCTCTCAGCGCTTTGATAAATATTAAAGACGCTTTATAAATATCTTTATGTGTGAATGTATTTTTTCTTTATTTGTTGTACCCTTATATCACCCCCCCCATTTTAATACCGATAGGTCCCTACTTCTCGACGCCGGTAGGCACACACCCGTCCATTTAAAGTTGATTTAGATGATAAAGTTGTTTATCATCTAAAGTTGATATTTGTATTTTTGTTTAAAACTCGAAACTCGAACTCGAAACTCGAACTCGAAACTCGAACTCGAAACTCGAACTCGAAACTCGAACTCGAAACTCGAACTCGAAACTCGAACTCGAAACTCGAACTCGAAACTCGAACTCGAAACTCGATATTCAATTTGTTCAAATTTCGAGTTTAAACTCGATATTCAGTTTTTTTAAATTTCGAGTTAAAACTCCATGTTCAAAATAATTAGGAATAAGGCCTACCTGCTGAGCAGTGATGACAGATTCAATTTATACTGTGCATTGCATGGTTAGTTGTCAAAATATGTATGGGTAAAATTTTCAAAAAACCCCAACTAAATTCAAACACATGCACAGTGAAATTTGCACTCAACAAATTATCTTCTTTAATTTTATACTGGGAGAAAATCCACCAAAAAGGGGTGATGGGGGGGGGGTAAAATATCAAAGAAGATCCCAAGTAAAAAGAAGATTTCACAAAGGACTGCTTTTCATGCTAATTTGAGCTGTTCAAAATATCCAAAATCCTGCCTACAGGCCTGTTTGTGTAGATGTTACACGTACGCCGTTTTTGAGGGGAAGAAGAAATGAGAGAATCGCAACACTGGGTAGGGGCTAGGGTCGAAATTGCCCAAATTTGTAGTATATTTGTAGTAACTTTTTCTACTTTTGGATGTTCTCAATATTTATATAAAAACAACAACAAATATATAGGCCTAAATAAGTTTCGATTTTCTTCGAACAGCATGTTCTTTAAAGTCATGAAGTCAGGATTTCGTGATCCTGTGTTCCTGACTTGAAGTCAGGAACTCAAGGGCGGCTTGCGTTCACGAGTTCCTGACCTTAAGTCATGAAATTAGGATCTCGATGGGCTTGCAATTACAATACTAACGCCGTGAAAGTTGAACAGATTTCATGAGTTCTTGAGATCCTGAGTTGTCTTAAGGGATCCAAAATGAGCGTTTATTGCGTTTCGACAGTATTTTTTGTGGCACATGAGAGCACCTCAGACCTATCGAATTGCATTCTGAATACGAAGCATGTCTTTCTGATATCAAATAATTTTCATTTTTTTAAATCACAATATAATACAAATTTTATGACAAATTATAAAAATTTGATATTTTTCAATTTTTGATATATAACAGTCCTCGAAGTAAATTTTTATATCTTTACTATCTCTTTATTTCAAACTGGCTAAGTCAGGAACACAAGAAGTCGGGATTTGTGATCACAAGATCCGGACTTCTTGCGTTACAAAGCGAACCCACATGGCCCTTAGTTACTTCCGTACAGCGGCGGCGCCATTGGGGGGGCAGGGGCGGCCGCCCCCTATTATTTGCAAAAAAAGAGGTAAAAGGAAGGAAAAGAGAAAGAGAAGAGGGAGGAGAGAGAAAAAGGGAAGGGGAGAGAAAGAGAGGAGGGGGAAGAAGAAGAAAAGGAGCCATTGCCATGGTTAGGCGAAGGGGAAGCCCCACCCCTTCGGACATCTTGCCCCTGTGGAATGCTGACCGACGCGGTTTTAAAGTTGTTGGTTTTTGTATTTTGGGCCGATTTTCCGCACATTTTCCCCCATGAAAGTCACCTGGCCTCTCCTGCCTTTTCTCCCAACTACTTTGGAAGCTTTTGGAAAAATCCTGGCTACGTCACTGTCCTGGCGCGGCAACATACGCAAGTCTGTGTCATGCCAGCTATATTTAATCATTATAAAGTTTACTTTCAGTCTGATATTTGGGGATATTTGTAACACACAATTTTTACTTTTATCACATTGTTTGTATATGCTACCGCTCTCAGAAATAGTATCAAAATTATTTAGCAAAGCAATTGGCTTCATTTACAGCTGGGGGCATAGCCAGGATTTATGGGGGCTGATTTTGACAAAGTGGACCTGTTTTGGACCTTTTCCTAAAATTGTGGACTCTTTTGACCAAGAAAGCATAAAGAACCTAATTTTTTCGCTCGCTAATGGGCAAAATTTTGACTTTTTTGACCGAAAAAGCATAAAAAAACTGTTTTTTCCCGCTCGCTACGCTCGCAAATTGAACCGTTTTGGCTTTCGACTGGGCTTTCGATGATTGGGGAGCGACTATCATTTTTATCGTGCCTATTTATTACGTAATTAATATAAGGCATATACATTGTACAATGTACAGTGCAACTTTAAAACATACACCGCGTTGCGACTTTGCATATTAATTAACCGGGGCTTTGCAAATACGCTCAAAGAATTGTACTTAATGCCCGATCATTTGTATATATAGGCCTAAGGATGACATGAGAGAAGAAAAATTTGAAAGGAATGGGGGTAAACATTGTCAAAGGAAAGAAATTTTATTTCAACAAAGGTGAAATTGGATGGGAAAGCATGGGGAAAAAGTAAGACTCCAAAATTGAACGTATAGGCCTAATTGAGTAGGTCCATGCCTAAAACCTGCGGTCCGCATATCGGGCCCGTTAATGAAATCCATAAAAATATGCGGTTGGAAAATAAATAAATAACCAATATGAGGTGAAAATGATGCATCAAATGGCTTCATTTGTACTTTCATTTGAAATTTTTCCAAATTCTCAGGGGGCACATCCCCTCAGACACCCTGCTCGCGCAAGCAGAACGGGCAGCGCTGTCGCGCCGCATGAACAATCTTCAACATTTTTCAAAATAAATAAATTAATAACCAATATGAGGTGAAAATGATGCATCAAATGGCTTCATTTGTACTTTCATTTTGAAATTTTTTCCAAATTCTGAGGGGGGCACATCCCCCCGAAGACACCCCCCTGCTCGCGCAAGCGCAACGGGCGGCGCTGTCGCGCCGCATGAACAATCTTCAACATTTTGAAATTGCAGCGCCCCCCTATCAAAATACCCTGGCGCCGCCCCTGGCGCGCGGCGTGTAGGTTTGAAAAGATAAAACATAACTGTTTATGTCAGTTTGTTATGATTTAAACTACTATGAAATTATCAAAATAAAAAAGGTAAATTATTCGAATATACTTGACGTATGTTAAAATAAATGTTTGGGTAAATTAATAATAAACAACATTGAATTCAAGTAACGTAAGCAAAAAATATAAAACTTTCTTGAGAAAAGTTATAGCAGCTGTAGATTGCGTTTATTTGAAAATGATTATACCTAGGCCTAGACCTACATATTTTTATTTATAACCATGAGTAGGCCTACGATGACTACCGTTTGAGTGTAAAAATGGTTAAATTAATATTTCAACAGCAGTTTCATTATTAGGCGTGACGAAAGAGGCTGGTATCATTCGACATTTTTTCGTTTGTCGTAGATCATTGCAATATCAATTGATTTTGAGAAAATCACATTTCAAAGTTAATTTAGCTTTATTCCATGTTAATTTATGTACAAATGTTTATGTTTATTTATTAACATCTCGCTTTGCTACATCTTATGGCAATGCAATCCTCTATGGTATCACTCGTGCGTTTGATATTCTCTGTCCCTCGCTCAACTGGTACCTCCAACCTTCTCATTCAATTGCATTGGCTTCCAATCCAGGACCGAATTCTTTTAAACTTCTGCTTTATGTTTTCAAGTGCTCTCAGGGCCGCGGGGGGGGGGGCACTTCAATATGAAATGGATATAGGTGTAGGCCTGGCACTTTTGCACTAAAGGGCATTCGGTGAGAGCAAAATGTAAAAAATATGAGGTCATTGGGTGAGAGCATGATTTTTGGCATTCGGTGAGAGCAAACTGTAAAAAATATGGGGTCATTGGGTGAGAACATGACCTTTTTAAAATGGAATCTTTGGGTGAGAGCCGAAAAAGCGCCACAGAAACCTTGAAAATCGAATTTCTAGTTCTAAATGGCTTCATATTTCTTTGTTTTTTCAAAATAAGTAACAAAATCAGTGATAAATGAAAGTTGCTGTTCAAATTTAACTATAGTAAGAGTCTTTGGGTGACAGATCAAATGGAAAAATAGGAGGTCTTCGGGTGACAGAGCATGTAATCGTAAAAAATATGGGGTCTTTGGGTGACAGCGACGCTGAAAAAGGGGGTCTTAACAGCCCTACATACGCGTCACCTCCAAATTTGACCCCCCCCAGGTCAGGGCCGTGCCCCCAATTGTGAGCTTCCTTCCGCCTGTGCTCCCGGAAGAGAAGGATTGAGATCTTCTTCCGATAAGACTCTGCTTAGTCAGCCTAGGGCACGTAGAGCAGCTGGTATACCTTCTCTGTCTCTGGCCCGAGGGAATGGAATAAACTCCCTAAAGCCATTAGTGAGTCGCCATCAATGCCAGTTTTCAGAAAGAAACTGAAAACTCACCTTTTCAGTTAGCTTCTTCTGTGTTTCTTTTTCACATCTTTTCTCTCGTTGTTCAGCACTTTGATAAATATTAAAGACGCTTTATAAATATCTTTATGTATGAATGTATTTTTTATTCTTTTGTTGTACCCAATATAACCCCCTTTTTTAAAAACATAATTTAATACCGATAGGTCCCTACTTCTCGACGCCGGTAGGCACACACCCGTCCATTTAAAGTTGATTTCGATGATAAAGTTGATATTTGTATTTTTGTATAAAACTCGAACTCGAACTCGATACTCGATACTCGAACTCGAAACTCGAACTCGAAACTCGATATTCAATTTGTTCAAATTTCGAGTTTAAACTCGATATTCAGTTTGTTCAAATTTCGAGTTAAAACTCCATGTTCAAAATAATTAGGAATAAGGCCTACCTGCTGAGCAGTGATGACAGATTCAATTTACACTGTGCATTGCATGGTTAGTTGTCAAAATATGAATGGGTAAAATTTTCAAAAACCCCAACTATATTCAAACACATGCACAGTGAAATTTGTACTCAACAAACTATCTTTAATTTTATACTGGGCGAAAATCCACCAAAAAGGGATGATGGAGGGGGGGGGGGGTAAAATATCAAAGAAGATCCCCAGTAAAAAGAAGATTTCACAAAGGACTGCTCATCGTGCTAATTTGAGCTGTTCAAATTATCCAAAATCCTGCCTACAGGCCTGTTTGTGTAGATGTTACACGTACGCCTTTTTTTGAGGGGAAGAAGAAATAAGAGAATCGCAACACTGGGTGAGGGCCCAAATTGCCCAAATTTGTAGTAGTAACTTTTTGTACTTTTGGATGTTCTCAATATTTATATAAAAACAACAACAAATATATAGGCCTAAATAAGTTTCGATTTTCTTCGAACAGCATGTTCTTTAAAGTCATGAAGTCTGACTTGAAGTCAAGTCAGGAACTCAAGCGCGGCTTGAGTTCACGAGTTCCTGACTTTAAGTCATGAAAATAGGATCTCGAGATAACTAAAGTGGATGGGCTTACAATTAAAATACTAACGCCGTGAAAGGTGAACAGATTTCATGAGTTCTTGAGATCCTGAGTTGTCTTAACTATTTCTTTATTTTTATATCTTTACTATCTCTTTATTTCAAACTGGCTAAAGTCAGGAACGCAAGAAGTCGGGATTTATGATCACAAGATCCTGACTTCTTGCGCTACAAAGCGAACCCACATGGCCCTTATTTACGGTGTATAGGTTTGAAAAGATAAAACATAACTGTTTTTGTCAGTTTGTTATGATTTAAACTATTATGAAATTATCAAAATAAAAAAGGTAAATTATTTGAATATACTTGACGTATATATGTTAAAATAAATTTGTGGGTAATTAGTAATAAACAACATTGAATTCAAGTAACGTAAGCAAAAAATATAAAAACTTTCTTGAGAACTTATTATAGCAGCTGTAGATTGCGTTTATTTGAAAATGATTATACCTAGGCCTAGACCTACATATTTTTATTCATAACCATGCATAGGCCTACGATGAGTACGGTTTGAGTGTAAAAATGGTTAAATTAATATTTCAACAGCAGTTTCATTATTAGGCGTGACGAAAGAGGTTGGTATCATTCGACATTTTTTCGTTTGTGGTAGATCATTTGTAAAATCAATTGATTTTGAGAAAATCATATTTCAAAGTTCATTTAGCTTTATTCCATGTTAATTTATGTACAAATGTTTATTTATTAACATCTCGCCTTGCTACATCTTATGGTAATGCAATCCTCTGTGGTATCACTCAAGGTGCGTTTGATATTCTCTGTCCCTCGCTCAACTGATACCTCCAACCTTCTCATTCAATTGCATTGGTTTCCAATCCAGAACCGAATTATTCTTTTTAAACTTCTGCTTTATGTTTTCAAGTGCTCTCAGGGCCGTACCCCTAACTGTGAGCTTCTTTCAGCCTGTGCTCCCGGAAGAGAAGGATTGAGATCTTCTTCCATTTTTTTCGTTCTTTTGTTCTTTCTTTCTTTCTTTCTTTTTCTTTCGTTCTTTCACAATGTCAAACTCGAAATTCTTTCCTTCTTTCTTGAACATTGTGAAAGAAAGTGTGTGAAATGATCATCAAAGAAAGGATGAAAAAAAAAAAAAGAAAGATTGAATCATCAAAGAAAGAAACAGTAGGAAGGAAACAGAATGAAAGAATTAAATGAATAAATAGAGAAAGAATGAAATAAATAAATAAATAAAGAAAGAAAGAAAGAAAGAAAGAAAGAAAGAAAGAAAGAAAGAAAGAAAGAAAGAAAGAAAGAAAAAGGAGGGGAAAGAAAGAAAGAAAGAAAGAAAGAAAGAAAAAGGAGGGGCGAAAGAAAGAAACAAAGAGAAAAGAAGCAAGAAAGGAAGAAAGAACGTCACAAAAGCGGGACTGGGCACATTGAAATGCAAATAAACACAGTAAATAAAATTGTATTATAACAATCAAGCTATCATAAGACGTACTTTTTATGAACCATTATTATGAAACATTAACGTTATTATGAAGCAATAAGGCTTAGAAAAGAAGGTTTGTTTCTTGTAATGAGAATGATGATAATGAGAATGATGATAATGATAATATTTATGATCCAATGTTGATACTGAGGCTGCAACTCGAAACTCGAATTCGAAACTCGAACTCGAAACTCGAACTCGAAACGCGAACTCGAAACTCGAACTCGAAACTCGAACTCGAAACTCGAACTCGAAACTCGAACTCGAAACTCGAACTCGAAACTCGAGCTCGAAACTCGAACTCGAAACTCGAACTCGAAACTCGAACTCGAAACTCGAACTCGAAACTCGAAACTCGAACTCGAAACTCGAACTTGAAACTCGAAACTCGACTCGAAACTCGAACTTGAAACTCGAACTCGAAACTCGAACTTCAAACTCGAAACTCGAACTCGAAACTCGAAACTCGAAATTTGTAACTCGAAACTCGTAACTCGATACTCGAAACTCGAAACTCGATAAAAAGTAACACTCGATCTTCCCTTGTTGTTTTTGACAATGCTGTGTGTGTGTAATTTGTTAGCTTCAGGCTCAATGCCGGCCTTGTATGGTTGGCACACATGCATGTGATATTGTGGTTATCTTTAATGATTACTAGTATTATGCATGAAACAAAATAACTCAAAATGTGCTTAATTTTTACAAATATTTTGATTATTATATCGTTGTACCCGCGATCATTTCATTCGCAGTGAAACCTAGGAACCAAATAGGTGTGTGTGTGTAATTTGTTAGCTTCAGGCTCAATGCCGGCCTTGTATGGTTGTAGCACACATGCATGTGATATTGTGGTTATCTTTAATGATTACTAGTATTATGCATGAAACAAAATAACTCAAAATGTGCTTAATTTTTACAAATATTTTGATTATTATATCGTTGTACCCGCGATCATTTCATTCGCAGTGAAACCTAGGAACCAAATAGGTGTGTATAAATAATGAATTATGTATGAATATGCACCACGTGGACGTGACAGCTTGTAACCTAGCCTGCACTGATTGGCTGTTCTTAATTATATTGATGTGATGTTGTTAGTTTTTTTCTTTCATTTTTAGAAGCAGGCATAATCTCGTGAATATGTATTAATAAATTGTTTACCATATTTGGATAATTGCTTATACCGTATTTGAATAAGCTGGTAACGGGGTATTCCATTAAACCATTGTTTCGTTCATTCGAATAACGTCAGCCTGCTACGCTAATTGCCTAAGTCATTTTTTGTAATTTTGAGAACAATGTATAAAATATGGTTCAAGTATGCATTTAAACATATTTTTTCACCAATCTTTGCACAAGAACAAATGATAATGATACAAATGAAAGAGAATAACCCGAAATAATTAGATGATTACGTAACTGATACATGTTTGAACCACATTTTGGTCTTGGTTCTCAAAATAACAAAAAATGACTTAGGCAATTAGCGTAGCAGGGTAAGCAGGCTGACGATAAGTGGTAAGCTTTTGATCGTTATCTTTTATAATTATGAATATGCATGCTCGTTTTCGGCTAAATTTTCTGCATTCTTGCTGTGACGAATAAATAAAAACAATTCAACAGATCCATCATAATCAATATCTTTTAAGTATAATACATGCCCCTGTTCTTTGTTTTTGGTACACGATTTTTGGACTTGTTTGTTTGTCAAATCTCTATTCTAGACCCTGAAAAAGTGTAAAAATTATGCACTAAATGGCTTCAATTGGACCTACATTTTACAAATATTTCCAACCCCCTGTGTATGGATAAATAAACCCCCTTTTTGCTTCTGCTTTATATACCCAACACTATAATGTTTGAAGTAATAATCTATAGTGCAAACTTGTCCATGAATGGCTTCAATTTGGGCCTTCATTTGAACACATTTTCTAATTTTTCAAACTAAAATTGTACGCAATAATCATGATAATAGTGCGAAAATGGTCCACCAAATGGCTTTAATCATGTTAATCGGGCCTTCATTTTGCAAGTTTCTCAATTCTGAGGTGGGCACATCCCCTCAGACACCTCCTGCGTTCGACCTTTTCATTTCTGCTTTGGACACCCGACACTTAATGTTTAAAGCAATAATTTATACAATTCATAATAGAGAGAAGTTTTCCACGAATGGCTTTAATACGTCCTTCATTTCGTCAATTTTCGGCATTTTCAAACTAAAATTGTACGCAATAAATAGTAGCAAACTTGTCCACCAAATAGCTTCAATTGGGCCTTCATTTTGCAAAGTTTCTCTTTGACACCCCCCTGCCATGCGCATGCGCGCCGCGATGGCCGTTCTGCGGCCATTATTTACATTATATCCGCCAGTGACCGCCACTGGCTGGCCCCTTTCAAAATCGTTCCGCCGCCGCCAGTGCCGCCGACAAGAGGGGGGGGGGGGGGGCAAGGTCCGGGGTCCTAGGTGGTCCGTAAAAAGTAAAGAAAACATACTTTACTATGGGCCCGTAAAAACAAAGGAATGGGAACTCAGGGACGGGCCTGTAAACAAGTTGTAAAAAAAGATACCTTGTAATTAAGACATATTTTCTTTGCTTCACATACGGACCAACTAAGGTGTCTTTTCTTGACTATTAAGGGGGAATAATACCCTGATTTTCATCAGTACCCCTCTTCTTTTTTTTTCTTGCAAATTTATGAAGTACATAAATATGTTCATCACCTCATGTCCTGAACTTATAAAATATATCTACATACAAAGTGCTTTTAAACCGTTTTAGTAAGTCATTTTAGCCCTATATATTTTTTGTTTACTGTATCCTAGTAACTCAGATCTGTGTTTCATAACAAACCATAATTTATTCTATTCAACATGTTCAAGAATAGAATACATTAAATCCTTTGTTATACTCTCTATAGAAAATATAGTGGTGCATGCAAAATATAACACTGAATAAATTAAATAAACACTTATACAATGGATGCATAGTCATTAGTCAATTTAATACTATAATGTGTTGTTAGGAGAAGAAAAGGCTATTAGGTCACCGTATGTCAGGTTATAGGTCAATTGGTTCAGGTCAAATTTAAGCATCAATTTTGAATACACATGTGAGAGTCTGTGATATCATAATGAGGCATAATTTTGATATTCTGTCTTTAAATGGATATATATCGAGAAGTGCAAGGTGGATATACTAATATACCTTGGGATGTAAATGGTGAGTACAATTTAGAATGCCTAGTTGAGATGGATTTCACAAATAAATATAAAATAGTTACCAAAATCACAAAAGGTAAGCTTACGGAAAACTACCCAATATGGTGGTATAGGTGACAAGAAATTAAATTTTTCAACATTGCTGTAGTATGGTTGTGGTAACCTGTTACCTATGGCTTAATTAAGTTTCAGTGAAATAATGTCGCAAGTTAAAAATACAAAATATAGCTCAACATTGAAAATAGAAGCATTTTAACCAGTTCCTTTTTGATAGTTGTGGAGCACCAAGTTCATGAAGTCATAAAAGAAATCAGGAACCACTTATTCCCATTTTACATATCAACTTTATTTCCCTAATGTGTTAGCAACACATATCCAAAATTTTAACGAAATCCGTTGATAGTAAGCTTTCCAAAATGAAGTGAATTTAAATCATCAGTGATGTACCTCCTTTTGGCTTCTATCTTTAAAAGCATGTAAGCTACATTGATACCGATGCCACCAATAAAACGAGAAGATTTGCCCCTTCATTTTGCATACCACTTTGTCCAATATTTTTTTGTAATTTCTTCACAAAATGAAAAAAAAAAAAAAAAAAAATCAATGGGTGTAGTACCCCCTTAAGGTATCTCTTCTTTGCTTTTTACGAGCCCTTTGAGGTCTTTTTTACGGGTCCATTAAGGTATCTTTCTTTGCTTATTCTTCCTTTTACGGGTCAATGGTATCTTTTCATTTCTTTTTAAGGGACCACTACGGTCTCTTTTATTTGCCTTTACGTGTCCATTATAAGGTCTGTTTTCTTTGCTCTTTTACGCGGCCCATATAAAGCAAACAAAAGTAGCGGGCCCGTAAAAAACAAAGCACGTGCATTAACAATACAAGATAGCCTTTGACGCTCACTTTCTAATATTTCACTTGAATTATGTTACTGTCTGCTTTTGCAACAATGATCATCCTCGGTGTACTGAAGACTTCGAGAAATCAGGCGAGTACAGCTTAATCGTGGGAACACAAATTGCAAATTTTCGCGCGCTTCGCGAGCATTGTGCCTTTCAGGGGCTATTTTAACGTGTCTCACTGTCACGTTCGACACGAGATAAAATATTCGTGCAGTGGTACAATTAACAATCCTTGTAGATAGGCTATGCTTTAATAGTAGAAAATGGTAGAGCCTTTCTTACGGTCACATTCAGGTAAAAATGTCAATTTCTTTTATTTTTGAAACGCACTCTACTTCATCAACACTTTTATCTCATTGCACGAACGTGACAGTGAGACACGTTAAAATAGCCCCTGGTGCCCTTTGATGTTCATTATTTGATAATTTAGCTTCAAATTGCCAATTTTACCACACTTGGCGTGGAAATTGTTCCAATAAGTTCAATCTGTGAGCAAAAGTCGCTACTTTCGAATTGCAATTTTTATCCAATTCAACGATGCATGCTGGATTATTTTAGCTTCAAATTAGCAAATTTTCTGCACTTCACGTGGAAGTTGTTCAGAGAAACTTAATCTGGGAGCAAAATGCCACATTCAAATTCAAATATTTGATTATTGGCAGCTGAACACGCTATTTTCGCTCCGCTTCAACATGTGTTCAAGGAATTTACACCAAGCTCCCTCCCGCATGTCACAAAGAAATTGTCCCCCTCCCCCACACACACTTATTAAGTCCTGCACCGTTATCGCTGATCAAAGGGGCCCGTGCGTTCTGTTTACCCCCGGGCCCGTAATGGCTCTCGGCGGCACTCAGTGACCGCCGCGCCGCTGCGAGAGAAGGAAAGAAAAACGGTTGTTAACCTACCTGTATTAATGTGCCTTATTTGCTCACTAGTTTCCTTCTTGAAGATCTTGTTGATAGCCCTAAGTGTTCTCTCCAAATTGCCACATCGTGTCTCTCACTTACATCGTCGCACTCAAACATGAGCAAATAAATTGAACTAAAGCCAGAAGAAAGCAGAAAGTACTCTGTAGTTTTCTTTTAAGATATGATGGTTTCGATGATTTTCCTCGGTACATGCAGGTTACAGGTCCATATAAAGCCAAGAAGTGGTAAACTTTTTCTCGTCCAATCAGATTAGTTGTCAGTGATGTCACCAGAAAATATCAGGGCTTGCATAATTAGATGCTTTCGGGCCTGCTTGACGGCCGTTACAACACAAATTTGACGTCGCCGGGCAACCAAAAAATCGATATAATTATGCCACCCTGGCAGGCAACTGGATTTAAAATAATACATAAGGCATATATCAATGTACTTCCGCAAGGTTGCGAAATCCTGCATCACAAGTTTCGACTCTCTTTTTTATGTCTAAAACATGGTTCATGTAGCATGAAAACCTGCTCGGCCGGGCTGATCGCGCAGGCGTGGCAGCCCTTTCATTACAAGTTGGGAAATTCAACCCGTTTACCAGATGGGGAATTCCCTAATCACGTCCCCAGGATCACGTCATACATGATGCAATAAGAAGACCTGGCTATTTTCTCCAATGCTTATTTCTCGACCCAAGGGATGAGAGCAAAATTATACACTTGATTTGTTGAGAGTTACATTCTTTTCCTTGCTGTTTCTGTTTCTCTCTTCTCTCTTAACAGAGGCCAGCTTGCTTATACTATACATGTATACAGTGGCGTAGCTGCCGGGGGGCAGGGCCCCTGGCAAAAATTGCCTATTTGGGCCCCCGCCCCCTAGCACAAGGAAAAAAGAGGGAAAAGGAGAGAGAGAGAGAGAGAGTGAGAGAGAGAGATAGAGGAAAAATGAGAGAGGGAGAGGAGGGGAAAAGAGATGGGGAATCCATACGATATGCAATACCATATGATTATTATCAATAAGCCTGGCAAAAATTGTCTATTTGGGCCCCCGCCCCCTAGTGCAGGTAAAAAGAGAAAGGAGGGAGAGAGAGAGGAAAAGATGGGGGAGAGAAGGGATAGAGAAAGAGGGAATCCACAGGCCTACGATATGTCGACAATATACTTGACTTCTTGAAGACGAAGAAATAGAAATCTTTTGAAATGCTAATTGCACAAAAGCACCTATAGGAGCAGTATATTGACTAAAACAAATAAAACAATGAAATGGCCAACCCAAAAAGAAAAGTCGAAAAAATGTGGTCAAGAGTTTCTTGTATTGCATGCCCCAACCGAAAATTTTCAGTATCGACACAAAATTGGCCGATTTAGTCATTTACCATTGAGCTATTTCAAACTTATGGCCGGATTTACCATTAGACCAGATGGGTACGGGTCCAGGCCCCAAAACACCATGTTTTGGACCGAAATATGGTAACATTGTAAAATTTTGCGCGCTTCTCGCGCGCACTGGCCGTTACGCAAAATTTACCTTAATTTTGGGCTAAAATTGTCTGAAATTGGAAATTTTAGCGCACTTTATCAGGAAAGTAGAAGATATTAGACCAAATTAGTAATAAAAAAAGGACATTTTTCTCGTGGAGCGAGCATTTTTTTGAAAAAGTAATAACCCAGTTTACCATTTTCCCTCTTGGGCAACTGTATTGCCAAATTTAAACTTATTTTATTTGTTTTTTATTTTTATTTGAAATTGTACTTTTCTTTGAAAGTACACTTTCTTTTCTTTTTTCCACCCGCACCTACCCCCATTTTTGTTTGATGGATTTGCCTCTTCTACCACAAATTACATTTTTTCCCCAAAAAGTATATCTTCAATGCGAAAGGTCAACATTTTGTTATGGACGGTCTTTTCATCCTAGTCACATTATATACTTTAAGTACATACTACATGATTGTCATTAGATTTATAAAGTTTACTTAGTATGTTTAGAGGAATGTTAAATATCAAAAACTAGAAAATGTACATTTTTAATAATTTGCCATATAATTGGTATTTTGTAGCAAATTTCAAAAAATCAAAATTATTTGATATCAGAAGGACATTCTTCGTATTCAGAATGCAATTTGGCGTGTCCCATGTGAATGTGCTCTCAGGTCTCACAAAAATCCTGTACAAACGTTGCTACGGTATCAAATTCCTTATGGTATGTTTTCTTTACTTTTTACGAGCCATCTAAGATCCCACGCCCGGGTATTTGGCCCAATCTTGTTGATGATAATACCAAATTACTCGTCATTGAAATGTAGCGTCGCATTTCAGGTAAAAAAGGTTATTTAGTATACGAAAGATATCGTAGGGCTAGGGTTAGGGTAAGGTGTTGGATTAGGGGTTAGGTTTAGGTTATTTTAAGGTTTAGGGTTAGTGTTCTAGCAAACTTTTTGGACTAGCGCACATCCCCGGGCCAGCACTCAGCTAAAAGGCTATTAAAAGTATTTTGGTACCGCAGTTAGCAAACAATAATCATAGTTTTAGATCACAGATGGGCTGAGATATATGAACCGTGTTCAAACATGTCAAAAGAAAAGAAAAAATGAACGTGTTAACAGTGCTATTTTTATTGTCAACCCCTCAGAGTTTACCTCAAAGCAGTGTTTGGTTGCCAAGTTTCGATTGATGTCATAACATTTCCTCATTGACCCCAGGATTGAATTTTTAGAATCATTACAAGAGTGGGGTGTGTGGGGGAAATTCCCGTACCAACTCGGTCCCGGATATCCGATGGCATGAGAGTTTCATTAAGGCGAGTGGGATGTATCAGGAGCCATGTATTCATGATATTCAGTGTACTTCTTTCTATTAATACATTGATCTTATAGGAAATTTAAATTTCCATTATGATTTGCGGTTCTTTAGTTAAGGTTAATAATATATCAAAACGAAAACTTTGGGCGTTATCCCCTCCCGAGAAAAACCATGCACATGGGACGGAAATATTTTTCAATAATATATTGATCTAGATAATGAAAATCGATTTTTAGGTTGCTTCGACCAACAATACCTCGTCTACCCTTAAATAGTTCAAGCCCAAATGGGTGATCTTGATAGCTACACTTAATCACTAATTTATAATTATGACTATTTCCAAAACATCCACTTGCATATACTTAGTATAGCAGGCTATTGAACATGAAGAAAGTTGGAATATGCTTGCATTTGTTTTTATAGCTTTTTGCACTTTAATATACATGTAAGATGTGTCATTGATTATATTTAGTTCAGTGACTCAAAGAAGATCAATTTGGCAGATAGTCAAATCAAACTATCAAAGAAAACAAAAAGTGTTAAAACACAAACACAAGTTGTTTCATTTAAAAAGAAAGTTCAAACTAGTAAGTATATTTCGCGCATTATAGTCCCCTCCTATCAAGGATTCCACCCACCAAGTTTGGGCCCGATCGGACAAAGTTTGAAATTTTGACCTTTGACCTTGACCTCCGATGACCTTCAAAACCACATGGCCAACATGCTTTTCCCGATACCTATCTATATGCGAAATTTCAGCGCGATGCGTCGAAGCACGGCGAAACGCATAGCCGGACACACAGACAGACAGACAGAGCTTATGATTATTATAGTACTAGAGCCACATGGTGGTGATAGTCTACTGATAATAGACCGTAAATTAAGTTGGGGGAGGTGGACCCTTGACCTTTGACACGACTCCTGCAAAATGTTCCAAACTGTTCCCTGGTGATGAGCTTTGTTGATCGGATCAACTTTAAACTTGACCTGACCTTTGACCTGGGATGACCTTTGCAGGTTTATATTCTCCGGGAGTCAGAGATTATTTTCCGCAAGTTACAGCCCAATAGGAGCAGCTTTTAATTTGTCCTGATCTTTGACCTCGGATGACCTTTGAGGTTTCCCCAAGTGTCAGGGATCATTTTCCCCGACTTAAAGGCAGATCGGAACAACTTCAAATTTGACCTGACCTTTGACCTCGGATGACCTTTGCAGTTTGGTAGGGATTATTTTCCCCGAGTTACAGCCCGATTGGAGCAACTTTAAATTTGACCTGATCTTTGACCTTAGATGACCTTTGCGGTTTTATACTCCCGGAGTGTCTATCCCCAAGTTACAACCTGATTGGAGCAACTTTACAAATTGCATTATGGATAAACAACCACTTCACATTGCATTATGGGTAGGCTTACACAACCACTTCCATACCCTTACCAACAACACAAATGACAAATCTGTACCATTTGCAGACCATTCGGACAAAGTTTGAAATCAAATTATTTGCAGCAATGAATTCTGGGTAGACATTACGGTCCTGCATGCAATGAATTCTGGGTAGACATTACGGTCCTGCATAAATTGTTTTCACTCCCCTGACCTTATAACCCACTTAGCCATATTTCTGCCAACTCACTCCCCTAGAGTAAAGACAGAGATATCCACAGACCCACTGACAGACCGAGAGCTCTGTGTTAGTGGTTTGATGGCATGCATCTGTGGACACGCCAAGCCTGCATAACACAACCCATGCCTAGACTTAACTGATCAACTAGTTTAACCTATAAATAAAATAAAGCAATAAATTATAGATGGTTATACATGTAAGGGTAGAGATAATTGGGATAATACTAAATGAACATATTCTTGTTTATGGTCAATTCCAAGCAACCTCGCCCAAATTGTCAAAATTTAAAGATCAAGTCAAGTATGTGATTTTGGTCTCATATTGTAGCTAAAAAGTTATATATTCTGAAAACGTACTTTTTCTGAGGAAATGGTGTTCATTGTTAGAAAAACATCCTAATTTGCATAAATTTGCATATTCTTGACTGGTAAAAGCAGCAAAACTAAAAACACAGCAACTGCTCTGTACTGTAAAATCTTGGAAACAAATTATGCAATAAATACAATATGATATTGCGGTATCTCAATACTTACACAGCTTCATTTGTGTAACTTTTTTCTATGCACACTATAGATCACACGAGAAGTAGCATTTTCAAGATATTTCGTAAATGACCGGAAGTAACCCTCTCTTTAGGGTTACCTTCCGGTCATTTACGAAATACCCTAAACGTACTTTGACCCCAAATCGTTTAACTTTGTCCACCAGCTAAGGTCAATACATGTGTGCAAGTCTTAACTCTGTACTGCTTCATTTGTACCAGAAGTAGCATTTTGAAGGTATTTCGTAAATTACCGGAAGTGACCCCTATTAAAATGACCTTTGATCCCAAATCGGAGTTTAACTTTTGTGTACCAGCAAAGTTCAATGCATAATGTGTAAGTCCAAATTCTGAGCTATGAAATTTGTGGAAGGAGTAGTATTGAAATCACGTTCTTGACCCCTGTGACCATTGCGTGACATTTGAACTGGTCACGTATCATGTGTCCTCATGGACAGTGATGCTTGATACCAAGTTTGGAAAAGTCGGTCTCAGCATGAAGGAGCCGTTGACGTATTACCAGAAGAAAGAAAAAGTTGGATTTCAAGACCTATCCGTGTAACGGCTAGGTAAAAAGCAAGTAGGGTTACTATGGTCAGTACAATTTGTTTACCTAGTGATAATGCGTAGCATCTGCCTAGAAAACTATTCAACAAATTTGAGATATCGCCAACATCATTCAGTGTTCCTTGAGCACAATACTTATTAGGGACGCAGCATTAGACTTCAAGGGGTAGGAAGTTTTGAAAAAAAATTCCCCACTATATGATCAAAAAAAAAAAAAAACTTTCCCCACCAACACTAAAAAAAAACCTTCCCCACCTAACTGTATAAATGCATGAAATTTAAAAAAAATGCCGTCTTTGGCGGCGAAAAAAACCCTTTGCCGCCTTCGGCGGCGAAAAAAAAAAGTGAAATTGCATGTAATGGGATGATATAATGGACATTTCGATGTAATTTCTTCGTAGTAAACAATGAAAGATTGTAAAAAATGTAAAGCATATCTATTGCACTGGGAGTGTAGAATGCAATGCAAGACGATTGGTTGCAAATACAAGTTGTAAAGCTTTTCGGTTATTATAGTTTGCCAATGCTATAATTTGTGAGGCTGTTTCGAGCAGAACTACTCTAGAACATAAGATAGCCTTACATATTTGATTCTTACAGATTGTTTTCCAAATATGGGTATTTTAGTTCCAATGATTTATTATGTCGGAAAAGAAGACAGCAATAAAGAATTAGAACAAGTACCATCTAGTTATTGCTTGTTTTATTTAATACTGAAAAGGATCCGGGTTTAGCGGTACAAGTGTATCATTATCGAGCAAAACTGTGGTTTTGCTGCCCATTCTTGGGTTTAGCCACAAATCGGTCGCTACCCGGGTTTCGCCAGCCCATTCTTGGGTTTACTCCTCAAATCCAAGATTTTGAATAAAACGCGGAAATATTAGTCGAACGCCGTACGCGATGTTCATACGTACATGGCGCCGGTCATACACACGTCAAAGGACCGTAACGTAGCACGGCCGATGGAGAGACACACATTGGCGACATAGTAAATTCCAATTATCTTTGCTTTACCCTCGAGGGGGGCACTTTATTTTAGATTTGAGATTAAAGAGCTACAATTGCCAGAGTTTGAGCCTCAAAGAACTGGAGCAGATCCAAATGTGGGCCATATTGTAACATTTCCATAAAATATGGATTAGTGTTTCTTTTCCATGAAATGATAGCTTTCATTGTCATATATGTCTTGTTTGTTTTGTTTTATTTCTTCTTTTGCCTGGGTTACTCATTCAGTGGATGTTTTAAGGTATCCTCTGTCCTTCCATGATGTCCCCTTTTAATTTTGAGCCGAACAACTGAGGTAAAGCAAAGAAAATTGAATTTACTACCAGCGCTGATGTCGCCAATGCGTGTCACTTCGTCGGTTGTGCTATATACGGCATGGCACGATCCTTTGATGTGTGTATACCGTTCCGCACGCCATGTACGTACTGTATGAACATCGCATACGGAATACGCATTCGACTAATATTTCCATCGTAATAACGACGGTTGCTGCGTTTTATTCAAAATCTCGGATTTTAACAAAACTACAGCACCTATAGAGTCTTGTTTTTGCAGGGTATGTTAGTTTAATAAAGTACATTATAATCGTGTAAATAACAGAATTTTGAAAAATATTAAGGGCGTCATCGTCAGCAAATGTTACAATATGGCTTTAAGGAACTGCCGGTGAAAAGGGGCCCCAGCAAACACAAAACGTTTTCGACATCATTCGCAAAAGGTTATAAAAGGTTGTCAGAAAACGTTTAAATGTCGGGTTATATAAAGGGTATATTTAGTCTGTGTTACAGACTGGAAAACTGATTACTACCAGCGAACTACCAACATGTGTAGGAGTATAGCATGGTTAAAATTGAGTGACCGGTCGCCGCTTCGCGGCATCGCTGGTCGCCGCTCCCGCGGCGACCTGGTGCTCGCCGCTTCGCGGCGAGCTGTCGCGGCTTCGCCGCTCCCCCCCCCTCGGCAAGGATTGTGAGTCGTCTTTGACAAAGACTAGGTATATTAAGGGTAGACGAGGTATTGTTGGTCGAAGCAACCTAAAATCGATTTTCATTATCTAGGTCAATATATTATTGTAAAATAACACCTTGATGTTTTGCAAAAGTTCATTCTACAAATCGTATACTTTGCAAACTTGCTTAAGGGGTACTACACCCTCGATAAATTAGTGTCTATTTTTGCATTTTTCTCAAAAACTAATAACACAATGGTAACTAAAGTTATGTGTATTATAGGGGCAAGGAATCCAATTACTACACTGGAATTTCAGTGACCCAAGACAAGCTGTTCGATATTTATGATAAGAAAAGAGGTACCGCTAGAATGTACCTCATTTCCTATCATATATACTGAACCGCTTGTCTTGAGTCACTGAAATGTCAGTGTAGTAATTGGATTCCTTGCCCCAATAATATACATAACTTTTGTTACCAGTGTGTTTTTAGTTTTTGAGAAAAATGGAAAAATAGTCACGAATTTACCACAGGGGTGTAGTACCCCCTTAATTTATTGTTGTTAATGAGTTATGTACGTTTTACAAAAGTGTTGTTGTTTCAGCCCTCTTTACAACATAACTCAAGAACCGCAGCACCTATAAAAGTATATTTGTGATATTTTAATTCTTCTACACACTCGCTATGAATTGAGCAATGCAGTTTTTGCCAAAGCTCACTACCATTCGTAAGATGCTGTGAACTACCAAATCACAACAGTTAAAAATAATAAATAACCTTAAGAGTATAAAACGTTTTCATAACCTTAAAAAATATTTTTTGATAATCTACTGCTCAGCAAACAAAAATGTTCTACAGAAAACGTTTAAATGTCGGGTTATATAAAGGGTATAAAAACGTTTTAATAACATTCCAAAAACATTCTTGAAAACTTGATACAAAACATTCTAAACAGAATGTTATTTTGGGAGTTGAAAAAATATTTTGTGAAAAATGTTTGCCCAAAATATTGTCAATAACGTTTTAAAAACATTTTCATAACCTTTATATAACCCGACATTTAAATGTTATTAAAAGGTTTTGAAAAAAACATTTTAAAAACATCTCTGTGTTTGCTGGGTTCAAACATTTTAACATAATGTTATTTAAGTATTGACACAATATTTGGCAAAATGTTTGCAAAAATAGTTTACAATAACATTTTTGAAAACATTTAAAATATTGTTGTAGTGTGTTTTCATACAAAACGTTTTAAAACGTTATCATGACCTTTATATAACCCGACATTTTAATGTTATTAAAACGTTTTTACCTAAACCAAAAGCCAAAATATAACTTATTTAAAACGTTTTTAAAACGTTTTTGTGTTTGCTGGGCCTTGACCACCGCACACATACCCGTGCCACCTTTACACGTGACTGGCTCAAAATTTAATGGCAACACATCTGACAGTAAAAGTTAACATTTTGTGGAAAAGAAAATACTAATCTATTTTTATGGAAATGTTATGGCTTTAACATGGAACTGAATCAATGCATACACACTGTACACCGAAGGGAGGACGGGTTAGTCTATAGTGGCGTTCTACTCGCTTCTCACCACTGCACTGCGACCCGGGTTCAATTCCCCGCGTTGCCACATGTGAGTTTGGTTGCCGATCTATGCTCCTCCTCGCATTTTTTTCCACCGGGTGTTCCGGTTTTCCTCCTGCAGCTAAAATCAGACCCCGCGGTTTAATTGTTAAAACAAAATCTTTCAATAACTGAAAATGAATCTTTTAAATAATTTAATTGTATTCTTTCGATTCGAAAGAATAACAACATGCTTCCTTTATGTATAAGGAAATATGCACTAAATCCCAACTTTGGAATACTAATTACTATAATGTAAAAAAGCTTAAAAATGAAACAAAATCGCATGATTTTTCTCTGCTCGCTGATCATGCGGACCATCTCTCTCCCGGATCTCTCTTCCTTGTTGTAGATATCAAAAGGTTTGGAAAATCACGATTACGATTATATAAACGGGTGTCAAATACTAAACCTAATTTTGGTGGGACATGCCACATTTAAGGACCCATCATTAGATATCAACGGGGGCTGGTTAGTTGCGGTCGTTTTACTGAGACCAAAGTTGCAAATATTATTTTTAGTTTGCAAATATTTAAGTTGTACAAATTATTTGAAGATTGCTTGCCCATAATCATGATAATATTGCACCTGTGTGCCGCGCCTTGCAATCATGATTATTGTATATTGGGACAGGGAAATTTAGACCAGGCATACACAATGTATATAGTGCATGAGTACGGGGGAGTAGTACTAGTAGTAGCCTACACTGTAATAAACATGTACATTTACATTGCCTTCTGATTAAAGCGCATGTGCACTGATAAGGCCAAGTAAAAACAAAATCCCGTTTAGTATTTGGCCATTTTTTATAAACAGGAAGGGAATAATTTTTTTACAATGCAAAATCGCCCTTTCATCGTAGTGGCCCGGCGTACACATGAGCTCACATGTACCGGATCCTGTGTCATATACTGGGGTACCCAAAAGGGTGGTTTTGTTACATTTTGATGTGCAGCTTGGACTTCAAAACAGTGCCTCTTGAGTATTCCTTCACTTAGAAGATTCAATTAGGTCTTAAATTGAGGCTAATGTTATTCTATATTACTCATGTTTTTATCCTGTTTTAAAATAATTTTTAATTATTTTCTTATGACGTTTGGCATGAAATGTGCCAAGGGTGGTTGAGGATTAGGAGGAGGAGTATTAGGAAGAGGGATTCGTGTCGTAAATTTGATCTAAAACCCCCATTAAAAATTTGAATCTAGTAAAAAATGTCTAAATGAACTCCCAGACATCTAAACCAAGTAAATAAATACAGAAGGTCATTTAAAAGACTAATACTTGCTCAGAATGATTGTAAATGTGGAAAAAAGAGGTGGGGTTAAATACCACCTACTTTGTGATTGTTTTTACCCGCACTCTCTCATTTTTTAACCGATTTCCATAAAAAGGTGTTAAAATGAACCACTTCAAATGAGACGTGTAGGTAAAATGTTTGAAACATTTCATTTTTTTTTCTATGTAACACAAAGGTACCCCAGGTTGTGACACAGGACCATCGGCAATATTTTTCCTTGACCTTAAAACACTGCCACTGGGAAAACACACACAATTGAAAACTGCTTAATTAGTTTTAACCTATATGTCTGACATGCTATAATTTTCTCGAAGGACCCCGACAAAGGACCCAAAAACGCTGTGCAAAGTAGAAAGAATACCCTCTTTCTCGACTTTCCTATTCACAATACGCACGCGTATATAGCTAGTGTAGTGCATACACGTACCAGTTCCTGATCATCAGAATCATGAAAACTGAAGACATTTGGTCACGCCGCATGATACCCATGTTAAACTTCTTTTTGAAAAAAAAAAAATATATATATTAGATCCCTCAATATTAAAAGGAAGTGGGCGGTGACGCAAAACATGATTTTATTTTACTTGGCCTGTCTAGTCAACATCAGAAGCGCATGTGCAAATGCTTCGATGTAAATATCGCTTTTAAAGGCGTCTCATACGAAAATGCGTCACAATCATTTGTTCATTTCTCCTCAAAGAAGGAATAAAAACCCAATTTTGCTTTGACAGATTTCCTGGAAATCGAAAAACAGACATGGTTGAAGAAGACGGTAAAACATCTTGCAAGGTAAGTGTTGCTACTGTTTTATAGCATAGGTTATAGCAAAATAAAACAATTAGGCCTATTAATGTACACCTTCATAATTCCCGGCATATCCCTTTTTGTTATATGAAATAAAACGGATGGTGATTTTGTAAAAACTGTTGATATGCATTGTACATGCAGGCCTACTTTTTTTTTTATTAACGATGAAATTCAATATTCAAATTGTGACAACCTTCGTTTCTGACTATAAATTAGTAATGTACGACTAGCGACTGTAACGTTCATTTCACTCATGTATAGGCCCCTATGAGATATGAGCTGCTTCCAATTTTATGTATGTCACGTCAGTGCGTAGCACGGACCGGCAGCCAGTTGTTAAACTCCATTGTGGTCATTACGTTACAACATGGAAATAGTATCTGCAATTTCCATGGTTACATGTATAAATATGACATCTAATCGTCCATTTATAGTGGCATATCGTGATCGTGAGTCATCCGGTGGGGGATTGGGAGCTATTGGGTCGGAGAGTGTGAAGGGGCATCGTTTTTTTACTCGGATTTGGGACATGCACCGAGCAAGTAGACTGCAGCTGCATGTGCTCTAACGGTCTACTACGACTATCACATTCACCATAATATTATTCACATAGGCCTACATGACATTATGGGAATTCATTCTACGATTGGACATCTCATGAACATAATTCTTTTTATTTGTTTGCATTTGCAATTTTGCATTCTTATTTTGTGAGGATTTATTATGCGGCAGATTTACGATCAAATTGTAAAACAATATACGATAAAAATTATATGCATTACGTGAGCTAGGGAATTCCCCGCCAACTTGTTTGCCAAAATAACTTCCATAAATAGCGCAATACATTTACGTCTGCGCGGATTGCACGGCATGCTATGTAATAAAATTGATTGTGTGGAGCAACGTTTTACATGGTGTGTACCGTTAGAAACCAGGAAGTTTTTGGTATATTGATGCCCGAAACCATTATGGTCATTGTAAAAGTCCATGGGGGGGTTCAAGTATTTTACTGTGATTTTTACATGTTCTGTGATTTACAGGGTTCAGTTATCCGGCTGTGTTATTATATAACATTTGTGCGCGTAGCGCGAAAAAAAGGTCAATTTCACACATAGCCCAAAAAAAGGGTGAAATTTGGTGTTTACCGGACCACATTTTACAGGGGGGAGGGTATTAGGGGTTGAAATTTCCAATTTTTGAGTGGGTTGGTTTTAGGGGGTTGAATTTCTGGGGGGGGGGAGTTAGCAAACCAAATAATTTAAGGGGAGGTTTAACCCCTTATACGATAATAATTTTGTATTATTTCAATACCTAATTTTTATTCCGTACCACGGACTGGATCAATCAATGATCATGATGATGTACCTTCTGGCCAGAAACATTTTACGCACTGAGCATGAAACATGTGTACATTCTGTGACTCGTGCAATGGATTCAAAATTAGGTCAGAACCCAGCAAAACACAAAAACGTTTTTAAAACGTTTTAAATAAGTTATATTTTGGGTTTTGGTTTAGGTAAAAACGTTTTAATAACATTAAAATGCCCTAAAATGTCGGGTTATATAAAGGTCATGAAATCGTTTTAAAACGTTTTGTATGAAAACACACTACAACAATATTTTTAAAATGTTTTCGAAATGTCATTGTAAACTATTTTTGCAAACATTTTTGGCCAAATATTTTGCCAACACTTAAATAACATTATGTTAAAATATTTGCACCCAGCAAACACAGAAATGTTCTTAAAATGTTTTTTACTAAACGTTTTAATAACATTTAAATGTCGGGTTATATAAAGGTCGTGAAAACATTTTAAAAACGTTATTGTAAATATTTTGGGCAAACATTTTTGCAAAATATTTTTCAACCCCAAAATAACATGTTTAGAATGATTTGTACCAAGTTTTCAAAAATGTTTTTGGAATGTCATTAAAACGTTTTTATACCCTTTATATAACCCGACATTTAAATGTTTTCTGTAAAACATTCTTGTTTGCTGTGCAGTAAATTACCAACAAATGTTATTTAATGTTATGAAAACGTTTTATACCATTAATGTACCCTTTATATAACCCGACATTTAAACGTTTTCTGACAACCTTTTATAACCTTTTGCGAATGATGTCGAAAACGTTTTGTGTTTGCTGGGAATGTTATAATTCAAGAACGGAGCGGACGACAATTGTCATGTTCTAAAAATGCGTATAGATGTTTAATTTCATAATATTAAACGCAAACTATTTAGTTTGGTTTGGTTTGGGAATAAAAATACTCAAATTTGCCATGTTTGCTGATGGCACATTTCTTTTAGAGACTGCTGGTCAGGCGCGTAGCCAGCATTGTCAGTCCGGGGGGAAACGCCAGTATCGTCCCTATTTCCTCTCCTTCTCTCTTTTCTCCCCTTCATCTCGTCCCCATTTTACGCTATCCCCATTTTAGGCGCCCTTGCTGGCCACGCTACTGCTTTTCTTCGTAAAAGATCGTTTTTTGCAGATTTGTTGTAGACGTTGATTTCTTATTTTCAAAAATCGCTTTGCTTTGTGATTTGCAAATTAAATATTTATGTAATTCAATTAAAATGTTGGCTTGTCACGCCACGTCCACGTTCATAAATTTTGTTGGGGAGCACAGAGGGGGAAAGACACCCAAAACCTTGGTATATTTGAATCAGTTCATGCCGAGTGAATTAAAAATTACAAACTCTGCTAAACTGGCGGTGTGACTTGTAATCAAAGGGGCTGCCATGCGCGTGCTTTGGGGGCGCGAGCCCCACGGGGTAAACGCAGGGTGCGGCAAAAAACAAGGGGGCAGCGGAAGGTGAAGGGCGGCAACAAGAAATTATTAAAGAAAAAAGGGGGGAAAAGGAATTATTAATTAAAAAGGCCGGAAAATTATGGAAACTAATGTAACTATACACTCTCAGAAAAAAAGGTGCTATTTAGAACCTTTTTTTGTCCTGTATGTAGAACCCTAAGCAGTAAGAAGGTTCTAAAAAGAACCTTTAAAAGTTCTATAAAGAACCTTAAAGATTTAAATAGGCCTGGGGACATTCTAATTCATTCATTCAGGGACTCATCACAAAGTTAAGAAAAGTTAAACGTAGTGTTAACCCTTTTTGGTACTAAAACCATTTCCAAAGTTTAAGGCCTCTGTGTACATGGTTGTGGTGCGCAGTTCTCCTACCCAGATATGGAGAAGGGTTTTTTTCTTCTCTCGTTTATGATTGATTTGCACTTTTAGTGGCGGCGGAAGATTTATGGTTGACGTGCATATTTTGTGCCGTTTTTACTGCGATTTTTGCATGCAAAGCACTAAAAAATATCAATATCAGAATAATTTAGCCCAAAATGCAGGTAAATTGTGGTAAATGTAATTATAATTAATGTAATTGACAAATTGCAATTGACCCCAAACCGGCCATATTAATATATTCATTCATTCATTCATTCATTCATTCATTCATTCATTCATTCATTCATTTATTTATTTATTTATTTATTTATTTATTTATTTATTTATTTATTTATTTATTTATTTATTTATTTATTTATTTATTTATTTATTTATTTATTTATTTATTTATTTATTTATTTATTAATCCACAGGGAGCCATTTTTAAAGGTTTGCAGAAATGTTTCGAGAAACTTGCCTGCGCCATCGCTGCTCGACCTCTTGTATTCCTAATCATCCCACTGGTAATTTCCGTAACTCTTGGTGGGGTAGGCCTAGGTGTAATTGGCATTTCATCAGAGTCGGGTGTAGAGAAACTTTACGTACCAAGAAATGCACCATCTCTAAAAGACCGCAACACCATCGAAGAACTCTTTGCCAACTTTGGAGACAACAACTTACTTCTGCACCAGCGCACTCGCCTCGGACTTTACGGCCAAGTGATGATAACAACCATTGATGATTCGGACAATACATTGTCAGCTGCAGTTATGGAAGAAACATTGAATCTTCATGATTACATTTTGAAAACATCTATTAATGTATCTGGTGAATCCTACTCCTACCACGACTTGTGCCTAATGTGGCAAGGTGAATGTCATTCAAATGGGATTCTTGATGCCATTGACTATAACGCAAGCAAGATCAGCGACTTAAACATAACTTACCCGTTCTTGGATACACCCAAGAAAACTTTCATTGGCAACGAATTAGGAGGAGTGATTCTGTACCCAAACAGTGATGTTATTAAGCAGGCGAAAGTCATACAGTTAACATATAACTTACGATATGACACCAGTGAAGAAGAATTGCTTGGGAAAATATGGGAAAATGAGTTTCTTCGACGAGTCAAGGATTTAAAACCGCGCCAGTCATCTCAAGTCAACATTTTCACGAGGACGTCGCAAACTTTGGAACAAGAGCTTCATGAAGCGTCATCGTCCATCGTGACGTCATTCACGATAACGTTCACCGTTTTGATATCTTTCTCCATTACTTCGTGTATGATGTTCGATATGTTGAGGACCAAGATCTGGTTGGGCGGATTGGGTGTAATATCTGCTTGTCTTGCTATTCTGTCAACGTTTGGTCTATTGGCTTTGTGCGGAGTTCCATTCATCAACGAAGTCGGGTCTATGCCATTTTTGATAATAGGTAGGTGTCTCATTGGTTTGTTTTTGTTCGGTAGCAACGGCAGTTTTTTGAGGGGGAGAAATGGGAGGGGGATGAATTGGGAGACTGCGAAGATTTGCCTGTTAATGGGAAGTTTTTGTTTTCACCCAAATGAACTTTTACCGACGTCTTATCTTCACTGGGGTCACGTGACGTACGAGGCCTACGAAACTATAAGGATGAAGGCCAGTTCAAATTACAAATTAGTGAAAAACAATATACTTATACATTACAGCAGTTATCTATTACAAGGTGCTGACAGGTTGGCGCCAAGCCAAGATGGCGCTTTACCTCCCGCTTGAAACTCTGCATAATTATCCTGGCTAGACACAGTATGTTCAGAAAGGACATTTCATATGCCGCCTGAATAAGGAGAATTAATTTGTATTTCTATTATTAAAACATAAAAGAAATTATCATAAAAACATTGTACAAATAAACAGGTGAGATGGTAGGCATATGCTTTTCATTCCTTTCTAAAATACTTAATTTTCTGACACTTTTTTCTGTTTTGCTTTAACCAGGAATCGGCGTGGATGATATGTTTATCATGATAGCCGCATGGCGAAAGACAAACGTACATGCCCCTGCAAAAGACAGACTTCAAACGGCATTTTCAGAAGCAGCTACGTCTATAACCATCACGTCGGTCACTGACGTCCTCGCCTTCTGTATCGGTGCAATTACCCAATTCAGATCAGTACAAATCTTTTGCATTTATACGGGTGTCGCGGTGGCATTCGACTACATTTACCAGATAACCTTTTTCGGAGCATGCATGTACATTGATGGACTTAGAGAACAAGATAATCGCAATGGGATTGTTCCATTTTTAAAAATGTCAGCATGTAACATTCGTAAGCCATCAACGACTCAGTCTCAGAGGCCGCCAGTAACTGCTGGAGAAGACCAAGATGAAATCCTCGATTTAAACGTGCCGCGGCACTTGGTATCGGAAAGAAATGTAAGAGAGACAGCGGAGGAGGATCAAAGTCACACAGGCGAGACGGCAAATGAAGTCACAGATCACAAACTGATGACGTGGTTTCAAAAGTATGTGGCACCATTCATGATAAAAGAACAGGTCACTATTATTCTCATGATGCTGTATACGGTATACATTATTTTCGCGATCTTAGGACTTCAAAAAATCCAAACCGGTCTTCTTTTGTCGAATCTTCTCCCCGATGATTCGTACGCTGTGCCGTATTATGATTTGGAATCTATGTACTTTACCAAATATGGGCCCGTAGTTATGATAGCAATTCGCGATGAAACTCAATATTGGGATAAAGGCGTACAGATGAACATAGAACAGACTTTAAAAGACTTGGAAGAGAGTGAGTATTACCACGACCGAACCATGACTACATCCTGGCTTCGCGACTATCTGAAATTTCTGGACCAAAATAGAATTTCAAATCCAAATGAGACCGAATTCAAACAAACGCTCAAGAATACCTTTCTGTTGAACCCCAGGTTTCTGCACTATGGCCCTGACGTTGTATTTGCTGCAGGGACGAATGATATTATCAGCACTAGATCATATGTATCATTCAAGGATATAGATTCCTCAATACTGGAAGAAAAAGCAATGTCAGAAGCGCGACAAATCGTGCGCAAAAGTGACATCGTGCAAATTGCGTACCATCCAGCGTTCACCTTCTTTGATCAATATACTGTAGTTGTCTCACAACACAGTCCGAAACCTGGTAATTGCTGGCGTAGTTATGTTTCTGGTAGCGCTCCTCATGATGCCCAATTTCAAAGGTGGTATCTTTGCACTTTTCTCGATCGTTTCGATCCTTGTAGGAGTAATTGGTTACATGACTTATTGGGGTGTTTTTTTGGATACAGTTTCAATGGTTAATCTAGTTCTTTGTGTTGGTTTCAGTGTTGATTATTCAGCACATATGATCCTTGCTTTTTTTTCGGTCCCTGATGAGGATGCTGAAAGCCGTGACAAGCGAACGACATATGCTCTGTACACACACGGTTGGCCTATCACTCAAGGTGCGGTTTCTACAATACTAGGCGTTATGGTACTTGCCTTTAGCACATCCTATATTTTCCGTTCCTTCTTCAAGATAATGTTCCTTGTGATAACATTCGGTGCGTTGCACGCGTTGATTGTTTTACCACTGCTTATGAAATCTTTTGGCACGATGGGAAAAATAAAGAGCCCGTGTCGCGTGGAAGTACAAATTGATAACAATGATATTCCTAATGTGTCATTAAATGATAACCCAACTCATCACTTGAACCCAGGCCAGGATAACCCATCGTACGATCGTGACCCGGAATTTGGGCAAAATATAGAATTTCAAAGTTCAGACGAGAAACACAAGACAGACACGCGTGTCGAGTTATAAATATGGATAGTTCGTGACTGAGTGATTCATAATGATTGATTGATTATTGATTCATTGATTGATTACTTATTTAATTGATAAAAAGTTCTTTTTCAGATTCAATAAAATGATTATATTTCAATTCCTGTCAGGAATCTTGTTCACTCTGGTACTGGTGTTTCTAGATGTTTTTAGAACCGGCAACACTTTTGTCTGGTTTTGATGACGTCACCAAATGTTTTGTTGCCGAGTATTTATGAGCTGGTTATAACTTTTCAATTTGCAAGCAGAAGAAAGGCATGGCGATGGGTATGGCCCGATAGCAGTTGACCTCTTCGTGGAATGGCTTGAAGAACTTAAAGCCATATTATAACATTTTCAAACAAAATAGATTAGCATTTCTTTGCCATAAAATGTTAGCTTTTACTGTCAGATATATCCCTTTTATTTTTGAGCCGAACAACAACGGCAAAGCAAAGAAAATTGGAATTTACTACCAGCGCACATGTCGCCAATACATACCACTCCTTCGGTCATGTTGTGGTACGACCCTTTGTTGTGTATACCACCGTCCCGCACGCCGCGTGTACGTACTGTGTGTTATGAACATCGTGTATGCGTGCGACTAATAATTCCATCGTAATAATAAAGCGCCGGTTCCGGCGTTTTATTCAAAATCTCGGATTTTGACAAAACTACAGCACCTAGAGTCTTGATTTTTGCACGGTATATTGGTTTAATAAAGTACAATTTAAAGGTCCGTGACCCGATCGACAGCATCATCCCCCCGATTTTTCTCATTGTTGATGAGTTTTTGGTATCATTTAATAGATTATATTTTTCTCATTACCATCCTGAAATTTGACGATCCAATTTGATGTATTTTCGGAGAAATCAAGAAACAAACAGGCCCGGCAAACAGGCTATACTGGTAGCCACCTTCGACATTCTGGGTAGGAAAAAATGATTCCGTGAATAAGAGCCGTTTTACTCCCATGCCAATTCGCACGAACGGAAATAGGTCAGATATAATGAAGGCGCTATAATGATAAACGCAAAAAAAAATAAAAAATAAAGAAATACATAAGGGATGAAATAAATACAAAACAAGACCCTATAATGTTAAGTATGATACGAGGAATATGAAAAAAAAATATGACATACTGCAGTTACTGTCCGTTTTCCTATACACAATACACAGTGCTCTTTCCCATTGACGCGTGACCTCTACAAATAGCCCTACGTTAAAAGTATGGGGATATGACTAGTTAACGTCGCTGTGTGAAAAATAACCGGCCAATATTAAAAGTACTCTTCTAAAGTTCTAGAAAATATTGTTTTTAACATGTCCTAAATTTTTAGCTAATTTAGATGTTTGGAAATATTCGTACTTTGGTGTTTTAGTTAATGTTATAGGTAATAGTACATTGCCTAGTTAACGTCGCTGTGTGAAAAATAACCGGCCAATATTAAAAGTACTCTTCTAAAATTCTAGACAATATAGTTTTGTAACATGTCCTAAATTTTTAGCTAATTTAGGTGTTTGGGGAGGGTCGTACTTTTGTGTTTTAGGAAGGATATGTAAACGACAGATAACACCAAAAATATGAAGAAATTATTTCCAAACCGTGTTAAGTCAACAATCATTATGTTGCTCATTTTCAAGAATGCTGGTTTACAAAAAGCACGCCATTGTCTCATTTCGTGAACAAAGCTACACATACCATTGTTTCCTTTCGTTCCCTTTATAATCGGTTACCCAACTGAAGCTATAATACAAACTTTATTGCGATATCGCACATGAAAACAGACACTTGTGCACAACCAGAGAAGATCCGATTTAATCAGTTGAGCTGTTTCAATGAGTGTTATCTTGGTTTAATAGCTTTTAATGGGGTTTAGTCCTGCAAAGGTCGAGATGAATTCTACTGTAGACATGACTGCATCATGAGAAAAACTGTCCCCCACTATAAAATTAATTAATTAATTAATTAAAATATTATAAAAAAACCAATTTTTTTCATTAAAACAAATCCTAAAATAAAAGATAAGTGTAAAATGTACGTGATGATAATAAACAAAATTAAAAGGAAATGTAACAGGGTCAAATTAAAATAAAAAGAATGAAATATTTTGTCACAAGAATGATGAGCGTAGTGGTATGGCGAAGCAGTCGACGGGAGTGTTGTTTCTGGATGCCGGACCACAATGCAATGCGTACCAACGTATTGGCTTACGTACTAATTATGCTAATTATTCACTTTTACGCTGAAAATGTTCTCGTTTTGTCACATAGATGCATAAAGGGGACAATATTTGAAATTGTATGTAAGTTTGAAGACAATCCATATTCTAAACTGATAGGGTTACCCCCCTTTAATCGTGTAACAAGGCGGTTCTCGAACCACGAGTCTCGCCTGCTTTTGTGACCGCCTGCTTTTGTGACCGCCTGCTTTTGCGATAACTGTTGGTAGAGAGGTAAATGAATTTGGCGGTTATCGGCTGGGCACGATTATCTGGCTGATGGTAACTGTACTGTACCCACCAAGTTTCATGCCCATGCAACAGTTTTTACTAATATGAGCTCAGATGACCCCAGGTGGCCCTGAAATGACCTTCTAAAAATTTGGCTTTAAATGTTGACTGTACCCACCAAGTTTCATGCCCATACGACAGTTTTCACTAATTTGACCTCAGATGACCCCTGGTGACCCCAAAATGACCTTCCAAAAATTTGGCTTTAAATGTTGACTGTACCCACCAAGTTTCATGCCCATATGACAGTTTCTACTAATTTGACCTCAGATGACCCATGGTGACCCCAAAATGAACTTCCAAAAATTTGGCTTGAAATGTTGACTGTACCCATCAAGTTTCATGCCCATACGACAGTTTTTAATAACTTGACCTCAGATGACCCCTGAGTGACCTCGGATGACCCCGTAATGACCTTCCAAAAATTTGGCAAAACCAAAGAACTATTTCATCAAAGTAATAAATCAAAACAGAAAGATGCTTCCTTTACGAGTTATCACTCATTGAAAGTGCTACTTTGCTATAGTTTATCTTAAAGTCGTCATATTTCCTTAATTACATGATCGATCAAGCTGTTAGTTGGATATGTGATGCACAGTTGAAAATTAGTTATTAAAAGATTTGGTGACCTCGGTTGACCTTTGACCTTGTATGTGACCTTTGACCTCACGAAATTGGATAAAGTATGTTGCGCTGAAAAATCAAATTAGGCAATACCAAAGAACTATTTCATGAAATAAATCAAAACAGAAAGATGCTTCCTTTACGAGTTATCTCTCATTGAAAGTGCTACTTTGCTATACTTTACATGGAAAGCGACTATCTTAAAGTCGTCATATTTCCTTAATTACATGATCGATCAAGCTGTTAGTTGGATATGTGATGCACAGTTGAAAATTAGTTATTAAAAGATTTGGTGACCTCAGTTGACCTTTGACCTTGTATGTGACCTTTGATCTCACGAAATTGGATAAAGTATGTTGCGCTGAAAATCTAATTAGGTCGAGTACCACTGGCCACGCAACTCCCCACCAAGTTACGTCACTGTACCCCATACGGATCTCCAGATAATCTGTTCACAAGGTATTTTGCTTATTACGCATATATCATGCAAATTAGGTACTTAATACCATAATTTACGCTCAAAATCTAATCAGGTCAAGAACCTCTGGCCCCACTACTCCTCACCAAGTTACGTCACTGTACCCCATACGGATCTCCAGATAAGCTGTTCACAAGGGTTTTTTGCTTGATACGCATCAAATACGCATAAATTATGCAACTTAGGTACTTAATTACCATACTTTGCGCTGAAAATCAAATCGGGTTGAGATCCTCTGGTCATACTACCCCCTACCACGTTATGTTGACCGTACCCACCAAGTTTCGTGCCCATACGACAGTTTTTAGTCATTTGACCTCAGATGACCCCTGGATGACCTCAGGTGACCTTGACGCACTAACCAATACAAACTTGTTCTGTCTGGGGTGAAGATGCACCCACCCACCAAGTTTGAAGAACGTGCGACCCCTAGTCTCCGAGAAAATAGGTTTTTGCATTTTATGCATAAATTATGCAAATTAGGTACTTAATTACCATATTTTGCGCTGAAAATCGAATCGGGTTGAGATCCTCTGGTCATACTACCCCTACCACGTTTCATCATCATAGGGCTTATGGATCTTACGGATCCCCAGATACAGCTCCATAAGGCGGATTTCTTCAGATTTCCAACCATATTTGTAGAATCGTTCCGCATAAATTATGCAAATTAACAACTAAATGCGCATACTTTTCGCCGAAAAACTAATCAGGTGATCAGCAGGTGTGTATCATTCCTGTCACCAGGTTTCGTTACCATGCGCCCGACGGATCTTGAGATAGTCTGTCCACAAACTCCGCTATCAATTTGCGCTGATTTTCGCATAAATTATGCAAATTAGCTATGTTAATTTGCATATTTTTCACCGAAAACATACGGTTACGGAGCAAACTTGGATACCCTTTCTCCCACCAAGTAGCGTCGCCGTAAGTCTTACGGTTCCCCAGATACAGCTCCGGACGGACACACATACATCCACACACAGCCCCCCCCCCCATCACACACACACACACGGACGGACGGACGGACGGACAGACAGAAATAGTGATTACTAAGTCCCATCCTGAACAAAGTTCAGGCGAGACAAAAAAGGAATTTTAAAAATCAGTGAGGGCGTCTTCCTCAGCAAATGTTATAATATGGCTTTAAGCGATCACAACAGCCCCGCTCAACAATGTCAACTGCAATCGGTCTCTATATGAGAGATACGTTGACGATGTTCTAGAGGTCATCAAGCGTGGCCAGAAAGTTTGGTGACGTCATCAAAACCAGACCAAAGTGTTGCCGGTTCTATAAACATCTAGAAATACCAGTACCAGAGTGAACAAGATTCCTGACAGGCATTGAAATATATCTGCTTAATTTGATCTGATAAAGAACCTTTTTCAATCAAATGAACTATGAACGATCCTGATGAATCAATTTAAAGATTTATGATTGATTAGTTCATTGATTGATTGATATATTGATCGATTGATTTTATAGTCAATAAGACAAATACCAATAATAGGGGGTCTCAGGAAAATTTCAAAATGACAAACTATGATAAATTTTGGAAAGGTTGTGTGCAGAAACGAAAAACACTTTTTCATGTTTTTGAATCGTTGAAATCCGTCAAAGGAATCTCAAGTTACAGAAAACCATTTTCATTTCCAAAATGCCATAAATCAATAATAAGTATCCTTGCAACTCTTAAAATTGCATATTTTAAGAGTACTAGTGGACCTATTTTGAAATTTGATAACATGAAAGGTTAAAAATATAGAGTTTTTGTGTAAAAATTGGTCAAACATCCATTTTATTTTTCCAAAATATGACTAAGTCCTGCTAATTAAATATGCGCGGGCCATATCTCCTAAAATATGCAGAAAAACAACTCAAACTCCCACCCTCGCACAGCATTATAACTCCAGAGTATAACTTATAATTAATTGTAATTTGTTCTTCACAAGATTTATTGCCTTTTAAACGTCCTAAATTGCGGAATTGTACAAGAATTTTTGTGTCAGTAACTGACACCTTCTAATACAGGTTTGACGATAATGTGACAATTTGAATCATATCGAATGATCACATGACCTGTAAAAATATCAATATCGATATCAACATTATTTGCAGCAACGAAACGGACCACAGCTGTTTCGGGAAAATATAGCCGTGCGCGTGCGCAGAATCTAGTCTCAATTCTAATGTAAATTGGGTCACAAACCAATTCGGCCACGTATCGTCAATTCAGTCCCAAACAAATTCGCCCAATTCGAACCCTTTAATTATAATTGATGTACAAAAAAGTTGGCCAAATTGAACTTTTTCATGATTTTCTCCATGAACTGTTGTTTTTACACCAAATCTGTACATATATTTAGATGCCTTGATGTCTTGCATTCGATCACAAACCAATTCGTTGTACTTTGTGCACTTAACCCTCTATCTTTTTAACCAAATATCCTAAAGAGTCGTGCGATATGTCGAACTTTTCCTCTGGTCATATTGGGAACAAAACAGTTCCCCTGAGAAGGGGAACCAACAATTTACGATACTATAATACCCCTGTATATAGTTACTCCATAATATTTTTGTTATATTAGTTTCTCCTTCACTATCTATGGCTTAACACACCATTAATTAAAAGACAATATTTTGTTTATCTGCATTAAATGTGAAGAATACGTGGGTGTGAAATATTATAAAATAGAATAAAAACATGAAATATTTTTATATTGTATTTTAAATGTGACGGCTAAGAATGCTATACAGAAGCATCAACTGTTTGTAAATAATGTTCATGAAATGTTAGTAAATTTGCATGTAAAATATCAAAAGAAAGGGTGTCAAACATGTTTTAATAAAATGTTCTACTAAATTTTAGATCAAAGAATTTTGAACATTTTTTCCGGATCACTTTAATGTAATTGCTATGTCAAATGTTGTGACAAAACATCAATCAATAAAACATTTTAGGAATATTTTATTTACCATATTTGAAATGTCGAAAACATGTTTCTTATGAAGCATTTTATATTGATGTTATAAAGAAGTTACTTTAAAATCAGTTTATATCATATTCGTGTAAACAAAGTTGACACAACGTGTTTGAAAAATGCTGGAAGATATATGTCAAAAACATTCTCTTCATAGTTTTTAAATTCTTATACACATTTTAACAAAACGTTCATATGACATGTAAAATGTTACCGAGAAACATCGGATAGGTTTTGTTTTGTAAGTAATATTCACAAAATGTTGATAAAATGAACTTGTACAGTGTTAGAAGAACGTTTTGGAACAGTTTGTGGTAAACCTTTACAAAATGTTTTTACGACTATGTTGTCAAAATATTGCATACAAATCATTTTGGTGTGTTTGTTTTAAATTAATGCAATGCTGAAGGGACGACCGTCATGAAAAACACCCATTTATTATTTTGTTTATTACTAGTTTGTAATGTGTGAATGTTTTCATGTTCCAGTGTATGAATGATGCATAAGCCTCTTCCCTTGTTTGCATGATTTTATTTAGACCCTCCCTTGGGTCCATGGAGAACGACTGGTAATGTAGATTATGTAGCATTAAATAAACCCGATACATGGACCCTCCAAGTCTGTAGACAAATTTGCCTTCCACTTCCCAGCATTTTGTGGGAATTCACTTTAACCGATCTTGGGTCAGACGAGTTTTCTATATCACGTCTGTGGTCTCACTGTCTTGCCGTTTGTGTAAGCGGCTACTTAGCCTGACCAATCAATGTAGATCTCAGCAAGCAAGCAAGGCGATATTTGAAGTGGTTTTCATTGATAGTCTATTGATCATAACCACCGCGCGCGCAAAATGACAATAGAACTGGGTCATGCATGTTATGTCAGGGATCGATATAATGGGATAGGCATCGTAGTATTACGTAACACACCAGAAGATGTAGTTTAACTCTAGACAATAGGCGCCATATTGCAGGAGGGTTAGAGTTCATAGAGGAAACGTTAAAGGTTAGTAGATTAGGTCACCCAGGCACATCACTAATGTGTTTCACGAGTTGTAATACCGACAGGTAAAAACATTGATTTTGTAAAATTCTCCGATTTTTAAAATTACTAAATAAGGTTAGTACTTCAAACCATTCTTTGATGAATCTATGCAATATGACGGTAATTTTGAAACATCTATGAATCAATCTTAAACATCTTCATGATACACCTGTCAATTATTTTTTGTGCATGGTCAAAGCATGCTCTTACGCTATCCACAGACTATCCGGTGGAAACTTCAAAGCAACGATCATGCGTTAATATTTACAAAATGGCGAATGATGTAGTTTAAGTCGAACAATAGCGTGACGTAGTTTTTGGCGTTGTTCCTATATGCACTTTCACCCTCCTGGTTATGTGCCTACCATATTTGAATTGACAATGGGGCGGGGCTATCATAATTGACGCCACAGTCACGTTACATAGCTTGAAAAATATTTGGAAGGGACTTTCTATTCAAAATAAAACAGTCTCGGATTTAGGAGAGCTATTATAAAAAGATAGACATGCTGGTCTGTAGATTAATTGAGTTTTCGTCGACACACAATGCTCCAACTATAACGTTGTTGCTGGCAGTAAGTAGTGAAGCGGAAGGTGGTTTTAGCTCTAAGTATTTACCCAGAGATGGAACCGAGACTATGGGACAATCTAGATTATATTAGGCTGGCGGGTAAGCATCATTAATTGATCTCGTACATTCACTGGTATGTAATATGTTGTTTTTATTGTTTACCCTGACTGCTCATATCCATAAGTAAAAGACTTGAGTCCTGTTTATCAGGGACAGTCTGTGTAGCTTAGTGATGGAGAGCTCGCCCGACAAGCGAGAGGTCTGGGGTTCAAGTCCCCGCACAGGCAGGTATGTCCGGAGTTTTTACTCTGGTATAATCTGCCTGTGTATGTCATGTTTCCATTTGTAATTTCATGTTCAACTGTGCTACATGTAGTGCACGATGCGTAATTCTTCTTTCCCATGTACATTCATTTATAGTCATATTTCATTGTCATTCCAGGTAAAAGAGTAGACTTTTTTCTTTCACGTACTTTTTATTCCACAAAAATCGCACTTACAGTTCCGAAGAAACTGCAATTTGAAGTGAAGTTTCTTGCGCGATCAAATGTATTATTCATGTATTTTATTGTTTTCCAAGCATTAAGCAGTGATATTTATTATGTACGAGGGTCCTTTAATAAGTTTTACCTCCACTCTTACAGCTCAACTTACCGTACTTTTCCTAACCAGACTTAATTGTTACTACACCTTTACATTTCATCGAATCTCTTTTTGATGTCTGTCATTTTGAACATCACACTTGAAAGATGTATGCTATGTAGAAACTTTATTTTGCAATTTCATAATTTGCATATTATTAGCATATTTGCAAGAAAAAACATGAAAATCAATAAATACCTATATTTTTCACAATTTCAATATTTTATTAGAAATTAAGCATGTAGGCCGTTTGTTATGACTTGATGAATGAAGCTGTTAAAACAGATTTTGATATTTTTGCTTATTTTTCCTTTTTTGCCCCAAAATGTGTAAAAATCAACATTTTTGGATGACCTATATTTTCTTTGAATATTTATCAAATTTCTTAATTTAGGTATAATACAGTGCAGAAAAAGATGTCAAAAAAATCTGTTAAAACAGATTTCCAATAAATTGTTCCATTTTCCATTTTGGGTTAAATACTTAATTTTCATGCGCGGGATATTTGAAACATAAAATGAAAACATGTCCATTGCACTTTTTCCTCGAGATGTACTATAATATCAAGGTTACGGATATATTATAATCCCTTCTTATCTTCACTGATCCATCAGATACATATTGTTATGAATGATCAATGAAAAGGTTCAGAACTGGGCTATTAATGGTCTGTCAAGTATCTATAGTTATTTTCATGACTGTGTCAACTCAAAAATCATGCAAGGTCGAATGTAGGAAAAGTATGATCAGTTGAGCTGTATAACTTGGATTCTGTAACTTATAGGTTCTTCAAACTTAGCATGATTATACATTGGTATGTTACCTGCAAGTGGGGGAAAATTTATTTTGATTCAAATTTTTGTAGGTTCCCTTCGAACCAAAATAAGACTTGATATGCCAGAAACGGTAAAATAAACATAAAATATTTACGAAAATAGGTGTGTATCGCTCCCACGAGTTTGAGCTTCATGATATGCAAGTGTTTTGATTGTGCCAACAGATTGAAATTAAAACAATGTCAAATGTGTAACCAAACAGCAAGATGACCAGTAATAAAATGCATTTTGATTTCAAAAAATTATCCAAGCATTCAATTTTTACTGTTAATGTCTGGTGGTCCTTCAGAACATGAGAATCTGTTTGAAGACCATCTGTATGAAATGACTTAAGTTCTATCTCAGAGCTGAAAATAAAAAATATAGACACCCAGCCACTTTTTGTCACTTGCTATTTTCACATTAGTTTCCTAGGTGTCCAATTACCAGGTGACATTTCCATAGCAAGTTTAAACTGCTTCCAATTAGCCCCCATTTCCTAATACACACAATTTCTGCATAGATGTCTTTTGGGCATTTTTAAGAAAAGTATTTAAATTGATCACAACTGTTGGAACACATGTGTTCCAATAGCTGCGATTTGATTACAGTTCTTATCTGCTCTTACCTTTTCTTTGCTATAAAGCAATGGTTTTTGTTGGAGTGAACCAGCTTTCTTCTCATTTATTTAATTCTCAATATTTTTGTCTTTGGGTTGGCTTCAATTTAAGCCATCTGAAGTGACCAAATGATATGGTATTTTATGGTTACTTATATTTGGTCTATTTTATATATGTGTTTGTAGCTATATGGACATATTTTAACCATTTCCATGACTCCAAATCCTAATTTCATTTTTACTTCACCTACACCAAATGGGAAAAGATATAAATACAAAATGATCTCACAAGCTAAGTAACACACTAGGTTACAATGATGGGAAATATGAAAGGGCTACTAAATGCAGAAGCTGAGATATGAGGATGGAGGTAGAACTTTTTGAATGACCCTCGTATTTATTGTTTTTCAAGTGGCGATATATAATGTTTTAACAGTAAAAAACAAATCTGTATATCAAAAGTAAATAAGCTTTTATCATATTTCACAACAAATTGTAACAAATTAAGTGCCTGCCCAGCAAACACAAAACGTTTTCGACGCAAACGGTTATAAAAGGTTGTCAGAAAACGTTTAAATGTCGGGTTATATAAATGGTATATTAAGGTATAACACGTTTTCATAACATTAAAAATCATTTTTGATAATCTACTGCTCAGCAAACAAAAATGTTTTAGAGAAAACGTTTAAATGTCGGGTTATATAAAGGGCATAAAACGTTTAATAACATTTCAAAAACATTTTTGAAAACTTGATACAAAACATTCTAAACATAATGTTATTTTGGGGTTGAAAAAATATTTTGCGAAAAATGTTTGCCCAAAATATTTGCAATGACGTTTTAAAAACGTTTTCATGACCTTTATATAACCCATTTAAATGTTATTAAAACGTTTTGAAAAAAACATTTTAAGAACATTTCTGTGTTTGCTGAGTACAAATATTTTAACATAATGTTATTTAAGTGTTGACAAAATATTTGGCAAAAAATGTTAGCAAAAATAGTTTACAATAACATTTTTGAAAACATTTTTAAAATATTGTTGTAGTGTGTTTTCATACAGAACGTTTTAAAACGTTTTCATGACCTTTATATAACCCGACATTTTAATGTTTTTAAAACGTTTTTATGTAAACCAAAAGCCAAAATATAACTTATTAAAAACGTTTTTAAAACGTATTTGTGTTTGCTGGGTGGTTCTTTTACATGTTATAATAAAATTTCACATAAAAAAATAAATAAACACATTTTTCACAAAATGATGATTTTTTAACCTTAAAAATAGTCAGTGTGCCCCATTTTTAATGGATTTCTATGAAATTTGAACAGAATGTACGCCAGGTCATTTATGAGAAAATGTTGTTTTTGCTGTTGTTGTTTTTTAATTTATCTTAGGCCTTGAAACAGGTTCATCAGGTTTGGTAATAACGAAATATACAGGTTTTAATTTGTCAAAACCAGAGGAGAAACTTACTATTTTCTTGCTGACAGTTTCGTCAGTGAACCACTGACTTTATCGAAGCCTGTTGATGTTGTGATCCCGGGGGGGGGGGGGCACTCCCTATCTGAAATGGCAGGGATGTGCCTCGGCCATGTTAAAAGTAGGGGGCATTCAGGTCAAATGTACAATTACAAAAATATGGGGTCATTCAGTACACAACCTGAATAAAAATGGGGTCATTCGGTATGAAACTTGGAAAAAAGGATGGTCATTGGGGTAACAAAAAGTAAAATGGGAATCATTGAGTACAGGATTGCCAAAAGAGTATCATTAAGTACACATATATAAGTGCCAAACTGCGTAAAAACAACTTGGCCACCTTGGAAATGTGAAAAATCTCATTATTTCTGGAGGAGAACACAAATACCACCTAAATTTGGGAATTAAAAGAGGGGTCATTGGGTATAGCAGGAACTAGAAAAAGGGGGTCATTGAGTACATGAATTTTTTTAAAGGGGGTCATTGGATAATAGGTATGACCATAACACAAAAAAGGGGGTCATTGGGTACAAGCCGGTTTGAAAAATGGGGTCTATCCCGAGGCACATGATGCATATCTGTCATGGAAGTGCCCCCCCCCCCGGTTGTGATCCAACAGCTGGTGACAGTTATGTCACTTCCGGCAGTGATGTTAGTCTTACTCGCAGTCTCCAAAAGTGTATCATAAACATGACTCAGATTGTAGACCTTGGCTCGAGCCAAGTGTGGATATCCTAAATGGACTATCGACCAGGTTAAAAAACAAAATGGAAGATAAGAACCAAGGAAAGGCAAAGAAAAATAAGATCACAACTTCTGACCAAATGCCTGATGGTTATCCCATATGTAGCCGGAGTGTCTAAGAGAATCAGGAGGAGGGGCGAGGAGTGATGAACAGGGACGAGGGGGTCTACAATCAGAGTCGTGTTTATGATCCACTTTTGGAGGCTGCGAGTAAGACTAACATCACTACCGGAAGTGACATAACTTCCCGCCAGTCATCAGCTGCCGGATCACAACATCATCGATAAAGTCAGTGGTTCACTGACGAAACTGTCAGCAAGAAAACAGTAAGTTTTTCCTCTGGTTTTGACAAATTAAAACCCTGTTTATTTTATCTTAGGCATTTGTAATGCTTGTTGGGGAGTAAACAAAATATTCTGTGTGCGTGGCCTGAACTAAAGATCTGTAGTGCAAATCTGTCTATTTATCCAGCGTTTAGAGAATTGTACTCAACCGTAGTTGTCAAAATACCTTTGATTCTGGATACATGTCCGAGTATTTAATGACATTGTACCATATATGCCTACTGCCGGATGCGGTGGCATACCATAATTCTCCACTGACGTATATAGAGCATCATAAACAAACTTTAGTAATTCTCGGACCTAAAGATTATAAGAGATTATACACTTGGATGATGTTGTATTCATACTTGCATTTTAAATACCAGCATCTACTGCGACGTCGCCCGAAGCTAGCCATTCGAATATGCTTCTGTAGTAAACGGGCGGGTATGAAGCATGTACGCAAGGTTAAAATCGTCACACGTCTGCACATGTCCGTAGGTGCTAGGCCAAGTATAAACTTTTATTTAACATTCTAACCAAGCACATGCACCTGAAATCTAACCTCTTGATGCAGTCATGTCTACAGTAGAATTCACCACGACCTTTGCAGGACTTTAACCCCATTAAAAGCTATTAAACCAAGAAAACACTCATTGAAAACGGCTCAACTATGTTAAATCAGATCTTCTCTGGTTAAATCCACACTACGCATGTTTCTGTTTTACCTGTGCAATGAGCTGGTATTATAGTTTCAGTTGGGTGAACGATTATAAAGCAAACGCAAGGTAACAATACTGGGTGGGCCTTTGTTTACGAAATGAGACAATAGTCTGCATATTGTTAACCAGCATTCTTGAAAATGAGAAACATAATGGTTGCAGACTTAACACGGTTTGGAAATAATTTCTTCATATTTTTTGGTGTTATCTGTCGTTTACATATCCTTCCTAACTAACACCAAAGTGCGAATATTTTCAAACACCTAAATTAGCTAAAGATTTAGGACATGTTACAAAACTATATTTTCTAGAATTTCAGAGAGTACTTTAAATATTGGCCGGTTATTTTTCACACAGTGACGTTAACTAGGCAATGCCCATATACCTATAACATGCACTGTTTGTAGAGGTCACGCGTCAATGGTGAGAGTACTGTGTATTATGTATAGGAAAATGGACAGTAACTGCAGTATGTTCTACCTCTCTTCCGGCAAACATAGTCCAAGGGTCTCTTAAACATACTATAGAATGTACCTAATTTCTTAACATATATAATGAACCAATATTATTGTCTTGAATCACTGAAATTACAATGAAGTAATTGGGTTCCTTGCCCCTAATATACATAACTTTTGTTACCAGTGTGTAATTATTTTTTGAGAAAAATGCAAAATTAGTCACAAAATTGATCAGTGGGTGTAGTACCACCTTAAGTAACTTAAAATTTTATGAAACGCTGTCTTGGTCCTTGTTTTGCAGTTTTTTCACTCATGTTTATGTACATCGATTGAGACACATTAATTTAATCAAAATTAAACCACATTTATTTCCTGCATCTGTGATTAAACTTAATGAATCAATATTAATTAAAGCACAGATCCTAGAATTTCCAGGATATGTGTTTAAAGTGACCTACTGAGGGTCGAGTACTCACTTAATCAACGCCTTCAATAATAAGGTTCATCAGCATTCTACTCGTTTCCAACGAATTTACGTCAGTCATAATTGAGGCTTATTATAAGTTGTCCATTATCCATCTGTCAACAAAATAATTGGTCGTTGGGAATTTGTGGTGTTTTTTATTTTGTTTTGTTTTGTTTGTTTTTTGTGTGTTTTTTTGGTTTTGGTTTTTCACAAATCTTAGGGATCATTCATAATAGTGTAGAGGCCTTGCAGCCAAAAGTGCTCTATTTAACGGTTTCGTTGGACAGATGTTTCAAATGGACAAATCATTTCTCAAAATATTTAGAAGAGTCTAGAGAATCTTTCCTGCCATTGTTTCTTCTAAACATTTTGATATATGATTTATCCATTTGAAACACCTGTCCAACGACGTAAAAATTTCCTGGGGCTTGTCCTTTTACTATAGGCTAATGAAAGCAGTTTTTTAAATATTATCGGCCCTTATTTTTACTGCTGAATCGGGGTAAACTAGTTAGACCGAAATGAATAAAATAGATAGTAACAGGTTTTTAAATATTATCGGCCACCAATTAAACTTTCTTGGCTTTTCATCAATATACGTATGTTTAGGGATGCAGATGTCAATAAAAAATATTCCAACGACATTTGCTACTAAATATCACTTTATTTTCATTAGTTATTTTTATCATGATTTTAACTCTTTCATACCGACTTTTCTTGAAAAAGAAGTGAAAATACAACATAAGGTTTAAAAAATTGTGTTTTTTTGTGTGGTTTTTTTGGGTGTTTTTTTTTACCGTAAAGTCATGAAATTTTCAGACAAATTTGGAAGAAAAGTTACTTGATTCGATACTCGAATTGTGGTTATAAAACAATTGATATTTGTACTTCACTTGTGTAAATCAACCACAATTTTATGCAGTGTACTTTTGAACACTCGAAAATGACATCTTAATTCAAAATTTAGTTTTAAAAAATCTTAAAAATAAAAAATCTTAAAAAGGCATTCGTTTTTTTAACTGCCATATGGGCTTTGAGACAAAACAATTTTTCTAGCCTTATGCTTAAACATCTATGTAAGAATAGGCCTACTCTTTTAATAATGATTAATTTGATTCACATTTGGTCACTGTATAACTTATGTTAGATGAGTGTTTTTAAAGATTGGAATCGTATAGCAGCGGCACATTAGACCAGCATTCTGCTGAATCGGGGTCATAATCTCCATGATAGTTAGACCGAAATGAATAAAATAGATAAGTAAATAAAATACCTGAACATCACAGGTATCTTTAGTAATATTAAAGGAGGATTTCGTGATCCTAGCATCCTCTTTTTATAACATTTTTCAGTAGATATCCACGAAAAAAGCTTATTTCCAAAATTTCAGTTGATTCCGATTTTGCGTTTGCGAGTTATGCATGATTATGTGTATTACACTGCTCCGTAGACAATGTGTTGTAATTTTGTTCTGGTGCACCAGAACGAAATTCAAATTTGGCGATATTTTCGCTAAACGAATTAATCTGCAAGAAATATTTGGTACATAAACATTATGTAGCCAGAGGTATCCAGTGGTGTAAAAATCTCAACTTTTTTGGGAAAAGTGGGGGATGAGGCTGTGGATCACGAAATGCCCCTTTAAGACACCAAACGTTGTCAAATAATGTTCACTCTGCTACACTGCTCGCTCCAGTAAAAATCAGGTCATTTATACGGGATCTCAATGACCTTGACGTTGGAGTCATGACAAAACTTCGTTTCGCAAGATGAATTTGTGTACGTCATGAGCACACACAAAAGAATACACCAAGCTTGACGTTTGAAACAGAAAGTTAATTCAAATTCAATCTAATTCAATCAGTAATTTTCATCAACATGTCGCATGTTTTTTACCCAAACCAAATTAGATTTCCAATAATTGGTCTTTTAACTAGATTAATACATAAAAGGCAATTATGTAGTCAATGGGGAAATGTGGAAACTATTACTAATGTTCTTAAATTGACGTAGTATTTTCGTTCATAATTTACAGCTCAATATGGATTTTTGTGTTCACTTCGACTTCTAGAGACTTAAGGGAAGGGGTATGAACGTTTGGACAGTATTTATTGTGGGACATTAGAGCACATCAGACATATCGAATTGCATTCTGAATACGAAGAATGTCCTTCTGATATCAAATAATTTTGGTTTTTTGAAATTCGCAATGTAATACACATTTTATGGCAAATCATTCAAAATTGATATTTTTGATATTTAACAGTACTCGAAGTAAACTTTATAAATCTGATGAGTTATACTTAAAGTGTATGTAGGTGGGATAAAAAGCCGACGATCAATTGAAAATTTTGACCTTTCGTATTGAAGATATGGATTTTTTTCCCCAAAACACCAAAAATAATTAGGTCTTTTTGGGAAAAAAAATCTATATCTTCAATATGAAAGGTCAAAATTTTCAATTGATCGTCGGCTTTTCCTCCCAGCTACACACACTTTAAGAATATACCATTAAATTTATAAAATTTACTTCGAGCACTGTTATTTATCAAAAATGTGAAAAATATCAACTTTTTATAATTTGTCATAAAATTTGTATTATAGGCCTACCGTGAATTTCAAAAAATGAAAATTATTTGAAATCAGAAAGACATTCTTCGTATTCAGAATGCAATTCGATACGTCTGATGTGCTCTCATGTCCCACAAAAAAATACTGTCGAAACGCTCAAAACGCTCATTCCAGATCCCTTAATGACAGAGTGGTTTTGAATACATAATCCTCTATAATCCTCCAGACGTTGAAGTCTCTGCTTTGAACTGCAACTCTCTGTTATCTTCTAACACAAGTGAGGTACAAGGGTCTGTGAGTATGTTATGAGAGTTGACTTGTGATCCCATATTTTCATGGCATTTCTCTATGATCACATAAACAATGTACCTTTGTCTTTCAAACAATACATGTAAAAATGATATCACACACTTAATTATGAAACAGCATTAGCATAAAATCAATGGTGTACAGTCACTGACTGAAAATGAGGCAATAGGGGAAATAAGATGCTGAACTGAGGTATTGTTGTATATTTTAGATTTTCTCGGGAATTAAAGTATGGCGAGTGTTGCCTTTTGGAACATCGAACAGTCGTAGAACACAAACTTTCAGCTTATAAAACCAGCTGTGTTGAGCTGGTAATGTTTAAGTTTATTTCTAATGTGTGGTCAAATATGTGTTATTTTGGACAAAAACAAGGTTTTTCTTTCTATAAAAATGTTGATATTGACAAAAATAGCAAACGTGGAATTTTTTTGCCAGTTCTGTTGACTAACCATCAAATATTAAAATGGGAGTCTCCCTAGAAAATATTTGAAATATAGATTAAAATATAGGGCCTAACTGTTATTCGACTATTGTTACATATAAATGTAAGGTAGAAAACAGAACTTGGACCATGCCACTTTAACTTGTCAAATGTCAAACGCTGATTATAAGGTATGCCTTGAGGATTCCTTTTTCTACATGATTGGCATTTGTTTACTTCGTCTTTCTTTTTCTTCATCCACCCAATGTCACATTTTAATTGAATTTCTATGTAATTTACGTTTTTGGTTTGTTTTCATTGTAATTTTTATGTCATAGCACCTGAGCATCTTCTAAGGTGGTACCGGTGTTCATTATTATTTCATATGAACTATACATTTCTGAATCCTTGTGAGCAGTTAAATAATTTGGAATTGGATATAACAAACTTTGAACATTTTTGAATTTTAAACTTTGACCTTGAAATTCTGAGATTGCTCATGGGTATGACTGGGTACCCGTCAACTCATTGAGCACACCGTCACACATATTTTATAATTTGAACTAAGGAAAAATATGCTAGCCATCATGGTCATACCAAACTTAATGCTGAAGGCGATATTTGGGTTTTTTTCTACGATTTTTTTTTTCGAATACTGAACATTGTCAATAAATGGCGGTAACAGATAACCCCACAAATATTGTGTTGATGCGTTTAATATTTTTCTTATAATATGCCGTGTCTTCGATACTTCATTTTGCCTTCCCGTGGCGTAAAAGATGAAGGAAATGACTTCATGAAACAGTGGATTAATATTAAGACGATACGACCAAAAACATTTTTCGCTCTCTCTGAGTCAGATGGCGCAGGATTGCGCTGCTGTGGTCTTCACAAGAGTACGCCATCTACTTCTATCAAAGGCCAAACGTGTGCACCATACATTCCGTGTGATGAAACGTTCTTCACATCATTTGTCCAAGATGTTGATGGACGTCCCCTTCCACGATGGCCTTCCACAGCTCCCTGAAGAATCTGCTTCTCAACTCCACCATCCTTTCTTACAATGTGGCCAAAGTAGCGCAATTTCCTCTCAATGATGGACTTTCTGATGTTTTAGTCTGTGCCAATCTTATTCAGGACCCAGATATTTGTCTTCTTGTCTTTCCAAGATACTCACAACAGCCTCCTATAGCACCACATCTCAAATGCATCTATCTTCTTCCTGTGATTCTTTGTCATTGCCCAGGATTCACACCCGTATGTAGCAATTGAGAAGACTGTTGCACGGAGTAACCGTACCTTGAGGTTGATTGATAAACCACGACTCTTCAAGATCTTTGACAGGTTTTAGGTCAGGCTATATCCTAAATGTTTGAAAATCTGTGTCTCAGACTTGTGTTTGAAAAAAATAAAAATATTAAAATAAACATACGGTATAATTGCTCCAAAAACGAAAAGTGCGGCCTACAGAAAATAATCTTTTTTGTCCTATTATGCATTATTTTCAGTAGCCAACGGCTAGCAGTAGAGTTGACATGCGCACCCGAGTTTTGTCATACGTAAGTCCTTTTTATAAGAGAGTAGTCATTATACGTGAGCACATCAGAATGCAAACCCAACCTACACGGAGATGTCGCCTTTACAAGCCTGCATTGTCTCTCTTTTAACTTTTGTAATAGTTGTCGGTATTCCCGGCAATATTCTCATTATTGTAATCTATGCACGTAAGAGAAACAAAACCAGTGCTCGTATATTGATTCTAGCACTCGCTTTGACTGATTTGTTTGTTTGTTTGGTATTACCAACTATTATTTATTCTGTTCTAAACGAAGCAGTAAATGAAGGCAAATTCGTGTGTTTTCTCAAACATTACAGCTCTGCATTTGGTTTCAATCTGTCTTTTGTATTAAGTGGAGTAATCGCTCTAGATCGATTCTTGACAGTGAGTCGACATGAACAGAGGTTAAACGTCAACAATGTTAAAATCGCAGTCTTTCTTTGTTTAGTTGTAAGCGTCTTACTAACAGTACCACAATTTGTAATTGTGGGTATGCTCAAAATACAACTACCTGATTATTCTTTCAACATTTGCAACGATAAACCGTCCGGTATATTAGAGAAAACTATTACATTACTCAAATACTTACTCATGAGCTGTATTTGTTTTGCCGTCTTTATTCTCTACTACAAACTTAACCGTATCATTAGAGATCGTCGCAGGATTGGTGCACAAAATGTAAACCCGAATCTTAACGGACCAGGAGACACAGATAAGATAACGGTAACTACATTGATCTTCTACATTTCCAAGACTATTCTACCGAATGAATTACGACACAATGGATCGTCTCGAGAACACAGAGGCTACATTCGAAATCGAACCGGGATCGAACCACGCGCATGCTGATCGTTGTCACATCTGTTATGTTTATATCTTGGATTCCACCTGCAGTCATTGGTATTGTCGCCACGATCAAGTGGGGAAGTCCTCAAGAACGATTGTTCTATATAAGTGAACGCGAGAAATGGGCAACGGTTTTATTCCAAATGTTCTTTTCTATCAACCATGCGGCAAATGCTATTATGTATGGTGCCGTCAACAAACATTTTAGACGGGACACATGGACTGTATTAAGAAAACTAGCCATTTGTATTCGGTGTAAGAAAATATGAACAAATGAGATGAGACTCAGATCAGATGAGACTAGACTTTGAGAGACAAACATTGAGGACTCGCCACAGTATTTCAATGAGGGTGAACTTTACACTTCCTACGTGTGTTTTGCATATTTTTTGGTGTTTATATCTTCTGATATAAAACAATAAGATCAACGCTTTTGGCACATCATGTTACAGGATAATGCTGAACATCAAGCGCACTGACCATGTTAGTAATGAAAGGGTCTATACCATCACCAACACTGTGCCTCTTATCAACTCTGTCAGATCACGACAACTACGATTCCTGGGACATATCCTGAGGATGAAGGAAGATGAACCATGCAGAAGATATGCTCTCTACACCCCCATTACATGGTAAAAGAAGACCTGGAAGGCAAAGAACATCCTACTTGTCTTATGTGCAAAAACTGTTGGGGGATTTCGACAACTTTCTACTGCCAGATGCCATTGCCACTTTGGCTTCAGATCGTAGTACATGGAGAAACTTTGTAGTCGCCTGCTTCGCAGCCGAATAAAATGAATCTTCTGAACACTTGCATAAGACAAGGAATGTATTGATGAGCTAGCTAGAAACTGCTTGTGCCCCAGCTTATACAGACTATTTTTGAGGGTTTTGTTTTTGGTAAACACGTTTTAATAACATTACAATGTTAGATTATAAAAACGTTTTAAACGTTTTGTATGAAAATACACTACAAAAATATACAAAAAATATTTGTAAAATGCTTAAAAATTGTTATTGTAAAATATTTTTTGCAAACATTTTTGGGAAATAGTTTGTCAACACCTAAATAACATTATGTTAGAATATTTGCAGTAAGTTATTACAAAATGATTTTGAATGTTATGAAAACGTTTTATACCCTTTATATACCCTTTATATAACCCGACATTTAAACGTTTTCTGGCAACCTTTTCTAATCTTTTGCAAATGATGTCGAAAACGTTTTGTGTTTGCTGGGGTGGAACCAGGAAAGGAAAATCACGGGGAATCCTCTTCAGGCGCGGTTCATCACACGCACAGTCAATGCAGGAGATTAGGTTGTTTATCTCAAAAAAAAGACCAGGATATTGATGATGCGCGGTCCGAAATGTCTGAAATTGCAAAAGTGCTTATAGCGACTCGTTTGTAATATTATTACATACAGTATATACTAATTGTACTATTCTGTAATGACACAAAAGAAGTCATTTACGTCACATTTCCGTAATTACTAGTATAGTAACCTGTAGCTTACATCCTGATTAGTGATTAGCTTCGCAATTATTTTGTCACAAAATATATTCCAAACTGGCGCGTGTAAAATTGAAGCATAATTGAAGTATGCCTATTGCGTATTTATGTAACGATGATCTTAATGTATATAGATGTCTTCAAAGAGTAAACCATTGTAAACATTTTGGCATTGAAGTTGATGATCAGTTTGACCATGTGAAGTGAGAAAGAAAGTTTTAACCGGTTTGTATTTTCTAAGGAGAACTGCTAATTTGAAAGCATTCTTAATCTTAGTTACCACTCACTTTGACTATTGTAATATTGTTTGGGGATGTAACAAACCCCTTTAGTTCTAAACACCAAGTCTTACAGAGCAGCAAAACTTGTTACACGTGTAAGTAGATGTGAGTACAGAAGCTTTAATTGTTTTGGAACTGAATTGAACTGGAAAAACCTTGAAGATAAGTTATGTATGAAGCAGTTATAATGCATAAGATTGTTAACAACCAAGCACCAAAATATATGTGCAATAGATTTGTTAAATAAAGAAACTTGTTAGAACACCGGAAATAAAGATGTTTTTATCATGGATAGGTCAAATACTGAATGTAAGAAGCATAGCATTAGCTACAGAGGTACTGAACTATACTGAAATTCGATAGATGACAATGTTAGAAGCGTGTGCAATCTGAAACATCTCAGCAACTTCTTTCTTAATGTGTTTGAATAATTTATCATTTTGAATATTTTATATTTGTGCAATAGTGGTCTTGATGATGTGTTTTAAAATTTTAGAATAACTTAAAATATAAATTACGTAATTTTTGCGTTTGATAAAGGCCTTGAAACTTTTTTTCTTGTTTTTTTTTATATTTATTTATTTATTTATTTCAAAAAAATCTTTTTTGCAACATGTTGCAAAAAAGAAAAAAAGAAAGTCAGGTCGAGCCTACTTTTAGGGTCGGTCGGGTTACGCCAATCAAACATTTTTGGGCCTTATTGTGTGAAATTGCATTATGCATGGTAAGCTGGGGCGTGTGTGTGCATGGGGTGGGGGAGTTTATGTTTTAGTATGGTCGTTGGACATTTTGACCCGGAAAAAATTGGTAAAAAGCTGATTTTTGCACCAGACAAGCAGAATACATCATAAAACATCATATCCAAAATCCGAAGAAATCCTCTTTGGGGAATTTGTTTTATCCAAGATGGCATTTATCCAAGATGGAGAAAACCATTACATTACTCAAATACTTGCTCATGCTTTGTATTTGTTTTACCGTCTTTATTCTCTACTACAAACTTAACCGTATCATTAGAGATCGTCGCAGGATTGGTGCACAAAATGTAAACCCGAATCTTAACGCAGCAGGAGACACAGATAAGATAACGGTAACTACATTGATCTTCTACATTTCCAAGACTATTCTACCGAAAGAATTACGACACAATGGATCGTCTCGAGAACACAGAGGCTACATTCGAAATCGAACCCGGGATCGAACCACGCGCATGCTGATCGTTGTCACATCTGTTATGTTTATATCTTGGATTCCACCTGCAGTCATTGGTATTGTCGCCACGATCAAGTGGGAAGTCCTCAAGAACGATTGTTCTATATAAGTGAACGCGAGAAATGGGCAACGGTTTTATTCCAAATGTTCTTTTCTATCAACCATGCGGCAAATGCTATTATGTATGGTGCCGTCAACAAACATTTTAGACGGGACACATGGACTGTATTAAGAAAACTAGCCATTTGTATTCGGTGTAAGAAAATATGAGCAAATGAAAGAAAGATGAGACTAGACTTTGAGAGATAAACATTGAGGGTGAACTTTACACTTCCTACGTGTGTTTTGCATATTTTTTGGTGTTTATATCTTCTGAACACTTGCATAAGACAAGGAATGTATTGATGAGCTAGCTAGAAACTGCTAGTGTCCCAGCTTATACAGGCTATTTGAGGGTTTTGTTTTTGGTAAACACGTTTTAATAACATTACAATGTTGGATTATAAAAACGTTTTAAAACGTTTTGTATGAAAATACACTACAAAAATATACAAAAAATATTTGTAAAATGCTTTAAAATTGTTATTGTGAAATATTTTTTGCAAACATTTTTGGGAAATATTTTGTCAACGCCTAAATAACATTATGTTAGAATATTTGCAGTAAGTTATCATAAAATGATTTCGAATGTTATGAAAACGTTTTATACCCTTTATATACCCTTTATATAACCCGACATTTAAACGTTTTCTGGCAAACTTTCCTAATCTTTTGCGAATGATGTCGAAAACGTTTTGTGTTTGTTGGGGTGGAACCAGGAAAGTGAAATCACGGGAATCCCCTTCAGGCGCGGTTCATCACACGCACACTCGCACAGTCAATGCAGGAGATTAGGTTGTTTATCTCCAACAAAGACCAGGATATTGATGTGGCGCGGTCCGAAATGTCTGAAATTGCACAAGGGCTTATAGACGAATCCAAGTAGCCAAGTCATGGTCAGGATTTGGTCGGACATCTTTGGGTAGCCGCTAGCACCAACCTGGTGCTTTGAGCGTCAAATAAAAGCCGCCTAACACCTAGAGAAGATGCAAGGACGAGGAGGTTAATAGAATAATAGCTAATAATGTATATAATGGAGATCATTCCGCAGGTAATCCCGTCGCATCTATTCATACATATAGTCCTTTTGTTCGCAAGTACATCAATGCATAGATACCGCGTGTAGTTAATCCGATTATTATGTCACTTCAACAGCGAATAGACCATGCTGTGTGTTTTGTCGAAAGGAACTGTATTGTGTTATTCTTTTGTCTGCCTGGGTTTTCGCGGAAGGTGTAAAACGGGTGATGGAATGCAGTTTAAAATTTCCGCCAAGGCCGAATCATTTCACATTTTGAGTGCATTGTAGCCGACGGCTACCCAACTAAAGGCTGCTAGTCAGGTGTAGGAATGCGTGTATTTGGATTCGTCTATAGCGACTCGTTTGTAATATTATTACACAGTCAGCCACCTGGACAACCGATTCTTTAGAAATGCTTAGTCGCGCTAAAAGTCGATCGATACATGTTAAAATCAGCACAATTCAGAGATACACCTTTTTGCTATGAAATTAATTTTCTCGGTCAAATATAAAGCAATAATTTTTTTTTCTTCAGTAATGTCAGTTAAAAACTTGGTGCTTGGATATACATTTTTTTTTAAAATCCTGGTGTTAAAATTAAGCATCAAATTGTGTCTTTTAGTGTGATATTTTTGATTTTTATAGGCCTTGAATTCGCCCGCGAGCTTTTTACGGAATTCATGTTTTAGCGTCTAAAACTAATATAGTTTGCTAAAGAAAGATATTTCCCACCCCTGCAAGGCACATCGTGTGGTCTATATGTTATAGTTTTGTCAGAATTTCCGTTTTGTTTTACGCTTTTTCCTTCATGCTCCGAAAATGTCTAACTCAGTACTTTTATCTCGAGAGCAACCAGCAAAAAATAGTCGATATTTCCTTTGTTGTTTATCCAGGTCAATTTTCCATTGAAAGCAAATTGCGCGACCAGCGATTTGGTAGCCCAAATCCCCAATTGAGTGTTCTGGTTAAACATGATCAGTAGGAGCGCTATAGGCCTGGGAATTTCTTTGCTATATTGAAGTTCTAGCAACACTGTAGCCATGCCGGTATTCCTATTAAACCCAGGGATATCGATCCACAATGCTAGTATTAGCCTTAGATTTCACGCGTTGATTTTGAAAATGGTCAGCCGGCAGTAAAATGGTGAAATGAAAACGCAAATTCTGACAAAACTATGATATATCGCTCACGGTGATGTGCGTTAGAAAGTTGGGAAAAATCATTTATTAGCGAACTATCTTACTTTGAAAAGCTAAAAGGTTGATCCAAAAAAGGCTCGCGGGCAGAGTTTAAGCCTATCAAAATCGAAAATCTTACACTAAATGACTAAATTTCACGCCTAAGTTTAACACTAGAATTTGAAAAAAAATACAGTATCAAGCACTACAATTTTTCCTGACATTTACTGAAAAAATGAAAATGATTGCTTTTCATTTGGCCGAGAAAATTAATTTTACATCGAAAAGGTGTAACTAAAAATTTAGCTCATTTCAACACCAAATTCGATCGTTTGTATTGCCTCATTAAATGACTGAGTGAGCCTTGCATAACAAACGAATCGGTTGTCCAGGATGCTAACTGTACATACAGTATACTAATTGTACTATTCTGTAATGACACAAAAGAAGTCATTTACGTCCCATTTCCGTAATTACTAGTAGGCCTATAACCTGTAGCTTACATCCTGATTAGTGATTAGCTTCGCAATTATTTTGTCACAAAATATATTCCAAACTGGCGCGTGTAAAATTGAAGCATAATTGAAGTATGCCGTTTTAAAACGTTTTGTATGAAAATACACTACAAAAATATACAAAAATATTTGTAAAATGCTTTAAAATTGTTATTGTGAAATATTTTTTTTTTTTTTTTTTGGGAAATATTTTGTCAACGCCTAAATAACATTATGTTAGAATATTTGCAGTAAGTTATCATAAAATGATTTCGAATGTTATGAAAACGTTTTATACCCTTTATATACCCTTTATATAACCCGACATTTAAACGTTTTCTGGCAAACTTTCCTAATCTTTTGCGAATGATGTCGAAAACGTTTTGTGTTTGTTGGGGTGGAACCAGGAAAGTGAAATCACGGGGAATCCCCTTCAGGCGCGGTTCATCACACGCACACTCGCACAGTCAATGCAGGAGATTAGGTTGTTTATCTCCAAAAAAGACCAGGATATTGATGTGGCGCGGTCCGAAATGTCTGAAATTGCACAAGGGCTTATAGACGAATCCAAGTAGCCAAGTCATGGTCAGGATTTGGTCGGACATCTTTGGGTAGCCGCTAGCACCAACCTGGTGCTTTGAGCGTCAAATAAAAGCCGCCTAACACCTAGAGAAGATGCAAGGACGAGGAGGGTTAATAGAATAATAGCTAATAATGTATATAATGGAGATCATTCCGCAGGTAATCCCGTCGCATCTATTCATACATATAGTCCTTTTGTTCGCAAGTACATCAATGCATAGATACCGCGTGTAGTTAATCCGATTATTATGTCACTTCAACAGCGAATAGACCATGCTGTGTGTTTTGTCGAAGGGAACTGTATTGTGTTATTCTTTTGTCTGCCTGGGTTTTCGCGGAAGGTGTAAAACGGGTGATGGAATGCAGTTTAAAATTTCCGCCAAGGCCGAATCATTTCACATTTTGAGTGCATTGTAGCCGACGGCTACCCAACTAAAGGCTGCTAGTCAGGTGTAGGAATGCGTGTATTTGGATTCGTCTATAGCGACTCGTTTGTAATATTATTACACAGTCAGCCACCTGGACAACCGATTCTTTAGAAATGCTTAGTCGCGCTAAAAGTCGATCGATACATGTTAAAATCAGCACAATTCAGAGATACACCTTTTTGCTATGAAATTAATTTTCTCGGTCAAATATAAAGCAATAATTTTTTTTTCTTCAGTAATGTCAGTTAAAAACTTGGTGCTTGGATATACATTTTTTTAAAATCCTGGTGTTAAAATTAAGCATCAAATTGTGTCTTTTAGTGTGATATTTTTGATTTTTATAGGCCTTGAATTCGCCCGCGAGCTTTTTACGGAATTCATGTTTTAGCGTCTAAAACTAATATAGTTTGCTAAAGAAAGATATTTCCCACCCCTGCAAGGCACATCGTGTGGGTCTATATGTTATAGTTTTGTCAGAATTTCCGTTTTTGTTTTACGCTTTTTCCCTTCATGCTCCGAAAATGTCTAACTCAGTACTTTTATCTCGAGAGCAACCAGCAAAAAATAGTCGATATTTCCTTTGTTGTTTATCCAGGTCAATTTTCCATTGAAAGCAAATTGCGCGACCAGCGATTTGGTAGCCCAAATCCCCAATTGAGTGTTCTGGTTAAACATGATCAGTAGGAGCGCTATAGGCCTGGGAATTTCTTTGCTATATTGAAGTTCTAGCAACACTGTAGCCATGCCGGTATTCCTATTAAACCCAGGGATATCGATCCACAATGCTAGTATTAGCCTTAGATTTCACGCGTTGATTTTGAAAAATGGTCAGCCGGCAGTAAAAATGGTGAAATGAAAACGCAAATTCTGACAAAACTATGATATATCGCTCACGGTGATGTGCGTTAGAAAGTTGGGAAAAATCCTTCATTAGCGAACTATCTTACTTTGAAAAGCTAAAAGGTTGATCCAAAAAAAGGCTCGCGGGCAGAGTTTAAGCCTATCAAAATCGAAAATCTTACACTAAATGACTAAATTTCACGCCTAAGTTTAACACTAGAATTTGAAGAAAAAAAATACAGTATCAAGCACTACAATGTTTCCTGACATTTACTGAAAAAATGAAAATGATTGCTTTTCATTTGGCCGAGAAAATTAATTTTACATCGAAAAGGTGTAACTAAAATTTAGCTCATTTCAACACCAAATTCGATCGTTTGTATTGCCTCATTAAATGACTGAGTGAGCCTTGCATAACAAACGAATCGGTTGTCCAGGATGCTAACTGTACATACAGTATACTAATTGTACTATTCTGTAATGACACAAAAGAAGTCATTTACGTCCCATTTCCGTAATTACTAGTAGGCCTATAACCTGTAGCTTACATCCTGATTAGTGATTAGCTTCGCAATTATTTTGTCACAAAATATATTCCAAACTGGCGCGTGTAAAATTGAAGCATAATTGAAGTATGCCTATTGCGTATTTATGTAACGATGATCTTAATGTATATAGATGTCTTCAAAGAGTAAACCATTGTAAACATTTTGACGTTGAAGTTGATGATCAGATTGACCAAGTGAGAAAGAAAGTTTTAACCGGTTTGTATTTTCTAAGGAGAACTGCTAATTTGAAAGCATTGTTACCCACTCACTTTGATTATTGTAATATTGTTTGGGGAAGATGTAACAAACCCCTTAGTTCTAAACACCAGGTCTTACAGAGCAGCAAAAATTGTCACATGTGTAAGTAGATGGTCGAATCCAACGAAAAGTGTACACGGCATGTTCAGGGCCATAACTTAAAAGTATTAATCAATTGGCATTCGTTTTTGTATTGTGTTTATTCGCCTTGATCATACGCTTCGCGCCATATATAATAAGACCCCCTTCTGTGAAAAACTTAGACACAGAGACCCCAAAACATGCTATTTTTACCCATTTTTTCAAAATATTTCTTAATGTATTTTTAAAAACATCTAAATCAGTTATGAAAAGAAGTCATTGGATTGAATCTAAATTGATTTCCTGAAAGGTGTGTATTCAAAGATTGCCTGTTCAATTTTTCACATATTTGTACATAATTATGAATTTTTTGTGATAATTTTTTGAGTGGTATTTTTTTACATTACCTACGAATACAATTTTTCATAGCACTAGATATATCTTTAAAAAATGGAAATCACTAATAAATGCGCAATTGATACAAGCTTTGATATGTCCAATACTGAAATGCATTGCATTCGGACATCTTTATTATTGTGTTTAGCTGCCAGAAATTCTAAATGGCACAAAGGTAGGTTTGGTAAAAAATATGCATTACCTCCGAATACATGTTAAAAGCTGTGCCATTTCCACAAAGTGAGAGAATAGTAAACAATAGTTAAGCAATAGGTGCAGGGTAATACACTCTTTATTTCTACCAAGTTTCAATAACCTGCGTTTAAATATTTCTGAGATGTCAACAATAAAAGCAAGTATTCGTAGGTAAATTTCGGTAACCTAATGTTACCTACGAATACACTTTGACATCATGACAGTATTGTGAAATACCGCCATTCATGCCAATGCCCATATTGGTACATAACGAAGGCCTGTATGTTTGCTATCAAATCATATGTCAATGAAAGTTGCGAATTCACATACATGCCCACCATGCAAAACTGAATACGGCTTAATTGGTGAAAAATATGTACTGAAATAGACGACGGTCTGCTCATTTGAAAGAAAAATCAGATTCAAAGAAGCTTAGAAGGGGATAAATACTTGGATTTGTCAACTGTCATGTGTGCTTCATTATAAATGTTTACCGACCTTCTGGATCTTAGTAATTTGTGTCCAAATTGATTTATTCGAAGGTAACTTTTGACGTTTTCGCTAAGGTTACCTACGAATACCATGGAAAAAACGACTGTTCTCATTGTCTCATGATCTAGACAACACATTGATGGACCCTGGTATAAAGCTAATTGTAGTTGCCCTCAAACGAAAGGCCACAAGACGTAACTGACTCCAAGATGGACTTCACAAGTCTGCAATAACGGTTTTAAGCGATTTGTGTGCAATTAAGCAAATTAAAGTCACTTTAGTGCCTTTGTTTCTTACTTCAATCCTCTTTCAACCGTTGTGAACCGACATTATTAATACATGATAGGGTCTAAAGTATCAATAAACGCACATAAAGAAAATAATACATTCAAAGTGCTTTATAAAATGAAGTTTTGATTGCGATATCCACCAAAAGTCTAATTCTTACCTACAAATACTGAAATGTTACTTACGAATACAGCATAATACATGACATGTGTAATGAAGTGTCCCTACCAATGGAAATTAATTGTCAAAAACTTTAAGCGGTACCCCAGGACACTATTATTACCCATATACGGATTCATTCAACAATTATTTATTATGTAAAATTGCTGATTAACTACTTGCATATCAAAATGAAGTGGTCAAAATCTTGCTAAAAGCATCAAACATTTTTTGATCTAAGGTAATAGCATTTATTCATTTTGACGTACCATCTGAAAGGGATCTAAAAACTACCATTTTATTAATTCATTACATAATAGCAAAATTTAAACCTATAAACTCAATATAGATATTGTTAAATCGCTCATGTTACCTACGAATACCCGGGTTTCTTCACCTTTTCATTGTATAAAGCGTTAGGTGTATGCGTATAACTCCTAATATTCTTGAAAACATATATCATACTCGTTCTTATACAATGTGTAAATTGATTCATACTCATTTGATAAATAAAATACAGAAACTGACCTAAACTTCATTTTCAAAAATAAACTAGCATAAATTGACTAAGATCATATTGATCGCGTTATAAAAATAAAAACAAATATTTTCTGGCTGAGTTAGCATTTTCCTGACACCCTGTGGTCTACATTACACGAAAAAAGCGTTAATGGGAATATTCCATTTGTTTTAGGTTGATTAGTATTGCAATAGTGAAAGCATCCTAGTGGTATTCGTAGGTAACATTGGGTTTTGATATCACATTTACTATCACACATCCTGGATTTATTTTTCAAGATTAGTAATGGCACTTTTGGATCCTATAAGGCCAATATGTCATCAATCAATGGGCAGAAGGAAAAAATTGTGGAGACATTTTTATTTCGGACTTTTATTTTTGGCCCGTGGACACTTTTGGTTGGATTCGACCAGATATGAGTACAGAAGCTTTAATTGGTTTGAACTGGAAAAACCTTGAAGATAAGTTATGTATGAAGCAGTTATAATGCATAAGATTGTTAACAACCAAGCACCAAAATATATGTGCAATAGATTTGTTAAATAAAGAAACTTGTTAGAACATCGGAAATAAAGATGCTTTTATCATGGATAGGTCAAATACTGAATGTAAGAAGCGTATCTGAAACATCTCAACTTCTTTCTTAATGTTTTTGAATAATTTATCATTTTGAATATTTTGTATTTGTGCAATAGTGGTCTTGATGATGTGTTTTAAAATTTTAAAATAACTTAAAATATAAATTACGTAATTTTTGCGTTTGATAAAGGCCTTGAAACTTTTTTTCTTGTTTTTTTTTTTATATTTATTTATTTTTTTATTTAAAAAAAATCTTTTTGCAACATGTTGCAACAAAAGAAAAAAAGAAAGTCAGGTCGAGCCTACTTTTAGGGTCGGTCGGGTTACGCCAATCAAACATTTTTGGGCCTTATTGTGTGAAATTGCATTATGCATGGTAAGCTATAGGGCGCTAAGGTTACCTACGAATACCATGGAAAAAACGACTGTTCTCATTGTCTCATGATCTAGACAACACATTGATGGACCCTGGTATAAAGCTAATTGTAGTTGCCCTCAAACGAAAGGCCACAAGACGTAACTGACTCCAAGATGGACTTCACAAGTCTGCAATAACGGTTTTAAGCGATTTGTGTGCAATTAAGCAAATTAAAGTCACTTTAGTGCCTTTGTTTCTTACTTCAATCCTCTTTCAACCGTTGTGAACCGACATTATTAATACATGATAGGGTCTAAAGTATCAATAAACGCACATAAAGAAAATAATACATTCAAAGTGCTTTATAAAATGAAGTTTTGATTGCGATATCCACCAAAAGTCTAATTCTTACCTACAAATACTGAAATGTTACTTACGAATACAGCATAATACATGACATGTGTAATGAAGTGTCCCTACCAATGGAAATTAATTGTCAAAACTTTAAGCGGTACCCCAGGACACTATTATTACCCATATACGGATTCATTCAACAATTATTTATTATGTAAAATTGCTGATTAACTACTTGCATATCAAAATGAAGTGGTCAAAATCTTGCTAAAAGCATCAAACATTTTTTGATCTAAGGTAATAGCATTTATTCATTTTGACGTACCATCTGAAAGGGATCTAAAACTACCATTTTATTAATTCATTACCATAATAGCAAAATTTAAACCTATAAACTCAATATAGATATTGTTAAATCGCTCATGTTACCTACGAATACCCGGGTTTCTTCACCTTTTCATTGTATAAAGCGTTAGGTGTATGCGTATAACTCCTAATATTCTTGAAAACATATATCATACTCGTTCTTATACAATGTGTAAATTGATTCATACTCATTTGATAAATAAAATACAGAAACTGACCTAAACTTCATTTTCAAAAATAAACTAGCATAAATTGACTAAGATCATATTGATCGCGTTATAAAAATAAAAACAAATATTTTCTGGCTGAGTTAGCATTTTCCTGACACCCTGTGGTCTACATTACACGAAAAAAAGCGTTAATGGGAATATTCCATTTGTTTTAGGTTGATTAGTATTGCGATAGTGAAAGCATCCTAGTGGTATTCGTAGGTAACATTGGGTTTTGATATCACATTTACTATCACACATCCTGGATTTATTTTTCAAGATTAGTAATGGCACTTTTGGATCCTATAAGGCCAATATGTCATCAATCAATGGGCAGAAGGAAAAAATTGTGGAGACATTTTTATTTCGGACTTTTATTTTTGGCCCGTGGACACTTTTGGTTGGATTCGACCAGATATGAGTACAGAAGCTTTAATTGGTTTGAACTGGAAAAACCTTGAAGATAAGTTATGTATGAAGCAGTTATAATGCATAAGATTGTTAACAACCAAGCACCAAAATATATGTGCAATAGATTTGTTAAATAAAGAAACTTGTTAGAACACCGGAAATAAAGATGCTTTTATCATGGATAGGTCAAATACTGAATGTAAGAAGCGTATCTGAAACATCTCAACTTCTTTCTTAATGTTTTTGAATAATTTATCATTTTGAATATTTTGTATTTGTGCAATAGTGGTCTTGATGATGTGTTTTAAAATTTTAAAATAACTTAAAATATAAATTACGTAATTTTTGCGTTTGATAAAGGCCTTGAAACTTTTTTTTCTTGTTTTTTTTTATATTTATTTATTTTTTTTATTTTAAAAAATCTTTTTTGCAACATGTTGCAACAAAAGAAAAAAAGAAAGTCAGGTCGAGCCTACTTTTAGGGTCGGTCGGGTTACGCCAATCAAACATTTTTGGGCCTTATTGTGTGAAATTGCATTATGCATGGTAAGCTATAGGGCGCTAAGGTTACCTACGAATACCATGGAAAAAACGACTGTTCTCATTGTCTCATGATCTAGACAACACATTGATGGACCCTGGTATAAAGCTAATTGTAGTTGCCCTCAAACGAAAGGCCACAAGACGTAACTGACTCCAAGATGGACTTCACAAGTCTGCAATAACGGTTTTAAGCGATTTGTGTGCAATTAACAAATTAAAGTCACTTTAGTGCCTTTGTTTCTTACTTCAATCCTCTTTCAACCGTTGTGAACCGACATTATTAATACATGATAGGGTCTAAAGTATCAATAAACGCACATAAAGAAAATAATACATTCAAAGTGCTTTATAAAATGAAGTTTTGATTGCGATATCCACCAAAAGTCTAATTCTTACCTACAAATACTGAAATGTTACTTACGAATACAGCATAATACATGACATGTGTAATGAAGTGTCCCTACCAATGGAAATTAATTGTCAAAACTTTAAGCGGTACCCCAGGACACTATTATTACCCATATACGGATTCATTCAACAATTATTTATTATGTAAAATTGCTGATTAACTACTTGCATATCAAAATGAAGTGGTCAAAATCTTGCTAAAAGCATCAAACATTTTTGATCTAAGGTAATAGCATTTATTCATTTTGACGTACCATCTGAAAGGGATCTAAAACTACCATTTTATTAATTCATTACCATAATAGCAAAATTTAAACCTATAAACTCAATATAGATATTGTTAAATCGCTCATGTTACCTACGAATACCCGGGTTTCTTCACCTTTTCATTGTATAAAGCGTTAGGTGTATGCGTATAACTCCTAATATTCTTGAAAACATATATCATACTCGTTCTTATACAATGTGTAAATTGATTCATACTCATTTGATAAATAAAATACAGAAACTGACCTAAACTTCATTTTCAAAAATAAACTAGCATAAATTGACTAAGATCATATTGATCGCGTTATAAAAAATAAAAACAAATATTTTCTGGTTGAGTTAGCATTTTCCTGACACCCTGTGGTCTATATTACACGAAAAAAAGCGTTAATGGGAATATTCCATTTGTTTTAGGTTGATTAGTATTGCGATAGTGAAAGCATCCTAGTGGTATTCGTAGGTAACATTGGGTTTTGATATCACATTTACTATCACACATCCTGGATTTATTTTTCAAGATTAGTAATGGCACTTTTGGATCCTATAAGGCCAATATGTCATCAATCAATGGGCAGAAGGAAAAAATTGTGGAGACATTTTTATTTCGGACTTTTATTTTTGGCCCGTGGACACTTTTGGTTGGATTCGACCAGATATGAGTACAGAAGCTTTAATTGGTTTGAACTGGAAAAACCTTGAAGATAAGTTATGTATGAAGCAGTTATAATGCATAAGATTGTTAACAACCAAGCACCAAAATATATGTGCAATAGATTTGTTAAATAAAGAAACTTGTTAGAACACCGGAAATAAAGATGCTTTTATCATGGATAGGTCAAATACTGAATGTAAGAAGCGTATCTGAAACATCTCAACTTCTTTCTTAATGTTTTTGAATAATTTATCATTTTGAATATTTTGTATTTGTGCAATAGTGGTCTTGATGATGTGTTTTAAAATTTTAAAATAACTTAAAATATAAATTACGTAATTTTTGCGTTTGATAAAGGCCTTGAAACTTTTTTTCTTGTTTTTTTTTTATATTTATTTATTTTTTTATTTAAAAAAAAATCTTTTTTGCAACATGTTGCAACAAAAGAAAAAAAGAAAGTCAGGTCGAGCCTACTTTTAGGGTCGGTCGGGTTACGCCAATCAAACATTTTTGGGCCTTATTGTGTGAAATTGCATTATGCATGGTAAGCTATAGGGCGTGTGTGTGCATGGGGTGGGTGTGGGGTGGGGGAGTTTATGTTTTAGTATGGTCGTTGGACATTTTGACCCGGAAAAAATTGGTAAAAAGCTGATTTTACCATAAAACATCATATCCAAAATCCGAAGAAATCCTCTTTGGGGAATTTGTTTTATCCAAGATGGCCGCCAAAATGGCTGCCACAACATATAATTAGCTGTATCTTAGCTTCTAAAGCAGATATGATGATGATTTTAGTTTCTTTGAATAGGTTTAAGAGGTCAGAGAATTCAAATTTGTACAAATCTAACACACTGATGTCTTCAATTACACTGAAATCCAAAATGGCCACCACCACATATGATTAGATATATCTCCGCTTCTGAAGCTGATATGATGATGATTTTATTGTCCTTGAATATATTTCAGAGGTCAAAGAATTCAAATTTGTACGTATCTAAAACACTGAAGTCTTCATTCACACTGGAATCCAAGATGGCCGCCAAAATGGACGCACCACCACGTCATTATTAGGTATATTTTGGCTTATGAAGCAGATATGATAATGATTTTAGTGTCTTTGAATATGTTTTAGGTGACGCAGTCAATTTTGTATTTATCTAAAGTACTAAGTCAAGTCTTCACTCACACTGTAATCCAAGATGATCCTCAATATGGCTAAAATCAAACATGCTTAACTGTATATCTCAGCTTCTGCAACCTTTATAATTATGATTTTAATCTTTGAATAGGCTTTTAAGAAAATGTAGGTTTTAGGGGTTGCAGATTTCAATGTTGCAATTACTTAAAACACGGAAGTAAGTGCTCAGTAACAATAGAATCCAAAACAGCTGCTACCACATGATTTTCTATATCTCAGTGTCTGAAGCAAAAGTAGCTATCTTCGACTTCATCTGCAAGTATAATCGCCTCAGCGTTTTGGCAATTTTCTCCTCTGCAATCTCCACAAGCTGTGACACATTTAAATCCCAGAGAGTTTCCAACCCCATTGATTTGGATCCAAGTTATTGTTTATGAGCTTTCTCCAAAGTATGACCTGCAAAAGAACACTCAGACTGTGAAAATACGCTGCTCTTTTTAACTAGGTGGAAGCTTTTGTGGATCAAGTGATGCTTTATTTGATGATACCATCACCATGAATTAAGCGAACCGCAGACCGTTTAAAGAATCTTCTTCTCTGCCACCACATAAGACAACAAATACTAGTAATCTGATGCCATTTGTACCAACCTGTTCTAATATCGCCTCAGGATCGCTCATCTAGGATGATATCTGCTGCAATTCTTCTTATCTTCTGCAACAAACTTGTCTTTCCATGTCCAAATGTTGCAGAAGTGGAGTCACAACCACTCCATGCATGGATAAACAGGACCTGAGATGGAATGTCAATACTTCACCAACCATGCCAACGTTGTTAATAAGGTCTTGAACTTTCCAACCCACCGATATCAGCTATATTCTGGTCCCCAGTGGCACTTCTCTTCCTTGTCTTGAACATTTAAGGAGTCTTGAAGGGTACATTCCACTATCAATGTGTCAGCATCTCCGGTACTATTGTGCACCATCCATCGACTCAGCAGCGAGATAAACTGGCATTTGTTCTTATCATATTCAGCTCACAGAATCTATGAAGGTTCTCATCATGACCAGCAGACCTTCCTCTCGAATGAGAAGAACAACAGTCAGTTTATCTCGCTGCTGAGTCGATACTTGGAAACCAATGGTCAGATCGTGCACAATAGTACTGGAGATCCTGACACTTTGATAGTGGAATGTACCCTTCAATTTGCAAGACAAGGAAAAGAAGTACCTGTAGTAGCATATGACACAGATATACTTGTCTTTTGATGTACCACTGAGACCAGACTATGGCTGATATCTTATCTACTTCCATTCAGAGAAGAAAGGGTTGGTGGTTTGGAAAGTTCAAGACCTCCTGTTTATCCATGCATGGAGTGGTTGCGACTCAACTTCTGCAACATTTGGACATGGAAAGACAAGTTTGTTGAAGAAGATAAAATAATTGCAGCAGATATCATCCTAGATGAGCGATCCTGAGGCAACATTAGAACAGATTAACAGCTGGCATCAGATTATTTGTTGTCTTATATGGTGGCAGAGAAGAAGATTCTTTAAACGGTCTACGGTTCGCTTAATCCATGGCGATGGTATCATCAAATAAAGCACCATTTGATCCACAGCTATCTACAAAAGCTTTCACCTACTGAAAGAGCAGCGTATTTTCACAGTCTGCGGGTTCTTTTACAGGTCATACTTTGGAGAAAGCTAACAAACAATGACTTGAATCCAATTTAAAGCAATGGGGCTGGAAACACTCTAACATCGTTCTAGCACCGGTCCTTACGAATTTAGATGCAGCACCAGATAGCTTGCTTAAGCTTATACGATACAATTGTAAACTTTCCTCCAGGAATTCTTGTGTAAATTACGGATGATCCTGTCGCAAAAATGGACTTAAATGTGTCACAGCTTGTGAAGATTACACAGGAGAACATTGCCAAAACGCTGAGGCGATTATACCTGTAGATGAGAACGAAGACATCTACTTTTGCTTCAGAAGCTGAGATATATATTCACATGTGGTGGCAGCTATTTGGGATTCTATTGCGACTTGCACTTCAGTGTTATGAAGCCCGGGTTTTAAGTAATTGCAACAATTCTCTGACCCTTAAAACCTACATTCTCTTAAAAACCTATTCAAAGATTAAAATCACCATTATATTGGCTTCAGAAGCTGAGATATTTAGCTAATCGTGTTTGATTTTAGCAATATTGAGGGCCATGCTGGATTGCAGTGTCAGTAAAGACATATACTTATGAAGATAAATACAAATTTGACTCCTAAAACCTATTCAAAGACACTAAAATCATTATCATATCTGCTTCATAAGCCAAAATATACCTAAACATATAAGGGGTGGTGCAATAATTATGTGTACCCCGGGGTGAATTCTCAAAATGGTCTGCCAAAATCGCTTGCCCCCCCCTTTGGCCGTGCCAAAAACCCTTTGCCCCCCCCCCTTTCGACGTGCCAAAAAACCTTTGCCCCCCCCTTTTGACGTGCCAAAAAAATCTTTGCCCCCCCTTACACATGCAAGATTTTGGGGAACCCGAATTTAACCCCTTAAATTGTCTTAACATATAATGCGAGCGCAGCGAGCAGGAAATTTTGCATATTTGAACGTGTTCGTAACGTTTTCCTACGCCTTTTAGGGCGTAATATAGAAACGGTGCCCAAAATATCTGTGCCAAAAATTGCTTGCCCCCCCCTTTCACATGCACAATGCTTGCCCCCCTTTTGGCAGACCATTTTGAAAATTCACCACCCGGGGGTACACATAATTATTGCACCACCCCTAACACATGGTGGTGGCGGCCATTTTGGCGGCCATCTTGGATTCCAGTGTGAATGAAGACTTCAGTGTTTTAGATACGTATAAATTTGAATTCTTTGACCTCTGAAATATATTCAAGGACACTCAAATCATCATCATATATGCTTCAGAAGCGGAGATATATCTAATCATATACCGTATGTGGTGGTAGCCATTTTGGCGGCCATCTTGGATTTCAGTGTAATTGAAGACATTAGTGTGTTAGATTTGTATAAATTTGAATTCTCTGACCTCTTAAACCTATTCAAAGACACTAAAATCATCATCATATCTGCTTTAGAAGCTAAGATACAGCTAATTATATGAGATATGTTGTGGCGGCCATTTTGGCGGCCATCTTGGATTTCAGTGTGATTGAAGACATCAGTGTGTTAGATTTGTACAAATTTGAATTCTCTGACCTCTTAAACCTATTCAAAGACACTAAAATCATCATCATATCTGCTTTAGAAGCTAAGATGCAGCTAATTATATGTTGTGGCGGCCATCTTGGATAAAACGAATTCCCCAAAGAGGATTTTTTCGGATTTTGGATATGATGTTCTATGATATATTCTGCTTGTCTGGTGCAAAAATCAGCTTTTTACCTTCAGTTACATTAAATAACGTCTTTCACAACCTTTATACAACACTAAGTGATTACAATACCGTCCTGTACGGCCTTTAACCTCAGCTACAACAAAATAGATCACAATACCGTCTTTACATCCCTTATCTTCAGCTATACCACTAAGTATTTATAATACCCTACTTCATAGCCTTGATCTTCAATTACAACACTATAAGTGATTACAATACCCTTTTTCACAGTTTTGATCATCAGCTAATACACTCCTTTAGCTTCCTTCACAGCCTTGATCCTCATCATCTACAACACTAAGTGATTACAAGACCCTCCTTCGCAGCTTTGATCCTCATCATCTACAACACTAAGTGATTACAAGACCCTCCTTCGCAGCCTTGATCCTCATCATCTACAACACTAAGTGATTACAAGACCCTCCTTCGCAGCTTTGATCCTCATCATCTACAACGCTAAGTGATTACAAGACCCTCCTTCGCAGCTTTGATCCTCATCATCTACAACACTAAGTGATTACAAGACCCTCCTTCGCAGCCTTGATCCTCATCATCTACAACACTAAGTGATTACAAGACCCTCCTTCACAGCCTTGATCCTCATCATCTACAACACTAAGTGATTACAAGACCCTCCTTCGCAGCTTTGATCCTCAGCTACAACAACAAGTGATAATAATACCCTCCTAAACAGCCTTGAGCTTCAGCTACAACTCTAATAACTGAGTACAATACACTGATTCACAGCCTTGATCATCACTCAGCTACAACGCTAATAGACTTGCTCAAGTCCTTTCGGACCTGAGGTCTGTGATATGATATCTTGTTCTTTTTTTTTTCGTTTATATGGCCCTGGTCACTCCATCACCATGATCACCAAGCCACAGTTCTTAAACATGTTTAAAATAGGCCTATAGAATAGCCTTTTTACATACCAAATTACTTAGTATTCTATCCATTGGTACATGTAGGCCTATACCCAGCCTGGTGCCTCAGTCCCTGATCATGCTGGTTATACTATAAATACTTGTCTTGTGCCAATAATCTTTAGTTATCTTTGCTAATTGCCCTAATCTCTTTTTAAGTGCTGAAGATTAATAGGTGTGATATGTTCTCCCTCCCCTCTAGCTGTTTTATATAGTGACAGGCCTTCAGGGTATTCTTGCGGGAACTGAAGGAAAGAGTGACAGTTGACATATCTGGACATATGGTCATAGTGGTTGACCATAGATGACTTGTGACTATTTTTAATATTATAAAAACCATGGATTAACTGTGGCATAATGACAAAAGATCTCAGAGTAGTATCTGTGTAGAAAGCACTATCTTAGAAGCACTTACGCCTTGAAATCAAGGCTACAACGCTAAGTGATTACAATACCGTCCTTTACAGCCTTGATAATCAGCTACACCTTTACACCCTTGATCCTCAGCTACATACAAAAATCCCACTGGAGGGCAAGCAAACAATTTTTGTTCACGCCAGTGAACATTAAAACCATTTGAACCCACATCTCATATGCACAGTTTATCCCTTGCATACCATGTGTCTTGAATTGTAATGCACCAACCATGTGGTTATGAGTCTATCTAATATCTCATACCCTCGTTTGTATGCCTTTATCTAATCCTGCTCCCCATGACAAGGGCAATTTAGCACATTTAATCTTCAGAGAGACTGCTGAGTGTAGGGAATTTTTAGCCTTTTTCTTAAATGCACATATAAAATCAACAGATGTGGAAATAGGAGTATAAACTGTCCAGTAGATGGCAGTTGTAGTCCTACTAATTCATGGCATATTGGATGGCCTAGGGGAAAGTTAGCCCACATTAGCAAGACTATCCTTGCCTTCAAGGTGAAACAAACCTACTCGTGTTACCCTCTGGCCATGGGCTGGCCTGGTGTCAGATCTTACCCAGGGAAAGATGACATTCCAATATATGCCTTTAAACATGTTTGTAATTGGCTTATAGCAATCACATGCTGACAATACATAGGCCTATAACTGATTGGTTAAGCAGGTCACCATGGCAGTATAATTAGCTATAATTTTATTTATTTAGTGATAAGGCATAGAATCCTATTCAGCCTATTTACGCAAAAAATTAAGTCCATTCTCTATAGTTAATTGAACACTGTTAGTTAATTGATTGTTTATTGACTCTTGTAATAATCAAGCAATGTGTGTATAAACATATCCAATGTTATACTTTCTGTTACAAAATAATAATTGGTTTTCATATATTAAGCTGGGATATCCTGACAAAACTAGCAAGACCATGTAGTGTAATGTGTTTACTTTAGTGATAACTATTCAACAAAATAATTTGAGATGTTACCACTGTTAGGCGATTTGCTTCCAAATAAAACTTCTTTTAAAAAGGAATGGGGTGTCGAATGGGAAATAGCATCTGATGGGCTGATCATGGAAGTGGGCTGATACAGTGGACATTTTGATGTAAGTTTGTTTCCTGTAGAGTGTAGGTGGCTTAAAAACCTAATTTATGCAAAATAAGGTTTTTTGATAATTATTTTCCAGAGTCAAAATGCAAGTATCATTTATGCCTCAAATCACTTATTTATCATGTTTATTGTTAAATCAGTGCAGAGTAGGTTAGTACCTGTGGGTTAGTAATACTAGTAGTATAATGATATTGAAAGTTAGACCAAAGTAGAGTACTATACACCTGATCCGTGAACTTTGTCTTTTTAAAGACAAATTCTTGTTTTTTCTTGGCCTTAGATATTATTGCATATGTTCCTTCATAAGTAGTAGATAAAGGGTGAGAAACAGACCATTACCATAGATAATCGGTGTCTTGTTGAGGTATGGTGAGCATGTTAGTCGCTCGGAAGGGGAGACCCCGAACGATTATCTATGGTAATGGTCTGTTTTGAACCGTTTATCTTAGATATACGGCGAGCGAAAATAAACGAATTTGTTGTAATGGTGTATTCATTTTCCAAAAGACAAAATGGAAAAACTGATGTATTATTTTGTAAAAGTTGCGGGTTTTTCCCAAAATAAAAACACCCCGAGATAGTGTAATATTCTTCCCATGTGTCCTGCTTGCGAGTCTACGAGTCTATTAAATGACAAATGCAAAAGATTTAATCAAATCAATACAGAATTGATCTCACTCTAAGTATTTGAAGTGGTTTGGTAGGTTATTCACTTGCATAGTTAATCCGCTGGAGTGTATTAACCCTGTGACCATTGTTATTAAAATGATTAATGAATAATGCAAATTGTATAGAATTTTCAACGTTTGGACCATAGATGAACTCCTGGATGGGGCAGCTTTAATTAGCATGAGGCCACATTGATATGTAAATAGCGTATTGTTATTTAAATTTGTGCCCAGACGTATTGAGGGCGACAGTCATGTTATCCAGACGGAGAATGGCTGCATATGCCGGGCATGTCAATATGCTGAGTGAAGGCTGATAATCACCTTTCTGTATAGGTAATAAGCTAGTATATTTCGTGTACCAGTTGGTTATAACAAAAATTAGTATCATATTAAATATATTAAATGTATAAACTTTGAAATTTACATGAATTTGAAGAGCAGAGCTTCGAAATCTAGCTAAGTCAGGTGATGTTAAATTCTGCTGCGTAACCCCCTCTGCGTGGTAGAATTATATTCATAAAACATTGAATTTAACAGATATCATGGGCAGCCAACCACGATTTATCAGCATTTAAAATATATGTTAATTAACAAAGATAAATAATAAAGAGTACAAATGGCAATTAACTAGTAAACAAGCCTGAAATCTTAAAATGTTGCCACGTCATGACGTGATTTCCCGAACACATGATATGTCATATGTGACCACTATTCAGATTTACCGTAAATATTTGGAGTATGGTGCACGGCTTGCACATACACTGTGCATTTCTTTACCTCCGTATAAAATCAATAATTCATGCTGGGAGCCAAGTAACATTCTGTTTGCTTTGTGCAGATTGGTATTTTATTTTACTTGAGAGCATAATAGAAATACATAAGACGAACAAGGCGCCATGATGGAAGGTCAGGTCGGGTATCAAAGGTTATTATAACTTAAATACTACTTGTATTTCACACCTTGCCTCTGTCACATATTTCCTTCATATTATTGACAGCAAGTCCTAATTTTGACTTTACAATTGCAAAATGTCATTTCATATCAAATTAGTAGACTTTCTTTGAAAAAACATATCACTGGTGCCTGATGCGTTTTTGCGTTGCTAATAGAACAACCGTGAATTTAGTGTCACCCCCTTGGTTTGGACTATGATCTATTTCAAACACCATGAAATTTATATCTTAGAAAAATGTGAGTATAAGCAGATTTTTGACAAATCTACTAACGTTGTGTCCGATGGTACTCCCCATTACGGGTAGGTCACAGTAAGGCTTTGCACCCATAGCCTCTTGACTTGTAACCAAGGGGGTGACACTAAATTCACGGTTGTTCTATTAGCAACGCAAAACCTATGAAAAATTCCGCTGGTTTACTAGCTAGAAAGTGAGGCCAGTTATCGATCCGTTATGAATAATTCATGTTCGACCCTTGGATCATGTTAATTGCTATTGGCAAATAACAACGTTGTTAGTTTTGCGAACTTTGCCTGTTCAATGAGAGTATAGCGCGCCCTCAATACATCTGGGCGCAAACCAGGCGAAAACGATCCAGTTTAATGAAATGGCGGACGGATATTCCCATCAGGCACCAGTGATATGTTTGTTTCAAAGAAAGTCTACTAATTTGATATGAAATGACATTTTGCAATAGCAAAGTCAAAATTAGGACTTGAGGTCAATAACATGAAGGAAATACGTGACAGAGGCAAGGTGTGAAACACAAGTAGTATTTGAAGTTAAAATAACCTTTGATACCCGACCTGACCTTCCATAGCTTTCCATCATGGCGCCTTATTCGTCTTTATGTATTTCTATATGCTCTCAAGTAAAATAAAATACCAATATGCACTAAGCAGACAGAATGTTACTTGGCTCCCAGCATGAATTATTGATTTTATACGGAGGTAAAGAAATGCACAGTTGCCTGCAAGCCGTGCACCATACTCCAAATACTTCGGTAAATCTGAATAATGGTCACATGTAGACATATCATGTGTTCGGGAAATCACGTGGCAACATTTTAAGATTTCAGACTTGTTTACTAGTTAAATTGTCATTTGTACTGTTGATTATTTATCTTTGTTAATTAATATATCTTTTAAATGCTGATAAATCGTGGTTGGCTGCCCATATTATATGTTAAATTCAATGTTTTATGAATATAATTCTACCACGCAGAGGGGGTCACACAGCATAATGTCACACTACACGATTTAGCTAGATTTGGAGCTCTGCACTTCAAATTCACGTCAATTTCAAAGTTTATACACTTAATATATTTAATATAATACTTATTTTTTTGTTATAACAAACTGGAACACGAAATGTACTAGCTTATTACCTGTACAGAAAGGGGATTTATACACATTCACTCAGCAATTTGACATGCCTGGCGCATCAAGACATTCTCTGTCTGGATAACATGACTGTCGCCCTCAATACGTCTGGGCGCAAATTTAAATAACAATACGCTATTTACATATGAATGCGGCTTCATGCTAATGTCTAGTGCCGCTTCCAGGCCTATTCCGTGCTTGTAATGAGTAGGCCTACCGCAGGTTAGTTCGCATGGACCGTTGAGCGTTTTTGGGTTGGGCAAGGATAAAGACAGATTCCCTTCTAAAAACCAATGGCAAGTTTATATACATGTACTGAGTATACATTCAACGAAACGGTTACTTTTTATTTATGAATATTTACTTCGTTATGTTAATTAAAATTTAATTTCCATAAATTTAACTGAGCACCAGTGGTGTTATATGAATTACTGTTATACGGACTGCAGGAGCCCTCTATAATTTTATCTTGTCATGTAACATTTGCATTTAAATCGAGCTGTAATTAATGCATTTGTTCCGTAATCTTATCCGAGACAAGTAACCAACTCAGATTCTACATGTATGTTGTGATCCTTTCCATAGTGTTTCTAGAATGTCCATGGTGTTCCTTTTGTTTAGCTCGCTGCCCGAGACCGTTATCTTGAGCTATTGTGTTGATAATGATCTCTGGGCAGCTAGCCACCTCCATTACTCTAGGTTTTACCTTAAACAAAAGGAATACAATGGATAATCTGTGAATAGAAAAGGGCTAGACGTATATTGAAGGATATAGGCCTACCTGGTGTGGCCTCAAAACACTCAAAATATAAACTTAGAAATTAATACTACACTAATAGTAATAGACACAATTTGCAAAAATGATGAAATTTTATGAGCTATAAACAAAAAGCGGTTGCGCAACAATTTTTCCAAAGTGAATGATTTTCCACATTTTTTTCGAAAAAAAAATTCAATTTTATATTGTACTCCGCTGAGACGAAAATACCCCCAGGTATTAAAAGAGGGGGGACCAAAAAGTTTTAGATGGTAGGAAAGGGGGGCCAAAAAAGTTTTCCGCTTTAAAACCCAAAATTTTCGCGCGCTTCGCGCGCATTGCGACCCTCTATATCACTTTTAACTTGGGCAAGTTTTGTTTGAAAAAATGATGGCACTTAGTGCATACAAATTTGTACTATCATAATAGCCACGGATCCAAATTATGCTGATGTGCCTAGCCTATGAACCTCCAAATAAATCCTCTATTTCATTTATCCTAAAGCCAAGAATTTTCTGCTTTACAAATGCTAAATTCCGCTTTTCTCCGCTTTGTAATTTTAGCACATTTCTGACATAATAAAATTTCACAAGAATCTTACCTTTACTGTATGGAGGCATTATAAAAGTGCTCTAAGCATGTTTTAAACAGATTAATTAAGTAGAGCAAAGTACACTGATCAATATGCCTTTTGTTTGGAGTCAATCGGTCATACGTTTTTCAAAATATATCAATTTATATTTTCTTTGTATCTTATTGTTTTTATCAATAATCAATCAAGTTAATGAGCTAAATTGACTGGAGAAGCTCATTTACATATAATTTTTGCCAATATTTTGCTAATAATCCATGCATAAATGTTCAGGGTACTTTTATTTACATAATTTTGCCCTGAAACTTGGTCAGAAATGTTATCTAATATGTCCTAATGTATTATATAGTGAAGCCGCCCCTAATTTGCACATTTGCATAATTAATTAGCATTTATGCAAATTAGCTCATTAATTATGCAAATATGCTAATTAGAGGGCGGGTTCACTATATAATACATTAGAACATATTAGAAACACTTTGACCAAGTTTCAGGGCAAAAGTATGCAAAATAAAAGTACCCTGAACATTTATGCATTGATTTTTAGCAACATATTGGCAAAAATTACATATTAATGAGCCTTTGCAGTCCTTTTAGCTCATTAACTATATTGATTATTGACAAAAACAATAGGATACAAAGAAAATATAAATTGATGTATTATGGAAACCGTATGTCCGATTTGCTCAAACAAAAGGCATATTGATCAGTGTACTTTACCCTACTCAATTAATCTGTTTAAAACATGCTCAAAGCATTTTCTAATTTCTAGAAAATGCATCCAATACCACCTTAAAGTCAGTAACTTCGCTCCGCTGACCCGTGTACAACTTCAACCCATGGGTGATTGGGTATCATGGCTGCAATGGGAGGTAGGACAGGCGTTGTACAGTAAATCTATGACGGATTTTACTTTATTTTGATGAATTTTGAAGACCCATTTCATTTAGTATTTTATTTATTTCTTTTCAATTGTATTTTTTTTTCTAGGTCATTTTTGCTTTTTTTTGCTTTTTCTCAGAAATGCATTTTCCGCTTTACCTCCCGAATTCCGCGATTTTGGCGGAATTTCCGCAACGCGGGGAATTCTTGGCTTTAATTTATCCCTGTAAAACCAGATAAACACCCTGATTTGGGACAAAAAATTAAGTACAAAATGAAAATGGTCCCACCGGGAATGTTTGAAACATTTGCACCCCCCTTGTCATTCATGCCCCCCCCCCCCCCCCAACGTATGCGACAACCAGAGATAGTGATTGTAGGGGAAGTGGGGCAAATTGGTCCACCTAATGTCCCATTTTGCCCCACCAGATTTTACTCGGCTATAATACTAATACCCGGCAACTTGCGACAAGTGACCACTACAAAACAAAATGTACATCGCCAAGAGTCTAGTAGACTTACGTTTCACAAAAATTGGTGCCGGTCGGCTTCCGGCTTCATTATTTTATTAAGGTGTCTTTAAGGCGTCCCATTTTACCCCACTGCAAGATTTTTCTGTAACAGAGGCTGGGGTAAAATGGGACAGCTGGGGTAAAATGGGACGCCATTGATTTACTATGGGACTTGTTTTGTTGGGGCAAAATGGGACTGTTTGAGTTAGCACACAGTAAATCAATGGCGTCCCATTTTACCCCAATTTGGCATATTTCTAAAAGAAAGCTTTTCTTATAATTTTCGAAGAAAAAAGTTACAATTTTTGTCTTATTTAATTGAAAGGGTAGCTTAGAAGTTATTTTTTAATTTGAGAAACTCTAATCCGGACCATTGATTCAGATATTGAGCCACAAGTCGTGACCTCTGCTTAGAAATGACAAAAAAATGGAATACTTATTTTGATGTGTTAAGCTTACGGCCCTCAGAAGTTCCTGTTTAATGAAGAATGGTACTTTTAAACGGTTTGAAATATAAATAGACATTATATCAAAGTTATTTTGTTGCAAAAATGGGCAAAATGTGACTATTTTAAGGTATAAAAGTATTTCCGAAATCAATTACCCTGTGTCCCAATTTGCCCCAAGTTACCCAACGACCGATACAGATAGATGACATGTGACCCAGATACCACACCACTGGAAACAACACTATTAAAGCCTTAATGTACGATCTTTTTAAATTTTTAGATTTTTCTTTTTTTCTTCTAAAATGATAATATGCAATCATTATGAAAGTTCCCAATACATTTGGACGCGAAAAACATTGGGAATGTGCAAAGAAACAACAACATCATAAACTTCACCTCTATCACTCGAAACATCTCGCACTATTTGGATTAGGACAGCGAGTGCGGCCTCAGAGTTAGTCTCCTACGCGGCCAGTTTGGTTACGCTCCCTCCACATGTGGAGGGAGCGTAACCAAGCTAGTTTTGTACGAGACTACGATTTGCGATCGTGGCCGACATAAAGTCATAATCTTAAAAAATTATGACTTTATGTCGGACCACAGAAAATCGTCCCGTTTTACTACAAATAAGACGAATTTGATAGTTTGCTCATAGATTTAAGTTAGAACATGTGTAAGTATTACAAATATGCCAAAAAATCGGTTTTGAAAAAAATAAAGGTAAATTCTGAAAAAAGATCGTACATTATGACTTTAAGTATAATGTTTGTTATACAAACATAGGGGGGTCAAAAAGTTTTGTTATACAAACATATAAACATATGTTTACAAACATATAGGCCTACATATTGTACAAACATAGGGGGGTCAAAAAGTTTTGTCTGTCAAAAGAGGGGGGGTCAAAAAAGTTTAGCGGTCCATCGAGGGGGGGGGGGTCAAAAAAGTTTTCGAGCAAAAAATTTGAGGAAGACCAGCCCCCTACCAAAGTATTAATGAACACTCCCTAACAAAAAGCGGTTGCGCAACAATTTTTCCAAAGTGAATGATTTTCCACATTTTTTTCGAAAAAAAAATTCAATTTTATATTGTACTCCGCTGAGACGAAAATACCCCAGGTATTTTCGTGTCAGGTAGGCCTACTCCGGAAGGCACATGTAACGTCACTCCTCCTATGGGCAATCAATCAATCAAGTTTACCCAGCACTCTTTCACTGTGGTAACACGATTGAACTGCACTGATGTGTATGGCAACACCGACTTAGTTAGAACCATTTTCATTGGTTTTGACAATCAACTATAGACCAATCGAAATCGTCCTACTATGAGGTATTGGCCAAGTGTTATTGTTTTCTGGGGCGCTGAATTTTGAAGCAATGGCGTGAAATTTACACAGGAACCTAGAATCTTGTACCAAGCGTTTTAATATTTAAACATGGACCACTTCAATCAGATAGCATTAGCAGTTGTAATTCGTAGTTTGTGAAGAAGTATAAAGCATGAAAGTAAGTCTATGTCATCACTGCCCGAGTCTGCCGAGACGAAATTCGAATAGTTGTCGGCGTTTATTTATTACTATACTAAAATGCAGAAAACCTTAGACGAGCGCGTATTGTAAGGATACATCGCGTATATACTGCGTTGAACGCACTTGTCTCTGATTGGCTGCTAAGGCGATATATTGTTGCTGAGTGGAGATTTATGAATGAACTGTCCGCCGTACGCGTTGTTAGCGCCGAACCATGGAATAAGTATATAGAGCACGTAGTGCGATGGAATTGAAACTTCGTTCGTCGACGTGAGGCCAGGCGATCGTCACGCTTGCAACATGTGGCCGTAGATGGCAGCAGCATTTTTCTTTAATTAGCATATTCGTGACGTCATGTTAAAGTAAGTGTCCACAGCACTACGCATATTTTTTTACGTAGCTTTTAGTACTATCGTGGTGGCAGCAGCATTTTTCTTTACTTTTCCAAAATGGCCCCGCCCGGGAGACGCCATTGGACGCCATGTTAGTGCAGGGTAATACACAGGGAAAGCCGACGCTGTCGCCACCTTTTTGTATTGCGCTAGCATATGAGTTGCAACGGCCTGGCCGAACTTGCAACATCACGGTAGTCGCGCTCGTAAAAGGTTTGCTGCATTTTAGTATAGTAGTAGTACTGTAGAGTTTATTAGTAGGCATGTTCATAGTACTAACAACATTGTTAGGGTTTTTTATTCTTACATGTTTTACTAGCTGGCTTGTGGAAGTACAGTGTTATAACCCTCACCCTAACCCTAACTAGTCCGAGGTGCTCTGACGATAACACTCCGATCGCCAGGCAATCTACGCCAGCATTAGCATACTGCATAGCCATAGGCAGTGGGACTATTCACTCGGTCGGACATCCGGGAAAATTGTCCCCTTCGTCCCCTTTGCACAAGCGCGCCCATAGCAACCAGCTCGAGAAAGGGGAACTGCACATGCGCTGCACATGCGCACACTTGTTTTACAACAAGGCTATTTCCCCTTTGTGACGTCAGCCCGACCAAGAGAATGTAGGGTGAATTCAAATTTGCCATCAAACTGCATCATTTTACATATCAAATTAAAGCCCTTGAGTAAAGAAAGCCAAAACTGAAAACATTTTTGTCATAGCACTTTCCGTAACAAAGTTACATCTTGTCAAACATTGACTTTCATCAAAAAAGATTCTGGCGATCTTTTCCTTTAGACCACCCTCGCTATATAGGGACTAAATTATTACTTTTACATCAAGGTTTACTTTTGCATCAAGGTTAAACAGTTGCCAAACACTTTGAAGTCAAGGTTTAATGTATTGGAAGGAGGACAGGGCTTCGAATAATGAGGGAAATTATGGGGTAAAAAAACAAGGTTAAAAATTTTTTTTGAAACAAGTGAAAACAGCTATTCTGCTAGGAAGTTTTGTCTCAAAAAGCGATTAAAAATAATCGGAAAAGCAAAAAACATACCTTCATAATATCAGCATCACTTTTGTCACATGAAAAGATGATCAGATGCGTGAAAAGTGGCAAAGAATTCGTGAAATGGAAGAATGTTCTCAGCAAAATATGTTACGTTTTAAGAGAAATTCGCCATCTTGAATAAATGCAGAATTGCGTCAGGCAGTAAAAAACTGTCAAACGCGCTTGAAAATACATGATACGCTAGCGTAAATTACCGTCAAAACGAAAGCGTACATCACTGGCGCTTGTGTTTCGGAGATGGCATCACCGGTTTTGCAACCAGCTCTTTTACGTCCAAAATAGCGATAAAAACATGGATTTTGGAACAAAATAAAGCTTGTTCCACGAAATAAAAGGTATGTTTGTATAGCTAAAAACATTTTAAACCTTGATGCGAAAGTTTAATTTGATAAATTCATAGTTTTAACCCTATATAGCTCGGGTGGTCTAAAAGAAAAGATCGCCAAGATTCTGCTAGCAAAATTCCCCAAAACGGCATTTAGGGGTGTTTCTAGATCTTAGTCTCATGGCGATAGTAGCTTTTTTAATGGAACTGCTATCAAAATCCTCTAAAATTCCATGTGCGACTTGATTATCACCATAAAAATCATATATTTGGGTCAAGTGAAGTATAGAAAACATATTTATGTAGGTTTCCTTCACCGACCTATTCTCGAAAAAAAAATTCAAATTTCTATGTAAATATGCATTGTGTTTGGGCCCCGGTCTTGGCGTAATTTAGCTGACTAGCAAATGTGTTAACTAAGGTTTGCCTGGGATACCTAGACTATGCCCAGCGCGGTCACGTCACACTCGGTGTGACGTGCCTGAACTCAAATAACTTTCGTGGCGACAGACATATTGCAGGAAAGCGTGCCAATTTAAGCTTCCTGTAATATCTATTGCACATAACATACGAAGTCACAAACTTACAAACTTCAATATGAACTTCAAATACACCAGACCAGCTGTTAATCATTACCGATCCTTCAGAACGCGTTTTACTCTTGCAGCTGTTTGATGTAAAATGCGACTTCGCTATCTCCATTTTCCCTATCGAAACGTCAGGTGTTGTTTACAATTTTACCGGAAATGTGGGAAATCGCCAGGCCTTCTTCAGGAAATGCGCAAGGCATTGTGGGAAATTGTCAGAGCTGTGCACGTTGTGTAGCCTAAGTTCCTTGGCCCCGATCTCGAAACAATAAACATGGCGGAATAAAATGACCGTGCGTAAGCAGTAAAAGGACTGGTGGATTAAACCTATGTAACTCATCGGTCTGACAAGGTAAGGTCATTACGCATCATCAGAGTTGGTAAATACGTCATCTGCTTTACGCCATTGTTGTAGCCGAGAGAGCAAGCGTGAGGTCTGGACACTTTTCGTGTTCTGGACACAAATTTGTCATAAATATATTGGCGATGTCCAGTATTTAAGGGCACTTTTTACATACAGGTACGTTTGCTTGTGATACATGTACATCGGGTAGATTCGATAGCTGTACAAATTGTACAAAATATCAATTTGATAATGACCTCAAATTGTTTACAAAAATATATTTTTCCATACGTTGTCATTGTATCAAGTTGTTCGACGCATACAGTGGGACAACGGAACCGCTACGTGAACGAGCTAAACCCTAACCAGTGCAGAAGGCAGCTATTACATGTAAAAATAAAAACCCCTAAAGTAAAGGAATACCTAGTTGTCCACGTACTGTGACATAGTCGTACCACATCATGAACACAGGCATACTGCCATAGGCCTATATTAGGCCCTTCGCACTTAATATTAGTTTCCTGTTTAAGATTTTGAAAAAGGGACAAGGACGTGACTTTTAATTATTAATTATTAATTATCTTTTATTTTCTAGTATCTAGTGATGGTTTCACTATAATTTCTTACTATCTTTTATTTTCTTTATTTAGTTTGAACTATTACAAGCAAGTGTCGAATCGTTTTGACTACAGCGGGCATTTAATTATTCACAACAATATTTGATTTTAAATCTTGATCTTGATTTCTTGATCTTGATTTAGTACTGGCCAACACTCCTCCTGGAGTCAGACGGTCAGGGAATGTGCGTGCGCAGTGCTTGGTTAGTCTTGATGTTGCTCTTTGTTGTGGTTGGCTACAGCTTCTTTAAACTGTGGTATGTCTTCTATTTGGGTTATTTGTTCAGGTAGATTGTTCCAGTTAATAATTGTTCGGGGGAAAAAATGAAAATTGCAAGCAGTCTTTGCTGGTGGTGATTGTTGTGTAGGCGTTGCAGTGAAGATGCCGTGATTGACGTTGGACGGGCTGTAGTAGTGTTCCAGTTGGCAGGGATAATATAAGTGGCCTAGGCGAGATTGCTGCAGGATGGTTAATCTGCGAGAGGTTCTTCTGTTCTCCAGCGAGTCCCATTCAAGGGTTTTCATCATATTTGTAACTGTTCCTGGGGTGCGAGATGTGTACATTTGTAGTCATTGAAGACAAAGCGAGCGGCTCTTTTCTGTATCATTTCAATCTGGTTTATAGAATCTTTGGTATGGGGATCCCATGCAGCCGATGAATATTCTAGAAGTGGTCTAACGAGGGATCTGTAAGCAGCTTCCTTGGTGGATTTAGGACATGAATATGTTGAATATCGTTTTTCCAATTGAGCTTACTGGTAATGAAGACGCCTAAATAGGGGTGGCCATCCGTTTCATTTAAAACAGAGTCACCCAGTTTGTATTCAAAGTGCTTCGGGTTTTTGGAGTGTGTGAGTCTCATTATGAAACACTTTGAGGGATTGAAACATAATTGCCACTTTTTCTCCCATTCGACCAATGTATTAAGGTCTTCTTGAAGCTCCTTTGCATCAAAATCATTTTGTATTTCATGGTATAAAACACAATCGTCTGTGAACAGACGGACAGACAAATTTAATTTTTCAGGCAAATCATTTATGTAAACGAGGAATAACAACGGCCCCAGCACCGTGCCTTATTTATAAATAAGTGAAGGTGGAGTTGTACTCTTTGTTCATTCATCATTATTGTTGATATTATCAAAGTCAGAAAATGGCAAGTAGAAGTAGTTGAAAGTTATTTTAAAGGAGAAAATTAGAAATAAAAATAAAATAATTAATTATTTTGAGATTTTCAATTTTGGACGCGGGCGGTAAACAGGAAACAAATATTAATCAAGTGTGAAGGGCCTTATAACATTTCTGTAAAAATAGATTAGTATTTATTTTCCATAAAATGTTAGCTTTTACTGTCGGATATGTCCCCTTTTTGTCCTTTCAAAAACCCAATAGCCTAAAATGGAATTACAGCATAGAAAATTGGAATTTACTACTAGCGCCCATGCATGTTACTCCTGCGGTTGTAATACGGTACGGTCCTCGGGGTGTGTGTGTATGTGTATCCCACACGCCGTGTACATACTGTGCATGTATACGTATTCGACTTATATTTCCATCGTAATAATAAAACGCCGGTTCCATCGTTTTATTAAATTATTCAAAATCTCGGATTTTGACAAAACTATAGCACCTAAATAAAGTCTTGATTTTTGCAGAGTATCTTTATTGACTAAAGTACATTACGATCATGTAAAAACAGAATTGAAATATTTTTTGAGGGCGTTCTCCGCAGCAAATGTTATAATATGGCTCCGCAGCAAATGTTATAATATGGCTTTAAGCCTGGCAATCTTTTCTTGTAGACCACCCGAGCTATATTTATCAAATTAAACTTTCGCATCAAGGATAAACATGTTTTAAACTATTATAAACATACCTTTTATTTCGTCAAACAAGCTTTATGTTGTTCCAAAATTCATGTTTTTATCGCAATTTTGGACATATAAGAGCTGAATACAAAACCGGTGATGCAAACTCCAAAACTTTCACGTAGCATGAGCGCCTGATGTACGAGCATTTTCAAGCGCGTTTGACAGTTTTTAACTGTTTGACGCAATTCTGCATTTATTCAAGATGGCGAATTTCACGAAAAACGTGATGTATTTTTCTTTTAAAAATTCCCTCATTTCACAAATTCTTTGCCACTTTCCACTCATCTGATCATCTTTTTATGTGACGGAAATGACGCTGCTTTTATAAAGGTATGTTTCTACCTTCTCCGATAATTTTTAAGTTGTTTTTTGAGACAAAAACTTCCAAGTAGAATAGCCATTTTCACTTGTTTTCAAAAAGTTGTTTCGACCTTGTTTTTTACCCCATAATTTCCCTCATTTATCGAAGCCCTGTTCTCCTTCCAATACATGTACATTAAACCTTGACTTCAAAGTGTTTGGCAACTGTTTAAACTTGATGCAAAGGTAAACCTTGATGCAAAAGTAATAATTTAGTCCCTATATAGCTCGGGTGGTCTAAAGGAAAAGATCGCCGGCCTTAAGGTACTTATTCGCTGGCGTAGTGGGCGGTAGTGCACGTTAGAATATGACCGTTGCCAGGTCAATTGGCTCATACTTTCATTGTTCCGAACCACTGATCGAAATGATCACAACACAAAGCCTATGCATATCAAAATTCAGAACAGATTTATGAGCCCAGGCTTGAACCAGTAACCAATGGTTACTAACATGCACTACGGCAGCGAATGTCCTTGGCAGACTTGACTTATAAGGTTAATAACTGCGCATTAGTTATTTGGAGGGCATTGTGAAAAATCTAAACATTTTGCCTTTGGAACCGAGGGATATTCCGAGGTCCAAAGCAAAATCTTTAGATTTTTCACAATGCCCGACATATAACTGATGCAAAGTTATTAACCGAATTCATAACCGTCATTTTGAACTCATCACTCAACCAAATCTCAAGATTTTATTCTCCGAAATTTGTTGAAATAAACAATTTGTATCGAAACTTATATTTCGCCCTTCAAAAAGTCGAACAGGCTAAACGGACTTACCAATTACAGCACTGCGCAATCACGCCATGTGCAAATATGGTACCGGTGGTTACGCGCTTGGCGTGAAGTGTTCGGCGCAGCAGATGCGCTTTATGTGGATGTCATTGTACTCGTAAGCATCTGCGGAGGTCATTGATGGATATCAATAACCTCCGCGCCGGTGTGCATATATCATCTGGTCATGAAACGATTCAATAGATAACATCTGCCCCACTAATCCCAAGCTATTGTCTGAAATTGCTCCTCGGAATATGTATCATTTATAAGAACTCAGTCCTCAAATGAGAGTCATATAAATAATGACCAAAAGATAAATGACTGACTATCATTGAGGACTGAGTTCTTATGATACATCTTCCATGTGTTTGTAGGGAGAATCTTGAAACTTGGTAGTAAGATGGCGGACACGTGCAAAGGGCGAATATAGTTCCACACAGTAACTATCATGTTATCATGGATAGTATATTGATTTCTTGATCAACGTTTGTGTAACACATGTTTGGATCTGCATCCTACACGTCCGCTATAGTGTACTGTACGCAGTGGGAAAGTTCTATGATAAACACAAATTAACTAATTTTCCTATAGTGAGGATGTAATTTGTTCGTAATTTTTTTCATAATAGGTCCAGTGGTTCTCCAAAGTCGCCGAAAACTTTGAAAAAAAAAATTTAAAAAAAAAAAATTGTAAATTTTTTTTTCAAATTAACTGTGAATAATCCTAGCCCTTCAGAAATAGGTCCAGTGGTCCTTCAAAGTAGCAGAAAATAAAATTTTTTTTTTTTATAATGAGCCCTAGATGTGATTATATCAATCATGTACTATATGTACTTGTACTATGACTTACGACAAAAAACTGACAACATTGTTGGAAATTTGGTCAGATTGCACGAGAGAGCATCTAAACCTTGCGAGCTTCCAGGGCCCTTAAGCGGGCCCTGGACCCTGACCGTTAGGATTTCGCACTTCACGCTCGTGATGTTCGCTTCTCGCACATAGGCCTATTTCAGTTATTTCACAGAAAATTTCCACCACTTGTCATCAAGTTCCCAGACAGCAGAAAATTTTCTGGAGGCCTGCCAAAATGCATGAGTCCATAACAGACACCATGATTTAACTTGCTGTGAAGGCTACAAAGTCTTGGTGCAAAAAGTCACAACACCACTGAAAATGTGCTTGCATGCACTTTTAATTAGATTTGTAAACAATACACAATCTGTGACATTTTCACAAGAAGAAAATTAACATTCAGCCACTAGTGTTGGGATCAATCACAGGAAATCAAGTCCCGACTGAAAATTTCAGGAACCAGGAATAAAAAAATGCTCTTGATTCCCAGAAGTTGAAACAATTTGAGCCCCTTTTTATTTTGTATTTGGTGTAATTGTACTTACAATTTACACACGCAAGCTGCCATCGCTAGTAACAGCATTGTACCCATAAACATGCAAGAGATTCCACTCTTTAAAGCCATATTATAACATTTGCTGAGGAAGACGCCCTCACTGAATTTTTAAAATTCCTTTTTTTACACGATTAAATTGTACTTTATTAAACCAATATACCCTGCAAAAATCAAGACACTAAGTGCTGTAGTTTTGTCAAAATCCATGATTTTGAATTAAAGGCTGATTCAGCGCGTTATTATTACGATGGAATTATTAGTCGAACGCATACACGATGTTCATAACACACAGTACGTCATGGCGTGCGGGACGGTGATATACACAACAAAGGGTCGTACCACAACATAACCGAAGGAGTGGTACGTATTGGCTGTATATGTGCGCTGGTAGTAAATTCCAATTTTCTTTGCTTTGCCGTAGTTGTTCGGCTCAAAATTAAAGGGATATATCTGACAGTAAAAGCTAACATTTTATGGCCAAGAAATGATAATCTATTTTGTTTGAAAATGTTATAATATGGCTTTAAATGTTTAAAGTTTCACTGCGTTTGGCATTTTGTAAACTTTCAATGAATACTTTTATTATTGAATTTATTTGCTCCGTCTCTCAGTGCTCACGCAATAGCCCGCAGCAAAAGCTCTGTCAAAATTTTGTTGTAGGAATATATTGTGCTGTTGGTGGATGTCAACAAACTTTCTGCCCATTGTAGTCCAGTACGTACACTGTACGAAAGGGAATCTGAGACGGCAACTGAATGTTGAAATTTTGCTTTGGAAAGTTGCGGGTGCGGATACTTTTGCTAGAATCGGTCAAGGGCCACAGGGAAATACCCACTGAAGGTAATCTTCGACAAAATCCGGACGTAGTAAACTACAAAATTCATTCATAAAAATGCATATACAGCCGGCGAAAATATACCAAAATTGGCCGAGACATTGACATCAGTCATGAAATCGCCATTTTGCAACGAACAAAGTAGGCAATCTTACGACGGAAGATGATTATATTTTCGTTATTTTTTAGCCCGATTGTTGTTGATTTGAAACATTTATTGAACCAAAATTTAAGCGAGCGATTAATCACACTTCTCGGCACCATTTTAGGCATGCGATTGCCTCAAAACGCAGTCCCTGCTAATAGTAATAACAGATAAAAGTTTGACTGTATCACTGGCATTCACTGCACCTCCCAGGTGTTTGTGTCTGTTTATTTACATACTCATATTTCACTGATTATCTAGGACTACAAATATTTCGGGAATCCCGATCCCCTCCCCAAAAACTAAATCGGGTCCCGGGAGCACATATTCCCGAAACTCCCAGCACTATTTAGTCCCTCAGCTAGCATCGATTTAATCACCCCTCGGGTTCCAAAATTCTGACAGAGTCTATCTTATTCAGAATTTTCCACAGAATTTAAAAATCAATTTCTTACTCGCCAAAGCGCTGGCCATGGGGGTGAAAATTCCACTTTTTTACCAAAAACCTCCCATTTTAATAGGAAAATCCTCAAAATCAGTATTTTGATTATTTCATCAGTATTTGGTAAGCTTTTGATGTCTTTTTGGTGTCAAATTAAAGCTACTCAACTGTTCCTGACAATCAATTTGAAATCTTTTTCATATAAGGTAATATTAATGTTGAAAAAAGACAAAATTTGGGCAAAAATCATGTTTTTTAATCATTTTTAATACTTTTTGGCTTTTCAAATGTTTTGAAATCTCTAATGTGACTTCAAATACAACTCTGTATGTTTAGCCTAAGAGACAATATTCTTCTGATTACAAAAATGTCTTTTTTTCAAAAAAATAGTGAATTTAAAGGTAAGAAATGCATTTTTTTACCAAAAACCTCCATTTTAAAGTAAAATTCTAAAAATCAGTATTTTGACCATTTGCTCAGTATTTGGTGAGCTATTGATGTCTTTTTGGTGTCAAATTAAAGCTACGCAACATTTCTTGGCAATTTTTTGTAATCTTTTTCACATTAAGTCATTAAATGTTGAAAAAAGACAAAATTTGGGCAAAAATCATGTTTTTTATAATTTTTATTAATTTTTGGTTTTTCAAATGTTTTGAAATATTTATGTCACTTAAAACACAATTCTGTATAATAAGCCTAAAAGACAATATTGTTCTGATTACAAAAATGTCTTTTTTCCCCAAAAATAGTGAATTTAAAGGTAAGAAATGCATTTTTTACCAAAAACCTCCATTTTAAAGTCAAAATTCTAAAAATCAGTATTTTGACCATTTGCTCAGTATTTGGTGAGCTATTGATGTCTTTTGGTGTCAAATTAAAGCTACATAACATTTCTTGACAATTTTTGTAATCTTTTTCACATAAAGTCATTTAATGTTGAAAAAAGACCAAATTTGGGCAAAAATCATGTTTTTTTATAATTTTGATTAATTTTTGTTTTTTCTAATGTTTTGAAATATTTATGTAACTTAAAACACAATTCTGTATAATAAGCCTAAAAGACAATATTCTGCTGATCACAAAAATATATCTTTTTTCATGAATATAGTAAATATAAATGTGCGAATTGGATTTTTTACCAAAAACCCCCATTAAAAAAATTCTAAAAATCGGTATTGTGACCATTTTATCAATATTTGGTGAGCTATTGATGTGTTTTTGGTGTCAAGTTAAAGCCATGTAACTGCTCATGACAATCAAATGTAATCTCTTCCACACGAAGTACTTCTTATGTTCAAAAATACCAAAGTTGGGCAAAATCATGAATAATAACTTTCGTTTCTTTTTTAAATCACATTAAATGTTTCAAAAACATTAAAATGTTTTTGAAACATTTAATGTGATTTGAAACATAATTTTGTATGTTTACCATAAGAGGCATTATACTTTTGATTGCAAACATATCTTTTTTCATGAAAATAGTGAATGCAAAGGTGAGAAATGCATTGTTTTAAACCAAACACCCTCATTTAAAAGGAAAATGACCAATATTGTTATTTTGACCATTTTTAGGCTATGAAGTAAGCTATTGATGTCTCTTGATGTCACATGAAAGCCATATAGTTGTTCCTGGCAATACATTCGTAATATTTTGGATTATGAAGTACTTTTAAAATCTAACTACCAAGTTAAAAGTCCATTATACTTTAGAATAATTTGACAAGGGCAAAATAAAAATCATGGAGTTTACTGTAGAAACCAATTGCGAGCTTCACCAACGCCAACCCCCATAGGTCAACATTGATGGTGGCCATAATGGGTTATCATTTTAAGTATGGATCTACGAGATGAAAACATAAGGGGGTTCATTTTAATTTTAAGCCTGCCGATGAATGACACTCATACCGACACACGCAATGTCTATCCTGTTTTAGTGTGGCACATTTCAAACCAATTCCTCGCTTAGGGTTTTATAATAATGTCTATCCTTGTTTAGGGGCAAATTCCTCGCTTAGGGTGTTTTTATTTGAGTAAAATCCTCGTTTAGGGTTAGTTTGACACATTTTCAATATCCTAGCTTAGGGTCATTTTTTAAAGTCAATTTACGCGGATGCTTACAACTTTTATACATGAGTGCCCCCCTGGGAACAGTTTGGAACATTCAAATACCGTAACCAGTTTAAAACCACATGATGACTCTACACCAAATTTAAATTTATACCCATGAACGTGAATACCGGCAAGAAATGAAAAGCCTGGTTGATTTTACAGGTGGCTGTGTATAAATTACCAGTTTCATCTGTTTGATGATTGCATCAAGTTCATCCACTTTGTAGGATTCATTCAGGAAGGTGTTCAAGTTCTTCATTCTTCTTGTCCTCATCCCTTTCTATTTCAGTTTGATTGTCTTGTCTGAAACCCAGCTTAAATGAATGCTTGACAACTATTCTCTCTGCCACTTGTCGGATCAATACCTATCATACCTGCCAGAGATTGTTGATGATGTGTCATCCAAATCCAGGGCTTAGAATTAGTTTGGCAGCTCCAACTTGAAGCCTCAGAGCAGATTCTTGCAGCTTCATTCATCAGTTGAACTTGGGTCTTTTGGCAGGCTTCCTTTTGCTAGTTCGCAGACTGGTAAGAAGTATAGGATACTGATGATACATTGGTCGGAATCCAATTCTACTGTATTGTAGGAACAACTGTCGCAGAAAAGATTACTCACACTATAACTTGCTGTAAAATAGAATGTGGTCCCATGTGCATCCAGCTGGATGACACCAAGTCCAAAGACAGTTTCTGGGCTGGAGAAATCTCATATGGACAGGTCTAAGGTTGTATTCCTGGCACATGTTGACCAGTCGGCCACCATTGTCGGTGTTTCTATGGAAGTGGTTGCCTCGAATGACCAGATGATTAGAAAGATGGTTGTCCAAGCTTCTTATTCTGGCATTGAAATCACCGATTCAAGAATGAGATTGATATTGTGGTTTTTACTTGGTCTAGTACTCCTATTCCTTGGAGCATACTACAGTCGTGATGACTGCATCTATTTTGTGACTGAGCTGTAGACCAGCACCCAGTTCATGACATCTGAGAGAGTGTAGATGTCATATGAAGAGATTTGAAGGCAGATAAGTGACACTGTCACGATGTTGTACCAGGGTCCCACTGGCACGTCATAGGGTCCTGAACTAGTAGAACCCCCTTATGGTTTCATCTCAGGCATACTAACTGAATGACCAAAGCTAAACGTAGATACTTAAAATGATAACCCATCATGGCCACCATCAATGTTGACCTATGGGGTTGGTGTTGGTGAAGCTCGCAATTGGTTTCAGCAGTAAATTCCATGATTTTTATTTTGCCCTTGTCAAATTATTCTAAAGTATAATGGACTTTTAACTTGGTAGTTAGATTAAGTACTTCATAATCCAAAATATCACAAATGTATTGCCAGGAACAACAATATGGCTTTCATGTGACACCAAGAGACATCAATGGCTTACTTAATTTAATAGCCTAAAAATGGTCAAAATAACAATATTGGGCATTTTCCTTTTAAACGAGGGTGTTTGGTTTAAAACAATGCATTTATCACCTTTGCAATCACTATTTCCATGAAATAAAGATATGTTTCAAAAGAATAATGCCTCTTAGGGTAAACATACAAAATTATGCTTCAAATCACATTAAATATTTCAAAAAGAAGTACTTCGTGTGAAAGAGATTACATTTGATTGTCATGAGCAGTTACATGGCTTTAACTTGACACCAAAAACACATCAATAGCTCACCAAATATTGATAAAATGGTCACAATACCGATTTTTAGAATTTTTTTAATGGGGGTTTTTGGTAAAAAATCCAATTCGCACATTTATATTTACTATTTTCATGAAAAAAGACATATTTTTGTAATCGGCAGAATATTAGGCTTGTCTTTTAGGCTCATTATACAGAATTGTGTTTTAAAGGGGGTAACCCTATTGGTTTTGGATATGGATTGTCTTTAAAATTACATAATAATATCAAATATCGCCTCCTTTATGCTGCTTTGTGAAAAAACGAGAGCATTTTCAGCGTAAATGTGAATAAATAGCCAAATTTGCAATCCAATACCTTGGTATACGTGAATTGCATTCTGGGCAGGCAATGACGAATGCTGACATGCTGTACAATGCCCGGCCCGTATTGAACGGAAAATGTTTTATTTTCGTACCGTTTCAAAAAAAAAAAGGAAACAAAATATATTTCCCCTTGCAATATGTACATTTCAAATGAATATAAAAAAGTTTGGGTAAAATGGAGAGGAAAAAAACCCTTCCGAGAACGGGTTTTGAACCGGGTACCTCTCGGGTAAAAAACAAACGCGCTAGTCAATTGAGCTATTCAGCACACCACGCTTACTCTTGCCGTTTTAATAACTATATACGGCAAACCGTCTCCTCAGCAGTTAGTGTGGTTCGCTTTTTTCACAGAATGTGTATGACGCGAAACCAAAGTAGCTGTTGCGGTGACTGATATTTCGCTCATAATTCCTCCCAGAATTCCAAAGTATTTACCATTGTTTACAAACTGGTATACCTGTAAAAACCGCTGTGATTCATGATTTCTCCGAAATACATCGACTTGGAGCGCCAAATTTCAGGATAGTAATGAGAAAAATAGTATCTATTATGTGATACCAAAACCTCATCAACAATGAAAAAAATCGGGGGATGATGCTGTCGATCGGGTTACGGACCTTTAAGTGACATAAATATTTCAAAACATTTGAAAAACCAAAAATTAATAAAAATTATAAAAAAACATGATTTTTGCCCAAATTTTGTCTTTTTTCAACATTAAATGACTTTATGTGAAAAAGATTACAAACAATTGTCAAGAAATGTTGCGAAGCTTTAATTTGACACCAAAAAGACATCAATAGCTCACCAAATACTGAGCAAATGGTCAAAATACTGATTTTTAGAATTTTTACTTTAAAATGGAAGTTTTTGGTAAAAAATGCATTTCTTACCTTTAAATTCACTATTTGTGGGGGAAAAAAGACATTTTTGTAATCAGAACAATATTGTCTTTTAGGCTTATTATACAGAATTGTGTTTTAAGTGACATAAATATTTGAAAACATTTGAAAAAACAAAAATTAATAACAATTATAAAAAACATGATTTTTGCCCAAATTTTGTCTTTTTTCAACATTAAATGACTTTATGACTTTAATAATTGTCAAGAAATGTTGCGTAGCTTTAATTTGACACCAAAAGACATCAATAGCTCACCAAATACTGAGCAAATGGTCAAAATACTGATTTTTAGAATTTTACTTTAAAATGGAGGTTTTTGGTAAAAAATGCATTTCTTACCTTTAAATTCACTATTTGTGGGGGTCAAAAAGACATTTTTGTAATCAGAAGAATATTGTCTCTTAGGCTAAACATACAGAGTTGTATTTTAAGTCACATTAAAGATTTCAAAACATTTGAAAAGCCAAAAAGTATTAAAAATGATTAAAAAACATGATTTTTGCCCAAATTTTGTCTTTTTCAACATTAATATTACCTTATATGAAAAGATTACAAATTGATTGTCAGGAACAGTTATGTAGCTTTAATTTGACACCAAAAGACATCAAAAGACACCAAATACTGATGAAATAATCAAAATACTGATTTTGAGGATTTTCCTATTAAAATGGAGGTTTTGGTAAAAAAGTGAAATTTTCACCCCCATGGCCAGCGCTTTGGCGAGTAAGAAATTGATTTTTGAATTCTGTGGAAAATTCTGAATAAGATAGACTCTGTCAGAATTTTGGAACCCGAGGGGTGATTAAATCGATGCTAGCTGAGGGACTAATTAGCCACCAAATTCTTTTTATGTGTACTCGAAAATTTCAAAATTTTGGGGTTGAATCACTTGTAAGGTCAAATGTCACTTCACGCTTTTATCAACATGGAAATATGTGTCTTACTTAAATGGTCAATCTTTGAAAAAATATTGCTCTGTAAATAAGCTCGCAGATGGTTTTAAATACTAGTATAGAAATTGAGGTCTTGTGATTTTTTCATAACCTAAATATTTATTATTGAATTGAGAGAATTTTCCAAAGAAAGGTTAGTCAACATGGCAACAGAGCCTAATAAATTATATTATCACTAGCAACTAATCTTAAAAAATGACAATTTCAGATGCTGCAAAGACACTGTTAATGTTTTACTACATGTAAAAAGATGGAGGATATGTACAATGTCTCTACTAAGGACACATCAGGCAGTTCAACAGCTAGTTCAGTGCTCATCAATGCAACATCAATACCAAGAGAAAGTGACAAACAACATGACATATCAGGTATTTATTTTAATACACTCACAATGTATTTAGCACTGTAATAGACTTAACTTCAATAACCACAGACAGGATCACATAAATTCTCAAGAACATGTTATAGCTTTATAGCATGCTGATAGGGCCATACGTACCTTAACCCTCTTATGCATGTCAGTTGTGGGTAAAATTTCACAATAACCAGTAAGATTACCGAATAGGGTGCAACTTGCTAGACTTGAGTCCAGTCATCATTTACGCAGTTTAGGGTTGGGGTAGGGTAGGGCAGTCTTGTAATAAGACTACAACTCTGGCGGAAATTCGTTGCCACACCAGCACGTTCTGGTGTTAAAAGCACGCAATCGAAGCTAAATATGTGATAGTTCCGTATTATTTTGTATAATACATGTAGTTGCAAATGCACATTCAGATTACACTTGCCCCTTCCCCACCCCCCATTTTCCAATGTTGGGAGACTGTAATGTAGAAATGATGACGATTTTGTCCAAATCAACATTGCAATAGGGGAGCGGGGAAGGATGTTGGCCAATTAACGCTCAGGTGTGGCAACCTTTTTCGCCAAGGTTGTAGGGTAGCACCCTATTCGGCAATAGCTCCCAATAACCAGTCCATGTGGCAGGTGACAATTGGAGATAAATTTGCGGTTGTTCTAAGGCCAGTAACTTTTTAAAAATTACCCATCCTACTGAATAAAGTAAATTGCCTAATTGTTCAGTGATGTGATGTCATAAACAATCATGCTGATTGACTGATCAACAATCATGAGTACAAAATGGTTGATCATTGAGCATGTGGGATGGAGACTTATCTAACTATAGTCTGTTTATCTACCTCGAGTCACCGTCACTAGCTTTGAAGTTCAGCGTTGGCTTAGCGTAGTTTCTTGCGTGTACATGCGGCATGTTGATCACACGCATAAAAGTATGTACACACACCAAGTAACGCTAAGCTAATGCAGAACATGCTGAACTTCAAAGCTAGTGCCGGTGACTCTAAGTAGATATACATACTATAAATGATCACTATCGCATACCTGGAACTCTGAACAATAAGGAAGTTTCAAAATAAGTTTAATTTAATGTAATCACTGATTGTACAGTATCCCTGAACAAAATTATGGATTTGCTTTTCTTCTTCTGCATCACTTGCCACTATTGGCACTATAATGCAACATAATGTGGCAGGAAAAAATTCTAAAGAAACAGTATGTATAAACCTTGTACTCTCAAAGTTAATTCACAGACTTGCACATTGTTTTCTTTGTCTTAACCAGGGTCTAGTTTCTCAAGCAGCTCATCGCAAAGAGTTTGTATCAAAGCAAAATACTTGAAGGAAATCAAGAGCCCATTTGATGCTGCTGCTGAAGGAAACACACCATCAGAATATGTTCCACCAGTACTCCCTGGCAACAGACCCAAAGGGTACCAGGCTGGTGGTACTCAACATCATCTTAGGAGCAGTGCTGGTATTCAGAAAGAAAGGAAAGAAGGGAAGAGAGGAGAACAATTAGGGACAGTTTTAAATCATTCAGGGGAAACATATAAAGATGATAATGGTAAGAATACTATAACAGCTAGGGGATAATTGCTAATTTTGTGTTTAACTTTGAACTCTTGGTATGCCATCAACTTCGCGGGTAGCAACCTGGGGTAGCAACATGAGGGTGTACGGCACATTAACACATATTTGTATCTGCATCCTACGCTGTAAATGCCACATATACATGGTGGGAAAGTTCTACGATGAACACAAATTTTGCTACAGTAATAGGCCTAATTCAGGATGTTATAATGTGTTATTCTACACAGGAGGTAAGACCGGCAATTAATGTAAGTAAGTAATTGATCTGTTATCTGTTTAAACATTGATAGCACTCCTACAGCATTCAGAAGTTACCCCACTGACTTCTGTTTAAGCATTGATAGCATTCCTATAGCATTCAGAAGTTACCACACTGACTTATGTTTCGAAAAGCATTGATAGCATTCATATAGCATTCAGAAGTTACCCTACTGACTTCTGTTTAAGCATTGATAGCATTCCTATAGCATTCAGAAGTTACCACACTGACTTATGTTTAAGCATTGACAGCATTCCTATAGCATTCAGAAGTTACCATACTGACTTGTTTAAGCATTGATAGCATTCCTATAGCATTCAGAAGTTACCACACTGACTTATGTTTAAGCATTGATAGCATTCCTATAGCATTCAGAAGTTACTGCACTGACTTATGTTTTAAAAGCATTAAAACACTCATGCTGCAGCATTCAAAAGTTGCCACATTCAATTTTGAAGTATGATAAAGCCTGTGACATGTGTCATTACGAGTGTGAAATGTTGCTTAATATTCATAACATTCTTGAATATTTGTATATAATTCAACAGTGGCTTGTGAACTTCTTGAAGCTGTCAACACCTCTGGACAATCCATAAAAGGAAAAGGAACTGTCGAGCCAACTGGTCATTCATCATCTGCTGTGTTTAAGGTAATGTTATTCCTACATAAATTGATGTACAATCCAAACTATTTCATTTGGCCATGATGGGACCAAGCATTGGCCGGATAAATGGAAAATCCGGATTAGTGAGTTATAAAGTTACAAAAACAATTAAAGTTACAAAAATTTAGACAAATCAAGCAAACAAACTAGGATTCATATAATTTTAACATAAGATACATATGCACAGCACCACAAAATCCATGCCTGAAGAATTTCATTATTCTGATTCATTTCATTATTCTGATATAAGATGGTTCTTATGCTGATTGCATAGGTGTTTTTCCAATTTGGATAGTCTTATGTTTCATTCAATAGAATTTAACTAAGATGGAGCTGTGTTTTGGATTGACTATTTAGAAACAGTCATTTGCATTATTACAATGATTGTTTTGAAAGTCAATATATTTTATCAGTTATTGTTCTTCTCTGCAGACCCCAGCATCATCATCTTCTTCTGTTGTCAAGCAAGGAGCACCTAGCAGTGGTCTTGACAATATCTTAACACAATGGACAGTTAATGGAACCGCTAATGATTTAAGAATCACACAGTTTGCTCCAACTGGAAGACAGCGTGTCATGAAAGAACAACTACTGAAAAGGTATGTTTGTAGTAGTTTAGTTATACACACAACACAAAGCGATAGTCCTCACTTATGTAATTATGTATTCAGCAGCAAAAGCATTGTAACAATCCATGCGTTTCAAATTAACAGTGAATAAACCGGGCACATGGGGTAGTCGACAGGGGCTCATCGTGGGCGAGCGATGTGAGCTTGGCCGTGCCTAGAATTAACTGTTTTGATTTGTAACTTTTGAAAATTCACCAAATTTTACTAATTTAGAGCTGATGATAGTAAATGCAGTACCAAATTAGAGCTAACAAGATGCTACACACCACCATATCAATCAAATTGTCATAACATGAGCAGGTTTAGATTTATGATGAGTTATGTAAGTGAGGACTTTTTTGTGTGTTGTGTTTAGTTGGTTTGAATCAGATGCTGATAGCTGATGGCCTAAGTACTTGTCCCTTCTTGACCAACAATAACTAAAAAGTGTTTATCTTCCTTATTAGAGAGCTCATTCAGAACCAAAATGGACTTAATTACGGGTAAAACCACATTTTGCATGCATGCTCTATGCACATTTTTTCAGTAAGCTAATTCCAGGTGAAAGTCAAAAGGACAAGATGTGATGTGTCATGTGATCGTAAATGGAGAAGTAGCCAAAAATCTGCCCGGGGGTGATTTTTTTCACAATTTGGGTTTGTTGCAAATTTGTGATGTTATTAATGTTAAAAATATTGTCTGATAGTTTCAGACTGGAATATAACTGGCATCTTGTATTTTTTAGACATTTTTCAAGGTAATTCCTACTATCAACATTGTCAGTAATATTTTGAAAGGCCGAAATCTCAATTTCCAATTTTATAACACCATAACTTACAAACTCAATATCTTCGCTTTGGAATGTCCGATTTCATTGGGGAAAACGGCGTTGTGAAGCAAAATATCTTTATATTTAATATATGTAAAAACCTCAAAATTGATAACCTGCCCAAAAGTGTCTCCTTTTGACGTCACATATAATTTTGCCTGTTTTGCTGAAGACTTAGAAATTAAGTGTTTATAATTTCTCCAACACGGTGAAGCAAATTTGTTAGTGGTAATAAATCATACACAATACTAAGGTTCAGGGCAAATGTGGGTGCAGGTGTGGATCTGATGCTCTTGTTGTGTTTCAGCGGGACTGTGATGTCCATCATATAGAGCATCCATATCCACCTGGTTACTAAATTCTTAGCCGAGTAATGTACAGTGTCTTCAAGATTACACATAGATACCATAAAACCTTGTCTACAAGCGTATTATAGTGCTTTTGATGAAAGCTAAATTAATCCATTCCAGGAGCCTTCCATCAACCAAATTATGGTGTTTGAGCAAATAAATTACCGAACAACTATATACAAACAAGTATTATGGTAAGACCAATCTATTGTATTGGCATATTTACGGTTATTTCGTATTAATTTAGCTTTTATTAAAAACACTATGTATACTTGTAGACGAGGTTTTACGGTATGTGTGCATTGCAGGTGCATCGAAATGGTGATTTTCAATGCCAATAGGAACCAAATAACAATATATAACAAGCTAGTTGTTCTTTCCTATTTGTATGTCTCTGTACTGTAAATTAACAACATTTTTTGGGGTGGGGAATTATCATTTTGAGGTATTGTTGGCAATTGAAATGTTATTCAATTTTAGTTTGTTTTCCCTGCACATGTTATGTTAGCAATCGGTACACATGTATTTGTCATGTTCAGAAAGAGGAGGGTGGAAATTTGTCTTGGGTGCTTTTTAGATATATTCACAATCTATGTTGGCATTGGCATTTATAGTCTTATCGCCCTTTCACATGTATCAAGAAAGCGATTTACATTTATACCGTTGTCGTTAGAAATGTCAGCTGCCATACAATGCCCAAGGCACGCTCATACATTTGCAGCGCTCAATGGACAATATTATTAACAGCTCCCCATTTCACCCCTGGGTAGAGAGGTACAAACATGACCTACATTGATGACTGCAGTCTTGAAGGATATGATATAATATTAATGCCCACAGCAGGACTTTCACTGAAATGAAAATAAAATTTACTGATGTAAGATGCCAATGTCTGTAGTTTTTTTAGTCCCTGCCGGCAACTTCTGAAACTATATTGGTGTTTGCTGAAAACTGCTGCTGCTATTTGTTGCTGGCTCAATGTGTGATAATTCTGAAGCAAATTCTGCATAGCCTAGTTTTACATACAGGATTTAATATTTAGAAGTTATTCATTATTCTACCTTTTGAAATCTGTTATCACCATATTAAAGACAAGAGCATAGTGGACCCGTGAAGAGATTTGTACAACCCAGGATGGTATCATCATCTATACCAATCAGCCAGGAACAGACAGAGAAGACGATAAAAGATGGCACTGATGGTACAATGTCAGTAGCTGCTGCCACCGCTGCAGCAGTTGCAGCAACAGCTCCAATGGTCAAGGTGAGACATAAACAGAACAAGTTTCTTTATCATAATATATGTGCATTTGTGCTACTGTCAGCACCTTGACTTAAGCTCTGTCAGATCACATGACCATGCTGAGAAAGCTTCCGGAACTTGGTCAGACACAGGAGATAATTTGTCCTCTTTTCAGCTGTTATATGGAATGCCTCTGAGAATATTTTGTCTAACCAGGATACATACGCACTATGCAGTGCTGCAAGCCAGATGTAAACTGCCATCTTGCTACCAACCTGTTAGCATTACCTTGGTACCAACCTGTCAGACTTAAAAGAAGACACATTTGTACATTAGTCATGAATTATGTACATTATAAAGGGAGCTGAAACAGGCCCTACTAGCATACCTGCATTCTTTTTTTTTGATACACCAAATTATTTCTGTAGTCCACAAAACTATAGAGTCATTTGATCCTGTAAATATTTAATTGTAAAATTAGTTTTGAAAAAAGAAAATTTTAGTTTTTATTTAACAACTGAAACACTTCAAATGACTATTTGTATGCAAACAATTCTTTCAAAAATGAAGATTATCAAAGTCACCTCTTTACTTCCATAGGTTCAGAGTGATCTTGAACACAAGATGAATGCTATCATGGAGAAACTCTCATCCTTGGAAGAGTCTAGGCATCAATCTCAACCCCATCTTAGTGCATCCCAGGGATATATGCACGAGTTGCAGAATAAGCTGGAAGAAGTGACTCAGTCACGATTGAATCAGCTGGAGAGAATGCAAGAACGACAGATGGAATGGCAGGTTAGTAGTACCAGTTGTTTCAAGTCCATTTTAAGCTAAAATAACAAGGTAAAGTGAAATAAACAGCTCCCACTGGCTATTTTGGCCATTTAACATGTAGTTCAATGTTCCACAAAATACATCATGGACTCATAAATGTCAACTTTCCACCCATCATCAAACTGCATCCAACCGTTGGGAGATTATCCCATCTCCGGTATCAGCCCATCCGAGCATCTCGGGACACTTACAAGTATTCTTTCTTCATTCGCACAATACCAATTTGGAACTGCCTGCCTGTGGAAGCTGTAACATCAACATCAGTCCAAGCCTTCCAGTCAGCAGCACTCCCTGCAGTTAGAGCTTTACAGCCTTCTGCAGTCCACCAGGTTCTCTAAGCATCTAGAGTTCATTTTTACTTGCACATCTTGTACATATCCTGCACTATTGGCACATCTGCACCTGTGTTTTGAGCAGCACATTTCTCCTTGGACAAGCTATCTGCTTTATTTAGGAGCATAAAGACTGAAGACTGAAGATGGGGAATTAAAGTCATAATATTATGACTGTATGTCAGTTGACCTACAGACCCACCAATGTTTTTGATCCATTCATCCATTCATTCTGATACATTTCGATGTGTTTTGACCCATTTGTAAACATTACAAATATGCCAAAAATCAGGTTTGAAAAAATTTAACCAATTTCATATTATAAGATTGTACGTTATGGCTGATGTAAAAGATTTGTTGCATTAGTTAGACATTGATTATTGATAGAGCTACAATATACATTTATTGTGTGTTGTGTGGACATATTCGTATACTTCAGTGAACCTGTACATGTACTTACCATTTTTGATTTTATTTCAGGCCAAACTCCTGACTACTCAGCCATATCAACATAACCAAGCACCAGTGATGCATGCATCACATCAGGAAGTCAATGCCATCCCAAGCAATGTCAGGCAAAACTTGCCCCAATCAGGACAAGCAACAGCGGACCAATTATCACAGAGTTCCCCTGCTGTATATCCTATGACCGAGACACCTGCATCTGGAAGAAGAGAAAGAACAAAATTAGTCCATGGGCAGCCAAACAGTCCTAGGGTGCACAACCACCAGCATGTTGGACAACGAACGCATCATACCAGAACTTCTGAAAGCCATCCCACCTCAATTAGACATGGGGCTTCCAAACGAAGCACAAATCAAGCTCCCACTAGAAAGCATGTCAAATATGCACCAGCTATCACGTTACACAAACAACAGAGTCCACAGGGTGGAGGTTCCCCTGGGGAGGTGATATGGAAAGAGAAAGAGAGAACCGTTGGAATGGAGCATGGAACACAGACTTCTCCATTAGATACACCTGCACCAAGGAGACATGCACCTGTGCCATTGTCACAGGATCCACCAAGGATATCACATTTAGGTAATTGTAAGATTTATAACAGTCATTTTATAAGGGCTTTCTAGGGAATTTTCATGTGTGAGAATTTTCCTTGCCTACAGTAAAATTAAGTATTTCTTGGCCAATCTGGAACATGTGCGTTGTGTCCATGTAGCGTACTAAGCGTGTACGCAATGTAAGGTGTGTGTATGCTTTCTACTGTACCGCGCTATATTCGTGTGTGTTTATCACAGAGCCACTAGCATTTATAGTGTTCCAGTTAGGCCAAGAAATCCTTAATTTTACTGTAAATAGGCTGTTTTTAGATATTGGATTATTTGTTCCATTATGCTCATTTAGAATTGTCACTTTTTATAAGTTCACTATCAACCAGTCTCCACTGGTACGCAGTAGGAGGGTATTGCAAAAAAATCAGTACAGTCTGTCCACATAGCAGTCCAAACCAAATCTATGGCATCGGGGGTCGATGCTTTGCATCACACACACTGTGTGTTAAAAAAACTGTGACGCGTAAAGAGTGTGGTGCGCTCGGCAAGTACAAATCGCGCAGCAGTTGGCGTGCCAAAGAAGCATTTACACACGCATTGCACTGAAATAATCATTCTCATACCTTCCGTTTCCGAGGTCTATTTACTTTGTACTTCTATGTGGACAGACTGTATAAATACTGGGGAATAAAAGTATAGTATTGCAAAATACTCAGTGTTCACTTATTTTGTGGGTACACAGAAAAAATACAAAAACATGGTTCTGCAATAATTGTTTCCCACCAACTGTCACTCTGTATATTTCATAGGTAGTTGTCAATAACTCAAGAACTTGTATTCTGCCATTTTGGTCCAGTAAATGTTCTTGCTACTGTTACAATGTAACCCAGTATTACATGTAGGGGGAATGGGGGTATACGTTTTGGTCATTCCACCATGGTTAGATTCACATACCTTGGGTGTCATTTCAGAAGTGTCCACGTAGCGATCCTTGGCAGATTAGTTTTTATCAGGACAATTCTGCAGCCCAGTACAACTAATACTGTACATACGCAAGTAGTGGAGAAGAATGTAGTAGTTGGTTACCCAGCATCACCTTGTTCAACCCAATGAATTTCTACTTGGACCCATACCAACTATTACCATACGTCATCCATGCATCACCAGCCAAATCATGGGAGTTCTCAGCAGAAACACACCAGAAGTCTCATTTTAGTCCAAGACTAGAATAAGTCCCCATTTGTGAATGTACTGTTTTAAATATTGCAACTTTTATTTGGTATATATTTTAAAGGTCGAGGACTTTTGGAGGAAATTTTGACAAGCCACGATGAGGAGGAAAGGGAAAAATAAGAATAGGACCATGCAAGGAATCGGTGGAATTACAAGTCGTGTGGATAGGATTACACCACAAAGGTAGGAACAGTGTGTGCATATTTTCCTTTTCTGTGTTGAGCCCTTGTTGGGTGATTTTTTTTTTTAATCGCTGTAGTTAAAAGTTTGTTCGGCTTTTATTAGGTGGAAATTATTCGGCTTTTGTTACTGCGCGCATCAATAAAGTCCCAACTCCTGCTCACGTAAATTTACATAAGCGTGCGCCTGTCATGCATTATGCAACGCACAATTAGCGTAAGCATTGCGCCCAACTGCGTGCATGTCATTCTATATATTTTTTCCGCCTTATATAAAACGGACAGACTTTAGCATCAAGCCCACTAATTTGGTTACAACAAAGACAAGCTCCAATTATTGTTTGGTGCATGTTTTAGTTCACTTTACACTTTGGAGATAGTTTATGAGAAACACAAGTTTCCATATATTTTATTGCATCCTACACAGAAAATGTAAAACATTCAAAGTAATCTCTTTTAACACATTTTTACACATCAGAAGGTTTTGAAGTCTTTCTTTGCCATTTAGTATCAAGTATCATTTGATCATTTTAAAGTCAGCTAGCTACTTGACAGCCACACTTATTGTAATACACATTAAAAACTTTGCAAGGGAGCCCTCAACATTCACAGCTTGGTACCAACAACAGTAACAGCAATATTTGTGTGTGGCAGTCATCATGTTCATTTATCTATATTTGCCATGCAAGTGTGTGTGTTTAGAGGTGGCATATTATCACTGATGCGGAAATTGTATCGATTATCGACTTGCGGCAGCTGTGCAACCTCAGAAATACATGTAGTATAACTTATTATTCATGTACAACATACAACAGTGTATAGTTTTAGAAAGGCAAAAGAGTCAAGGAATCAAAATATAACTAAGCACAGATTTGGTATAAAAGCAAACATTTTAAGAAAATCACAAAAAACACATTTTCATGCCACTTTTTTGTGACAACACAAAAAATACTCTATCAAAATTTGGCTTTCACATTTTTCTTCTTGAGATTCCAATCCAGGGACAGTTTTATAGTTTTTATTTTATTTTTAATTGCCTTATTTATTGACATATTGACCATATAAGGTACACATGCAAATCTGCACAAAATGATGCCTAAAATTAGAAAATGTGTTCGATATATCCCCTTTTCACTCAAAAATGAAATTGAAGAAAATTGTCATTTAGTTAGAAGGTGTCACATTTTGCACTTTGATGGAAGCTTGTACATTACATAAATCCACAGCCCTTGAGAAGTTTGATCAAAATCCATTCCTAACTTGATATTAAAATTAGATGAAACATCGGCTGCATTCCATAGTGGCGTATAGCGATTTTTGGTCATAAAATTTTTAATTGACATTTCTTCAAAGCGGATTTTCTCGAAAAGTTGTTTATTGGCGGTGCCCCACTATACGCCACTATGGAATACAGCCAATGAAAAGAATTCGAAAAACAAAACCACATTTTCATTTTTGCACATTAAAAAATTGTGCACTACGTGACACACGTTGTTACTTGTTACATGTGTGTTTCCCGCTAATCCAAGTGAAATACAATCCATCACAACATGCAGTTGGGGTTACAAGGATTTTTTTGCTGGTATTTATCAAAAACATTAAAAAGTACATACATATCAAAACAAGTTAAATTCCACGAAAGACAAGACGTCAAGAGTGCACAGCTTGCCGTATTATCTATGACAGCAAGACAATATATAATATGCTATTACTCTACTGCAGGCCCGTATGCGGGGTGGGGGCGGGGGGTGCGACCGCACCTCCCCAAATTTGCAAAAGTATACAAAAAGTCCCAAAATTTAAGAACCAGGTTTTTAATGGTTTTTTGGTCCAAAAAGGTCCAAATTTGGGTGGAAAAGTCCACTTTTCCCAAAATTGCCCCCCCCCTTTGGAAAAAAGTCCACTTTTTCAAAACAGCACCCCCACAAAAAAATCCTGCGTACGGGCCTGTACTGTAAAGTAGCCTTAGTGATAGTATATTTTTCAGAATTACAGTATTGATCTTGTGTTATTGAGTTTACAAGTCTACTGGATTTTACTCGAATATATTATCCACACTTGCTCTGGTTCAGAAAGCCTAAAAGTGGAGAAGGATGAACAAAAGACACAGAAGAAGAAAGAAAGAAAGGTTTTAACATTTTTCAAGATGTTCCAATTGGTCAGTGAGTAGCTGCGTCTGACCAGGATTCAACTTGCAATTTACTGACATTAAATGAACTCTCATTTATTGATCTGATATACTCCTGTCAGTTACGACAGCTAGGAAATCAACTTGTAGCTCAGGGCATTAAAGAAGACACAAGGATAGTTTACATGTTGTGAAGTAGCTCCAGAAAACAGACTTGTACAGGGTATTCAAATCATGTCCAGAAAATTAATAGGAATTAAAGCCATAATGTATGATTTGCTCCACAGCTATGCCCTCAATTTTTCTAGAATTTCTACATTTTGCATGATTTTTATGCCCAATAATGTAGTAAAAAACCATGTGAAAGACTGAAGTGCCGGAGATCTCCGGTTTTATTCCAAGTTCACCGATCAAGTGATGGCGGACACGTCTCATGCATGTGTATCATTGAATCTGTGACGAATAAACTGTGTGTATATCTAGAATTGCAGATTCATACATAGTTATATCGCTATTTATCATGTGTATAATATCGCTATTCATCTTGCATCTTATTTATACGTCCCAGCTGTTTGAAGCTCAATAAAGATCGGTGATGTAGTAATGCACACAATGAAACCTCTTGATGGTCATATAACCACAGTAAACATAAACCAGCCTGGTTGGGCTATTCTATTTAAAATCCACACTCCACCTGTGTAGGGCCGGTGTCGCACCGTTTTTTGATGTCGACATATTTCGTATCTTGGGTCGATCCTTCATGTAATTATTTTGTGTAATCTAGTCCTAACTCTAACCCTTGACGTCGACATGATTTTAGGAATATTTTAACAATTTTAACCTAAAAATATCTAGAAACACCGTTGGCAATTTCAGCAAATTTCCAAGATGGCCGTCTTCATAGCGAGCATGCAGTGATAAAGTGTACAATTTACACCGGAAAACAAGGCATAATACTGCCAAAAGTATGCCCCCTGAAGGCAAATAACATGAAAAATTGGCGAAATAGTAGGTAAAAGATAAGATTTGGCATTGCATTTTGTTGAAAATACATTGGAAATGGCCAATATTTTGAGTGAAAATGGGCTTGCCTGACGAAGTTTTACTGGGCCATTGCCTTAGCACTATGTCGCCATGGACGAAGTTCTGTCGATATGTTGACATAATTCACTTTGTCGATAGGATTCCGACATGACCTGTCGACACCGGCCTTACCCCTGTGGAAGATTTTGGAAATATCTTCCATAGGGGGAGAATGAATTTCAAATGGAATGAACACATTAGGCAGCTCCATCTGTGAAAGATTCAGGTTGAATCTTTCTCAGAGGGTGAATGAAATTCAAATGAAGCTGCCTAATGTGTTCATTCCATATGAAATTCATACTCCCCCTGTGGAAGATATTTCCAAAATCTCCCACAGGGGTAGTGTGTATTTTTACATGACATAGCCCATTGTTTGGAGCGGGCTAAAGCCTGTTCATTCAGAAGAGTAAACATGATCCAAAGAAGGACTGATTTTGCATTCATTTTCATGCTTCCATCCCAATTTCAACTTGAAATAATTTTCCACATCAGCATCACCCCTGGCTATGCTTCTCTGCTAAACTTCTCACCAAAGATACAACATAACACTAAAATGTTTTGCCAAATCCTTTTTACAAATTAAGCATACCACTAACCGTCCATCATGTAAGGTCCTATGCACGCGCTTGATGTTGAGTGCACACTACGAGAGGTTTATGCCTAAAAAGGATTTGGCGAAACATTTTAGCTTCCCGAAGAATGGCTGGATTTGGCAGAATATTTTACTTCCAGAGAAGAATTTTTATTTAAACTTACAATGTATTATACATGTAACAAGTGCAATGTTTGAGCTTTTTTAACCTCCTAAACCAGTGTTCATACATGTATGCATATATATATATGTTTTTAGTTAAATATTATTGCTAGAAAATTTTATGTGAGCAAAATATACCTTAAATTTTCCAGAGAAGGAAAAGGTAAACTAATGAAGGCTGACATGTGTATCATCGACAGTTAACACTGTAAATAAATAGATAAATAGAGGGTTCTAGAACAGCTTTAATAAATAATAAAGGGGAAATGTAGTGCCCCTTCCTTCATCTGTTTCATGCCAAACATATTTCCTCAAGACTAGCATTGCAGGTGTTAAACCAGGTTTGCAAATCAAGCTCTGTCTGCAAGCAGTGAATTATTAAAGACAAGATGGACTGGCTGGTAAATACATGGACTGAATATCAAATTAAGTGAGTGGACAGTGAGTGGTCAGTGCAAACATGTCAGTGCAATCTCTTTTCCAGTTTGGTCCGGTCTGGATTGAAGTATTACACAACACAGTAAACAGTTTGATCAAATGTTTTTTACATGATTCTTATATGATGGTCAAATGTTTTAGGCGATGCCCACCCAAATGCCACATGTTTTCAGTTGTTGAACAGAATATTCACTATTCATAACATAATATTAATAGGCATTTATTCATATTCATTCTTCATTAGTCAAAATAATAGTATATTCTTTTGTGCTTCTTTGTTCCTTTGTTCAATTATTCATTCATTTTATCATTCATTCATTCATTCATTTATTCATTTCATGAGAGAGAGAAGACTGATGCAATGGGGTAGAACCAAAGAGTACCGACTCCGCCTTGTTCGCTTGCCGCTCATGGTGGGCAATAATGTACCTCCCGAAAATTTCACTATCTGTCTGGCAAACTTGGATTCAAAGTGTGTGGTTGTATTCATTCTGAATCTGCAACCTTTGTACCGCTATTAAAGCTGAAAGAACTAATCATTTGATTTCGGGCTCTTGCCAAAAAATGGAGGAGGGGGGACACTATTTGCGCTCCATAATGAGCAACAAACCAAAATAACAGGTTTACCATCATAGCTTTACATGCACACCAGGATACACACAGTTTAGTTGGTACTCTTTGGGTATGAACTCTTTGGACTGGTCAACCATATCTGTGGGTCAACATTGGTCAGATGTGGTGACCAATTTGCATTTTATGGCTATTAAGGTGAAATCATAGGACATTTGCATTGTAGATGGCATGTGAATGTAAAAGGTTTGCATATTATAGCAATCGACCGCATTATTAGCAACATGCACACAGCTGTGGACGTGAACCCAAAGTTTACATACATGTAAGTTTACATAAAGAAAATTTATGTTGTGTGTAATATGTGTGACCAGGTTGACTACCTCAACCCTCATTTTTCTTCATCAAAACTGATATTTTGATATCAGAAAAAACTAAAATGTTTCTTATTACCTCTAAGAAATTGATGCCCATATGTTTTGTTTAGATATTGTGAACAAAAATGTAGTGCATTGTGGTAACCGTAACTGAATATATGTACTATCCTATGTAGCATTGTGTACATGTTTTTGCTTCTCATATCAAAACTGCTGGAGCAAACACTGTTTTAATGGTAGGCTTCAATAAGATAGAAAACAGAACATGAAAAAAATCAGACCATATACCACTTTAATTTAAATTTTACATTTTAAGCTGTATAGACCACTTGACGTCATTACCCGGCAGTATTCGGACGCATTATGGCACTTTCCATTGTTCTTTGCCCCGCAGTGTGCGTGCGCATCGTAGTTTGCTCAGGGCATGTGTATTTTAAATCTCCCACCACATTTCATATAGTACAAGAAAGCCATTGAACAGTGAAGCGGTTCGTTCGAGCATATCGAAAGGCCAATCCCTTGCCTTTGTTGATAAACATTGATGTCAAGTGGTCTATATGTTCAAGATTCAAGTTGAATCACTTTCAAAGTATTACCAAAATTGTACTAGAAGTATTTTTGAATAAGAGGAGTCCATAGATTTGTAGATATCCTACATCACATATGAACATCAGTGTGAAATGTTAGGGGCCAGATACCTGTAAAATGTCAGTTTTGATCATTCTGCAAAACACATTTCCGGACCCCATGGACGAGTCCATCACAGATTCTGTTATCAACAGAAGTACGCTCACTGTCTTATCTATAAGTAGATATCAAGTCATTGGAATGAGGAGCATCCTTACATCTGTTAGATTGACAACTTTATGAGTTGCTTTTTCATTCTAATGTATTAGTTGGCTTAGAATCGGGCATAGGAGCATTTTATGTTGGTCGTTTTGATCATAATTGGGTGAGAAGTTGAACATTAATTTATGTGGCCTAGATTTGGTAATGACCTACTTTATACAGTGTTAGACTGATAAAGGAAAAGACAATTACAAGTAATTAAAACAAATGGTTACATTCTGTAATCTGTAAAGCTTACTGATACATACAAAAATAATATGAATGTCATGTAGTGAGACCTGTGTATACTCTTCAACAATGTAATCCAATTATTGTTGTTCATATGAATTTAACTAAATGTTGCCTGAAATTGATCTAGAATGTCAATTGTCAAAAGCAAGTTGAGATTTAATGAAAGTCCATTTGGGGGAGGATGGTGCATAGATGTAAGAGCTTTGGACGGCAATAATAGACAGCGCTAATCAAGACTCACTATGCACAGCCAAGTGTGAGAAATAGAAGCAAATGAGTAGATGAGAGGCCGGCCATTCACCCACATCATGCTGTACTAGGCTGTATCAAATACTCCACACAACCGGTCACATCATCCACCGCTGCCGGCAACAGACATCACTTTGCAACTGTCAAGTCGTTTCCACATCTTTATACCTTTCTGTTTAATACCGACCGGTGGTAAAAAGCAAAGTTAAGTCAGGTTTGCCATCCTCTTTCATCAACGTCATAGAGTGAACCTCATCATCGGCTTGTTTACTTCCTCCGTTTCGTAAACCCATCTTATAATACTAATTACCTAATAGCGTATGGAACGTACAGCTCTCTTGTTTCACCCTATTCCGCTCATCAATTAGCTCAGGTTACGCGCAAGTCGTTTTGAGATGGTAAATGGCACATGGAGCGCTTACTTTTATATAACTAAGAAGTTCTTCAAGAATTCTTGGTTGAGCGAAAATGAGGGACTGAAAAAAGGGAAACTAAATATGTTTTACCCCCAAATGCTTTGGTCGTTCCATGCTGGGCAGCGATTGTATTATTGGTAATATAGGAGGTGATAAAATACTTTCAGCCTCAAGTTTTCAATGCATAAAGGTATACAGGAAATTGGATTGTATGGAATTCCAAAATTGCTGGAAATAACCCTTACATACAATATTTCAATATATGTGAGGGATAAAATAGAGGGGCCATTTTGTATGCGAATCTACTGGACATGTTTACATTACTAAATGAAGACTTTTGTAGAAGTTGTGCGGCATGGTGAAACCTAGTACTATTCACTCAATGTACTGGCCTTGCTCGGAGCTTGACTCGTGGTAGGGTTATCAATATCAGAATTTGAATGAGTATGGCACACAGAAGTCTAGGCTGTCACTTGTGTGAGGAGGCACTGAGTGAGATGCTTGAGAAACTTAAAAAGATGTTGCCCATATAAAAAGTTGTATATTACTTAATTGGTGAGAATGTTAAAACAATTATACAATTTACAAATGAACAAGACAACAAGTTCAGTAATCATTACAGAATGTGTATTGGCAAAAAAATCTACTTCCTTACTTTTTTTCTTTCCTAAGTTTTTTTTAATGTTTGAAGTTTTTCATCATGTCCAAAAACTGTGCATGGTTTGGGCAATTTGCAAATTTGTTTGAACTGCTTCATGTATAAGAACACAAATTTTTTTTAATTATGTCTCTTCTTCGGCCATGTGAAAGTAGATTTTGTTTTGTCATTCGCCATAACCTTAGGAAATTTGGAGCTACAGTGTACTGTGCCAAAAATTTAATTTAAGAATCAAAGTGTCAAATGAAAAGTTAAAACATATTTTAATTGTAGGTGATATTTTCAAGTATTTTTATTTGTTAAAATGGGGAATATAAAAAGTATATAATAATTATGGAATAACTTTGGACTATACCCTTTTGCACCATATATTTAAAACACTAATGCAAATTCTAAACCTGATATCCTTACCTTGATTCTAACTCCTAACCCTAAAAGAAAGGGTACCAAAGTATTCTGTTTACACCATAAAGTGTATACTTATGATGAGAGAATAAATCCGGCTATACATGTATAGGAATATATTTTCGTTTGATTTTTATATTTGATTTTGGAAATATCATCATTGACTTATGACCACTGACTCTATTTGACATTATATACCGTGTAAGTACAATGACGAAATTGTAGTCCATTACTATCCTGGGCCTACAAAATGTATAGTGAACTTGGGAGTTTTCATTTCATACATATGTATTGGATCAAATATAGATTAATGTATGTAATTAATGCAACTCATGCGACACACATTAAAAACCATTCCATGTTTATGTTGAGTGGTAATAAGAAACAAGGGAAAAGAAAAAGACATCATGTAACTTACAAATCCAGACAAACATGCAGACATTTCCCCGGCAGGGACTAATAATAATCCTACCGATATAGATTCACCATACCACTCAAATTACTGTGCTTCTTTCTCTGAAGCGGTCTGCTATCATATCAGATAGCGGATTTGTGATATCCATTTTCTTTTGTCAACTAACATTACATGTCTTCCCCTATCACGGCTGCCTGGAGTAAACAGCTGCTGATGCTCTTCACCTGCCATGCTTATGTCATGCAGAAAGAAGGAACCCACATCCAGTAATATCTTCATTGTTGTAATTTCTTTTCCCCCTTTTCTGCTACTTCACAAGACCAGTATGCTGGTTCTTGAGTGGTGACACCAGATATCCTGCAGACATATGGAGTAGAAAATGAAAATATATATTATATGGCTCATCGACATAGAGGAAGATTATATTTAGAATAACCCATAGCACAGTGTGTTTTACTCACTTCAAGAAACAAGTATGATGCGAAGTCCTAGTTTTGTGATAAACAACTTTGGAGAATGGTTAGCATGTTCAGCTATATATAAATAGTTGTACTTTTGTAAGATTGATTGCTTAAACTTGCATAACTGATTAAACAGGGTTTGTAAAATGTTAATCATGGGTAATTAAAATAAATAGAAGTAACAGGGGTTAATCATCTAGCATTTTAGGTAAACTAATACAACTGTTTAAAATAAAATAAAATTAAGCCCGGTCCTATGTGACATTTTTACATACTGGTCTATGTGATATACTCCAAACAGCTCGATATAGTAGAGTACTCACTGAATGATCAGGATTCCTGGTTCGATTGCATGGCTGCATGGGTTATATTTTTGGTTTTCTTAATCAAGTAATATGTTCCAACTACGGTGACTCCTTGTGACGTCACGCTGGACAAATTCCATTCACTGTCAGAGGAGGTTTGAAGAAGTAAATGCAATGGAACAAATAAATATGTAATTAATACAGCATTGATTTGCTAAGAATTGAACAGGGCACCTGTCTCATCAAACCACTCTAGTACATCTTCAAAAGTGACAGAAGTGTCATCAAAGTTGGAACAAATTAATAGTGTGTACAGAATCAACCAAATAAACACAAAATGCACACATCCCAGTCTAATATGTTAGTTTTGCATATTGCACACACTTTTCCATTTGTTATGAGCAATCACATCCCTAATGCTTCAGTTTGCTCAGATAGTGTAATAAAGCAAAGAGTTAGTAGAAACATGAATCTGCTATATAGCATGTCATTAAATACAAAGTAGTACGCCAACGTCGTCAGGTTGTGCGTATTGCTGGTGTAGAGTTGCACGTGAGCCTCTAGATTGTCATCTCGCCAAAGCTGTGCGCTGGATTCAATTTCCAGTTAGTGATCAATTATTAGAATATAATATGTAATATAGTATTACTTAGATGGCAACAACAACACAAATGATGAGATGATTTGATGCCTGAATTTCTTTCATCCATTTTGAATAGATTGACTGTATATGTAATATTAAGACTTGACATGCCAGTATGCATTAAATCATGAAATTATGCGACAATTTACACATGGAATTATGAGTCTCACAGTCCAGTGTTTACAAGATAGTTTTGAAACATGTTTAAATATGGATATTTCTTACATTTCATTGCAATTAAATATTTAAAATGATTTTCTTTTTAGTGTAGTTTATAAAATTTACTTTAAAAGTATAAAATTTTATTTTGTATTACACTGTTCCTTCATAAATTTGCATTCGTATAAAATGTGGAAAAGTATCAAATACTGATTTGTAATACTGTTTTCACTGACAATTGCCGGAAGGGCTGTAGCCTTGTTAATTGTATACGGCTAACAGAGACATGGCTATTAATAGGGAAATTCATTCATAGCCATGTAATGCAATAGCTCATGCTTCAGAACATTTGCACAGCTGAGGTGATGATAGTCTCCTCAGAATAGATTGGAGCAACTTTTAATGCACCGTATCAATGTATATTTTTCCTTGATGATGCCTTGTTTTCTTTTAGTTTTATGCAAGTGTACTGTGCAAGAAACTTAGCTTGTATTTTAATGGCAACTGTATGCAATAAACCAACCGGAACGGTATAACAATTGAAATAGCAGCCATGTTGGAGGACATTTCTAACATAACGTAAGATGACAGAGGGACAGGTCTCTAGATTGATTCCACAACCATTCATATACCTATCACCTGTTTTATTGTATTATCATGCGAATTGCCCTGTGGTACCTTTGGAGGACAGAATTTTATTTAAATGAGGATGACTCTGTTATGAGTGACGTTGTATTGCATACCCTCTATAAAGGTATTTTCCAGTGAACATATACACTTATCACATAAAGATACTAGGGCAGTTTATAAGCTTGTAAGTTTATATAAGTCGTTCAGTAAATCAAATATCCGAAATATACATTTTGTCAATACAATATGGAAGATATCTTCTTTAATTGACATCTTATTTAAGAAAATTGAGCAAGAAATGATGGGAGATCTCAGGCCAGAAAGTTGTCCATTGATCAAAAGTAACATTTCATGAGATTGTCAATGTGCATCGTATGTACAGAAAGTGTACGTTCAATGTTCATGCATGTATGCAATCAGTTGACCCGGGATAGAAGCGCAACAATGTCACATTGATAATCTCTTCAAGTGTCACTTTTGATTTGTATGATAACTAGACTTTATGGCCCAAGATGATCTTCGTTTCATGCTCTATTTTCACACATGAGGTGAGACATCTTCCGTAACAAAATGTTTTGGATTTTTGTTTTATTGAATGACTTATGAACAATGATGGCTTATTACTTGATGTGTTGGGTGTATTCTAGGCAAGCGGTGACAAGGAGCCACTTGTCAAATGGAAACCTGGAGCATTGGGCTATTCCAGTTGAAATACATACCCTCTATGGAAGACATGACCTTAATCTCTCAAACAGGGGATGTAGGTTTCAAATGGAATCACCCATTCAGGTCACCTCATTTATAATTCTCAAGCTTTGTGGAAGATTCAGGTCATTTCTTCTTTAGGAAGTGTATGGGTATATCTGGAATAGCCCAATTTGGGCTGGTTTCACAAGAAGTAGTTCTGCCTCATTATTAGGCTATTAGCTAACATCTTCATGCTCTTAACCAGTGTTCGAATTTAGGAAAAATAACTGGTTGTCCCACGGACAACCAGATTACAATTTCTGGTTGTCCGTCTAAGTTTTTGGTTGTCTGTAGGCCTACAAATGTGACTTTTGGTTCGATTTATGGTTGTCCGGCGGACAACCGAATCAGTATTTTTGGTTGTCCGGCAACTTTTTGAGTTGTCCCGGGCAACCGGACAACCAAAATTTCGAACGCTGCTCTTTACCCAACTATCTATCTTGATTGCTGTTCTGAAAATACTCTGCAATCCTCAATGGATAGCCCAGATACAGCAAGGAAAACACAGACTGTGTATCATTCATTATAGCTACCTCAGGAGGATGTGCTGTAGGCCATTGTGCCCTTGCCTTCACCTGGCACAAATCATGTAGATGACACAAATCATGTATCATGTAGCTGCTAGGTATATTCTGCAATGATCCATGCATTAATATGTAGCTTTGTAGCTTGAAGGCACTAACAATGAGCGAAGCAATAAATTGATGTTGCATCATGCCATAACTTCCACTTGGTTCATGTATGTGTCACAATTTTAAAAATACATTTTGAAATTAAAGGTGGGTGATCTGATTGTAGCACATGTTTTCAACTTTGCATTGAAACCCACCGCCCAAACATTCTGCATGAAAAATGTGTACACAGGCATGAGAATTTTCCTGCTTTTGCAGGATTTCCTGCTTTTTTGTGGTCCAAATTTCTGCACTTTTCTTTTAATTTCAGCCCGTTTTGGGCCTTTTTAGCTTCATTTTACACGCTTCAGGTTTTTTCATGGATGATCATTCTCATGTGTACATCGCAGTGTCCCATAGAGCAGGACATAACTTTAATGGTGATATAAACCACCAGAATAACATGTTTTTGTTCATAGTGTGAAACACATTCCAGGCCTAAAATGTCACTGGAGTTTTTTAAATTAGAAAATATGAGCTTCCACCTGATACAAGAATCTGCATTTTGATGTGGTAAAGTTGGGGATGATGCTGTCAATTAGGTCACATGCCTTTAACAAAATTCAGGGATGCAAGTTTTCCTGCTTTTGCAGGAATTCCTGCTTTCATGAAGTCCAAATTCCTGCACTTTTCTTTATTTTCAGCCCGTTTTGGAGGCTTTTGGCCCAGATTCACACACTTTTCAGGCTTTTTCCTTCAGGTCAGCTTGCATCCCAAAACAATGTTTCAAGAACTTTTCATTCACAATTTCAATAATATGTTATTAACAACATTACTACTAGGACGGGACTTAAATTAATACTGACAAATGGGTAAGACTACAAGTTATGCATCATAAGAATTTCTTCTTTATAATTATATGTTTGTGTTTGCTGCTAAAAACATGTCATTTCACAAACATAACAATTTACGTCATGAAACTGGGTTCTTTACAAAGTTTGTCATTTCCTCATGTTTTTTCCTAAAGAAGTTGTTGCCTCCATTTTGCAACCTAATCAAGTTATTATGTGGAAGTAATAAAAGCTCACCACATGCAAAAAACAGAAACTTTCTGCTATACACTATCCATAGTTTGGAAAGAATCCCTACTTTGAAAAATAAAATGCAGGGTTGACACTTTCCAAAATATTTTGATATTAAGCGTAAGGAAAAAGTATTGTGTTACTTTTAATAATCACAGTAGCCAAGTTTACAAAAATGCACTTATGTAGGCCTATGAAACCTGATTATATGTTAAATTGACATTTTCCTTTGACAATTGAATTTGGATTAAGTTATTTATACCTTGTCATTACATAGGAACATGAACAATATGATTAAACAGCAAACAAATCTGGTATAGAGCCCGAACTAATCAATTCAAAATCATAGAAAATTAATTCTTACAATAATACATGTTTGTACAGCCACCTGTATCAGTAGTATAGTTGCTCAAACTCCAGAAACTGTTTTTGTGGAGGGTGACTGCCTTTCGTCTCTTGTCAAAAAAACAAACCTCTTTTAGAGGCATATATGCTTGAAGAATTCTAGGGCATGTTTGAGGAAGATGAAACACCAGACATGAATCATGTGGAGAGGAAAAACAGTGTCATGCTGCCCTCAGCTGCTACATTAAAAGAAGAAATCTTTGTCAGTAATGAAAAAAGGGTTGCGATGATACTAGTAGATATATACTAAGCCAGGCTTCCTCAAATAGATTTGTTGAAGTGCCACATGAAATAAAAGAAAACTGGAAAGCGCCACTCAATGGTTGCTTCGCGATGATTTAGCACTGCCCCTCTGAAGCTATTGATTTTTTTAAATTCGAGGTGCAAATGACGTCATTTGGTGCAACATTTTGTACTATTTTAGCCTGTCTTTACAAGGATAACATGGGAATTGCATTGTTTAATGTTGAAATGTAGAATAATGGAGATATTCCTGATGGATGAAGTTTGATCAATGGGTTTGATTTGATTTGATTTTTGTCTAATTTTTTTTTTTTTTTAAATCTAAACGGCGCTGCGCGCCACAAGTGGCGCGCACGCCGCTATTTGTGGACCCCTGTACTAAGCTATGTGCAAGATCTGCTTGAAAAATATCTTGATAAAAATTTATCATGTACATCATATATTATGAATTCCAGTTTTTGTAATATAGTTACCATAGTTATAGGATATAAAACAAGTACAGCTTCCTGTTTTATGATAGGGACTTTGAACTTATTGTATAGAATGGTGAGATTTATTACACCTTCACACCCACAGGGACCATACATTTATGCAAAGACCATCAATGTCAAATTGACATTTCCATGATTTAACATCAGTTATTGCAGTTCATTGGCCAGCTTTAAACTCATGACTGGACATGGAGTCCCATCAGGTTTGCACTTCCTCCTTGGTCATATCTATAAATTTAGATTCAAGAATGTTGAATTAGCTCTTGGCACTCCACACAGTTCAAATGCAGCAGCAATCTGTGCTGATAGTGATTGATAGAAATGGAAGTGTTACTTTTACTAGTCTGGCAACAGTTTATCATCATAATTCTTTATTTTAGGCCCTTTACAATTAATTCTTAGTTTCCTGTTTCCTGCCCGCGTCCAAAGTAGAGAATTGCAAAATATTTAATAATTTTATTTTTATTTTGGATTTTCTCTTTTAAAGTAACTTTTAATGACTTCCATTTGCTACTTTCTGACTTTGATCACATCAACTATATTATGATGAATAAACAAAGAACATAACTGTACCATTACTTATGTATAAAATCAAACATGGTTGTAAAATAATTAAATGCATGTTCCTTGTCAAAATGTGTTGATGTAGGTTGCGACCGCTTGTTTTAAAATAAAGAAAATAATAGATAATTAATATAATTAAAGGTCACCTCATCCCTTGTTTTCAACCATGAAACAGGAAACTAAGAATCAAGTGTGAAGGGCCTTAGCATGGACACAGCATGTTAGTTGTATTTAGCTAGCTGCTTTGGGTGTATAATAATGCCAATCAAAAAAGGATGTAACTGTGATGAGTGGAAGAATTAAGGTAACAACACAAAAGGGACAACTTGTGATAAATACAAACTACAAATCTAAATGAAAGGATACAGTATTAATGAATGATTAAGAAATTAAGCAATTATTTTTGTTAATGTTATGAAGTTACCTTCGTTTTTCAAAACTGTTCATCACTGACAGTTTGGAACAGAATAATGTTTAATACAACACTCTCCATCCACAGTGTAAAAGCTAAAACCAAAAGGACCATGCAGTGATGCAATTAGGCACCTTCCTTACTGTGTAGTGGCTTCCACAGCTGGTATTTTTCCGGCAAATAGCACATTCTGAATATTGTGTTGTCACTTGTCAGCACAGATCAGCTTTCAGACATAGCTCTTCTGTACATTATATCTTCGGTAGACAGCATCACCAGTAGCAGCATCTTCAGTGTAACCTCTTGGATACATAAAACATAATTGTGTGACCCTTAAGGGTATCCGTAGGGAGAACACATTGTTTTACGGCCAGGTCTGGCCAGATGCATGTTTGTTCGCAGTCTACAGGTGTAACTAGGTTGTTGTATATTCTATAATTTTCCTGGTGTGTTAACTGTGATTACATCTAGACACCAGTTTATTTTTTATTTGAACGGGACCCTAATTTAATGAGAAAAACGCCAAAAAAGAGAGGCCCGGCAAAAGCCGATTTGCAGACAATTTTGTAGCTACAGACAGCTCGTATTCCATATAACAACTACGGAAACCAATCAGTGCCAGAAGTGTTGATTTATATTTCATCCACTTAGGTTTGGCTTAACCCACTAAAAGGTAAAACTTTAAGGCTGATCATTTTAATTATAAATGTAGTGTGTGTGTAAAAGTATATTTCTCAAAATGGAGGAGAGCGCCTATGACTATTGTCCGTTCTGTCTACATGGTCTATGACAATTATTTTCTTACCGAAATATATTCACTTAACACAGACCACGGTTGCCAAACAAATGAGGGCAAACCGCGGGTCAAATCATTGAAAAGTCGCCCAATATTTTTTTATCAACCGTTGGTTTCTATGAGATAAAAAACTACCAGAAGTCGCGTAAGCCAATGTTGAGAAGTCATGCAATATTTTTCTTAACCATCAATTGGTGTCTATAGGACAGGAAATTGTCGCGAGGAAAATCTTCAAAACTCATCCTATTGACCTAGGCCTATTACATCGCGGGTTTGGCAACCCTGCAATATATACAGTTATATAACATCGCACCGCATTGTGAGGTATCATTTTAATTATAAATGTAGTGTGTGTGTAAAAGTATATTTCTCAAAATGGAGGAGAGCGCCTATGACTATTGTCCGTTCTGTCTACATGGTCTATGATAATTATTTTCTTACCGAAATATATTCACTTAACACAGACCACGGTTGCCAAACAAATGAGGGCAAACCGCGGGTCAAATCATTGAAAAGTCGCCCAATATTTTTTTTATCAACCGTTGGTTTCTATGAGATAAAAAGTCGCGTAAGCCAATGTTGAGAAGTCATGCAATATTTTTCTTAACCATCAATTGGTGTCTATAGGACAGGAAATTGTCGCGAGGAAAATCTTCAAAACTCATCCTATTGACCTAGGCCTATTACATCGCGGGTTTGGCAACCCTGCAATATATACAGTTATATAACATCGCACCGCATTGTGAGGTGAACGAACTGAATGTTGACATTGTATTCAGTATTTAAAACAAGAACTGTCTTTAACCAGACAATGCGGTTGGTATAAAACATAGCGTGTGATATCATGATATCAACTTCAAAATCTAAAAAAAAAAGTAAAGAAATAATTTAGGGCGAAATAAATAAACAGCGTACAGCAGGTGCTATCTTGTCAATAATGATAAGAGGAACATGAAAAAAAACCAGCAGAGAGCATGCACCCCAGTAAAGAGTTAAATAAAGCAAGGAAAAACCATAATGTGCAGAAGGCCTACTTTTCGGATGATATTCACAGAAACAAAAATAAAGAACTAAAGATCTAAAAACAAAAGTAAAGAAAATGAGGGCGAAATAAATAAACAGCGTACAGCATGTGATGACTTGTCAATAACGATAAGAGGAGCATGTACCTCAATAAAGAGTTTAAATAAAACAAGGAAAATCATAATGTGTAGAGGCCTACTTTTCGGATGATATTCACTGAAACAGAAAAAAAGAAATAAGTTTAAAGAATTATATATGTTAAGATTAGATAATGAACAATCATACATAAAAATGTGACAGGTGTCTGATGATATTTATACACTTCGAGCAAAAAATAAAGAACTACTTAACACGCGACATAAATAAATAGCCATATTTTATGAACGAACTGAATGTTGACATTGCGGACCAGGATTTGAAACAAGAACTGTTTTCAAAAAGAAAACGCGGTTGGTATAAAAACATAGCGTGTGCTATCATGATATAAACTTCAAAATCTAAAAACACAAGTAAAGAAATAATTTAGGGCGAAATAAATAAACAGCGTACAGCAGGTGCTATCTTGTCAATAATGATAAGAGGAACATGAAAAAACCCAGCAGAGAGCATGCACCCCAGTAAAGAGTTAAATAAAGCAAGGCAAAATCATAATGTGCAGGAGGCCTACTTTTCGGATGATATTCACAGAAACAAAAATAAAGAACTACGTTAGTACGTTTAAAAAATTATATAATTTGAAATTAAATAATGCAAAATCATACATAAAAATGTGACATGTGTCTGATGATAATTATACACTTCGACCAAAAATTAAAAAAATACTTAACACGCGACATAAATAAACAGCCATCTATCAAGAATGACAAGAGGAACATGAAAAAAAAACCAACGTAATATATGAGAGCATGCACCCCAATAAAGAATTGCTTTAAAATAAAACAATGAAAAATCATGACATGTGAAATGTATGTTGATACACTTATAAATAATACTCAAGGGTGAAATAAAAAACACCTTATCTACCGATATTTCCACAGTTAAACATACTCAGTGATCACTTGTACTAAAACAAAAATAAAGAAATACTTCACAAATGATAAGAGGAACACATAAAAAATAAATAAGCGAGCATGTCCCAAAAAAAATTAGTAAAAGATAAAATAATGATAAAACGTACAAGAAGGGGCAAAATATTTGTCGCAAAAACTTATTAAATGCTCATTTGCTCTAAGATATTTAATGTTTGCAATTTACTCCTAGTTTATCATTTATTTATTATTTATCTAGGCTTATAAGTATATCTTTTATTTATTTAGCGTAAGTGAAAAACTGTCAGGAGAAAGTGCTCAATTCTTTATTGAAGAGCGTTCTAGTAGTTGTACAGAAAATAACAGTTAAATGTTACATGTTTTAGTAGTAACTGGCAGTTTGATGCTGCAAACGTCCATATAGGATGGCAACAATCATCAGACTGATAAAACAAGTTCATTTTACAACAAAAAACATTATTGATCAAGAGAATACATAAAATCAATTATTGATTACAACAAATCAGTTCTGTGCTGGAGGTGTTGCCAGGTGAAAAGTTGCTAGGTGATGCTGAATTGTTCCAGTTTGTGCTTATTTCTGTGCCTGCAATTGGAGATGAGTTCGGAGCGCTTGTTAAGAGTTAAGTTTCTTTTATTTATTTATCTATTAATTTATCTATTTATCAATTTATTTCAATATCATTATTATTAAGTGCCTATTTATAATGATATTTAAATCTATCAACATTATGCTTACGTCATCCAGGAGTTATTATCCCACTTGAAATCGCCATATAAACACAAATTAATAAAGAAATACCCAATGGGTGAAATAAAAGCATGATCTATCTTTTCAAGAATGAAAAGAGGATATAAAAATATAACAGAGCATGTCCTATAAACATGATAAAGAATTATTTAAAATCGTACAAATGTGAAACATGTAATATGACATATACTTAAGGGATCTGGAATGAGCGTTTTGAGCGTTTCGACAGTATTTTTGTGGGAAATGAGAGCACATCAGACATATCGAATTGCATTCTGAATACGAAGAATGTCTTTCTCATATCAAATAATTTTCATTTTTTGAAATTCACGATATAATGCAAATTTTATGACAAATTATTAAAATTTGATATTTTTCAAATTTTTGATATATAACAGTCCTCGAAGTAAATTTTATAAATCTAATGACATATTCTTAAAGTGTATGTAGCTGGGGGAAAAGCCGACGATCAATTGAAAATTTTGACCTTTCATATTGAAGATATGGATTTTATTTCCCAAAAAGACCTTTTTTTGGGGGGGGGGGGGAATCCATATCTTCAATACGAAAGGTCAAAATTTTCAATTGATCGTCGGCCTTTCCTCCCAGCTACATATACTTAAAGAATGTATCATTAAATTTATAAAATTTACTTCGAGGACTGTTATATATCAAAAATATCAATTTTAATGATTTGTCATAAAATGTGTATTACATTGCGAATTTCAAAAAATCAAAATTATTTGATATCAGGACATTCTTAGTATTCAGAATGCAATTCGATATGTCTGATGTGCTCTAATGTCCCACAATATATACTGTCCAAACGTTCATACCCCAGCCCTTAACATAAAACAAAATAAAACGGTCATGATAATATGACATTAAGGGCGAACACCACTAATGAAGCGTCTTGGTTGAAATGCACGTGAAAATTAATGTCTTTCTTTGCTCAATTTGAGGCCTTTTTGGCTCTCATAGTTGCCTGATGTACCCCTTTACATTTTATTAAGAAACAAGGTAGTATAGTTTCTCTCCATTGATTTTGCAATAGCGTCTCCAGGAGGGGGCTCAGAGGGCTTTCAGATTTATGCGGTGGGGGGGGCTTAATGGCTAAAATCGCCAAAAACCGCCTGATTTTACATATCCCTCTAGCGTTGGTTGTCAGTAGATTGCAGTCACTCCTCATCAAGTGTTGACAAAGACAACAGTGGTTGTTGAAACGTACACAGTAAGTGCATTTTCTTGGATCAGATACTACGAACTCTGGTTTACTAGTTTACTCTACCGATCCTGATGAATTTGTTCAATCAATAACGATATCTGGGGACCAATCACAAGCCAGATTCATTTAAAGATGCATTACATCATGACCAATTTTAGTTAGGCCAGAAATTGGCCTAACTCTCCATAGAATCCCGTGTTAAAAAGTTATCCGCAATCCAAAGTCAGTAGTCCACTTGGGAAGCTAACAAACAAAGGGGGTACGGTGACTGAAAAGATTAGATGTGAAAATCTATCAATTGTGCACAAATAATAATCCGAGTTTTAAGCTTAAATGCAATAGCCAGAAGCACAATTGGCAAGTGGAGTACGGAGAAGTCTAGCTACACCCTGGAAGGAAAAAAAACAGTATTTGAAACGAGGAAATGTGCAATATGACTTAATGTAATACATTAGAAAAGGCTTAAAAGGCAACTATTAGGCCCTGATTCATATTTAATCATCATTTAGGCCTGTAAATTAGATTGTCTGTGTAAATTTAGCAGGATCCGACTTTTTATGACGACTTTCAAAATGTGTTACATTTCAGAAACACCAAGCTGTTTGTGAGGTGGCGTTAGCTGTATGGGTTATAGGTTGAACTTTTTACAATATTTCTGGAAAAAAATCCTGAAATCCATATATTAATTTTTACAATGGATGTCGTCATCTGACCTTCTGCTTGCAGAAAGGGAAGTTTTGAAGAACTGAGTTGTTTTCCCGGCCCCTGTCTGTACAGAAAGTCAGTGGGGTTATTTACTGGTGTGCACCCTAAAAGGCCCTTGTCATAACCAATGGTGGCGGCATGATTTTCCCGTGCATGAGGGTTTAGGGAAAATTAAATTATATGTCTAAACTTGAGGTTGCATGTGTAAAACATGGTCTTTTTTTAACGCATGTTTGGGGTATTGAAATGATATTTTTTTGGCTTGCACAATCATGGTAAAGATCCATGTCATACATAAGCGATTATAGGACATACAATACTTGGTAGGCCTAATGATAATGCGTAAACTTTGTACCTGTGTTAGGGAACTGAAATCAGACTGAAAACACAAACGTCATTCGAGGCTCTGTCTCACCAGTTGCATTTACAAGGCCCTTGTTATAACCAGTGGTGGCGGATGATTTTTTTCTGGGGGAAGGGTCACACAAGGTTCTGAACAGAAACGTCACATACGGACCAACCCACACTACCGAGAACCGCGAATGCCGAGAACCGCGAAAGCCGAGAACCGCTCTAGTTATATGAGCTTTTGTGTAAATTTCTTTTCTATTATGCTTCTAACATATAGGATACACTGTTTATAATATGTTCAGTTGATTGTGTCATATCTGTTTAGGAGTTTGCGGAAATAGCATCTCACATCAATAAAGTAATATTTACAGATCATACAAATTTATTCCATACGCTGAACAATCAGTGGCGGCACCAGGAATATTTTTTTGGGGGGCAAAGTGAATTTCAGAGGGGGGGGGGGGCAAAATCAAACAATTTGTACAAATTTGTTGCAAAAAGTGGAAATTTGTTTGATTTTGGGTTTTTTGTCTCAAAAGTGGGAGGGGGGCAAGACAATTTTTTTGGGGGGGAATGCCCACGTGCTCCCCATAACACCGCCACTGTGCACAATCTCTCAATGAAGTCTTGACATTGGGCAAATTCTGAACAGACGTACATGAAGTATATATACCTAATTACAATCCATACATGGCATAATACTGCAGACAGAATCTGTCAAAGCATCTTCAGTAGATAGCATCTTGGTTGCATAGCTTATTTGTTATAAATAATACTTTTCTGTACATAGCACCAGGGAGGAGGGAAAATAGTGAAAGTTTCTTGTTATAAAATATAAAACAAGACATATATGATTGTTTACAGAACTGTTGATTGAAGATACACATGGCTTTATTTATATACAGAAATGTGACCAGCTACTACGAAAATGAGCGTAAAGTCAAAAGTTGGTAGTTTCGAGACATCCTAGCTGCTGAGTAGATGTTCTTTGTTTGCTGTGCAACTTAACTGAACAAGCCAGTATTATGACCTTTGTGAATGGTCCAATGTGCCCCCATTCACAAAGGACATGCAGACATACTCAGCTCGAATAGAACAAGAGTGTGTGTGAAACAAAGATGTCAGGAAGTCTCAAAACTACCAACTTGCAACTTTATGCTCATTTTGGCGTAGAAGTTCACAAAATATGGGTATTGAAGATGCTATCTCCAGTAGATACCATGTTATTCAAGATGCTATCTTCAGTAGATAGCATGTTATATTCAAGATGCTATCTTCAGTAGATAGCAAGTTATATTCAAGATCAGTAGATAGCATGTTATTCAAGATATTATCTTCCGTAGATAGTGTGTTATTCAAGATGTTATCTTCCGTAGATAGCATGTTATTCAAGATGCTATCTTCAGTAGATAGAATGTTATTCAATATATGCTATCTTCAGTAGATAGTATGTTATTCAATATGCTATCTTCAGTAGATAGCATGTTATTCAACATGCTATCTTCAGTAGATAGCATGTTATTCAATATGCTATCTTCAGTAGATAGCATGTTATTCAATATGCTATCTTCAGTAGATAGCATGTTATTCAATATGCTATCTTCAGTAGATAGCATGTTATTCAATATGCTATCTTCAGTAGATAGCATGTTATTCAATATGCTATCTTCAGTAGATAGCATGTTATTCAATATGCTATCTTCAGTAGACAGCATGTTATTCAAGATGTTATCTTCAGTAGACAGTATGTTATTTAAGATGCTATCTCCAATAGATAGCATGTTATTCAAGATGTTATCTTCAAAGCAGCTATTACATTTGTAATCTGTCTTCATATAGCAGGTAATTCTGTCAGTTACTGTGTTTGTGATGAGTCAAGACCTATATACTACATTCAAACTCAAGTATTCTTAGAATGATTTAGAAATGTTTGCAAACAAGTGTTTGTGAGGATATGGACTTTGTATTTTGTCAATCATGTTTGTACAATTTTTTGTGGTGTGTATTAAGAGTGTGTTATTAAATATGTATTTTCACCTGTTTGCCAATGATCTATAATACATTGAAACCATACATGCATGCATAGTTACACCTCAAATGTGTCTTATCATGATACGTGCCATCATGTGTATTTCTCAAAAGAGTATTTTGGATTTCCCCAAGTTCACAGAAATCAATTTCAAGTTGTGAAATTGTGTGCAAATATAGAGCCGAACTGATAACTGTTACAAATATTAAAAGCAATGTTATATCAAGTGCACACAGACTGCAAGGCGATTCTCTCAACTTAATTGTCTGTGATGTAATTGCCTTAGGGGGAATGTCTACAGCAATGATTAGGTACCCAACATCATGTTGGCATTAGAGAGGGTAAAAGTATTGGCATTTTTTTGTAGAAAGAGTTACAAAGATGCATGTATTATCTGTGTATGTGGATGCATTCTGTGCCCTTTTGAGCCTACATCAATGAGTGTGTTAAGTGGGTGGACTATGGCCCAAGGTAGATTTCATAGACGGCAGACCCTGCTATAATGTGAGTCTGATTAGATGAATAATTTTGTGATATCGCAAGAACGTAAATGTAGTTAATGGAAGGCTACATACTTGCATTCATTTCATTTCATGAACTAAAGTATCATAAGAGAAATAACAAATTTAGAGTCAAATAAAATGTGTTATATGAATCATTACCTTTCTGCTTTTCCCTCTTTTGGCTTGAATATTCAAGTTGCACTTTTGAGTTTGCTTGTATCTTATTATTTTTTAGATTCATGTATAATACACACAGCATAGTTCATCAGCAGTGTATATGAAGTAAATGTATGTATGAATTGAAAGAGCAAAGGGACACAGAGTGACATATTGAGAAAATCCATTTCACTACAAGCCAATATTTTCGCATACAGATATTTTTGCAGTTGCGTGCTTTGCTAACATTTTCGTAGGGTGATGATTTCAGGATTGTAGATTATGCTTCCATTATCGAGCACATTCTTAGGGTGTTGAATTCGCTAGCCTATGTCAAACTGGAAAATGCGCAAAAATAAAACCACCGCAAAAATGTTGGCTTATATTATTCATATCTTTATCAATCATGCACAAGTGGATGATTTACGTCTGTAAGTTTTACTTCTGTGAAGTATCAATGCTGGGCACCACAATTGCCTCAGAGCCAGCATGGATTTGTTGATGTCTTTCGAGCCACCTAGCAGCATTACCTTGATGGGCCTTGAGGCCTGTGATAATGAAGCATGCAATACTTGCAGTGAGACTGCATGGTGTTGTTTTTTTTTGGGGGAGGGTAAAGATGTTTCTCAGAAGTAGCTTTAGGCCATCGGCAAAATTTGTCAGACAGTATAACTACCTCCGGGTAACTACCATATACACAGGAAGATGGTGTCAGGAGTTGCATTTGTCAGTAAGTTATGAACACAGGTATCTAGATGCTTTATATTAGAAAAGCAAATTTATTGTATGTAATTACTTACAGGAGCAGATCTGAAAGCAAATTATAAAAAAATATTCATGAGGTATTTCCTGAGATGGTTTTTAAAAGCCAGTTTCAAATTCAATTCTGTTCATAGAAGTTACAATGGTATACTAGTAGTTCAAACTTTCCCACATGGAAAAGTGCATCTTAAAGGGGTGTGGCCGATTGACAGTCTCATCCCACATTTTTCTTCATCAAAACTGAGATTTTGGTATCAGAGGAAACCTCAAATTTTATTTTTCTCATTACCCCAGTAACATTTAACTCCAGAGAAACGTTTCATTTTTTAGTGTGAACAAACATGTGGTGAATTGTGGTAACCACAACCAGGAGTATCTACTATCATATGGGGCATTGTTATGCACGTTTTTGCTTCTCATTTCAAAACTGCTAGAGCAATACTCACAATTTGGAAACATATTGTTTTAATGGTAGGCCTCGGAAAATAGAACATGAACAAATCAGACCACACTCCTTTAAATTTTACCTACTAACTTATTGGTAGTGAATATTGTAGAACCATGGAAGAAAGGGATAATGGTAGAACGGAAGAAGCATTATTTTACAATTTTTGTCACAATTTTAGAAGCATTATTTTGCGATCTTTGTCGCCATTTATGAAGCATTATTTTACAGTCTTTGTCACAATTGTAGAAGCAATCTTTGCTATCTTTGATACAAGTTTAGACGTATTAGTTTGCAATCTTTGTCACAATTTTGGAAGCATTATTTTGCAATCTTTGTCTGAATTTTAGAAGCATTATGTTACAATCTTTGTCACAAATGTAGAAGCATAATTTTGTAATCTGTCGCAATTTTGGAAGCATTATTTTGCCATTTTTGTCACAATTTTAGAATCATTATTTTACAATCTTTGTCACAATTGTAGAAGCATTATATGCTATCTTTGATACAAGTTTAGAAGCATTATTTTGCAATCTTTCACAATTGTAGAAGCATTATTTTGCAATCTTTGTCGCAATTTTAGAAGCATTATTTTACAATCTTTGTCACAATTGTAGAAGCATAATTTTGTTATCTTTGTCGCAATTTTGGAAGAATTATTTTGCAATCTTTTGTCACCATTTAAGAAGCATTATTTTGCAATTTTTGTCAAAATTTTAGAAGCATTATTTTACAATCTTTGTCACAATTTTCAAAGCATTCTTTGCTATCTTTGCTTGTAGAAGCATAATTTTCACCCTCTTTATTACAAGTTTAGAGGCATTATTTTGCCATCTTTGTCACAATTTTCAAAGCATTCTTTGCTATCTTTGCTTGTAGAAGCATAATTTTCACCCTCTAGTATTACAAGTTTAGAGGCATTATTTTGCCATCTTTGTCACAATTTTAAGAAGCATTGTTTTGCTATTTTAAAAGCATTATTTGCACATAATTTTCCAATAAATTCAAGTGATGCAATCATGAAAATAAAGATGCGCCATATTTCACTTCTCTAACCTGTATAGGGCCTATTATGCTCTTTAGAACATAAACGAATGTGTACAGAATGAAGCGTGTTTTTCTAGTGTTAGTTTTTGTTTTTCCTTTTTGAATATCAATATTGCACCATTTTGCATGCATGCATGTATATATGCATTAGTACAAGGAATTCACCTTAATCATGTTTAATGTGCTTGATGTGATAGAAAGAAATAATATACCGTGTTGTCAAAAGTGAAGTCGTTATAAAAAACATATTAAAAAGGTTTAGTCAATGAATATGAGCATGATATTGCAAAATGTCATTTTTTTCCTGCAGGGGATTTGTTCGTCAAGGCATGATATAACAGGCATAATATGCCCGTCTTATTACAGCTTTCGGGTATGAAAAGACAGAAGGCAGAAGATACCGTATTGGAACCGTGACATCGGCGCCGGAACACCCAAAGAGAAAGTGTGGATTACCATGTAGTACTTTTTTTAACAGAAAAATCTCAGTAGATTTATCTCTCGCGGAAGTATGCCATCGCGCATGTCTAAAAGTAAGATGAAACCTTTACAAGAGTAAAGTGCCTCTGCCAATCCCTTTGAAAAGAAAGTGAAATCTCATCGGGAAGTTGGCACCGCGGAAACTGTATTATTTACAGATGAAAGAAGAAACGGTAGGGTTTATGTATCTTCAAGGCACTTGAGTGAAACGGCATTCCCTGCACGCTCATATTCACGTAAACAACTCTTTGTACCGGTGATTCAAGCCGCTGAACGCCTTAGGAGTTTGAGTTCTGCAAGGTATATGCAGGGTTTGCTTGCTATAGCTGTAGCACCATATTAGAGAACTCTATCATTGAAGAAGACTTCTCTTTGCGACTGCTGTAGGGCACGTATACTCTAGATATTTTATCCTCTCGCTGATTCTCCATCTAGTTTCCCAACAGATGTGCCTATATACACCTCAACAGATTTCTTACAACCGTCCGACGCCAAATAAGGTTTATATCATGTACAGTTTGGGTGGTTGAGCCTGAGGGAACAGAGATGAAAATTTGCCGCCTAGGCTCATTCTCAAGTTAAATATCTGAAATATGTGCCTTGATTACTTAAAAATTTCGAAGATTGCCAAGATCTAATCAAGTTTATCATCTTCTTTTTTTTCAATCTTCTCTTCCGAACACGTTCTCTTTTAATAAACTTTCTCTTCACATATTCTGATTTTCATAATACTATAGCATTCTCCCAGGTCTCTCCCCATGCATGTTTCGCGATATAACTTTTTTAAGTTTTATAATCTTCATCTGGCACATCATCATCATCACTATCATCAGCGCTGGCGTCATATGATCTCGAATTCCCGGAGGGAGAAACGTACCTCAGGAAAGTATATAGATAGATGCCGGTACATAGAAAGAGGTAGAAAACCGGGATAAGATGACGATGCATGCACATCGATGCTGATGTTCCCTCGAGCGCTTCTTCACGCGAGATAGAGAAGCCAATCGAGGAAAGTGGTTGAATAGTAAAAAGCTTCGGCGTCGTTGTTAATGGGGATGGAAGCTTTTGCTTTCAGGGGTAGATTAGGGGAGTTCCCTAAACCATCATTCGGATCTGTCCCCAATATACATCAGATTGTCAAGCAGGAACTTGAGGAATACAATATTTAGATCACGCAACCCGTTAGTGTGTTGCTTGTAGGTAAACGCACAGAGAATGATATAAATGTTAGGTTTGCCGTGCCCGTAAGAAACATTATTTCGAGAAAGAGGGGTCGGGTTCTGGAGTACTTTAAAGCGATGACGGGTACTCTCAAAAGTCGCATCTATTAACTCTTCGTATGCAATTTGCATCCTTATGAGGCTTGTTAACACGTACATGTATAATGCCTTGATATTTCTGGCAGTATAATGATCACTGGATGTTTGGCATATCTCAGTAAGTTTTTGAAGAATGTGCACGAATATATTTTAATTTTATTTTACCCACCCCAGTAACTCTAGCATGTCCAGAATAATAAATAGGTTGTCTTCTTGAGTTAATCAAAAGAAATGATTTGAACGAGCACAGCCAAATCGATCAGTTGCTTCTTAATGTGTCAGTCAGGCAAACGCACCAGATATATCAATTAATGTATTAATTAATCAAGGGTCACAAAACAAAGAGAACTGATCAAGCGTATAATTTTGATCATTAATTTTTCAAAACTGTATTTTGCAATACTGAGATAATATGTTATGTCATATGCATTTGTAAAACATATAAGCATGGTTGTTATATGGAGCTTCAGGTTGCGACATATTCTTTAAATCCTTTATCATAAATAGGAATATTCATAAATCATTAAAGAAATACTTGAAGAAAGTGCACGGATATTAGCAATACTGAAGAGAGAACAAAACAGAGGGTTGTGCTTAAAATAGGCGCACTATACTGAATTTAATTTTAATACCTGGACTGAATTCACATTTCCAACTACTTCAAGCGCTCAATTTTGAGTCAATATAAAATGTGACGATTTGCTACTGAAGTTCTGTCGAAGCATTGAGTACCAATTTAGGGCCTCGGGAAGCTGCTAAAGTCGAGCAAACGTGCTCGGGATTTGAATGATGTGTATTTCCCTCTTCATGCTGATTCCCAGTATAGTTGAAGCTTGCATATACTGGCGCGTATGTACTTGTCAAGGTGCTCCTCTGTTGCTGGGTAACTTGAGTACAAGTCTCACATATTGAGATTCATAAACACCGGATACCTCGGAATTTTCATCCTTCGCCAACAATGTGTTGTCTGGGTTCGGTTTCAACACTTACACCAATGCTTTTTTTCCACGGCTCTTTGAAATTTCAATAGCCCAAACCCCGTTGGCACAAGTTCTTCATCATTGGCATTCTATAGCAGTCACTTTCTCCCCTTTAAATACGGTGATAGATTGAACATTTTCATGAATATAGGAATATGGGCCCCGGATGCAAACCGACCTGCCAAGCTCTCATTTCACTCTGTATATACACCACTCGGGTTTATTTATATAAGACAATGTATTTTCTCACTCAAGTTTGGAAGTTAATAGGAAGTCTATCTTTGCAATTTCTGATAATTACGGAAATTTTTAATTTAAAACATATTGAATAACATGCTATCTACTGGAGATAGCATCTTGAGTAACATTTTATATACTGAAGATAACATCTTGAATAATATGCTATCTTCTGAAGATAGCATCTTGAATAACATGGCTGTCTGCTGAAAATAGCATCTTGCATAACATGCTATCTACTGAAGATAGCATATTGAATAACATCTATCTACAGAAGATAGCATCTTGAATAACATAAACATGCTATCTACTGAAGATAGTATCTTGAATAACATGCTATCTACTGAAGATAGCATATTGAATAACATGCTATCTACTGGAGATAGCATCTTGAGTAATATTTTATCTACTGACGATAATACCATGCTATGTACTGGAGATAACATTGAATTGTCTACTGAAGATAGCATATTGAATAACATGCTATCTACTGGATATAGCATATCATGATAACATGCTATCTACTGAAGATAACATACTGAATGATATCCACTGAAGATAGCATATTGAATCAATTGCTATTTACTGAAGTTAACATCTTGAATTACTGATTGAAGATATAACAATGAACTGTCTACTGAAGATAGCATATTGAATAGATAGCATATCTACTGGATATAGCATCTTGAATAACATGCTATCTTCTGAAGATAGCATATAAAGGGTTCACAAAAAATAACTCCCCCCTAAAATTACAAAACATTTCTTTGCATAACTTGACATACATTTCGTTGATTTGAAAGATTTAAAAAGCCGTGAATAAAGAAATCGTTTTTCTACCCTCCCAATGTTCTTTCTTCTAAAAATCCTTTTGTTTTGGCCAAAAATAATCACATTTTCCAAAAATGATGCTTTCAGAAAAAGTTGCACATTTCAACATCCTCATTTATGTCAAAGTTAGATTCAACGAATTATTATTTTGCCCTACATGATGGTTGCATGGGTGACTAAGAGATTAGAGCCAAAAAGGTGAAGGAAAACAAAACACAATTAAAATCAATCGTAACATTGATATCGAGAAAGTTTTGTACATCACATGTATGGGATGTTGAAAATTACAACTTTTTTTAAAGCATCATTTTTGAAAAATGTGATTATTTTTGACCAAAACAAGGTGATTGTGAGAAGGGATAACTTTGGTAGGGTAGCAAAAAGATGCCTCTATTCACAGGTTTTTAAATTTTTAAAATCAATAAAATGAATGTCAAGTTATGCAAAAAAATGTTATGTAACTCCTAAATTGATTTTACCAGTTTTGAAACACCGGTTCAATAAAACCTTCTAGAAATACCCCGTACATATCAATTAATCATTGTTTTAAGATGATTGCATGGGTGACTGGGTATAAATCGTATGCATAAAATTTAACGAAAACAAAAACACTATTAAATCAATCAAAACATTGATATCGAGAATGGTTTTGTACATTAAATGTATCGGGTGTGGAAAAGTGCAACTTTTTCTGAAAGCATCATTTTTTAAAAAGCTGTAAAAGATTTTTTAAAGAAAGAACTTTGGGAGGGTAGGCAAATGATTCTGTTATTCACAGGTTTTTAAAGTTTTCAAATAAACGAAATGTATGTCAAATTATGCAAAGAAATGTTTTGTGAACCCTTTATAATAACATGCTATATATATACTGACTAAAGATATCTACTCGAGATAGCATCTTGAGTAATATTTTATTTATTAACGATATTATCTCGAATAACATGCTATCTACTGCAAATAGCATCTTGAATAACTGGCTGAAGATATAACAACTGTCTACTGAAGATAGCATCTTGAATAACATGCTATCTTCTGAAGATGGCATCTTGAATAACATGTTATCTACTGAAGATAACATCTTGAATAATATGCTATCTACTGAAGATAGCATCTTGAATAACATGCTATCTACTGAAGATAGCATCTTGAATAACATGTTATCTACTGAAGATAACATCTTGAATAACATGCTATCTACTGAAGATAGCATCTTGAATAACATGCTATCTACTGGAGATAACATCTTGAATAGCATGCTATCTACTGATGATAGCATCTTGAATAACATGCTATCTACTGAAGATAGCATCTTGAATTACATGCTATCTACTGAAGATAACATCTTGAATAACATGTTATCTACTGAAGATAACATCTTGAATAACATGCGGTCTACTGAAGATAGCATCTTGAATAACATGCTATCTACTGAATATAGCATCTTGAATAACATGCGGTCTACTGAAGATAGCATATTAAAAAACATGCTCTCTACTGAAGATGGCATCTTGAATAACATGCTATCTACTGAAGATAGCATCTTGAATAACATGCTATATATATACTGACTAAAGATATCTACTCGAGATAGCATCTTGAGTAATATTTTATTTATTAACGATATTATCTCGAATAACATGCTATCTACTGCAAATAGCATCTTGAATAACTGGCTGAAGATATAACAACTGTCTACTGAAGATAGCATCTTGAATAACATGCTATCTTTTGAAGATGGCATCTTGAATAACATGTTATCTACTGAAGATAACATCTTGAATAATATGCTATCTACTGAAGATAGCATCTTGAATAACATGCTATCTACTGATACTGAAGATAGCATCTTGAATAACATGTTATCTACTGAAGATAACATCTTGAATAACATGCTATCTACTGAAGATAGCATCCTGAATAACATGCTATCTACTGGAGATAACATCTTGAATAACATGTTATCTACTGAAGATAACATCTTGAATAACATGCGGTCTACTGAAGATAGCATCTTGAATAACATGCTATCTACTGAATATAGCATCTTGAATAACATGCGGTCTACTGAAGATAGCATATTAAAAACATGCTCTCTACTGAAGATGGCATCTTGAATAACATGCTATCTACTGAAGATAACATCTTGAATAACATGCTATCTACTGAAGATAGCATCTTGAATAACATGCTATCTACTGAAGATAACATCTTGAATAACATGCTATCTACTGAAGATAGCATCTTGAATAACATGCTATCTACTGAAGATAGCATCTTGAATAACATGTTATCTACTGAAGATAACATCTTGAATAACAAGCTGTCTACTGAAGATAGCATCTTGAATAACATGCTATCTACTGAATATAGCATCTTGAATAACATGCGGTCTACTGAAGATAGCATATTAAAATACATGCTATCTACTGAAGATGGCATCTTGAATAACATGCTATCTACTGAAGATGGCATCTTGAATAACATGCTATCTACTGAAGATAACATCTTGAATAACATGCTATCTACTGAAGATAGCATCTTGAATAACATGCTACCTATACTGAAGATAACATCTTGAATAACATGCTATCTACTGAAGATAGCATCTTGAATAACATGCTATCTACTAAAGATAACATCTTGAATAATATGCTATCTACTGACGATAGCATCTTGAATAGCATTCAGAAAAGCCACTACTGTTTATATTTTTCTGTCAAAAATATAAAGCCTTGATTTGATATAGGCATAAGCGAAATAATATATATTTGAATATCCAGAAACTTAAGTTACCAAAGTAATTTTGAAGCGGGCGGATTCAGAAAAGCCACTACTGTTTATATTTTTCTGTCAAAAATATAAAGCCTTGATTTGATATAGGCATAAGCGAAATAATATATATTTGAATATCCAGAAACTTAAGTTACCAAAGTAATTTTGAAGCGGGCGGGTGGTTGAATTGGATTACTCAAATATCCAAAACATCTTGGATATAAAAAAAAGACAATTATTAAAACTCATATAAATGCGCAACAAACATGGCTGTTGGAAAAAATATGTCACTTCGTTTGTGCTTACAGCTAAAATCCGTGGTTGATCGTGAATCGCATTGACATGATATGATTTGGGCGCTGCAATGTTACGACATGAAAGATGATTGACGTGGTTTTTTTTTACAACATACGGGAATACATGAGTGGTCTGATCAGGTAGCCTAATGCAAGTATGCCGGGTTATTTACTGAACGCCACTGTAAACTGGAAGTTCAAGGCGATATCTCTGACAGGTGGTTTCCTGACTCAGATTGCATCCAAATTTGAATTGGATATCAATATGATAGGTTTTAATACACGAAAACCAGAATTTGTCGTATATTGAATCTCACATCGTGTGTTTTATACTTAAAAGGGGACTTTTTTTTAGCGTGTTTCAACCTGCTTTTTTTCCCGATGTGTTTTGTCGAGTTGGATATCCCTTTGGAGATGATCTTATCGATAGTACATCTTTAGTGTAACAGGAGCGGCCCGATAGAATGACTCGTGCTTTTCGCCACTTTCCCATCATTCGGTAACTCAATCAGTGTCACTGAGAATATTAGAAAGTTCAGACTCTGATAAAAGGCCGTATTTCCTTTCTACATTAGAAATAAGGGTATACCGTGTTAATAATATGGCGCCTTTGTGTTTAGTAGGCTGATGTACCCAGATTTGGTCCAAATCTGAACAGATTTGACTGTGATATGGCAATGATCTGCATGATCAATAATAATCACAAGCTTCCGACAAAGTGTCCGTAACATGTCACTTACGAATGAAAATATATACACCGTAGGCCTATACGCATTACGAGCACCGCCACCACCATTTGTCATCGTCTTCCTCCACATTATCATGGTATACCCTCCATCGTCATCATCACCGTCGTTTGGTTTCGTCATCATCTCCTTTCGTCGTTCAGCCTCTTCGTCAACATCGATCATAATATCTCCATTGCATGACTTCCGAACAACTCTTAAACTCGATTTATATAGGTTTACAAGTTTTAAGGATTCATTCAACTACTAAATTTTACAGTTCACCATCTCTATTTTGGTTATCAGATCTCCTAAAGAACTGAAGATTTGAAAGAAGGGCTCGTTTGGAAAAGATTCATTCAATTACGCGCATCAGTCGAGGGAACGTTTGCATTAAAAATACACATATTTTTAAATTTGTTTATTACTGCGAATGCATTATTGAAACAATTAAGTATTGTATTAACATTTATGAAAATGTCGCAACATATTAATTGCAGCTGGATAATCGTATAGATATTTACAATGCATTTGTGGTGTGCCAAATCCAGGCCCAGAGTTGCCCAAAGCGAGTAATCGCAATCGAACAGTGTTAGTTACAATCAAAGTCCTGTACAGGGTTTGCCAGCGTCACCTTTGTGTCGAAACCGACTCATATATCCATCTGCATGAACATTCTAGAAGCTTCATCATGTCTTGATCGGATTTGTTTCTAAGGAACACTTAGTTGAGAAACCGATGTAATTTCACCTCTCTCTGTATAGTTCACACCGCCAATCGATTTTGTGTTAAAGGCACTTTGTGTCAGATGTCAGAAATAGTCTCTCTCAGGACTTACCATTGCATGCTTGCTTACTGAACATTAGTAGTATATAATGCTGGCATGTTTTTCCCGCCATAAAACTTTTTCGGTATTTTTGGTAAAATTTGTGATTCTTGCAGATTATAAACGGGGGCAGTAGGCCTAGCGATTATGACCTGTGAAATCTCTGACTACAATCTTGAAAATTGTCCAATTTGATGGTAACTATACACTATATATGAAATCATTTACTCATCTTTACCCTTAGTTTGATCATTTTGATAACATCCACCTTACATGAATTGCGATATACAAACAAGTTTACGAAGTCTATAAAAGCGAAAGTACTTAATTTTTTACAAGTTGGGGACAAATTTAGCTATGAACTGACATTCTATGTATACGACCGCTCGGATCCTCTTTCGCCTTGGGTCGAAACACAGATTATGGACTGTGGTTAAAGTGTCACTTCTAAAATCTATCAAGTTTTGCAAAGACTTGTCCGGTGTCATTGCTGTGGGCAGTTAGGTCGGAATCTGAATTAGCCATCAATATTATGTTGGATGTCGAGTTCCTGAAAATCGTTCAGTGCAGTTCACGCCATTGTTTCAAGTCAAAACCAGACAACTCACGATTAAAAGGTTTTCTGCAAAACACTATGTCGTCTTCGTTGGAAGATTGGATCTGATAATCATCATGCGAAATTGCTGTGAACTTATAGTTAGGCCTATAATTAACCTGATTTCAAGTGGTTTTTGTCAAAGGGCCCCAATTGGAGCCCTGAGGCACACCCCATGATAAACCCCGCACCTTGAAAATATGGGGTGAACTGTACAAAATGAATGGAGAACTAGTGCATCGGCGACTTGCAGCTACAGGCCCGGGAATACAGGCATCAACCGAACGTAATTCAGTGCATAAGAGCAACAAACTAGTCACGTTTGGTAATTCATTATTAATTCTTTGCCACCACCGCAAGTAAGATGCGGTCAGTATTTTATGGAGGTATAGCAGCCTGAAACTGAGTGTGTCACGCATTTAGTTTTTCTACACTTTTAAGTTAACATAATACGAAATACAAACTGACCTATTCTGATTAAGGCGTCTTTCCGTGGTTCATTGCGGCAATGCCAACCGGATATTGGACAGGGGCATAGGCCTACATGCAGTCTTACTCCAGTTTCTTGAGGTCGTTGAACTACGATGGACCCTCTTTTATTCTATTCTTTTTGGTGAACGTTCTCAGCGTCGATATACAGAGACCATGCATGCATGGAGACCATGGACAAGTGTCTCGTACTTGCATGGAGACACAGATCATTATGTTATGATCTCTGTAAAAGCATGTCCCGCCATCAGAACTTCCTTCAGGTCATTGCCCTTTAATTTGTACCGGATGAGCATGATTGTTGGGCTCCAAATCCACTGTATTAAATACTCTATACATTATTCTTTTTTGTCATGCGGAAAACAAAAATAAATACTATATACTAGAGGCTGTTTGATCATCTGATTTTGGGTTTTTTAAAATGAAATGTTCTTGAACAAATGTTAGCATGCATGAATAGGCCTCATCAGGTAAGATAATGAATTGATTCTCAGTGTTTTCCCATACTTTCGGGAAAATATACAGGTTCCTAAAAATCATCGACGGACGTAAGACGTCTCTAGAATAATACGGGGAAAATAATTATAGTCGGAAGGGTAGGCCTATGGGGTCACTTTTTTACCCTGGAATAGAGGTCATGGGTGGGTCATAGTTTTTGGCCCCGCGTTTATTACTCCAAAATTCAACTTATGGGCCAGTTTAGAGTAATTTTTGGAGTACAGGTTGTCGGTATGAAGACTTTGCCCGCTGTAATCAAGGGAGTCAGTAGGGGTGGGACATGACAAGAAACTAATCTCAGAGCGGCGGTCATCAGATAGGGGCACCCCGAAGGGGTCATAAACATAAAGGCCTCGTGATTTCCCCATATGAATTCCAACAAATAGGTGCCGACATCTATAATAGAGGAGTAAAAGAAACACCGGAATGCCAAGTTTGATTTCTGCAAACAACAGAAATATCTCCACTGTTCACGGAAAGGAGGGGGGGGGGGGGAGGGGCAACTAAATGAATGTATTTAAAAAAATCACGAAACTTAGAGGAGGGGTACATCAATTTTGATCAAGGATATGATCCCTGCAGAACTGGAAGTCGTGGGTCTTTAATATCTGGCGGCGTATCGGTCTTTCGGAACATTTTTCGTCAAAAATCAAGAGTCTCTCTGATTGATTTTCTGGTTGAAATCGCCTGAAAAAAGCAGAAATGAGAGGAATGAGCAATTTGAGGGTCTTTGGAAAAGTGCAGGAGTCTTTCGAAGTATGGCAGTATGGTCTTTGAAACATTTGACTGTCAAAATCAAGGGACTCTCTTGATTTTCTGGGAAAATACCCAAGACATGAGAGTGGGCAATTTATGTGTCTCTGTTTTAAAGAAGCTGAAATTATCAGCGCTCTATTTTGGAAAAAGGCAGGATCCAAGGGGTCTTTCCGGACCATAGGCGTAGCCAGATTTCGTGGCGGGGTGGGGGAGGGGGGAATAAACATGTTGGGGGAAAGGCGAAAACAAATCCGGCCTGATGCGTCATTTTAACCCGCTCATCGGTAGGATATCATATAGCCTATACTTATAGCGATAGAGACTTATAATAAGTTTCCAAAAAAGTGTTTTATTGGGGCAATGCGCGCGTAGCGCCCAAAAATTTGGTGTTTTACACTATTTTGGCCCATGCTCGGGTGAATTTTGATGGGAAACAGGCTCCTTGAATGCCCCTTTTCTGTTCCTTTTGCCTTCCCGAATCGATTTTCTCTTTCATTTTTAACCCCCCCTCGCTGGCCACGCTACTTTTTCGCGTGGCATAATATTTGTTCCAATAGGAGAGGCCAAAATGCGAGTTGCGTTGTTCAATCTGGAGTCCAGCCCTCTTATTTTATCCTATGTTAATGTGTGTACCACAGCGCCACCGGTTTAGTAGATTTACCAAACACGTTATTAACATGATTCCAAATAAAACATCGATTCAAATGATCCCCCCTCCCCCTTCCCGCGGACTTCCATGGAAGTGACGGGTATGTGCCTACTACCAGCGTGGTACGCACCACTTGATATCAAGGATGGGACTTGGTAGTTTTTTGAAGAAAAAACAGTTGTCACACCATCTGAGCTGAAAAAAAAATATTTTGCTCAAAAATGGTGTCAAGGGATTGGGCTTTCTTGCTTTCTTAAAACGACTGAATTCCCCGGGCTGAATTCCAGTTGCCAGTGTCACTTTAAAAGCTTGGAAATGCAATAAAATGAATGAAAAATCACGGAAATTTCCTAAATTGAGGAATTCTGATTTTTAACTATTCTGCCGGATTTTTAAGCCAATCACGACTTGACAAAAAGTCCGGAAATCCGAACTCCTATATACATCATCTATCTGGAATAGCCCATTGCTTTTAAATTGCAAATATTTTCATGTTTCGCGCGAATTTGCTCCATTTTTCATCATATCTATTTATTTTACCTTTGAACTGCTAAGTATTTTGTGTGTGCGCATTTGTTCGTGAAAGGTCATTCTGTGAGTAGAGCGAAAACGCTGGATTCACTCAGTACTTCACAGATTTTTACCAAAGTCAATAAAATTGCTTTAAAAAAAGGAATGGGGCCCTCAGTGGGAGCTTTGATGTGATGTGCCGAAATCCGGGGGGGGGGTAGCAACGAGTCATGATATCATGTATCGTGCTTTTGATAACATAGCTTATATGCAAAACAATCAGTGTTAATTCTAGAAACGTCAAACTGAATAACAAAACACAAGATTTATGAAATCTGGTCCTCCTAAGTCACAGGAGGGAAATACGTCAACCAACAACCAAGGGTAATTTCCGTGTGGGCATGTACCATATCGTAAGACTAAAATGGGCCACTAATTAAGTATTTCAAGCCTTAATTCCTGCTGTGTATACAACTACTTTACTGGCATCCAGTGCATAATAATAAAATCAAAACCAAGTAAATTGTATTTCTAGGCACATAATGGACCTACTTTTAAGCTAGGCACATAATGGACCTACTTTTAAGCAAAACAGTTGCGAAGTGTCTAGAAAGACTGAAATTTGAAGCAATTTGCAACTACAATAGTGGCGCCGCCGTAGCGGGCGCCCCAAAAAGAAATCTACGCCACATGACTGATGGCCGTAACCATGGTAACATACCACCGAAAATACTGGATCAAAATTATGAATTTCGTCTTCCGAATTTTTTACTTTTCCCCCCTGACCAATAAAGCTGAAAATGTAAAAAAACGAATTGTCTCGCCGAGGTGTTAAAAAATTGCTCCACCGAGGTGCTAAAAAAATTGTCACGACCCCAACTACCCCATTCCCCACCCCTTAAGGGGCATTTCGTGATCCACAGCCTCATCCCCCACTTTTCCCAAAAAAGTTGAGATTTTTACACCACTGGATACCTCTAGCTACATAATGTTTATGTACCAAATATTTCTTGCAGATTAATTCGTTTAGCAAAAATATCGCCAAATTTGCACATTGTCTATGGAGCAGTGTAATACACATATCATGCATAACTCGCAAACGCAAAATCGGAATCAACCGTAATTATGCGAAATAAGCTTTTTTCGTCGATATCTACTGAAAAATGTCATAACAAGAGGATGCTAGGATCACGAAATCCTCCTTTAAAGGAGATCCCAAGGTTTGATATGGGGTATTATTTTTGCCCCATGTCCATGATTTTTCACGGGAGAGGAGAAACCCCTAAAACTTTCGTTTTGGTTTATTTTCGGCTTCAATTCAAGAACCACAAGATGTATGGAAATATAGGCTTAAATATGGCTTCCTTTACTACTTGTAAGATTAATATTTTTCTACCTCAATTCAAGAACTGCAAGACGTATGGAAATATGGGCCTAAATACAATTATTGGCTTACTTTACTAATTACTTGTAAGATTCTGGAGAGGGGCAGTATTAGTAAATAAATATGTAAATAAATAGGTAAATAAATAATAAATAAATAAATATAAATAAATAAATATAAATAAATAAAATTATAAATAAATAAATAAATAATGGCCTTTGTTGTTGTATTGTGAAAAAAAACCCAAAACACGTCACTTGCCCTTGACGAATTTGTCGTAGTCATCGTCAGCTGATTAGTGATTGACAATCTCTAGGCGTGTGCTGACCTTTTGACGTAAATACCATCACGTACCATTGTATAATTGGTATAGCGTCTTTGTTGTGGTTGTGATTCACACGGGCGTGATGTGCGAGAAACGGAATTCCCATCCGATCGACTGTACATGTAACATGTACGTGTTTACAAGTACCACTACCAGTGGGCGTGGCACTCTATGATTGAGCGGGGCTTGAGACTGGGTGGATATTGGATCGACTTTTATGAATCACTCGCTAAATGATGCAGTCTAGGAACAATCTATGATTTTAAAATGACGAAGCAAATTATCTACGATCAATTAAAATGACATCCGAATTATATGAATTTCTTGGTATTATATATGACAGCTTGGTTTACAGGAAAATGAAGCACTAACAGGTTTCATTTCTTTTATACAACCTGAATTAGTTTACTCCTATGGTGATAAATTATATCAACAATAAAACTTTAAAACTGAAGTGACTTTTTGAAAAGTCGTGTAAAAATTGTCTCGATTTTTTTATTGTCATGAAACAAAAGACGAAGGTTAAATAATGTGTAAAGACGACCGGATTTACCAATGTTTGCCAAGCCGCGTCGTACACATGTGTGGAGTGTGGTCCCTGGATTTTAAAAAGCCCTTCCTTGCGTATTTTGTGGCAACTACTTGCCTGGCAACGGTATTGGCACGCTTCCGGCACGGCTTGATGGTTCATCCTTGAACATGTCCAAAATCCACCCTTGAGGTAAATTCTCAAAGCTGGACCTCTAGAAAATGCTGTCCATGCCAGTCTGGAATACTGGATACCCCAACAAAAAAATGTTGTGTATTGGAGACTAGCCAGAATAGCTACGGCGGAGATATAGCCCGGGAATACTCCTCAGCTGCCGCGGGGCGAAAAGTTCAGTCGGGTAGTGTTTTGAACGTGCTTGGCCTTTTGGAGACAGCAGAGAGGGATCGGGTTTTTGCTTTTTTTCTCAAGCATCAAAAAGACTCCGCCGTCTGCCTGCGGTGATAAATTGCCCGTCGTGTTATATTACTGTGCTCTACGTGCTTCTATTTCAACGATAGGGGTTGGACTGGGTAGCTGGTGAATGCAGAATTGTTGTTTTGTTTTCATCCGAGCTATGTCATGTATGTGGAGTTTTCAGAAGTTTCTCACTGTGGTTGGAACCTCTTCAGAATTTCTCCCTTGTCTTGTTTGTTTGGGTTCGGGCAATTCGATCTGCATCTCTTGCTGGCGCTACCCGTAGAGTGACGGTGTACTAATCTTGTGAAATTGCCCACGCGTAAACGGATTTAATAATAGCAAGGGAGAGTAGGTTCTCGTGTTTCCTACTCCCCAATGAGTCAGCTAGAGATTATTTTCTCCGGGCACCGCCGCATGTCTCTATCGTTGTACATTCCTGCCTTGTACGTCATCAATATGCCTGAAATGTCATACAGACATGTGAGCCATCGCTTCGGGTGGTATACCAGACATACATGCAGTGCGCATGATCAGCTGAGTCACAGAGTTCAATCACTGACTGCACACATTTCCCAATCGAGTCGTCATCAAAACAAGACATCGCACACATGCTAGTCAACCACTACGCTGAATAGCAGGACTGTTTTGATGAGTGGCAAGCAGTAGCTTCGATGACGGGAATGAAATTTACATTTTACCGAATGTAAAGGACTGATTTTCTTCTACTGTGGACATAAACCCAGTGTCCATTTCTGATATTTTTGTGGATATATATTATGTCGATTGTTTACAGGATGCATCGGCAACACTGTTATCTCTGCGATTTACCGCGCACACCATGGGCTATGCTTCATGACTTTACTGAACCAGTATGCCGTGGTTGTGTCAACTATGAAGGCGCCGATAGGATAGAAATGGTCATCGATGGTGCCCGGCAGATGAAACGTGCACATAGTTTCCAAGATACCAAATCATTCCAACTTGCAAAACCAGGACAAGTCCCGACTATGCCGCCTCAATCAGCCAGTGTACCACCGCGACCGAACTCTTTAATTGACAGCAATGTACAACATAGTCATATTATTAACCATGTGGAGCCGTCGCCAAGGAATCCACCTGTCTCGATGGCTGAGCGATTTTTGGGGCATGATCCCGGACGAGCGAGAAGTATTCACGATTTCACCACAGTTCAAAGATTATCCAATGGACCTACCTATCATCTTTCTGAAGATGGTGATAAATCTCGGATTCCACATACAGTAACGTCAAGTATGACAAATCCAGGACTATTGCATCATTTGAGTACTCATCCTGCTGCCGCCGCGGCTGCTGCTGCTAGTGCTGCTGCAGCTGCTGCTAAACCCCTCGTCACAGTGTTGCACCAAATATTGGACTTGCATCTTCACCTCTACAAAGTACCTCAAGTGCAGTGGGATCTAAGCGATCTGCTAGTGATAGAGATCGTGATGAACGCGAAGGAGAGAGTGGAAGCAGCAGCGCACCACTGGATGGTAATGAACGGCGATAAATCCAACACATTCAGGAGAAGATCATTATGGACAGAAACCGAAAGACTGTACGTCAAAGTCTGGCAACTTTGTCAACCTGTACGCCATTTGAGGTGAGATTCAAGAAGGATCATTCTCTGCGCGGTCGCGTCTTTTCTTTTGATGCAAGCTATAAACCAGGTATGGATTATGAACTAAAGTTGTATATTGAATACCCAAGTGGTTCCAATAAAGTCTATAGCAGTGCATCAGGTGTAGCAAAACAAATGTACCAAGATTGCCTCAAAGATCTTGGCAACAAAGGACTCTCTTCTGGGTTCAAATACCTCGAATATGAAAAGAAACATGGATCAAATGACTGGAGATCACTTGGTGATCTTTTGCCTGAATCTATTCGCTGTTTCAAGGAAGCTGTGAACTTGGACATGTTACCACAGCCATATATTGATGCTAGTTGCCCAGTTCTCCCTACGCTGACCCCTCAATGGCCCAAACACAAAAGGCAGCGAAAGCTTTCACCAGAGCCAACACCACCTGGTGAGGAAGGTCCAAATGGGAGTATGAGGTTATCGGAAGAACAACAGCAAAGACAGCAGTGGATGCAAAGCCAAGCAGAGGCATTGAAAATAACAATGACATCCACCGGCTTCAACACCGCAGGATCACGACCACCAAGCACTGCAACATCCCCATTAAGTAACCCTACATCAAGCACCCCTCCTGAAACAGGAAGCTCAACTCAAGGAGGGCCATCCCCAATGGCAGCACTCATGTCAGTAACAGACAATGTTGGCACACCAACTTCACCTACCAAAGGTGGTGAAACAGTGATACCAGGTCTTCCTGGTTCCATAATGACAGTGGCCAATGTACCAAATGAAAAATCATGGAGTCCTCACTCTCCAACAAGTCAAGCTCACAGACGAGCATTGTACAGAAGTAAAGAACTAGCACAAGCGCAACAAGCTCATGGTCAAGAACCAAGCATAAGTTCAAATACAAACAATATGCCAGACTCCTCTGTTCACCAAGTGAACTCTCTCAAATGTACAATTTGCCATGAACGTTTGGAAGATACACACTTTGTGCAGTGTCCCTCTGTTGGAGGACACAAGTTCTGTTTCCCATGTTCAAGGGAGAGCATCAAAAAGCAAGGTGCTGGAGCAGAAGTTTATTGTCCAAGTGGACAGAAATGCCCCCTTGTCGGTACAAATACTCCATGGGCATTTATGCAGGGAGAAATTGTCACTATCTTGGGGGAAGAAGTGAAGGTGAAAAAGGAGAGAGATACATGATAACTTGTTAAGAAACTGCAAAATGCTGTACTTTTTAGTGACCTAAATTTTGTGGATGACTATTGAGCAGGTCATATCTGTTGATCACAAAGCTGTCATGTTGCAGGGTGAATACTAATAATAGCAAGTGAACTTGGGTCACAGCATCATCATCTGCAGACATTGATTTAGACATGGACCCTGGAAGATTTAGCAGACAAACAGCTGGACTGAACTGTTGATAATTTATTGGGTACAAAAATAGATGGTATAAATACCTTTGTTGTAAATCTAAATTTACATGGACTGGATGGATGGATGACATCAGTTGTGGCACCAAGGGGGGTGAGGAGGGAGAATTTTCCGGTAATTCCCCAATCTTTAGTGTTGCTCCCTCCAGTCACAAAGAAAATCCCACTGTTCTGGGCAAAAATGCAAAATGTTCAGATTTTTGCCCGCCCCCCCCTCCATTTCACATTGCGAGCACCACACCCACTCACCCGATTTCACACATTACCGAACCCCCTCAAGAAAAAAATCCTGGTGCCCCCACTGTATAACATCCTGTACCATGATTACTGCATGTACTGTGTTCAGCTTATGTCACATGTTATTATGACTTGATGAACCTAGATATTTTGTTTAATTTCACAATTTTATCCTATTCATGGTCAACTTTCTGTATCAAGGTATTTAGTGTCTAATGTCAATTATTAAAGTGAAATGACAATTTAATTAATGTTAAGTTAGATACTTCACTATCCTTTTTCTTCATAACACTGTACAACTACATACATAGGCCTATGTGAAAAATGTTTCAAAATTGTTGCTTATGTCATGCTTATGTGTAGGGCTCCGACAAATATGCATCTTTTTCTTTGACATTTGGTGGATTTTCTTTTGCAGATTTGGAGTGTCCCAGGACCTAGACAAATGCCAGGATCATACATGGTTGATTTGATAAAAAAAGATTGAAAAAATGACCAAAAAATTATAATTTTGTATCCAGAAAGGACAAAATGGTAATTTGTGTTCACTTCATAATCTATTTAATATTTAAAATGCATTGGTTTTGCATGCAATTCTTCATATTAATAGATTATGAAGTGAACACAAATTACCACTTTGCCCTTTCTGGATACAAAATTATAATTTTTTTCCAAATATTTTATAAATTTACCACAAATGGTCCAGGGACTCTTCAAATCTGTTTCAAAAACAGAAATGGTAGATTTTGTGTTCTATGGTGGGAAGTTGTGGATTTTTGCATTTTTTGGAAAATTAAAGAGTGTTTTTTGACCACCCTAATCGCATGTTTGTCGGAGCCCTAGTTATGTTATAAATTAAAGGTGTCCTTTCACAGAATACTTAGTGTTTTAACAACTACATGCAGTAGGAATGCATGTAGGCATATGTTATGTTTTTATTAAGGAAAAACAAGCAAAAAATATTTGTATGGATCATAAAGTCAAAGTTGTAATTTGTATAAACTTCCCAAGTCTAAAGGCCTACATTTTGAGTTGAGACCATTTTGGTTAAGGCTGAACTTTACTTGTGAAGTGACTAAATTGTAACTTAACCCTTTGTGGATACAAAAATATTTTTTGGTGTTGAGGTAATTTTTTTTCCAAAATCTAAATCAACCACAGATGAATCGGCATTTAGGTCTTTGAGGAGCTCTCCAAATGCATGAAGAAAAGCATGAAAAATAAAGAAGTTTAAAATTCTTTTCAGTTTTTCCCAAATGTCAAGAAACACAATTTGAAACTAAAAGATAGTGAATACTGCATTTGCATTCCTGCTACTTTAACAGTAACTTTTTATCAGAACAAGCTGAAGCTTTGAATTATAATTTATATGGAAGGCCTAACTGATTCCCTATTTTATAGTGTGAACAATCCGTTCTACTTCAAATGGTTTGCACATGTTTAAGTGGTTCTATTGGAAAGATTTTTTTCTATTTTTGAAGTTGCCTAATTGTATTTTAAAGGTGAACATAACATTTGGTGTAACATAAAAAACTTTTAGAAACTTGTGATGTATTCGAGAGCTGGATTCAAAAAATGTGATAAACCATAACTCCTACTCGTAATAGTCTTTTGTGTGATTACATACTTATTGTACAATTTTGGCTTGTAAAATCAGACATGAAAAATGCTGTAAAAATGTGCTCAATACACGATCTTTAACTAAGACAAAGTTTATGTACATTGTGTAAAATGTGGAGATTAAAATCTATCTTCATGGTTTAATGTATAAAAAGCATTTAAAAGAACACAAAATATATTGTACAGTATACAGCTCCATGAAAAAATATTAACAGAATTATACCAAAATAACAAAAGAAACTCTAGCAAACCTGCAATGTCTACTTGTGTGTATATTTTGTTGTCCGAAAGAATTATTATGCTAATTTTATGGTGTACATATTTGATATCATAATACAAGCCTTCTTGTGTTGTGTGTATTAAAATTGGGACCCTACTTCTAGTACTTATGGTGGTATACATTATGAGGCATTTTCTGGAAACTAGAAAATGGGATGAGCATGTTTCAAACAGATTAATAAAGTAGGGCAAAGTACACTGACCAATATGAACTTACACAACTGTATTTAAATATGTGTTCTGTTTGAAGCAAATCGGACATGTATAAGGTTTTCATAATATATCAATTTATATTTTCTTTGTATCATATTGTTTTTGTCAATAATCAATGTAGTTAATGAGGTAATATGACTGAAAAGGCTCACTAATATGTAATTTTTGCCAATATTTTGCTAAAAATCAATGCATAAATGTTCAGGGAACTTTTATTTTGCATAATTTTGCCTTGAAACTTGGTCAAAGTGTTTCCAACATGTTCTAATGTCTTATATAGTGCCCTCTAATTTGCATAATTAATGAGCTACTTTGCATAAATGCTAATTATGCAAATAAGGGTGGCTAATTAATTCTGCATAAATTATCTGGAAGTCATCAGGAACACTGAGACCAAGTTTGAAGCCAATATTCTGTTAAATAAAAATGTCATGAACATTTAAATGCATTTTTTAAAGCAAAATATTGGTAAAAATTACATATTAAGTCATATTAGCTCATTAACTATATTGATATTGATAAAAACAATACAATACAAAGAAATTTAAAATGTTTGTATTATGAAAATTGTATGTCCGATTACTATGATTAGCTTCAAATGAAAGTCATCTTGATGAGTGTTCTTTGCCCTACTCAATTAATCTGTTTAAAGCACTTCCAAAATGCCTCAAATACCACCTAAAATGAACGGAGTCACTTGGAAGAATGCAATCATTGTATTGGTATGATGACTTCATAATTATCCATGTGAAAAGGTCAGAATATGACAAATACAGGGATGCAAATTAAGACTTATCATAAAACCACATTGATCAAGTCTATGGTGTAAAATTTAAATTTTCATTAACAAAATATTTATGATTTGAATATTTCAAATTACCATGGATACAGTGGCTCAAGTTTAAACTTTCAGAAATATCAAAATTATCTTTTGAAGATGAAATGTTGGGGATTCACCCTTTCGAGAGATTCACAGGACAGCCAATCTATTGAAACTTGGTTTCAGTTTTAGTCATAATGATAAACAATCAATAGTTGAAAGGAGTCTGGATTCCCACAATTTCTACAGTTTACTGACTCCAAAGAATCAGACCTTGTTTGTTTATGACTGGAAATAAATTGAACTTTAACTGACCTGTGTGACTTCAGCAAGTTTGGTATGTTTTTGTGTGTTGCCAATATTCATCCAATGCCAAGTATGTTAATGCTTGATTGACTTGCTGCACAGGTTGTTTACATTTTTGTAACTTTTTGGTGGCAACAAAATAAAACCCATGCACCCATGAACGTTCCCATAACAAAAATCCCATCTGCCCACTCTTTCCGCAGCCTTTGGTGCAAATTTTAAGATGGGCATATGATATAGGGGCATAGGCCTAGATATTTCTGGTGCTAGTCAAAGAATGCAATTCCTTTGACATAATAAATGATACATTTAATAATCATGTTTACATTTGATTCAGCTGCCACTCGGATGTTTCACATCACCACATTTTGGCAGGCAACAGTAACGGTACCAGTATGACTACCCCCGCCAATGCTCCCCATTTTACACCAGGGTGGAGTGGACAAGTAAAGTCTCTTGCCAAAGGACCCAACATGTTGACCCTGATTGGGTTCAAACCCACAACCTTGCAGTCATGAGTTGAAGGCCCTAACCGTTTAGACCTATAAGCTACAGTTCTCGATATTAGAATGTAGGCCTAGCTGTAGGAAGTTAATATAAGCGTGATTGAATGATAATCAATATAAAGCCTAATTGTTACAGGATCTTATATAATTATAAAGGAATTGGCACCATCAGAAATGTTCCTTATCATTGATCCCTTGTTTTGAAATCAAATAGTAACATTTTCTGATAAATTATTGCACACAGTCTATTTGTTTGTTTATCTGTGTGTAAGTACTGTATAAGTAGAAAATCACTAAACATGAAAATGGGAATTCACCTGCATTTAAAAAACCCAGCATTTCACTCAAAAGGTCTACCAACTGGTTGTCTAATATGTTTACTCATGGTTTACTTTATTAAATATGGGGGCTACACCTCAAACTGACATCAATGTCAAAAGTTCATGAGCTGTTAGGCCTGAGTTACACACCAACAAAACAAAATTATGGGTCCAAACATAGACCCCTCTACAGTCTATGGCCCATGGCCCAAACCAAACTTTTGTTTCCCAGGAATCTTTCAACAGTTTAATACTGTGGAATTGTTTGGTATAAAGTGATCAGTCACCACACCCACAAAATAACACATTCTTCACTCTACGTGATTGTTGTCCAGTGGTTTTGCTGACTCATTTCTAGATGTAAAAAATTGCTTCAATCTGTGGTGAAAATGAATAACACTGATGGGTGGTGCATTTCTTTCCAATGTGATAAATTCTTGCCAGAGGTCAGGAAAAGTACAATCCAAGTTTTATACACAGATGTTCTATTCAAAAACCATCACAATGTCAATGGAGCACCTTGGCTGAATGCATAGATGTGAAGGAGATGCTGAATGCTTATATGGCAGGATTTTTGCAGATTTGCCAAGAGGATGGTTAGTGGTACTCCCTGCCATTTCCCACTGAATCTGCCTCAAGGTAAATCATGATAAGGCGGAAAAAACTCACCACTTTACCATGTTTACCTACCCAGATTTTGCATTTTTGGGAGAATTTTTTTTCTTTTCGGTTTTGAAAATCATGTAAAATCAACCATTTTTTGGCCCTATTGTAATTGAAAGATTTTGACTGAAATTTTTTGAAAAATGTCAACATTTTTCAAAATATGTTTGCAAACAAATCATCAGATTTTAGTCAGATTTTTCCAAGTTACAGATAATTTTAGCCTGGGGGGCTCCCGGTCGACCGACTCTACTTGAAAAGTCTGTCCGCCTGCAAACATTTTTTTTTCATCATAAATGGTGATTATTGCATGTACAAAAACTTGTATCAAGGTCTGGCATCGGAGTATCATTTAATTTGTTTACTGTGGTGATATCTCAGTGAGGGTAATATTTACACATCTATAATAGTTATTGTTTTCAATGCAGTAAACAGGTTAAATATAGCTACATGTAGTTCAGGACGGCCTTGCATGAACTAGTTAGCCCAAATTGATGTCATACTTATGCAAATAGGCCTAAAATGTTTGACCAGTAGTTGGTTTGTGTTGCCAAAGGTTTGCAATTTGCATGCAGTCTGGGAAAGCCAATTCATCATCACAATTCATGTGGCAGTGTATGACCTCACCATGTTTTGCATGCATGATGGAATTACAGATATCTCACTGTGTGAATGTTTATCACCAGTCTGTTCAGCCAACAACCTTTCTGGATAATAAAGGTCAAGGGTTACTCGTTTGGATGCTGCTCAAAAATCTGTGCAAATTTGGAGTGTTTCCAGGAAGTTGTGAAATAGCAATGCTGGTTTAGTAAATTCAGATCACAGTGCTGACGACTGTATACTATTTATATTGTGTAAATATTTGCCAGCAAATTTTGCATAAAATGTAGACAGTCATACAAATCTGTTTATTTTTGCTTGGTATATTTTTGCTTTTGCATTTTCAATGAGCCAGCAGTACAGCATAAAATAAATCTAGGCCTTGACTGAAGTCTGTCTGTCTGGCTGTTCCCCCACCCCCAGAAACTTGACAAAATGAAAATATGTCATATAAGAAGGCCTTATTAAATCATTGCGCACAAATCAATTTAAATTTGAGCATCTAGGTAGGCAGGTATTCAGAGTTTAGGCCAAATAAAAAATAAAACATGTTTCACATCCCCTTCCGCTTCCTTTTTTGAGGTTTCTTCATTTTTATTTAAATATTTTTTGAAATTCAGTTATAACTTTTCTATAGCCCTGCTATTAAATATACAAGAAACACTTTTATAAGGTTTTGTGATAGTTAGAGGGCCTATCTCTCAGAACAACAAATAAAAAGAGGCCTCCTCCTTTTTCCAGGCATTATTGTATGTGCTAAAACAGCTCTAATTATGGGTATTTACACTGATTTTGCGATAAAAAATAAAAAGCCTCCTCTTCCTCCTTTTTTTCAAAAACCCGGACGTGAAACATGTTTTTTATTTTACTTGGCCTTATATAAAAGTAGTGTCAGAATTTATAACAGTCAATAAGAATGAGAGAGTGGCTGTCTTTGGTTTTAATATATCGCAAAGTGGCAAGCATGTTATATTTTAGCAATGGGTGACAATTTATGCAATCTCACTAAATTACCAACATTCCGTACATGTACTGTAGTGTAAGTATCCATGATGCACTAGGCCTATATGCAGACATAAAAATTCACTATCCTTATTAAAGGGATTTGATTAATTAACATATCTAATTAAAATTTCAACTGTGGCACAGTAATTTTTGTTATTATTATTATTATTAACATATGACCCATATCTTATAAAATCAGGATATCAGTAAAGTTGTTTTTGCCAACTTTCCAGAGAAAATCAAATAGTGACTTTGTACTCCTTTGAAATTTATATATTTTGTGACTTATTGAAAGAAACCAGACATGCTTGCCTTAATTTCCTGAATATAAAAAATATGCTAGATCCAGCCAGCAAATGTATTTTTAGAGATAAACAACCTTTGGAGACTATTTTGTCAATTCAAATCAGATCACCTGTGTCCTGCATTCATGAATAATGCGCTGTGTTTTATAACTGGGATTTCTTTTTTTGAAAAGTCGGACAAGGACAAGTTGTCTGGAGCAATTGTTGCATTTTGTCATAAGTGGGCGCATGTTTGCATGCAGGCAGCGATTTTCAGACAAGAAATGCATGCCTCAAGGGTGATTCGCTTGGATGAGTTGCCGCGAGGCATCGGGCCATGACTCATCTTAGAACTGTATCTGTATCCAACCAACACAGGAGATTGGGCTAGCTATAATAAAGTTACATAGGTCCGGCCTAAACCCCATTGTGATCAACTAACTTCCTCTGATTGCTGTACACAAAGCCTTAGTTGCTTGGCTTGGGTGTCTCTAAGCATGCACTTAACCGTGCTTACCGCACCCTTGTTTATTGATAAAAATCAAGCGAGAAATCTGTCATGTTGTTGAGTCATGTCATGATCAGAAGTTTTGTAACTCTGGTTCTATCTCCTCCCTTGTTATGCAGCTGTATGTTACTTGGCATTATTGGCTATAGGGTTCACCACTTGAATAGATCTATGCGCTTCAAGGCAAACGGAACACAGACTTTTTTCATTGAGTCATTTGGCTGCCTTAGCTTGGCTGAAGCATCGGCATTGATTTGTCTTGCCTACAAAATACAAAGTAAAATGCCCCTGCTTGCCTGCCTGCCTGATACAGTTCCTTGCTTTTTACTTGCATTTTATCAATACACTACAGTGTAGAGACCTATCAATTATCAATACAACGCTACTTTAAAAACGGAGCCAGGTTCAAAGACAGCTGTCCCTTCGGCAACATTTCCAACTTGAAATCTTCCCGTCAGCGGGGAATTATTCCCAACCCTGCAGTGATGTGTTTGGCATTTGAAGCGCAATGCACTTGTCAAGATTTAGAAAAAAAAGCGAGGCATGCATTTTTCCTCAGGATGACTTAAAGTAGTGTATACCCGACTACTATAGATGAGCTTTATGCATGCAGCTAGTTATTCATAAGAAGTGTATATCGGGACTGCTAGTGCTAGCCTAGAAATAGCATAAAAGGTTATGCCCATCAGCAGTTTGTAGCTGGAATGCAAGGGTTTTCACAAGCAGTTTATTTGTGCAAGTTGAAATGTGCACAGCAAAAGGCTTCCTCTTGTTTATTAACCATTTGTTTAATGTAGGTCACTCTGGTCAAGTATAGAGTCGAGCCATCAAGAGATCACAAAACGTGCCATGAACGAATGAGATAGGCCCCCCTACAGGTTTTTGTTAACAAGGTTTCTGGTGCGTAGACACGCCTGTGTGCAGGGTGCTGAGGGTGGTATAGTAGCATCCCCTCCCAAAGCCCACAAATATCCACTTTTTGCTATTTTCCTATAAAAAGGTCCAAATGTAGGAGAAAAATTTACCACAAGGTTCTTCTTTAGCTGAAAGTGGTTCAAAAAGGGCAATTTTAGGGGGAGGGTTGGTCCACTTTTTTACAAAAAATCTGCACTAGTGCATTTTTCATTTGAAAAAGGTCCACTTTTTGGAAGTCCTGCACCCCCCCCCCCTCCCCCGGCTTTCTTGTACATAGACCATGAACCCTACATTTTGTGTGCATATGTTATCTTGTTAAAGTATTATATGCAATTCAATTATTATTTTGGAGGATATGTGTTTGTGGAAACAATGTGAATTATGCCCTCCTGAATCTTGAAGTATCTTTGTGAATAAAACAAAGAGTCATCCGGATTTTATCATGAAAAGGTTAGGATAGAACTGCAGTATCAATTCCATAAATTTGTTGATGCATATGATGAAAGAGAAGAGAAATTCTGAAGGGGATTGGGGGGTAAGTATGGGTAACGGATAACCATGGGGGGAGGGGCATCAAAGCTTGCTCCCACCCTACCAAATGAGATGATGTTTGTACATATTTTGACCCCCATTTGGTTCCCCTTGTCTTGCCCCCTCAATTGCGAAAGTCTAGTTAATTTGCTGTATTTGTATAAATAAATGAAAATATATATTTTTAATTTTAGATTGAATCAGATTGGGTCACATGCTATAACTGCTAACAGCTGTTACCATTTTAAGTAATGTTGTATTTTTGCATGCTCGTACCTATTTGAATATCATCACTTAATTTTTATTTTTCTCCAACTCCTGAATGCCTATACAACTGTATTCCAAAATGAACCTCTAAATCTTCAATTTTCCTTAATTGTTGCTTTATTGCTTAGTGTAAAAATGTAGTCCCTAGTCAGTGGACAGGACAACAAAATAGTTAATTTCCTATTGATTAGTGTAACATTTTGTGAAAAATATGGCAAACTTTTGACATAATGACATACACCGGGTGGGGATGTTGTCAATACCAAAAATGAAAAGGCCTTGCAGTTTGGCTCATACTTCCTTTGGCTTACTTTGAAATTGCATTATTTATATTTTAGAAGATAGATTTGTACTTTGTGAAGTTCCAAAAATAACTTGAATTGGTTAAAGCAGCGCAACCAAATTAGAGACAGCAGCAGCAGCATCCAGCTGAATTCATTGAGTGAATTGAATTGGCAATCTACTTCCTATCATCATGCAACTTTCATGAATTACCGGTTGTTTTCTTGAGTGCTGATTTTCTGCTTAAATTTGCACCTATAAAAGTCTTAGTGCTGTTTAGTAAACAGCTGGCATTCTCCATCGCCAGCAAGATGTAGCTAGCTAATATTAGACGGTTTCCACGTACTTGAAGCAGTGTCAAGTCTAACACTATGGTGCATGATAATTACTTTCATTTCAGTCATTAAGTTTTGTTTCCGTTTTCCAAGTAAGCGTTGAGGTTTGTTTCACGTCAGGGTCGTCAGCATCTCTTTATATGTCAAGTTTTGTCACTTTTTATCATCTTGACTGTCTATAAACTTAATTATTAATTCCTTGCTTCTGGATATTTTTGGTTTTATAAATATCACCCACATAACTTTCACAAAAAGGGGTTGCATGTTTCTGCTCAAGACAAATTTGAGTAACCCCACCCACCTCCAGGAACAAATCTAGCAATGGAATAATGCAATTCAGGATTTCAGGGCCATAGCCAGCCCTCCCAGTTAGGGGGTTCGGTTTGGCTTATTATGGTAATTAGTTGAAAATTATTCAGCAAAGTATGTAGGGCCTAAGTAATGGTGTTTGAAGGACTATGGTAATGGCCACGTACCAGCAAACAAACGGGCCATGCAAGAAAATCGCAGGGGTGCCTGAGGGAGATGTGTCCCCATCAGAATTTGAAGAATTTAAAAATGAACTCCCATTGAAGGCATTTTGTGCACCATTTTTACATTATTGTCTGGAATAAATTGGTTCAATATATTATAAGAAAGAGGCAAATGTAGCATGGTTAAAACAAGAAATTAGAGTTGCAGATCAGTTGTGTTATTTCATCACAAATAATATCAATTTCTTATTTTCCTATATCTCTCTTTCTTCATCTCTTCATCTCTTTCCAAGCTTTCTTGGTCGTTGTTTTTGCACACCTAATAAATTTTAGAAATCTTCCAATCTAGATTAGACACAGAGCCAAATTGCTCTGCTATTTATTGCATTTTAAGTCATTATATTTTCCAAACAGGGCATCATGGGATTTTTAAATAGTCCTGCTATTTTTTCAAAATTTTAGGGGGTTCAATCGAACCCCCTGGCTACGGGCCTGCAATTGGGCGGCCAAATTATGATTTGAGTCGAACCCCCTGTCTGGGAAGCCTGGCTAGATATTGAAATCAGGAATTTTTTAATGTCGATATATATTGGCAAGAACACATGTAGAACGTGATTAGATAGGTACTTGAATATTTAGACTGAGCCCACCAAGGATGTTGCAGCAAAGGGGTTCATTTCCTAGCACGCATACACTTCATTTTCAAGATAATTGTGGCTTGAGACATGTTGTTGCCATAACCCACTTGTCTAGAATTATGCAGTGTCAAGCAAGGTATCTGATTTGGCTGATTTACAAATTGAAGGGGAAAAAAGGCGTTAATTTGAATTAGTATGTTTTCTTCATGGTATTAGACTTGCTAAATACTAGCTATGAAATCATAGTTAAATGAAGTTCACATTTTGTTGTTGTGAAAAGAGCTACACTCAAGATGTTTGAAACTACTTGCAATTGTATCCGCAACAAAAGCCTACATAGTTTTAATTTGAAGTTGTAGTCAATGTCCTGAGCTTTCGATCCATACACGAATCTTCATCAAAGACAAAAGGTTTGTTGTCTTGTCACTTTGCCTTTAGCAATGATTAGTAAACTTTTGTCAATGAAATGTTTTGCCAATAATTATTGTCTTGATGTAGTATGCAACATATTTGTTATTGTTGTTGTTCAGACCCACTCTCAGCCATAGGAAATGTCCAGGCAATATGGAAGTGATACATATTTTGCAGGAAGCTCCAAGTAATTGATTGAATATCTAATACTATACTACTGATATAAGCCGGGATATAAGCCTACACATGGTAATTGAGGGTTTGTAACTATTGCACTCTGCATATTTTAAGCAGTACAAAATGTTTCTACAAACCACACCTTACTATCGGCAACTTGTGACGTATGTAATATTAGCCATACAAGTGGCAAATGTGAAATAAACCCAGAAAAACTGTTATAAATGTGTTTTGGTTTTAGTCAAAAAGTTTTAATAACTTATATGAAAAAATGCTACAACATTTTTAAAATGTCAAAATATATTAAAATATTTTTTGGCAAACATTTTTCCAAAATATTTTATCAATATTTTAAAAATAGCTTTGTTAGAATGTTTTGCAGCAAGTTTTTAAAAATGTTAGAAAAATTATATATAACTTGACATTTAAACCTTTTCTGTTAAATGTGTTTGTTGGGAATCTGTTAAAGGCAAAATTTGAATTTAACATAAGATACAGGTAGCAAATCCACAATAGGTCAACTTGCTGCTATTTTTCTAATAAAAAGGTCAAAAAATTAGAGAATATTGACAAAAGGTCCATTTATTTGTTGATACAGCAAATTTACGCAATCACACTTTTCATTTGAAAAAGGTCCACTTTTTGTAATTCTCTCACCCCTCAAAATAAATCCTGTATAGGGACCTGGTGTCCCTTTAATGTCCTCAGTAATTTCAGTAAATAACATGTCACAGAGAATATGAAAAGTAACAAGTGTAAAATGTTACAGGTATCCTGTGTAACTCAAAACATATACAAAGGAAAAGTAAAGGGTACATTATAACGTAGAGTAATAAATGAAGCAGCAAGACACCAGGAATAGTGCATATCACATGTAGACCTGCAGTTGGCTTTCCTTTAGGCGAGCTTATTAATTGTGTGCCAGGGCAGTCACCATGTGACTGAGAGATCTGGCGAGCACGATATCCTCCAGGCTAATTTCGGCAACAGAAAATTCCCTCGGGACATAAGTTGCCAAGGGGTCATTTCCTGCCTCCCAATTTCATGCTCGCAGCACTACGGTCTATGCCCGCAGCCAGAAAGCAGCCGCGACAACGTGTACTAGAGCAACAAAACATGTACATGTACATGAGCACGCTAGTGAGTATGCAGGCATGGCAGCAGGCGATGCATGCTTGTCTACATGTATGCTGCTCTTGACACTTTAAAGCTGCATTGCAAATTGTCTGCAGGTTTGCAATAAGACCCTCAACATTTTATTTATTTTATAGAAGAATAAAATTTTGAATCTTTAATTTATTTCCACTCTGAAAATCACACTTATTGCCTGCATGGCCATCTTATTACTTCTGAAAATATTGTGAATTATGTCGCTTATTGAATTTGTGTGACCCTATCTGGGGTTGTGTGACCCTATCTAGGGGTTGCAACCCATTGGTTGGAAACTCCTGCTCTAGAATCATAAATGACATCATTGAATATGTCAACTAATATCCTTCACTTCTGTGTCAATTTCTATATAGCTGAAATCAGTGGCGTAGCTGCAGGGGGGGGCAACCCCCCTGGCAAAAATTGTCTATTTGGGCCCCTGCCCCCTAGTGCAAGGAAAAAAGAGGAAAAAGGAGGGAGAAAGATGAAAAAGGAGGGAGACAGAGGGAGAGGAGGGGCAGCCTGGCAAAAATAGTCTATTTGGCCCCCCCAAGTGCAGGGAAATTTGGTGGATTTGGGCCCCCGCCCCTGCGCTTGCCCCTCCTGGAAAAAATCCCAGCTACGCCGCTGGCTGAAATGGTTGACATTTTCAGAAGTTGATTAACAATTTCAAACACAGAATATCCTGATCTGTTTTATGTTCACATCCTAAAACCACTGTCCAGGCCCGTACGCAGGATTTTTTTTTGGGGGGTGCTGATTTTGAAAAAGTGGACTTTTTTCCAAAGGGGGGGGGGCGATTTTGTAAAAAGTGGACTTTTCCCCAAAAATTTGGACCTTTTTTGACCAAAAAACGTAAAAAATCCTACATCTCAAGTCAAGTCTGTGACCCTATCTGGGGTTGTGTGACCCTATCTAGGGGTTGTGACCCACTGGTTGGAAACCCCTGCTCTAAAATCATAAATGACATCATTTAATATGTCAACTGATATCCTTCACTTTTGTGTCAATTTCTATATAGCTAAAATGGTTGACATTTTCTGAAGTTGATTAACAATTTCAAACACAGAATATCCTGACCTGTTTTATGTTCACATCCTAAAAACCACTGTCTGAATCATCATGTGCTCGTGTGGTCAGGTTGCCCATTTGAATGGTTCTGTGGTGAAGTATCCAACCTTTTATCCAAATAGAATGAACGATAGATATTTGATTTTAGCAATATCAATAGGTATCATCAAAATTCAATAGTGACTTGACTTATTCAATGTCTAATCAAAGTATTCTACTGGTCCCTCCATGCTGGCTTCAGGGTGTTAAAGCAATTCCACCTGCCCCTCCGCCATAAGTTCTTATTTAGGTCTTACATGGTGGCTCAATGCAGTGGCCTTCCTTAAAGGGATGTTAACATGCTAGTGGGTTTAGACGTGCTACAACATAATACTTTGAGTGTGAATGAACTGAAGTGGCCAGGAGATGTGGGGCATTGTCCTTTAACTATTAACAGGACTGTACTGCTGACATATTGTGTAGCTGCTGCATGACTTCTGTCGCATGTACATGTATAGTGCCAATTTCCTGAGTTGAGCTGGAAGGGGATATTTTGCTGGGTGGGTTGTGTGAGCTGTAAAATAGTTGTTGTGGGGGTCTCCCCGTCAGTCTGAAAGGCTGTCAATCTGAACCCCCGTCAGTCCGAAAACCTGTTAGGGTTAGGGTCCCTAACGGATCCATGAGTGGCTTCAAGTGGGCCTTCATTTTCACACATTTCCTAACTTTTTCTAACTAAAATTTTACACAAAAATAGTGTCAAAATCGTCCACAAAATGTTTTCATTTAAACATCTATTCATAGGCTTAGGAACCGGGGGGCTTGGGGGCTCAGCCCTCTCAATAATTTTGGTGCGGGGGCTTGAATACCCTTCAGCGGTCAGCCCCCAATAATTCCAGGTGAAGTGAAAAAATGTCATCATACACCAGGAAAAATGGGTCATTCATTTTCTTAGCTACCCACCCCCCATATTGAAAACCTTCCTAAGCCACTGATATTTATTCACCAATCTTTCATCTTTGCACAAGAATAAATGGTAATAATCCCATATAATTGATGTGATTATGTAACTGATGCATGCTTGAACCACAATTTGTACTTTGTTCTCAAAATTACAAATAATTACAATTATCGTAGCAGGGTGACGGCATGTACTCGTTACTTTCATACTGTTGACATTTACAGGAAATAAATGATAATAATATTGACAATTTGACCAAAGATCATTGATTACATGTAAGTGGGTAGCAGGAAGGATCTTTAGGGAATTTCCCCAACAAATCCCTTTCAAATTCAACCATGCATGGAGTTGAACTACATTGTATTCTATATTCCTAGCTTGAACTACATGTAACAGGTTGCTTTTTGCTGGAATAGTAAACACTGTGTGTTTTCAGTTTACTTTGTGTTTTTATGCGCATGTTTCTAGGTCCAATACATTTCGAGAGTTGATTATGGTTGGTCGGTCAGTTGGGTGTTGGTTTTTTGTTTGTAGGTAAAATCTAGACATAAATTGCATTTTATTTGCAATTTTTTCCCTTGCTTCTATGATATATTTTTTCATATAAATCTACTTTTTGCCCATGGCAGCTGATTTGACATGCACACAGTAATTTCTGTCAAACTTGATCCATTTTTGGCCCCAAAACTGCTGATTTTATGTACATGATATATTTTTTTAAAGATATCAAATCTCAAAATGGTCTTGGTCAGTCAGGCACAACATAACAGTCAAACTATCCAACAATAAAAACTGCCTAGTAATATGTTATGTTACCCATCAGTTAATACAGTTTATAATTATAAGTTTTCTTTCTGATTTTTATGGTTTTTGGAAGCATGTCTTTTTCAAAGCCATTATTACATGGATATTTACCTTATTTATAAATACAAAAAGTTCTCCTTTATCAGCGAGATTTGTTTGAATTGAACTTTTATCTTCATGATCTTCAAATCCGGGCTTTCAAATCTTTTCTACAATACCATGACATGAATATAGGACTTCATGAACTGACTCAGTGTTTAGGGTCACAGCATATCAAGTACAAAGTCATGACAGAATTTGAAAGTAATATTAGGATGCACGCAAAGTATGATGTCCTGAAAATAGACTTAGTGCCCTGGGTGCCCTGACAATGACTGATGAATAAGTGACCCAAAATAACTGGTAAAAGAGCGATAAGCTCAGGCTATCTGTTCTAGTTTATACAAGATTTGAAAGAAATTTGGTCTTGTCTGTCATGTGCTGTTCAGCTTCCTAAATTCATCTTGCTCATGATTTTTTGGAACACATCTGACAAATTGGGAGGGTTGTTACCTCCCTGTTTGAAGTTTGTATTCTTCTTTAATATTATTGCCTAATTTTTAAAGCGCTTCAAAAGTTGCATTGTTCAATTATCTCAAATCACAGGATTATTGCAGAGATCAAAATCTGCTTGTTTTCGTCTAACATAGCAAAGTTGAGTGAAAGAAGGCCCTATTTTGAATAGCTGCCATATTGACATTTGACAGTTTCTATGTTCTATGTTGCACACATTTAAAGAACTGACAAATGGCAGCTATTATAGATAGTGCCATCTTGCATTAACCCTTTAATATAATGCTGCTAGTAGTGACGTGTGTAGTAGTTCAAGGTTTCTTTTTTTAGGGCAAAAAAAAAAGATTTGTCTCAAAGCTCGCGCGCGCTTTGAAAAAAAAGAAATGCGGACATTTTTTTTATTTCAAAATTTTTCATTTGCGAAAATTAGGTTTTTTTCTCAAAATACCATAAAAATAATAAAAATACCAAGTCGAGAATAATAAAAATTAAAAAAAAATCGCATTTCGCATTTGTTTTCAAACCACTCGTGAGCTTTGAGACAAACTTTTTTTTTTTTGGCCTAATGTATGAAACAAACTCTTTTTTATTAAAAAAAAAAATTTAATACCACTAAAAATGAACAAAATTATGAGACTAACTCAAATTTATTTACACTTCAGAATTCATGGTTCACGTCCAACGAGATTTATATCAGGATTCACCTGATCAACTTCCTCTTTAGTATCCAAGAATTATTACGCCACCATGTTGTTCTGCTAAAATGCTAATTGAGTTCAAGTCTATTCTACCTGTCAATAACATGCCATACATATTGCGTGGTGACAGTTCCTACCTGTTTGATTGCAATCTCTAGCATGAAAAGTACATTTTTTTCTTTTCATGTAGGCAGAGCGGTGGTTATTTTTGGGTTGCGTTAGTCAGTCAAGGGTTTCAGTTGGAGCCTGTCTTTTCCTGGTGTTTTCAACATGCTCATTGGTTGTATCCAGCTGAATGTGGTGATTACTATCTCATGACTGCATAACGATGAGCCCAAAAGATATCACTCCAAGTGGCACAGTTCAGAACCTCCATTCATCATTCAGAGATCAAAAATTGAACTCCAAGTTGTGGAGTATGAGTTTTGGTACCCAACACATCCAAAGGTCAATTGATGAATGTATAAGCATATTGGGGTTAAAGAACTTTGTCATGACAGATGAGAATGTTTATGATGCTCAAATGGTGATGTGATCAAGTTAAGTGAGTTGTTTGTCAACAGGAAAATCGGTTTTCAGATCGGACAAAAGAAGTGTTTTTAAAATGGTCAATTATTTTGTTTGTTTGTGTGGGGTGTGTTTGTTATCAAAATGGAAATAGTCTTTATTCCAAGCCTGGGAATAGATGATGAGATTTGGAAAATGTGTGATGCAAACCGATTTGCTCTATTAGTTCACTTTACCATGTTTACCATGTATGTTGTTTATTATGTATGTGTGGGTGTGGAGCCAGGTGTGTGTGAGTGGGTTGAAAACAGATGTGGGCAATTAGCTAGCCAGTATGGACAGACAGATATAATTTTCCAGTGAAAAGGCCCCTTTTTTACTTGCAGTCTCTTCATAGACAGAAATAAACAAGTCTATAGACTTCTGTACTAATAACATCAAATATTTTCAAGTTCATAGATCATGAAGCAACTTAAGCTAAAATAAGAATAAAATTATGTAGGGGCCTACTTTAATAAAAAAAAAATCATGCGCCATTTGATATATTATGTTGAAAATCATGTCATTGTATGTATTTGAAGTTATTAATATTAGTTAACAGCATTATGTAGGGCGTATTGCAAATGTGTAATTTATATCCAGGCTTTTATGCTAATAATTGAAATCATACAGTGCAATGTGCAATTATTTCAATCCCTGACCACACCTTATGATATTAGACAATTTGTTATTTTAGAACTATGTGATATTGATCATCATTACTAAAAGTGTAATTTTCATGATTACATTGCCAGTGGCATCACTATTGGAGGGACAGGGGGATAAAACTACACGGCAGATTAAAATTGACCAGTCTCCTGCCCCTACATGTAGAACTTTCACATCATTTTAAAGGAGAGCTAGTTTAAGGTTATGCAATATTGTATTATAAATTAGAAATGAGGTGATTTATTTTTGCTTGTAAATTTTTAGGACTAAATTGCCCCCCCCCCCAGAAATCCCAACGACGCCACTGTACAATGGGCATCCTGTAGACTAGCAACATACAAAAGTTAAACACTGAATACTCTCCTGTGTTTCTCCTATGACTAACAAACTTGACACTGATCAAGTACTGAATAACATTGCTTGAGGATATTTATGAATTTCCATGGAAACAAAGAATTAAAAAGCAATTATTGGTCAAAATATTTGTTATGGTTTGTCACCTCTTAGTTGCCAAACTCCTCCCTTCAAAGCAATTTTGACCCAATTTTTTTCTAGTGTGAGAATACCATAACTTAAAGTTATTGCTAAATTTGTGATCACATTTGACCTTTCCCAATGCTACCTTTCATATTTCAAAAGAAGCTCAACTCAAAGTCATGGGCCTGTTTGGGACCTGCTTCATAACGAGAAAGAAGGAGGCGCTTTTAAAAAAGGGTGTAGAAAAATGAGGGTTCTGCGACCAAGCAAGGAAAAGCTTCATTTGAAGTGTGGATTAATCAATTCTGTAACAGCTTGTAGTGTTGCTGTCAGCTAATGGTATAAATGAGAAGGAGGCCGGTATAATCTAATCGTTGGAGCCTTGGTCTTCCTGGACTGTCATCATTCAAAGATAGGACAGATTACAAGCATGCTCTATGGTAATGTGTCTATGTTTCTTCCACCTAGTTGCAGCCTACAGGGTGTGTGAAAAGGCTTGATATGAGTCATGATGTGACACAAAAGGATGGCTATTAATGTTTGTGTAAATGTTGTTCCTGTTTCCTTGTGGGCTAGTTAAATTTTGGTCTTTTACTCTAGTTATTTTTGAATCATGTTAGAAAAAGTCTGTGTATTTAAAAAGAAAAAACAAACAAAAAAAGAAAGAAAGAATAAATAAGTAAATTGAAGTGAAATTTGTTTTCCATATAAGGCATATAGTGATATGAAAAAATAGGCGAGGTATGCTTGTTCTCTGTTGACAAGGGGCAATCTTCAGTGAACAGCTCTTTTCAGAGCCACCAAACCTTTTACATTGCTGATAGGCGAGGTCTGCTTGTTCTCTGTTGACAAGGGGCAGTCTTCATTGAACGGCTCTGTTCAGAGCCACCAAACCTCTTACATTAGCAGATATTGTGAAATTGGTGATCGATGTTCAGAAATTGGGTACTGTATGGTATTTTGACAGCATTTATATAGAACAGTTTGGTTGGAAAAAAATGGTGGGGCATTTATTTGAAGTGGACTTTAATTAGAGACTGTTAGGTTGTAATGGTGGGTGATATCCCACGTAGACCATCAGTTAATTTTCAATCAACTTACATGGGTTCTGGAAATGCTTATGTATAGGGGCAATAGGTCTATAAAAAGAAGTGGAAAGCCTTTGTCTTGTAGTTTCGATAAGACTGAGAAATTAGTAATCTGGGTGATGTGTAATGTCTTGCCTGGTTCCTGCCTGGTTTTCCTGTCCATGGCCTACTGGCATGGTTAGGCCTACAGCACAAGTTAGGAATGACCAATTATGATCAATTATGACTAATCATAGATCTCATAGATTGGCTGACTTTTCAGTAGCACCCAGGCTTACTCTTAATCAACATGTCCAAATATAATTAGCTAATTGTGAATTTAATTGCGCCTCAATCTCTTTATATTTATTGCACCTTGGTGTAGGCCTGCTCTCTTGTTTCAAGGATATTTTGAAGAAAAAAAAGATGTTTGGTACTTTGGTAAATTTAATGCAAAAAGGACTAGGCCTTCATGGCTGTATTACAATAACCTGAATGTCCATATTGTACTAGTAGTTGTAACAGGCAGTTTGAAAATCACTAATAATCAAACGCTGGTAGCATATAAATAATTGCTACCACTGACATGGCTAGCAACCAGTGTTCGAATTTAGCAATTTTTTGAGGTTGTCCGCCGGACAACCTCAAAACATTTTTTGGTTGTCCGAAAATATTTTTGGTTGTCCGAAATTTTAATGAACTTTTAAAGCTTAAAGTTGCACTCCAAGTTTTAAAACATACACTGCCGCCAAATTCACATATCACACACTTTCCCCAAACTCACCTTGTTGCTAATAAAATATCAAATATATCCAAGAAAATACAGGTTGTATGTTCATCAATTATTTATTATCAATAAATCCATGTTTGTGCCAAATTTTATGCTTAAAATCCATCAGAATTCATGATTTTTTTTTAATAAGTTAATATTTTAATATGTACGCAAAAATCTCCTTTGAAATATACCTCATTAATTATTCATGAGCTCATAGGGAAATCCCCCGGAAGAGACAATGGGTGTTTTGAAACCGATCTGATCTGAATATTTTTTATTTAGAGGTTAATAACTGCGCATCGGTTATTTGGAGGGCATTGTGAAAAATCTAAACATTTTGCCTTTGGAACCGAGGAATATCCCGAGGGGCGCAGCCCCGAGGGATATTCCGAGGTCCAAAGCAAAATGTTTAGATTTTTCACAATGTCCGACATATACCGTATGCAAAGTTATTAACCTCATTCATAACCGTCACTTTGATCTTTTAACTTTACAAAATAACACAAAATTTTCCTCAAAAGTTTGTAAAATGAACAATTTTACATCTTCCCTTTCCCAAAATCGATCAGGCTAAAACAAAACGACCAATAACAAAAGTGCGTATCAGAATCTGTGCAAATATGGTAGCGCGCAATCCAAATACGGCAGCCAGCGCGCGCGCAGTTCGTTGGACGCATAATACGGCGCACGCAGAAGTCAATTGTGTGCGACATTGGAACAATTACGCATTTTGCGGTCAATTGTGAGATATTAATGACCTCGATTTGCGTTCGCGTTTTCACAAATAATAAAATATGATTGGATCGCACGCATCGCGTTTATTAATGAGGTTATGAATCACAAATAATTGCCTTGTGTCTTGAAACTTAGCAACGGTCAGAGGTCAGATTTTTTGCCAGGGTTTTTGCTGACAGCCAGTTTTTCTTTAGACATGATTTTACTATTGCAAGAGCTTGACAGATTTGGGAACCATGCACATCACCAGCTAGCCCTCGACCGACCGTGTGTCAAAATGCCCAAACCAGCTGTTTACATTAACCGATACATGCACATGGCCTAGATTATAAAATACTTGCTACAAATTTATGGGAGTTTTTTACTACATTGGTCATGATTTCTTCTGAAAATTTCAAGATAATAATGCAATGCATTTTATATTAAGCTTACTCAGTAACAGTGGTGCACATTTTTATGGTTGTAATCGAACGCAAGAGACTGAACTTCCCCCGATGCATAAACTTTTTTTTCGGTATCGAGGGGTAGATACAGACTTTAAGGTACATATTTCGAGGTGCATAACAGACACAAAATTTGTGTCATAACAAACACCAAATTGGTGTCGATGACCTGACATGCATGCATTCTTTTGTGATGGTCTTTCAATTTGTGCCGAGTGTCCTTGGGATACTTGACTATGCTTCAGTGGTCATGAAAGGATTCAATAGATAACCTCTGCCCCACTAATCCCCAGCCATTGTCTGAAATTGCACCTCGGAAGATATATTATAACAACTCAGTCCCTCAAATGATAGTCATATAACGACCAAAAGATAAATGACTGACTATCATTGAGGACTGAGTTCCGCAGTCTAATCGAGGGGCTCAATAAGTAAACAGATAATGGCTGCGGTTGAGTTTCGCAGCTGGGTTGTGGAAACACATTTAAATTCATGTTTATTTTATTCAAAAATAGTTTCACATTTTAAATATTACCATCGGCTAAAAGGTACACACGTACAAAGGTGAGTTTTGGCTACAAATTTATGGTTGTCCGGCGGACAACCGAATCAGTATTTTTTGGTTGTCCGGCGACTTTTTTAGTTGTCCCGGGCGAACGGACAACCAAAATTTCGAACGCTGCTAGCAACATAGTGAAAAAGGAGTCTGATACATCTATGTACACAGGGGCGTAACCAGACCTGACCTTCCGGGGGGGGCAAGATTGAAAAATTTCCCAATTTCTGATCAAAAGTTGTAGCATAGCGAGAGGCTTGGCGCGAAGCGTTAAACGGGCGGGGTCCAGGGGCCCGTCTTCGCCTGTGGGGGTCCGGGGGCAAAGCCCCGGCGGGGGTCAAGGGGGCACAGCCCACGGAAGCTCCTGGTTTTTGGCATATTAGAAGCTAAAAATCATGTTTCAGAGTACAAATTTCACAATGAAAGTAGTATAGATCTTCTTCCTCTTTCTTTCCTTTTCTCTTCCCCTTCCCTCTTCTCTTCTCCTTCCTTTTTCTTCCCTCTTTTCTTTTCTTCTTTCTTCTTCCCTCTTTCTTCCCTCTTTTTTCTCTTCTTTCCCCTTTCTCTTCCCTCTTTTTCTCTCCTTCTCCCCTTTTCCCCCTTCCCAATTTTTAGCTCTTCTTCCCAGTTTTTTGTGACCGGGGGGCAGCTTTCCCCGCCCCCCCCCCACTGGTTACGCCCCTGTATGTACATGCAGAATCTATATTGAATGTTATTTGTATTGCAACAAATTTGTTTACTTATTTTCACTTTTATTAATCCATAAAGTCATCAAGCAAGTTCTCTCTGTCACTGCACCAATTATAAAATGTACAGATCTGTAGCCAAACCTCAGCTACTTCGGTTCTGGAGTGCAGACCCAGTGCAAAGCGTGCTTCTTGTAGATTCTGTAAAAAACAAATTTTTCATGCATTTACATGTAGGCCTATGTGAGATGTTTATGCTCAAATATTGAAAACAAATTGTCACAAATTGGCCTATTTTTTGTATGTTGATATTTTATGCCAACCTCCATAAATTGTGCATCATATCATTTGGCCCTTGGCTATTCAGTCGTGAAGAAAAGATGCCACAAAAATTGTCCCGCATCCTGTCACGCATTGAGATGATACTCCAGGTATTACACCAACAAAAACATTAGATAATATACTGTGTATCCTCAATCTCCATAGCAACCGATGTAAATATTAGGGCAATTTAAAGCCCAAGGAATCTTACCAGCATTCCCGTTAATGGGTTAGCCACTTCCAGTTTCCTGTGAGTGACACAAACTTACAGTTACACATCCGCCCAAGCAGGATTGCAAAGTGGATCAGTATCCATTGGTATCTATTCTGTTGGTATTTGATAGCTAACTCTTCCATGGCACTTCACTGCACCAGGTTGTGACTGAAAGCAAGTGGCCCTCTATAAAATAAATAAATATATAAAAAACTACTGTATTGGCAATATTCAGTTAAAGGTCCGTACCCCGATCAACAGCCACATCCCCCATTTTTATTCATTAAGTTAAAGATTTTGGTATCAGGAGAAAGCTTATTTTTCTCATTACCCCAGTGAAATTTAATGTCCAAGATATGTTTCGTTTAAATGGACAAAAACGTAGTGATTTGTGGTTACCACACCCGACCGGAAGTGTATCATGTATGTACTACCCAATGGGGCATTGCTATACACGTTTCTGCTTCTCATATCAAAACCGCTATAACAATGCAACTCAAAATTTGGAAACATATTGTTTTAATGGTAAGCCTCAATCTAACATAGAAAACAGAATATGAAAAATTGGACCAAACCTCTGTATATTTAATTGTCAATAAAATTTGTTAAGTGTGGCACAAGAGTACTTAGCGTGTAAAAAATTTGATCAGTATGTGCATCCGAAAATTGATAGAATTAAGATAAAATGGTAACCTGTCAATCTTCATATTTTATATATTTAGTATATTATATATTTTGTATCAATGTCTTTGTCTTGTCATGGCAATGTTTCTTCTAAGAGTCAGTATATAGGCCTGGGCATATTAATAGTAATAGTTCGATACTGTGTTTTCTGTTCTCACTGCGATTATCTGCTCTCTGCTACGAGTTGGTATATGACATTTTCCACCCGAATAATAATCTTGAATCGGGGGCGTTTTTCTTCCTCTCCACTTTTTGTTGCAGCAGCACTAGACAAAAAAAAAAGAAGTTGGCCAGACATCAGTCTAATGATCAACTGGCCATTAAAAGAGGCCATTCATAAAATTGTATAGAATCAAGTTGTTAATTTTAATAATTTAACATCAATGTGTGCATCAAAAAAGTATTAAAAGGCACCTCTTGACCCAATCATGTTCAACCTTTGAGGATTTCCTGAGTTAAAAATAGCGACAAGCTTCCTTCAATCATGATAAAGTTGTCCATACCAAGTTTCAGTTACTTTGTGACTAACATGAAAATGTGTTGAAAATTTGATAAAAATAGACGTAGGAAAGAGAATGCAAAGCCCTAACATATTGACCATTTCCATGTTTACAGACAATTTCCATCAGGGTTCTATAATTAGGTTTAATGGGTTGTAGTAAAAAGGGGCCACATCACTGTGGGGCCACATGGTGTAAAATGGAACAATTATAATAAAGTAGATTTAAAAATAGAAAATAAAACATTTGGAATTATGTTCGAATAGCTTTCAACATGTCATAAGTGTGCCTCCTTGAACCTTGGGGTGAAATAAGAATAGAGGAAATAACAAATATAAAAGAAGCTTGAGGGTTTCAAGGGGGTGTATGTTGTAGGCCGAAGTGAATGACAAATATTTTGATTAATTTTGCTGCAAATGTTACCAGAAAAATTGAAATTGAAGCAATGTCTGAATATTATAATTATGAAAAAATAAAATAGCAGCAGCAGCAGTGACTTAATTTATTTAAGCCTATATTTTGTATGAGGTATGTTCCCCCGGAATTTTGAGGTGGTGGGTCTTTGGAAGCTGACGGCGCATCGGTAAAAGGGGGTCTTTCGGAGCTGCGAATAAGTAAAAATGGGGACTTTTGGAGCTGAGAATAGTCAAAATCAAGGGTCTTTCTTAGCTTTCTGGTTGAAAATTGCCTGAAAAAAACAGAAATATGAGAATGAGCAATTTTGGGATCTTTTAGAGCTGAAATTATCAAAATCAAGGGTCTTTCGGAGCTCTATTTTGGTCAAATATAGGGGGTCTTTCGGAGCTGCGAAATCCAAAAAGGGGGGTCTTTCCGAGGAAGCATACCCGTATGGTCATTTGTGTTAAGTGCCTCCCCCGGGGTCAAGACAGACTTTCACAACTGTCCAAGCTAGGAAGCGTGACTGGTTTTAACTTTGGGCTAAACTTGATATACATTAAAAGCTGTATGTGCCACGTACACATATATGACTGAAAACACCAGATTGATGTAAAGGAAATGACCTATTTCACTGCCATCTTTACTTTGGTACTTAACAGATCTAAAAATATATTTCAGTTAATACCAACAATCCATGCACTGAAAATAGACAATTTAACTGTGGACACCACTCTAAATATATGTGCTCATGTATTAATAGAGAATCAAAATGAGTGTGTAAAGACTCATGTGAAAAACAGGTGTTGAAAGTTTGAGATAAAAATAAAATAATGATGATGATGGATCAACATGGTAAAATGTACAGGAAATGTTCTTTCACCATGCATGATATTTTTACATGAAATTCTGACTTGAACATCTTGCAAGACAAGATAATATCTCCTTTGAAGTAATTCAGATGAAATTAAAAGTGTGCCAATGTGAAGAATTGTGTGTAGAAGAAATAACATTGACAAAATTAAGATGTGCAGTTTGCATGGCAAGTTGCAGCAAGTTTATTTTGAACAAGTCAGCAGGTTTAACTGTCCTGTTGTTGTTGCAAGCTCATTCGGATGCTACTTTAAATAGCAGTCCTTATTATAGCTATAAACAAAATAAAAGGTATTATTACAATTGTGGTGACATTTTGGAAGGTTAAATGATCATGTGACAAGCTAAAATGGTTTCCTTGAACTTAACTTTTGAAATGCGGATGTAGGCTTAGCATATTAAAACAGAAAATTTTGACAGTTTTTGAAATTCATAATCTGTGATTGGTTTGTTTTGTTTTTCCATTCAAACATGCTTCCAAGACAAAATGCCATGTTCATGCCACTGTGGCATGTGGGATTTGTTGTAGCAGAATGTAGAAGGTAAATTACAATTGCTGTAAATTACTAGCATTCCAAGTACTTCATCCATGGCATTGTCTTTTTTTAAGACATTTCTTGTTTGCATTATAAAGCAAGTAATTTTGTTGCATGTGCATGTTGGATGAAACCCAAACATTATGATATAGGCCTACCAAGAGACCTTTTCTACCAGACTAAAACTTGTTTACTACTCCCGCTGAGAATTAATTCCACAAAATTGGAGGATCACATGCACAAAGAATAGCATCTGGTAACTACAGATGGAGATGCAGTAAAAAGTTCACTCCAAGTTCAAGTGTGTATTTATAGCTTGAAAATTTCCAGGAATAAAGCTGTGTCCAAACAGACCAACTGCTGAGTAAAATACTTCCCAAATGGTTTGCACTGATAACATGGGAATAGTTTTGATGGCTGCTGGTGTCAATTTGATTAGATTTTTTGCTTGGCCAGTTGGTGCCTAAGCTTTTGCATTGTGTTCAGGTTTCTGAGAAACACCCTTCAGCTTGGTAATCAATAGTCATCATTGTTTAAATTTGATTATTTGAGCCAAGGTAAAGCGTACTATTGTTGAATGTTTGCATTGCCAATGCTGAATGACTAAACATTTTGTATCATTAATGCAAAATGATCCAAATATCAAGGGCTTTCACTAAGAAATTAATTAACAAACATGCAATCGTATTAAAGTGTCAATTACTCATTTATTAGTCACTGGTTATTTCCATTTCGTTTGTCTATTGCAGTCATTACTGCAGACAGTGATTCTGTATTCACTAATTTACAACATGAGTTTTTAAAAATCGCAAAGTTTTGGGACTCTTTCCCAGTCAGCCTAAACTAGTGATCATGCATAAATCTTGAAACTTCTGTAGAAAGAAACTACTGTCAAATCTGAAATTTTGTGACATAACTTTTGACAAATTGCCAGTAAGTGTCAACTTGGCAAGTTTGAATGTTAATATTTTCCAAGTATTGGTTGTCTGCCAAATTTTGTGACTGCTCATAACTTTCTACAATTTTTTCCTTTTAAACTTGCCGCAATAGGTATTGGATTTCAGGGAATCTAATGTTAGTGAAAATTTGACCATATAATATCATTTTGTGATGGAAAGAATGCCTGTTAAGAATTTAGTTTGGCCATTGAATAACTAGCTGATTTTAAAGTACAAATCCATATTCTGGCATAGGCTTTTTGCATGACTTGGAACAAACAAACAAACATAAGTCTACCCTCTTCCTGCAGGCAGGGCCCATTAGTTTTGTGTGCCAGTAGCTTGACATTTACAGTTACCATGGCTACCAGAAGGAGTGATGTCAAATCTCAGACCATAGGGTTTGTATTACTATTTCGAACTTTTTGGGGGACATGTTGAAGGAGCCGGGCCTCCTTCTAAACATACTTACTAAAGGCATTACAATTACATACAAGATGCTGTGCAATAATCAGCCCTACTTTGACCATGGCAATTAATGCCTTGAAAAACATGAACTATAGAAAACAAAAAAATGCTATGCCCAAGTGTTCGCTTTGCACCCATGGGCAGGGCGATTACTTAGTAATAGTATTGGGTTTTAGCTGCTCTTGGTATTCACTTTTGCACGGTTCCGCCATTATGTACTATGTGTATATAAGGAGAGCCTCGAACTGATGATCACATGAAAGGAATAATTACATAACATTACACACAATGTAAGATGACTGGTTCGCTTTTCATTCATGTGTGCTGCCAGTTCGAGGTTCTATAAATGGCAGAACCGCGTGCAAGTAGTGAATAGCTGTCAAAAGCCATGTGTGATTTGCTCTGCAGCGATGCCCTCCTTGAATTTCTACTTTTTGCATGATTGTACCAGTGGTGTACTAAGGCAAAAAAAAAGAAAGTCTGTCTCAGACACCTGCGCACATTGCTACATGAACTCCAGTTAACGCTTAGCGCTACACGTTGGTTGCCCGTAAAATTCTTTTTTTTTCCATTATGTTCTTTTTTGTTGTTGATATTTTCAGTGTCGTATTAGTGAAAACTAACATTTGAATAGGAATATATTAGCAAATCGCACATTATTGCTTTAAAAAGGCCCTAAATGTGCTGAGGTTGCTGGATTCTGGCAAGTCAAAAAGGGTAATTTTGGCATACAATTTGGGGAGGGAGGGGTCTTTCAAGTATACTGCAGAAATTGACATAGAGGAAAATGTAATAATGAAAATATTCAAAAGCTTTTTTTCTACATGTTATCATCGATGGACTGGGTTTACAAAAAACTTTGAGTAAAAAAGTTTTGACATTGGCTTGACATGCTGAGCTGAGAGGTGGATGTGGAACACTCTTATCTTGCAAGGGCAGATCATTATTTCACAGCTTCAAATGCTATGTACATGGATGTCTCATTTCATTTGAGACTGGCAGATTTAACCATCTTTCAACGTGCTATTTCTAACCTTTTAGTACTGACATGTTTGCCAACTTTAGTCACTAAAAGTGTTAAGAATTGTGTTGATTATTTCCTGTTTGGTGCCTAGTGAGTGACTAGTTTGACATCCTACCTGTAGCTTACCGTCCTTTGTGTCAGCAGACCTTCAGACAATTCTGACTTTCTTTGCAGCTGACTCATTGTCACTTGTAACATATTTTAATGTCTATATCTGTGATGAAGTCACAGACCCTATGGCATACAGGAAGACATTTAGCACTTGCCAACGTACATTGTTCATAATTGCTCATCTTTGTTGGTGACAGTTTTACATGAATTTTGTATTTATGGAGCCGGAGGAAATGAAATAATTTCATAAAGCAACATGTTATTAATTATTTACTACTTAGTTTAGTTTCACTGCAACATAGTATTTTTTGTTTTTCAACCATTCAATAAACTAAATGAAAGTTAATTCTTGTTTCATTCTTTTATATTTTATTTAGAATATTTGTTAACAATTTATTATTTTGCACATACTCTTGGTGTTTGGAGTGTTTTGTGATTCTATCATCTTTTTATGGTATGTTTCATCAGATAGCCACAAAAAAAGCGTATTCCCAAAATTTCAGTTGATTCTGATTTTGCGTTTGGGAGTTTTCATTGGTTTATTCAGGACTATGTGTTTACCACAGATCCTGGATCTGTGGTTTTACATAGGCTCATTAGGCCACTGTGTTGTAATTTAATTCTGTTAACAGAACATGAATACAAATTTGACAATATTTTTGCCAAGCAAATGAATCTGCTAAAATCATGTTTTGCACACAAACATTATGTATAGCCAGAGGTTTTCGGTCATGTGACACTTTGACAATCCCTAGCCTTCTCAAAGTGTCACATGACCAGCCCAGCGGGTCAGTTGCCTGATGAAGTCTAATGGTTTCAGACGACGTAGCAAGTTGCAAAAATGTAAGTTCCAGTATTTGATTTAATTCAAAAACCTACTGATTAGATGAAATACATTGATACAATTCTAATGAAATAGATACTATTGCTTTGTGACACTGTTTGTCTGCTAGTTTCTAAGAAATCATAAGAGACAAATAAAAATATGCAATGCAAATGTGGGCAATTACCACGTACATCCGGTGAATTTATGAATACCAAGATGTGATGTTTTGCTCCATTTCCTCATATTTTGATGAATTTGTCGATAGTATGAATTTCTCAGTCAGTCTGCGCTTCGAAAACGAAGGTGGGTGTGTTTGTACCTGATACTGAAGCATCACCACAATGATCTGATTTCAAGATGTAATTTAGTTTCAAAACAATTACTGGGACTAGGCAAAAAAAGTTCAGGGGAAAATGGCAAAAGTGCAAAGTGCTACGCTTTGCGCACAATTGTTTTCTATAAAAATGACAACCTCCAAAACCTTTACAAAATAAGAACTGCATTAAAATGCAAATTTGAAAAGCTATGGGATGGTCGCCTGAGACAAACCACTTTTTGTTTTGCTCTTATAACATTGTATAAGAAAAACGCTAGCTTTCTTCTCAGGACAAATTTCTCATTTAAGACACCATCATGATATGTTAATTAGGGTCAGGGGTTACTAAACCTAACCCTAATAACCATAACCCCTGACCCTAATTAACATATTGTGATGGTCTGTCTTTTCATCACAATATGATTTTGGAACCTGAGAAGGGTAGATGTCTCATTTAAAAATGAGACATCTACCCTTTGCAGATGCCAAAGTCTCCATTTTGAGGGTCAAAGTGGGGGATGAGGCTGTCAATTTAGGTCACTCACCTTTTTATAGAAAGAAATGTATTGCATTTCTATTCTTAGATTTGTGATTTTGAGTTTGCAATAATGTGAATAAATAATAATCATATAACTTTATAAACGATAACCCCTGCATTATTGATTTGAATGCTTTGGAGCTGCACCAATTGGTTGAAAATGAAAACTTTTGTTTCTAAAATGGAGAAAAGTTGGTGTTGCTTTAGTGTCTCAGCCTGAATATGGTGAAACAGATAAACTGCTAATGTGTGCAAACTGTGTGGGAGTATAGCGAAATCTGGCGGCTCGCTATTGCCCGTTTTTTCTTCTGATTTTCCCCTGACAACTAAAAAGCCACCATTCTCTAAACAAGATTCAAATATTTAAAGCTACACGTACAGTCTTGCCTTCAGTGTAAATCCAAAGAAAAAGTGGCACCTATGAATTGCAGATTTTTTTGCCTTTAGACTATGATGTGCATGCCATTTGCATAATAGTATATTCTACTTTATTTGAAATTATATTGAGGAATGGCCAACTACTTTGATGAGTCCATGCATAATGGATGACCAACTCAGCAAACACAAAACCATTTTAAAATGTTCTAAATGGGTTGTTATATTTTGGGTTTTGGTTTTGGTAAACATGTTGTAATAACATTAAATGTCAGGTTTGATAAAGGTCATGAAAACGCTTTAAAACGCTTTTGTATGAAAACACACTTCAACAATATTTTTCAAATGTTCTAAAAATGTTATTGTAAAATATTGTTTGCAAATATTTTTTGCCAAATATTTTATTATGTTAAAATATTTTCCATTAGTTTCAAAAATAATTTTTTTACTGTGATCAAAATGTTTTATACCCTTTATGTTTATATATAACCTGACATTTAAAATGTTTTCTGAGAACTTTTTCTAACCTTTTGCGACTAATGTCAAAAATGTTTTGTGTTTGCTGGCAATAAATTGGAAGAATGGGGCCTCATTATTAATTATTATCAAATAGGGATTAGTAAATAAAAGAAAGTGTGAAATAGCTGGCATCACTTATTACTATTATGGTGTTTTAATTGGATCATTAATGACTCATTTGTATTTAGGTGGTTCCTCATCTCAAAACTACAATGGATATCCATGATATATCTATTCACCTGATGTATCATGGTCATTCTTTAATTTGCAAATGATTTTGACTGCTGTTAAAGAAATTTACCCCCTTTTTCTTCCAATGTCAAGGGCAATATTGCAGCAAACACAAAATGTTTTAAAACATTTTATACCCATTATACCCTTTATATATAAACCCGGCATTTAATTAAATGTTTTCTGGCAACTTTTTCTAACCTTTTGTGAATAATGTCAAAAATGTTTTGTGTTTACTGGGAATTGACCATTAATTGGCAAGCAGTTAAGGTGGTATTGGAGGCATTTTCTGGAAACTAGAAAATGATCTGAGCATGTTTTAAACAGGTTAATAGAGTAGGGCGAAGTACACTGACCAATATGCCTTTTGTTTGAAGCAAATCGGACATACGGTTTTCATAATATTTCAATTGATATTTTCTTTGTATCTTATTGTTTTTATCAATAATCAATGTAGTTAATGAGCTAAAATGACTGTAAAGGCTCATTAATATGTAATTTTTGCCAATATTTTGCTAAAAATCAATGCATAAATGTTCAGGGTACTTTTATTTTGCATACTTTTGCCTTGAAACTTGGTCAAAGTGTTTCTAATATGTTCTAATGTATTATATAGTGAAGCCGCCCTCTAATTTGCATATTTGCATAATTAATGAGCTAATTTGCATAAATGCTAATTAATTATGCAAATTAGGCGGCATGCTCATTAATTATGCATAAATTATCTGGAAGTCATTAGGAACACTTTGACCAAGTTTGAAACCAATATTCTATTAAATAAAAATGTTATGAACATTTATGCATTGAATTTTAGCAAAATATTGGCAAAAATGATATGTTAATGAGCTTCTCCAGTCATTTTAGCTCATTAACTTTATTGATTATTGATAAAAACAATAAGATACAAAGAAAATATAAATTAATATATTTTGAAAACCGTATGTCCGATTTGCTTCAAACAAAAGGCATATTGATAAGTGTGCTTTGCTCTACTCAATTAATCTGTTTAAAACATGCTTAGAGCACTTCCATAATGCCTCCAATACCACCTTAAACATTTCCTATGATGAAATGGGGCTTCATTATTATGTTTTCTGGCAATTGTTTCTAACCTTTTGCAAATGATGTCAAAAACATTTTATGTTTACTGAACCAATTGACCATTAATTGGCTAGCAGTTAAACATTTCCTATGATGAAACAGGGCTTCATTATTATGAAATAGGGTTTAGTATAATTAAAGAAGGTGTAAAATTGCTGTCATCACTTATTAGTACTATCATGGTGTTTTAGTTAGATCATTAACTAGTTACTCATTTGTATTTAGGTGGTTCCTCCTCTCAAAGCTACAATTCTAATTCATGACTAATTGGTTGTTAGTTCATTAATAACAAGCATCAAAGCAGCATTGATGGTCGATCCAAAGATTGAGCAAACTTGTTTCTGGTGCCTAAGCCAAAAAATAACGTATAATTTTTCACAAGGTCATATCTTAAAATCCTATGCATCAAAATGAACCAAAATTACACACAGGATTACTTCAATACTCTATTCTAAACACATGTCAGTAACCAAGCAGTTGTGCAACTGACACAACAGCAAAATGCACTGACATTGAACAGCTTCCTGGACAACATTCACAGCCCAATAATTGGCAGCCCAAGAAATCTGTGAGAATGTGTATAAGATCCTTACAGTACACAGATGACAATTTCCAAAGAGTACCGGTAAGTGGAATAGTGTGGAAAGGGGCTGATTTCTGCTTTTCACACACTTTCTTCAAGAAACAGGTCTTGTTCTACACTATTCCACTTACTCATAGATTTCTTGTGCTGGGTGCCATTTATTGGGCTGTGAATGTGGTCCAGGAAGCTGTTCCATAATCAGTGCATTTTGCTGTTGTGTCAGTTGGACAACTGCTTAGTTACTGATATGTGTTTAGAGTAGAGTATTGAAATAATCCTGTGTGTAATTTTGGTTCATTTTGATTTCATGTGAAAAATTAAGATACAACAAAGTCCAGTAGGGAAAATGATTTGCTGTTTTTCAAAGCTATAATGTATTTCTAGTTACTCTCGTTTACTCTGAAGAAACTTGAATACCTTGAACTCAATGGCATAAAACAACCTTTACATCTACCTCGAATTAATACATTATTATGCCAGTGTAACCAGGTCTTCGCTAATCCCAACTCGGAGCCTATTATGCATGTTACATGAAGCAAATGTTGAGAGTCTAATTACGTTGTGATCCGTCATCCATCCTGTTTGGCGATTTTGTTGATGATGCTTGGCGGATGACTTGGGACTGACGTGGCATCATGTAGCGACACCAGGTGCGGCGGGGGTCACATTGGAGACATGCCTGCAGATCAGTAGTGGGTCATTGTGATGTAATGAGAGAATAGAGACGTAACATTGCTGGCTCAGTCTATCTATATGCATTGCTGAAACTATCTCTTTAGTCGTGTTCACATTTTGAGTTACACCCAGTGTAAACTTACGCTAACATTGATCAAAATTCCACAAATATTTTCCTTACTCCTACCGCGTGTCCACACCTAGCCTACTCCTAGCACTACGCCGACTAGTTCCAACAAGCATTCACTTCTGGTCGGTGTAAACATTGGCTACCACTTCCGGTGTTTCTGTGACCTTTTACACCATGCGATATGTAATTTCTTAGTTCCGACCAACAAGGTCAAACTTACTCTGGGTGCCAGGCGTAATCTGCGTTTACATTGCAACTTATGCCTGGCGGAAGTTACACCCAGCTCGCTACTCCTGACTTTTGTCAGGAGTAAATCGGCAGACGTACGCCTGGCGGAACTTATGCTGACCATCGTTCACACTGCACCTATACTCCTGGCAGCACATACCGCTACTCCTAGCAACTTGCGCCGACCAAGTTCCGCCGGGCGTACGTCCGACAATGTGAACACGACTTATATGCATAGCTGAAACTATCTGTTTGACTCTCAGCCAATGATATCCTAGGTCAACCAAAGATGGATGAAAATGTATACAGCATGAGTCAAAGAGTTATGTAATTATATTTGTGAAGGTAATCGAGATTATGTATGATTTTCTATGTCTTAAGCACCCACTTTGTCATGGATTGGGTAACATGTTTATTTGTTTTATGGGTGAATTTGGAAATAGTATTGCTAATTCTTTGAAATAGTGGAATTTTGTGTACACTGAACCTGAGAAAAGTTTACCTGGGTACATTTATCCAGGGCAGCTGCAATACATGGCAGTGGCGTATATTTCTTTTTGACATTGGGGGGATGTGGTTGGAAAAAAAATTTGTCATATTGAAGCTAAACTGATGAAATATGGTGCAGAAGTGGAATTATTTCGTGTGTAGCATGCAAAAATTGACACTTTTGGGGATAAAATGGCCAAATATGAGGTTAATTTGGTCAAAAACCCACATACATTTGGGGAGGGGTGAATGTATGGACCATCCCCCCTGGTAAAATATTGGGGGGATTTATGCCTATGATCCATGATACGCCTATGATACATGGTGGCAGCATCTGTGGTGGCAGGCCCTGATTTGTAGAGGAAGAGAACAGGGAGAAAGAGGAGGGGTGTCTTCAAAATCCAACCAGATGACCTGTCATGGTGCTTGGTGGTAATGCTAAGTTATGCACCCTGAGAAGAGGAAGAGAGAGGGGGAGCACTACTTTTGGGCTCTGTTGCTATTAGTCAGAGAGGTTGCGTCAGTTTCGGGCACTGTTGCTATGTCCGTGAGGGCCACAAACTGTGGTTAGAGAAGGGGGAGAAAAGAGGAGGAGTGGTTTCAAAATCCAACCAGATGAAAACCAGGCAACCACATCTATTAACATTAACCATGTTAACTCAACTAAATCTGTTGAGAATGAATGATTTGCAGCACAAACATGTGTTTTAGAGCATTGTTCTTCCTTCTGACAAAAACAGTTTGATCAGAAAGGTTTCGATTCAACACACCACATAAAATAACACATTATAAACACAAAGATGTCATAAGGTTCACAAGAACATGTTTTAAATTGTTTAGAATAAAAGTTCTTTGGCATGGGAATGACTGAGTGTGCACATAATACAATTAGGCATTAACCAGGCAGCATTTCTAGCATGTTACCCATGTCTTTTGGTATTTGTGAATTAGCCTTATAAATACCTTTGGAATAGCATAGGTTAACCATGGTCTGTGTTCCCACTGGTTTGCATTATTTACTCCTATTGATGCTTGGCAGGCTAGTCTAGTCTGCATGCATAGCTAGGGATGTTCACCTCCGTACACTCACTCATAACATGACTTGTCAATGTACTATACAAGTTCTCTTGTGGCAAAATCCATGGGAGACAGCAAGCCTGCAAGCATTCAACAAATTTTCAATGCCCGGAAATTTTTTGAAGTATGTGATATCTGATTTCCATAGAAATTTATTATGATACTTTTAGTATAAATGTTGACGACATTACTTGGAAAATTTAAGCTGAAGATATAGGCCCTATATGTTACTATAGGAGGGACATTACATTAGAAATACATTTTCATATCTGATGAATTAAGGTCATATGTCACATGTTTTGTTTAATGTGAACATCATACAGCCAATGGAAATTTAAATAAAAACAAAGTGGGGGAAAAAGATGTATGAATGTAAACTTTGAGGGTATGTTCCCAGACATTGAGGAATGTTGCACCATGTTGTAGGCCTAAAGGTCAATGAAATGACGTCCACAAGCCTACATATACCTCTCCGGCTCCTTCCACTCGGCTATCTAGGCCATGTGAAATGAGCAGGCAGAATTCATGTTTATTTGCATCCCTGTTTGTTTGTATGTTTGTTTATTTGTTTAAATGGCTGTTCCATGCTGCTGAAGTGTGCTTTGGTCATGATACATTGGACGACACTGGAGTAAATTACAAAGCCAGCATTTTGCTTGTGTCACCCTATATGGAAAGATTTTAAAGATTAAAAACAAAATTGCACTTATTCATTGCTAGCTATAATTACACATGTTACATCTGTGTGAATAAACCTACAAAAAGAAGTTATTTTGTGTTAGTATTGATTGTTAAAGCTGAATAAAATGGTTTGTTACTAAGCATAATTTGTGTGTGAAAGTTTATACTGGGAAATGTACAAATTCTAGCTTTGATAGACAATTGGGAATACTGCCAAGAGGAGCACAGGTGTTGGGAATTCATTTCTGACAATGAAGTGTGATGATGTTCAAAAAAAAAAAAAAAAAGAAATGAAAGAAGCGAAGAAAAACTGTCAAGAAAGTAACATGCCCATACATGATGTCATACATCCAACACATAGCACATATAGCCCTGAAGCTATAGCTCATCATACTATAGCATCTAAAGCTTGGTTAGCCCTAAAAGCGCTACCGAAGCATTCAAAGGGCAAATGAGCTTGAGAGCTAGCTAGCTTCATCGTGAGTTCCTCGCCGCAGGCAGATCACATAGTTGTGTGCCGGAACCAGACTTGATCAGTTGCCATGCTAAGACATACTCTGTCGTCTTCTTAGGGATGGTGTTTGGTTGCTCCGTCATGTGGGCATGCTTGGAATTCAAGTAACTAGGCCTCACATTTTCTCTACAGCTAACTGCCTCCTGTATTATTCATCTTTCATGACTGATCGGTTCTGATCTAGTTGTGCTTGTGTTATGAGTTGCCAGTTTGCTATGCTGCATTTCATATCGTTTTAATAATTCCGATTTGTTTTCATCTAGCAATTATGCAATTATATTAGCTTCCCTCGTATGAATATGATTAGGCTTCCTATGAAATATGATCATTTAAGCACAGATATTGTGTTCCAATATCTGTGATTTAAAAGGGCATTTCATGATCCACAGCCTCATCCCCCCACTGGAAACCTCTGGCTATATAATGTTTATGTACCAACAATTTCTTGCAGATTAATTCGTTTAGCGAAAATTTCGTCAAATTTGAATTTTGTTCTGGTATACCAGAACGAAATTACAACAGTGGCCTATGGAGCAGTGTAATACACATAATTATGCATAACTCACAAACGCAAAATCGGAATCAACTGAAATTTTGGGATTAAGCTTTTTTCGTGGATATCTACTGAAAAATGTTATAAAAAGAGCATGCTAGGATCACGACATCCTCCTTTAAGAAATAAAGTAATTAAAAACTGCATATATAAGATTTTGAAATCAACCCGAAGTATGAAAAAAGACCTGTATGAAAAAAGACCTGTAAAACTGACTTTTAATAGTATATTTTCTCCATCAGAAATAAAATCCTTGATAGTTTTATTTGTTATCATATTACATTAGATAAAGAAATAACAAGTAATCCACACCATCTAGTTAAAAGGTGTGCTTCCTCTGAGCCATGTAAAGTATAATGAAAAGTGATCTACTCCTAAACGATAACATGAAACTGTCCAGAATCACGCCACCATGGCGCTGCAGATTCTGTTACATATGCAGGTGTGGTGAGGTCTCTTGCACAGCCAGGCAAGAAAATCACCATTGTTGACCTGTTTATTCCCATGTCTTCATTGGAAATATAATATCTTGTTTGTACCTTTGGAGGAAAAAGGAAGAAAAATAATGGTGATAGTGAGTTGTACCTGCAGCAGGAATTTGCCACTTGTTGTGTGGTCAATGTAGTTTTTGAGTTGGATGAATTGGAATATTACTTGCGGAGTAATATTACCTTGGCAATGGTGGGATGTAGAGGAGGCTGAGCTTGGGAGAGGGTTCTGGGTTTGGTCTTGAAATAGCCTAGAGAGTATGGTTACAATATTGGAAAAACTGCTGATGATATTATACTACCAGTTGGAAGTTATCATGCTACCGGGGCATGCTACTGCCATTTTTCTTTTAAGTTCATTCAAAAATTAATAGATGCTCAAACTTTTGGTATAATAAAGCCAGCAGCGCTAGCAAGTGTGTAATCCTCACACTCTCCCATGATTTAGGCTGTGCCATTGTGGCTTTACATAATATGCCATCATGTTCATTGTTTCTTAAGATAACTTATCGCCGCGCCGGCCTACTATGATAATTGCCAAAGTAACTTAGCCAATTATCGTAGTAAGCTGACGATATGCAATTTATTCCGTAAAGCTATCTATAGAAATTAAATTGCAATCTTGGCAGCTCATCCCTCTCTGGTATTTGCTTTGGAATACAGAGGTCACGACCAGGTTCGATCCCCAGTCCTATCCTGATTTTGTTAATTAACTCATTTGATTTTTTTTAAGAGTAGAGAAAGCGGAATTCTGAGATGGAATGTAAGTGTGCATGATATTAGCATCATGGCATAGCTAATTGGTCCCCATTTAGGCACAGAACAACCCTCCTAGATGGATCATGAGTTGTTTATCACAAAAAGAGTATTTAATCCAACTCAAGAAAAGGTATGACTTCTTTTGCATCCCATTGTCGTAATTGTTGTAACAGTTTAAAAACATTACCACCTAGTTTCTGTCAAAATATTGGTGTGTATAATTATTATTAAAAAGGACAATTTTGTAGGATAGGAGATGATCAATCAAATGGTGATCTCTTAAAAGATTAGAAATGAAGCTTCTGAAGAATGTGTTATTGTTAAGAAGAAGAGGAAATGTTTCTTCTATAAAGTACATAAATCTGTATTTTATAGATACCGGTATTCTAAAAGACTATTTGAGTAACCTCAAATACATTTAAGATGTAGGGCAAAATTGTAATTCTGAACAAGAAAGTTCACCAAGTTTCTGTTCTTGCTGTTTTGCAGCAATCCTACAATTTGCACCAAACAAACCTCTCAAATAAATGAGTAGTATAACATCTCTGATTCTACACCGGTATAAGTTAAGGTCAGCCTGCACTTCTAAATGTAAGTTACATGAAAGGGAATCGATATTTATGTTTTGCTGAAATTCTGTCCATTTTTATGGAGTCACTCTCCTGAAAGTAGGGCAAGTCTCATGACCTAAATGCAGTGCAATATGAGAATGAAATATGATGTGCTAGCTTCAACATTTTCAAGCAAACTTGTGAAATTGCAGAAATCATCCCAATTATGTCGGTCGTGTTTCTCTTCTTGTTGTTAAGGACTTGTTTTATACTGATGAGATTCACCTTTTGCCACGAAAGATTTATCACAGAAACTTGAAAATGTGTTTTGTGTTTTGGCTTGTATATGATTTCATAAGTGACCCACATAAAATGTGATTAAGATATTTTAAAAAGAAACAGAAATCCAGCATGATTATCTGGTTGTACTTTTGACACACTAAGAGCAATCCTATGCTTGCAAAGTAGTTAAATCCTTCAAGTATTCTAGACTTAACTTAACAATTCGTGTTAGCAGGATAAGTTTACCCTGCGCTGAAATCCGACTAAAATCAGACGCAGGTGCTGGTTTGTTCCACACACTTTTTTTTCACAGCAATATTTATGTAGAGACTTTACCATGAGAAGAACGGTGCCAGGAGCTATGACATTCTATTCCTTCACTTGGAACATGGGTTTCTTTAGACGCCCTTTTTATAAGACGGCATGATGATAGATAAGGTATATGCCTACAAGAAATCACGACAAAGCCATAGAAAAAAAGAAGTAGATGGAACAATGGCGGTTCTAAATGGTTATGATCCAGGACCCACGCCTAAATAATTATTAGCTATTGAACACGAGCTATGAAACACATCGCTGTTTGGATAGTGCGTGAAAGGGGAGTTACAAATAGCCGTAGGGTATTACTTATACTACTCTCAAATATTAGGCGCTGCTGGTTGCCTGGAGTTGATTTCATCGGGACTTGGTGGTGTTTTCAGTAGTTTGGTAGTGTAATGTATCTGTGATCACATGGGTATAATTGTAATACAACAGAGATTAAAACACAAAGAGTGTCATTTGCAGCTGGATCATGTGTTAATATTGACTGGGTGACTGCTGTATTAAAATCATATTAATTCTTCACCCTTGAAAATGGATGAATGCTGTACAAAATTAAACTTTTTAGTCATATTTTCAAGTTTACATCAAAGTCGGATATGTCAGTCGAGCGTGTGGCCTTTCTATTTGTTAACTGGCAATGTATAACATTGTCTGTTTATTGAGTTTTGAAAGCGGGCATAATTCATGAGATACAAAATATGATATTTTACAAACTTAATTATGCTCATTGGCAGTCATTGCATAACTTCTCAGAAATGTTTTATAGAAGTTTTGTATCCAATGTTTTAAAGCATGTTCAATGGAGACGAAATTGGTCCACAAGTTTTAGTAACAAGGTTTTCTCTTCATCACTCTTCATCACTCTTCTAATTATTTTATTGTATCTATCATAGAATTTCATATTTCAGAAATTTGACACTAACAATAGTATAACCACCCTATTCACTACTTGCATGCATGATTCCGCCATTATGCACAATGTGCGAGGAGAGCCTCGAACTAGCAGCACACATGAATGAGAATTGAACCAGTCATATTACATTGTGTGTAAAGTTATGTAATTATTCCTTTCATGTGATGTCAGTTCGAAGCTCTCCTTGCACATAGTACAATGGCAGAACCGTGCAAGTAGTGAATACCAAGGTGCCAGTCATTTTGTTAGCTAAACTGAAGGCAAAATATGGCCTAATGACTTTTGGTGACTTCTCTGAAATAGCTTGAAATGCATGTTGACAGTGAATTTAGCTATCTTATGAAGATAGCTTTTCCCACTTTTTTAACATGACATCCTTGTGTATTCTTATAGAACTTTTATTATGTTAAAGAAAGCAAAGAAAACTGTTTTCATGTGGGTGTATAATATTTACTTATAAATTAAACACAATTAATCATCCACCATCATAATATTCATACTTTCAATGACAAGGAGTCAGTTTTGCTTGTAATCATTATGAATAAATACATATCTTCAGTAAAATAAGTTTGACAATTATATATCAGCATAGCCATAGGGGACAATTTGTTAGCTATCTTATGAAGATAGCATATATGTGACCCCTCGGCACAACTGAGCCCTGAAGTCGCCAATCATCATTTTTGAGATATTCAACCAAAATATTCTGAAATTAGCTTTAAAATGATGTATATCATGTCTATAGTACTTGACATTTAAGTAGTGAAAAATCAATAAAACAGTCAATAAATCCTTTCTTTCCTATTGTTTATTGTTAAGTTCGATGGAGCATATCTCAATAGTGGCACTGGCGACATCCGGGCTCAGTTGTGCCGAGGAGTCACATATTTACATTTTACAAAAGCACAATAAAAATCTCCATGTATGTGTATATTTATTCCCAATGCATTACATTGACATATATTAAAAGCAATGACTTTGCAATTGATAATTTATTCTCTAATATAGCTCATAGTAAGGGAATATATCTACATGTTAATCATCAGTATATTAGCTGTCTTATAAAGATGACGCATATTTAAATAAAATCACAGCAAATTTTTCCATGTGGGTGTATGTTTATTTTGTAAAATAAACATCGGAAAAATATAACTTCCTCTTGCTTCCCATAATATTCATACATTCATTGATGAAAAGTAATATTATTATTAACACCATAAATATAAAATAGTTAGGAGATAGTAGATCTATCTGTTTCACACCAATTCATAAAAAATTAAAATCACATTAAACTTGTTTGCATATAAATCTTGAAATGTTTGCTTCCTTAAAATGTTTAAGTAAAGATCAATACTTTCTACTCCCCATTTGATAGACACTCATTACCAATAATCCAAGTTCATCTTGTTTGTAGTCCAACTTGTAGTTGACTCCTTCATTGCCTGGAGGTAGTAATGACTGGTATTAAGGGACTTTTAATTCCTAAGATTTCTTAAGCTCTGCGCCTTTCTTTGTGTGGTAAGCTGTTGCTTATACTTGTAGGTTGTAGCAGGATTGCTCTCAAGTTTCTGCATAATTAAATACTAATTGCTGGTAATGGTAAAAATTTCATATATATCACGTTACAATTTCATTGATTGAATGCAGGAGGAGCATAATAATAACAAAGCACTTGCAACTTTCTTGCTTTGAACACAACTGTCAATTTGTCAAACTTGAGCTTGGCTTTTGTAAACAGTCATACAGTATCAATTCTTTTAAAGGGGTATACACAGTGTTCAAAATAAGCACTTATCCTCTTGTCCAAAAATCACTGGGGACAACCAAATTGAGCTATGTATTTATCCCCTGGACAACCATTATATTTTACCTCCAAATATATGACACATTTTGGGGACAACCAAATTGTTTTGAGGACAAGCAGAATTTATGCTTTAGTTGTCCTCGGGACAACCTTCATATTTTCCCTATTTCGAACACTGGGTATACATATTGGATGCAAAATTCACCACAGATTATAGAAGGAATTATGTACTTCATTAATATATTCTTGTTCATTGATTGGTTAAAAGTGGATCACATGACCAAAAATAGTTCTACCATCAGTACTCCTATCCGTAAATAGTATTTGCAATGTCCCGGATGAGCCGTAAATAGTACCTCCAAGCCGTAAATAGTACTTTTGACCATAGTCCTTTTGTTCACGCACGCGAAACTGCCATAGCGTGATTTCGCGCTGCTGTAATTGGTTATCCCGATTTTAGCCTATTCGATTTTTTGAAGGGCAAAATAATAGGTTGTGTTTAAATTGGTCGTGCTGTTCACTCAGGATAGAAGCTGGAGAGTCAAAACGTCAAATAATTTTCTTTTAACCAATCAATGAACAAAGAACATATTAATGAAGTATATAAAACAAATATATACTTCCTTTATTGAGTTCTGGTTAAAACTATGGTCCCTCGTTGAGATCAATTAATACTATTTTCCTTGGGCTGCCCTCAGGAAAATAGTACTATTGATCTCACCTCGGGCCCATAGTTTTAACCAGAACCTCTCATGGCAGTATATATTTGTATACTATAATCTGTGTATCAACTTATGAATTTCAAATTGGGCAGTAGTTCATCAGTTTGTTTAAGATGCTGAATGGGGAAATGCGGGATAAATAACAGATCAAATCCTTATGAGAATGATTTGCAGATTAGCATGGCATTGATGGTAACTTTATTCATTAAAACTTTTTCCTCAGTTAATTTCCGCATTCCATGATGTCCATGACAACTAATTGTAGCTACAAGATTCTTGCAAAAAATATAATCCACATGCAGTAATAATAAATGTACCTTTCAGTGTATCAAATGTATACTAGTATATTTCAAACAATGTGGGTGTCCTGTGTAGTGTGCTCTACATGAGCTTACATGTATCACAAAAATATAGTCAATTATTTTTTTTGACAATTATTATGTTCCAAGGTTTGGCACAATTCATTTTCATATGCAATTCATATTTTATGTTTTCCCACTTGTTTTCTACAGTTTTGATCAATTAAAAAAAAAAAAAGCACTTTCCAACCAGCCTTGATTAGGTAGAGCAGTATCAGGGAAAGTTACAGTTTGCGGCAAGCCAAATATAGTTACCCCTTGGATAAAAACCTGTTCTTTTTTTGCACAATATTCTGTAAATTGTGCTATTTTCTCAGTGCAATTAACACACTAACCTACCATCCATTTAATCAATGATATCTCACAGTGCAACAAAAAATGCTTCTATTACTGCACACATGGTAAATTGCTTTGCGACTATTTGTCGCAACCATGCAAGAAAAAGAAGATCATGTCACTTTATAAACCAAATTGGGTTTCCTGTGTCACTTACGCTGGTGCTAATTAAGCTACTATTACATATTGCGTATTCCCTACATCTGCTTTTTTAGCAGACCCTAGATTTATCGGCTGAAATATCACCCATCTCAAGATGAATAATGCAGTGTTTTCAATCTCTATAGACCTATCCGTTTACAATCAACAAGCCCACTAGTCGCTCTCTGTTTTCGTCTCAATTTACTGCTTTTTTTGTAATTGATGATTCCTCAATGAGATAAATGGAGACGGGGAGCCAGCGCATCGTGAAATCAGTCTTAAAGAAGCGATTAGGGCTTTTCATAGGCATATAAAGTTCTTATTTCCTTTTTCTGCTTTTTATATATATAGGTTGGTTTATATGATAAAGCATCTTTCTAACGACAGAAAAGACTAATCTTAGTAGGAACCAGTCTCCACTACTAGGAATGTTTGTACTTATAATCAAACTTATTTTGTTTTAGAATATTACATGTAGGGAAAATTCTCCGGAAGTTGGAGATGTAGTCGGCATTTGGTATGAAAGCACCAGTACTGGATTTTGGATATTGATACCGAGACCAGATAGATTATTCAGTCACATGGATTTATTTGATTTATAAGGTAATTTGTTGTCTCTTGTAATAGCACATATAGGATGTCCCACACTTAAATCTTTCATTGCATTATAAATGGTTTTAACATATGGATGGAAAAGAAGAGTGTAGCAGTCACATGGCTTGGTAAACACCATTGTCCTTTTGTCTGTTGAAATCACAAAAGTTGGGATTGTTCAAAGGATCAAAGTGGTATAGACAAATCCAATTTCATGCATTCCTACTCCTCAATGGCAGCCATTATCCTCGACGGGGACCCAGCTATCTCACCTAAAATGTGAAATGATGCGGCCTTGAAGGGTATTTTAAACTGCTATCTATCACCCGTGTTACACGTAGACAAAAGAATGATGACAGTTTACAACACAAAAGAATCTAACATCAAATTTTAAGCGGGTTTAATCCACCCAATTGGGCACTCACAACACCTGTTTGGTGCATGCGGGGAACCAAATATGGCCGACCAAATCCTGACCATGACTTGGCTCGTTGGATTCGTCTTTATCCATGTCTTCGTATAGATTTAACCATTTATCCCCTAATAGAATTACGCATTGGCTGGAATCAAAGTCCATGCAAGCTTTCCCACAAGGGTATGATTTTTCTGGATTTCCATATTTTTAAAATCTCCCATACCCAGATTTTTGTTAATGCTATAAAAAAACACATTTTGCAGTGGATTTGAATGTACAGCTTTAGCCCACATCTCACTGTCCCTAAATTACTCATAATGTTTATAAAGTAAAAAATTAGCACTACTTGCTGGCTCTGTTGCTTTTTAGTATACTATCCATGCAGAGAGGATGCGATTTGTCTTGGCTGCTCGCTCTACGCATTCGCAACTCGCGCTGCAAAGAATCAATGATATGGGACAACTGGTTGGGCTGTATGATGATCACATAGCACATCATTAATTAAAATAAACCAGATCTTATTAGCATTTTCCACAATCAAAATTTCTCCCTCAGGTGTATTTCCTTTTCGTATATACCCATGGAAAGAACAGCATCATTTGGTGCAAGCTTTCAAAGTGATTGGTGATACTATTGTGATTATATTAAGCAAAGTGATGATACCAGTATACTAGTTACCTTTAAAGTATGGATTATGTTACTCATATGAAATATAAACTAGTGTTATTTTTATGATATTCTAGACTTATTTTTTATCATTTCTGAATATTCAATTCCATTTTATGCACCAGCTGTTTGAGTGAAAATTGAACAGAATCCCTTAAAAATAAACTGTGCATAATTTGAAACATAACATTAAGTGTAGTGTTACTGAAACTAAAGTTGAATTCACGGAAAATATGGATGCATGCGTGGGTGGTTAATTATTTAAATGATAGAATCAAATGAAAATGTACACTTTAAAGAGATGTGAACTCATTTTGTGAAAAGGAGCCGTGGGGAATATTTTGAAGGGAGTGAGGAATTGAGATGATCTTGACAAAAAAGGCACTCTTAGTTTTGTAGTTTTCCTTTACCTGCGGAAGAGCAGATGTATGGTGTAATAATACACATTTCTAAATTGGAAGAGGTGTGTGGTTTCATCGTTGATCATATTTTTATCATGTTCTAATAATTTTAATGATGAAGTGCTTTGAACTTTTAGTCTATTAGTGACTGCTTTGATATAAATTGATTCTATTTTGCCAGGTAGATAAAGAAATGCAAGTGACAAGAAACTTAGAAAAAAAACCACAAAACATGAGACATGGCTTTTAAAATCATGCTGGGGTGATGCTGAACTATTTTAAGGATGTTTTTCTACGAGTAGATAAGTGTATTATTAGATAAAAGTTTGTTTACGCTGTTTTTTTAACCTAAACAAGCGCAAATAGGTTAAAATGACCCACAACATAAAATCCATCCATCCACATCACTGCTGCAAGTTGTGTAAAGTCGGAAATTGTTATCTTGCCCTAGATAAAATGTACAGTCCGAGGAAGCCTAGAATACAAAGCTGACAACACCATCTATAATCTCCACTCTCTCGTAAAATGTCACTCCGGACAAATCAAACATATTGTATGTCATTATGCGCTCTTTCTCGGTTTCAAACTTACATCAGAAAATGTTTTGTGGCCTCAAAAACAAGCACACATTTAATCGACTGGCTGCAATTCTATATCTGACAATACTTCAGATTACAATTTCTAGCTTTTAGAAAACAAGCCATGGCGTGGCATCGCATATTGTAAATCATCGTCGTGCTTGTCCATTATTCAGTGTGGATTTTGCCTATCATTGGGAAAGTTCAGTGCAGTATTTGGCTGGACCAAATTGGCTTTCAAAGTGGCTATTTACTATGCTAGTCGGTGCAAGAAACGGCGTGTCCGTTTACATCTAGCATGTCCAGTCATGATAAATCTGATTCGCTCTCTCGCGATGGGAGCTATAAACAACCTCAATGTTTGCAGAAAGTCCACTTTTTCATGGCTATTCACAAAATGCACTTTGCTTCAAAACAGACTTATTCTGTAATTTGTTCCCTTGAATTTCACAAAATTGAAAGAAAATATTTGACAGTGTACACAAGGCCTATTTTTCATATAGAATCAGTTGAAAATAGTGCTTATAATCAAAGTAGTATTAAGCTCTGATTTAAATTCACTATATAGGATGTATGAGTAACATAATTTGTCCTCTTTGATTTTCTACATTATGTGTAAGGTTTCATATTATGTTTGCAAAAATATGAAAATTCTTTCAATGACCCTGCAAAGAATATGCACATAATATGCAACTGAGCACTGACTGAAATCAGGAATAGCATTATAGTAGAGTATGGCGAAAAGTGCATATATCTTGAAACTGCAAGTTAAACGTGGATGAGTGTTGTTGTAGTTTTGTCGTTGTGTGAGCTGTGAACTCGACCTGGTTTTGAGCACTGAATAGAGGATCCTACTTGGCAGGCATCTCAGGTATTCTGTTATGATGTTAGATGAAATAGAGAAGAATCTGGTATAGTTATATAGGATGTTTAGTTAGCTCATATAAGGAACACTCCAGGATTGTTTGTATTTTCTTGTGTCTCATCTATGCGAAAAAATGGAATGCTATTTTTGCTTTGTTCAATATTTTGTATGGAATTGCAATCAAGCGGTGACAGGAAAGTGAGTAATAGAGCTGGAATCTTGTTCTGATGCTACTATGTGAACATTAATTGATGGCAAATCTTTTCATCATGTGTTTTGCTGGCAGCATGTTAAGAACATGAATGGGGATGCAATCAGAACTTAGTCACTTACTGATGGTTTAATGCATACAGTATTCCAAATAATGCCATTTCACACCCTTACCTATACCCTCTAATCCAGATGTGTTGCTTAAATCATTGAATCTTGTCGACACTATTAAAGTGAAATTCAAAACTTGAGTTTCACTGAAACTTAAATTGGCAAACCTTTGTAGCATTATGTCCATGTGAGTTATGAATGTTTCATTGCTATGTGAGTGAACAATGTCTTTGTGCACTGCATATAGCTCATGTTATGATGACACTGGGTGATGACACAAGATATCTATTTCATTCATTGTATGCAAAAGCTGTGTTACTAATCAAAACCAAGAACCTCTCACTAGGATCACCAATATACTCATCTATCAGAACCATAAGTGCCACTCCGGCTTTAAATGTGTGGGGGAGACAATCAGCCTGAATTGACAAAAAGTAGGTGAAAAGAACAAAAAATGGGTAATTTTGCTATAAGGTGGGGCACATCCCCCTGGGATCGATGCCCATGATCAGAACACAGTTGTGTATAAACAATATGATTGCACATTCACTGAATGACCGTTGAATGTATTGGGTGCAAAAACTCATACTCTATTTCGGGTCAAATTTTGAACTATGGTTGTCCAGTGGAGGTTAAAGCCATAATGTGTGATTTGCTCCACAGGGATACCCTCAATTTTTCTTGAATTTCTACTTTTTGCATGATTGTAATGCGCAATGGTGTACTAAAATACCATGTGAAAGACTTTAAAGCCTGAAATGCTCTAATTACAGTAAAATTAAAAGTTTTTATATTAAATCCAGAGATCTCCAGTTTTATTCAGAGTATACCGATCGAGTGCTTAGTGCTAACATGTCAGCTCATGTGTACATTGTATCATTGAATCAGTGATGTATAAATTGTGTGCATATCGCAATTCATCGTACGTCATTGTTCTGAGATGAGGTGGTGCTGGATTCAAGGCCCCCCCTCCCCACATTGTCATTAGTTTGCTCTCATAGAAAAATAATGGTAGTAACTGGGTTGCTTTGAAATTCGCCTGGTAGTTTATAGTGCTACTTTTCTTAGCGTACCTTTCTGAAGCTTATCGATGCAATGGATTATCATGGTCATGTCTAGGGTTTGCAATACTTAGCAGCAAGTCACAGAATTGTTGTTAAATAGATTATGGAATGACTAGGGAACACAGTGGTCAGCGACAATTTATCAAGTACGCAGAGGCCTTGTAGAATAGGTAATGTACACTTATTACTAAGGGTTTTTGCATGTGTGAATTCCAACGTGTCGAGCCATACTGATGTACCGGCAACATTCATAACATAGCATCGTATCAGTGCCAGCTGATACACACTGCACCTGGTGGAGACATTACGCTTTGATCATCTTACCGTAATAATGAACCAACCGACATAAAAATCTATGCTTGTGAATGTTACTTCTATGTCATGTGATCTATGTCATGTGATCATATCAGATCAATATCAATGGACAACTAATATGCATGTTTCACCATGGAAGTACTCGAGTACTTCCATGGTTTCACCAAGCAACTATACAACACAGTCTGATCAAATCTTGACAATCAAGGAAGCAATCATAATGCTTTGATTAATCTTGCCTATCTACATGTAGGATCTTGTAGTATTGTTATGAATTACAATAAGTTCAAAATAGGAATCGCTTATTTGGGCTCAATTGAGTGTATAGGCCACATGTATGATTAGTGCTCAACAGATTATCAGATCGGATATTGTATCAGCTCAATATTTGCAATATCGGTATCAGATCGGTAAAAAAAAAAGTAGGTCCAGTGGTTCTCCAAAGTTGCCGAAAACGTTACCAATATCGGATCGGATATCGGCTGATATTATAAAATCGATATCGGATCGGTAGACAAATGCCATATATTGGTTGAGCCCTATGTATGATTTCATGAAAGTACCGTAATCACTTTCATGTAATTTGTTGCATAGAAGGATGCGCACCACCAATAAAGAGGGTTTTTCACTCATAGAAAATACTTTTTTTTTCAAGTTGAACTAATATGCTGAAGCTGTCATTTGTGTCAGTCTGTGGTTCATATTAAGAGTTCTAATGTAAGACTCTTTACAGCTAGTCACCCAGGCAAATAAAGATCTTGTTGAATAGATTAATCAGGTTTGTTGATTTAATAAACATTTTGGATTTTTTGAATTTTTACTCACTGAGATATTTCGTCCCTCACATCCGAGGATTTCATCAGATGATATGGTCATCTGATCCACTTTCCTGGGAAACTGGTTTCTAGTTCCTTAGTCTCAGACTTCAAGAGTGGATCAAATAAGTCACATATACGTGAAAGACAAATTACAATAGTGAGTATGAATTCACTGTAATTGTCAAGCTAAAAATTCAAAATGTTTACATTTTATACCGTGATTGCCATGTTTACAACTCTTAATTGCCAATGGGCGACTAGCAGAAAGAGCCTGCGCTACAAGATAATGGTAATTGTATCTCCCACTTTACAGTGGAGCGGCAAAAACTCACTAGCGATAGCATCAATGTCATGTATGTGGATTGAACAAACAAATCTTAGAATATGTGGAAATATTGCTTGTTGTCCGGGCAGGATTTGATGTACATAGTAGAAAGGCTCATTTCTCACATTTGTGCTAAATTTTGATAAACCACATATAATCATCTGTGATATAATCATGAAAACACTCAACATTTTCTGAGTCGTATAGCATAGGTTAGACCCAACGGCACCACAGGGGTGCACCAGAGCTACCAACTAGTACATATTTTCTGAATTTTGTACCGAAATCAATCAAGAACACCAAATTGATTTTGTTTTCTGTTATAAAAGGACAGGATTTTCAAAAGTATGATAAGTAAGGCTTTTTGTACTGCACTTGGCCCAAGGTGCACTTGCAGCCTTTTTACCTTACATGAAATTATTTTGTTCATAGCAAGAAAATTGCAATATGGTTATCACAGTTATCTCTAGAAAGTAGAGTTTCTTAAAGATTTTTCAGTTGATAAGAACTATCAAGACAGGATCTCAATAGGATATGCATGAAATTGACAATATAACCTGCCAAGTCTGTGAAAGAAATGAATTAACAAGTAAATTGGTTCAATTTGCTTTTATTTTGTTACAAGTAGCATATGACTCAATCCTCCAACGGCTAGATGTGAGCAAATATAGACATCAACGATATCATTTGACATTTCTGACATGTCATTAAAATCATGCACCAACAGATTGGTTTCATCTTTTCTCTTTTCCTCTCATAAAAATATCAGGATATTGCAAATTATTTATGGAAAGACTCTGTTTTCTTGCAGGAATCAAAGTGTTCTTTATGGATCTCAAGACTTCTGTGATGTAGGCTTTTAAAACTTATTGGGTATTTTATTCTGAAATGTTTTTTAATTTCTTGATTCTTTCCTTCATATAATATATCACTTTTTAAGATTTTGTAACACAGTATGCAAGAGGTACATAAATAGACACCATATGTTATCATTTGCCATTTATAATTTTATTCAATTTGAAATTCAAAGCCAAGCTCACACCTACTGCACCTGTTTAATAATAATCCTATTACACAACACAATCCCTAAAATTGAGCACAAGACTCTTCAATACGGCAACAGTGCATCGAGTAGTAAACTCCCCATCAAAGCTACGGAGTTCTTTAACAGTTTTGCCAAGGGCTCATTTTGTGCAACTGCTGAGTAGCATGCACAAACCCTGTAGAGAGGGAGATGAGAGCTCGAAGCAAAGCTCTGTCGCTGGGCTGGCTGTCAAGTTAGAAACCTGACCCAGATAATGACGTCTGACTGTGCCCCGAGGCCCCGCCAGCGATATTCCCTTCTCTCAGTCGGCATCCCTGCCAACTGATCCGCGCCACACAGCACCAGTTACAGTAGATTAGATCTTGAAATGGCCGGGCTTTTCTGTTTAATTCAAAGTGAAGTATCCATTACACTGCTAGGTTTTCTCCTTGGTTGTTGGGCAGAAATACAAAACCAGCAATTTGTGTACTCCCTATTGATTTGGCCTGGGGCTGGCTTTTCATGCACTCAATAGCAGGTGTATTGAAGCAGCTAGTTTTGTTCTGGGAAAAAGACTAATGCAGAGAGAGTGAGAGAGATTCAGAGAGGAGGCAGCATGCGTGGTAAAGGATACCTGTTCATAGGAAGTCAAGCTATCTACTGAAGATAACTGTTAACTGCTTTAAGTAAATTGTTAACTACTTTTAGTAAAGTTAACTAGAAATTAAATTTTATGTTTCAGTATGCACAGTTTTGCACACATCGTAAACAAGTATCAATCAAACATTTGAAACTAATTTGTATCATGATTTTCATGTGGTGCATGAGGAGCAAAAAGTTTAAAAAGTATTAAACTTTGTTGGGTGGTGGTATTTTTTGCAGATGATATCCCTTGATAAAAAAAGACACTTCTAGTCATGCCGAGGCAAAATGAGCGAAAACAAAGTGTATGACAATACTGCTGTGTTTTGCATCACTTTGGTTTAATAATATACTGAACTTGAACAGTGTATGACATAATCTTGAATATGTTTGTATAGATTTAATTTGAGTAATTAAAAGCAAATAAAGACTATGCATGAGCATATAATTGGTTAACCCACACCTGCGGATTGTGAATTTTTCTCTCTTGGTGGGGCGTTACATTTCTCTCTCGGCATAAAAATTGATGTTGTTCATTATAGCCTGCCGTCTCACTACCGTCGAGTTAAGCTTAAGCTAGATTTCTCTTATTTCCTCTCATTCTATTCTCTCGCTCTCTCTCACTCATTCACTCACTCATTCTCTGCTGGCAATTGAGCAAAGACACAGTAAGAAACCTGAAAAGCACCAGAATCAAAACGGAGTGTGTGTCAGACCGTATAACATGTCAGGCAAAATACAAACAGCAGGAGAAAGATGATATTGTCAGAAGAGGCGCTCGGCAGTAATGCACGTTAATCCTTTACACACGCTACACTACTTCTTTACTTGCTCTCTTGTCTCAATGAAGAAAAAAAAGGCACTTTAAAGAAAAATCTCGGTGAAGTTTATATTTTACCAAGTGGAATTTGATTCTGAAATGGAAGAAGAGATACATACTATAGAGCTGCTAATCTGAAACTTGAGGTATTTAAACAAAACCTTGAATGCTTGTTGAATTTCTAAATCTTAATCAAAGTGGCATATTGAAATGGAAAAAAAACTTGAATAGAAACAGGTGTATAAGGGAAAGAAGACAAGGTTATTACAGGTAGTAATGGTTGTATTTGTAAGGTAAAGATGGATGATTGGGCAAGCATACTGGCTATTAGTGGCCAGAGGCTTTCAGCTTTACAGTCTTGTCTGTTTTCATTGAAATTAATGGACTTGGTGATTTGGTTTTGACATTTTGTCTAACTGATGTTGTGTGAGCAACTAGTAGATTTGTTTTTGTGCGTTATTATCCGGCTTGACGGTAATGAACAGAGTGTGTAGTTTTTATAAAGCCTGGAATGGCTGAGTGTAGTTTATAAGACTCATCAAGGCTGTAATTTGATTGTCGACTCGCATGGTGTGTAGTAAGATTCATGCCATACTCTATTATCAATAATAGATGGGTAAGATGTAAGAAAATAACTTGGATGATTAGTGAACACTTCAGCAGGGAGGAATGAAATTAAGTCGGGAAAGTTAAAAGAGTTAGAAGTAGAGAATATATTAGGATGAACAGTTTAGTTGTAGCTGTTTCTAAGTCAAAACTGAAACAATGATAACATTGAGATGGACATGTATTATTAATGGATGTTTGGGACATTTGTCCACCATTGTGGTTCTTCCTATGTATTTCTTTCAAAATATATGATGGTTTAAGTACAATAGCAATTGATAAATTGAGTCGGGGTAATTTTAATCAATATTTACATGGACTACTTTTAAGTGGTACAAGTTATAATACATTACATTTGGTTATATAATATCAGCAGCATTCTGCACATCATCAGATGGGCCTCTATGTCTTTCCTCTTCGACAGACTCATCTCGATTGAAGAAAATACCGGCATCGATGGAGTGGTAACTCGGGTTGCATCATCCGAACCATTATGCCCCTTGGGCCCAAGTATCTATCTCATCATCAGCAGTCATTTTCTAGAAGCGTCAGGATAATTTACAGAAGCCATGGTGCATTCATGAGCTCTATTTACTTGATACCGGCATTTGTGCCGTGCATACATCCGTGGTAATTTGCACGAGTACCTCAAGGCAGACTGCCATCTCCAATGACAGGTAGAAGGCTATTAAGGGAGAGCACAATCCTGCATGATACCCTTCCTCCCCTACAGCTATTACCAAGTGCCAGGCTTCCAAAATAGTGTCAATCATTTATGTTTTTGTACTATGCTACACCAAGGAGGATCGAGAGGAAAAAAATGTCAACTTTTTATAAAATGCTAAATTTGAAATTGATTTGCACTTTTCTGACATGCCTTTTTTCTTCTAAGAGATGATTTAATAAACAGTTGCAAAACAGGGAGATCAATTTACACGACTCAAAAGAATATATTAGAGTATGAAAAGATGGAAACAAAAATAGCCGGTAGGCACACGACAATTTCTTGTTGACCCCGCCCTCTGCCATGTCTACCACCACCACTATTATGTGGAACATAGGAACACAAAAAAGCAGGTGAGGATTGGTAGTTACCCGTAGGCTTCTGATCTGCTTCACTGGTATGCCCTTCCCATGTGTCTACGGTTACATAGGTTTGCTGTAGGGGCTTGATGGGAAACTCCGGTCTTGTTGTTGTGATTGTTGGAATAGCTTGGAATGTGAGAAAACAATGAACTTTGGCTCTCAATGATTTCTTTCTTAATGTGGGAGTTACCAGAAAGTGTGAAGTACATGAAAATTATAAATGGATTCCATGCAAGAAAAGTCTTAAACTTCTCAAAGTCAATCTTAGTGTTATGTAGAAAACTTGTCTTTCTTTTTACATATCTCGTAATCAGGGTTCCCACTAAGGCCGTACAGCATGCATTTGGAGCATAATAATATGATGCCTTGGACAAAACTCTCAATAAATGGTCAAATTGGTCTATCCTTAGACCGGAACTCTGCCGCTAAATCATTGCTATTGGCAAGTTGATATTGCATACCATATACTGTATAAGTGGTTATTTTCGCGTAGTTATTTTCGCGAATTGGAGTGAGAGAGACATTTTTGGGATTGTTTTTTTCGCGATTGCCTAGTCTTGCCCTATACTTGCAATACATTTATACATATATTTGCGAGGTGTTAATTTCGCGGATGGCACTCCATTCGCGAATTTCCGCGAAAATAAAACCCTCGCGAAAATTACCACTTATACAGTACTCAGAGGAAAGTCTTAAAAAGGTATTTTTAACTTACTAGAATTTTTCTTTTCATCACAATAGGAGAAAAACCATACATGACCGAAACCTGATCTAAAGATGTAAATGCTGCATAATTTGTCCCAAGAACTCATACTGCGATTCAAATGTGATAAATACAGTGAAGGGTAAAGTGCTGTGCCTGTCTGGGCTCTTTCAGGGGTTATTGTACTAAAAACAAGTATATCAGTTTGGATTCTTGGCAAGTTTAACCATACTGAAGGACACTTTATATAATATCTGTGTACCTTTAATTACTTACCATTTTAATATGGTTTGATTCCTATTGAGTCTTGTGGTTTGATTCAACAAGGGACAATAAATTGATACTATTTTGATAAGGAGCCATAGCAGCCCAGGTATTTCATATGATCCATCCTGCTTGTATGTTTGCAGCGGTCTATGTACCAATGATTGCGTATTATGCATCCGCTAATGGCTTACGGTATTGTTTGGAGAGAAATCGGAGAGTTCCTGGCCATAGGGCTATTATGTCTATTGAATACCTTTGTCACGTTGTAACCTTACTTCCTAAAAATAATAGGCCACCACATATTAGCAGCCCATGCAGACTCAATTTGGTATGCCAGAGTAGACCACGGAAACCAAATACGATATGTGAGAATCGTTATGAATGTTTGAATACTAATCTGTGTTTGGTTTGATGCCTTGTGTTTGATGTGTATGAGGCTCTTTTAGTAAACTGTGTGGGTAAAATGAGAATAAATTGGGTGATTTCAACCATGATGGACAGTGCATACAGGGTGTTTCATAATCAGGATAATGACTTTGTTTGTTTACTTGGTTGAACCAAACTTTTCCCAAGTTTTGTTAAAAGGACTTCATTAAGTCTGAATTTAATTGGCAACATATTAAATTCAAACTTCCGCTCTCCCCCATGGCATATTTAGATTTGGGTATTAAATGGTGAGTACTCCGTCTTGAGGGGACACTAAGCTATCAACCCTGTGCACAGCGAGCCATACCTGTACATGTAGCTGTAGTCAGTTTCTAAAAGAGTAGTGTGTTAACCCCTGACTGTCCCAATCTCCTCTCATCAGTGTTATTTGGATATTCACAATTCTATATGTGCTAATGGCTATGGTCTTTGAGGCAGTAACATGATTCTGATATCCACTATTAGCATCAATCCGTTTTGAAATGTGGGGGACAATCGGCCTGAATTGACAAAAAGTGGCTGAAAAGAACACAAAATGGTTCATTTTGCATAAAGGTGGGGGGCACATCCCTCCTGTCCCCCAGCGTTGATGATGCCCATGATATCCGCTATGAACAGTAATGGTTTGACTCCTCTGGAAACAGCACTATACAATCACATAAATAAATATCATCATGTAAAGTATTTTCATTTTTTTCTCTGAGCATGTTACAATTCCAGTGACGATTTAAGACCGAAATGATTTTCCTAAATGTTGTGCTTAAATCAAACATGTTTTATGACACCAAGTTTACATGGATACCTTAAAACTGTATGGTGTACCTGGTATTTTATGTTGCTCAGAAACAAACATGGTGTCATCACTAATCTTTTATTGATAGCTGTATTGGTGACTATTATTTACTTGAAGGTGATAATAAACAGTGATAAAGAAATTAAAATCAATTAATCCCCTGTAGCAAGACATATTTAAGGTGGTATTGGAGGCATTTTCTAGAAATTAGGAAATGCTTTGCTTTAAACAGATAGTAGGGTAAAGTACACTAATCAATATGCCTTTTGTTTGGAGCAAATCGCATAATACATCAATTTATATTTTCTTTGTATCCATCCTATTGTTTTTGTCAATAATCGATATAGTTAATGAGCTAAAAGGACTGGATAGGCTCATTAATATTATGTAATTTTGCCAATATTTTGCAAAAAATCAATGCATAAATGTTCAGGGTACTTTTATTTTGCATACTTTTGCCCTGAAACTTGGTCAAAGTGTTTCTAATATGTTCTAATGTATTATATAGTGAAGCAGCCCTCTAATTGGCATATTTGCATAATTAATGAACTAATTTGTATAAATGCTAAGTAGTTATGCAAATTAGAGGGCGGCTTCGCTATATAATACATTGGAACATAATAAGAAACACTTTGACCAAGTTTCAAGGCAAAAGTATGCAAAATAAAAGTACCCTGAACATTTATGCATGGATTTCTAGCAAAATATTGGCAAAAATTATAATTTTTCAATCCATTTAGATTGATTCCTGTCATCAATCATTAAAAAGAGTGAAATATATTTTTGAGTAAGTTAAGAAGTTAAATGTTACCAAGCTGAATTTTTTTCTCCATAAATAGTTAAGTATGTTTTATTAAATGGAATGATTTCAATATTAAATTATACCCAATATTTTTAACTACCTTAAATGTGAATTTGACACAATTTGTAGGCTGTAGAATGTGTTTTCTTTCTCAGAAGTGCACAGAGATAAGTAAACAATGCTTATCAGCTAAAATACCATGAACACTAACTCTGTAAAACCTTTTTATTTTTTATTTTTTTTAATCAAAGCCATTATCTACTATGGAAACCTAAACCTAACAGAGCTGCATGCATTTTTCAATTTGCACTGTAGCTAGCTCTTAACTTTGATCAAATAAAGCTGCAGTGTGACCATCAAAAAAAGGTTGCTATGCAGAACATATCCAATATGGATACCTAACCTGTCAAACATGTGCATTTTTCAATTTTGTATACTCTGGCTGGCTTTTAACTTTACACAAATAAAGCTGCAGTGCAACCACCAAGCTGAAGGTTGCTATGCATATGGACAATAATGCTCATTCTGTTGGCTCCTCTGCCTTCTACTGACTAACTAAAGTACCTGGAATAATAGCATTCAGTCAGAGCACAAAAATGAGATGAAAATAGCTGCTTCATAGTTATTTTGCAGGCTGCAAAATATGCTTTAATTTATATACTATGTAAATGTAAGAATTAAGCAAATTTATAAAACAATGAATTTTGTCTCAATAGTAAAATTAGTTGTGGGTCTTGTTCTGAAACTACAATGACCTGTTGCATATTTCTTCATCATATTTGTCACTTGCTTCCTTTTAAATAAAAGTATCCTGAACATCTGCCTGCATGGATTTTTAGCAAAATATTGGCAAAAATTGCATATTATTGAGCTTTTCTCGTCATTTTAGCTCATTAACTTTATTGATTATTGATAAAAACAATAAGATACAAAGAAAATATAAATTGATATATTTTGAAAACCATATGTTCAATTTGCTTCGAACAAAAGGCATATTGATAAGTGTGCTTTGCTCTATACGCACCTATTCTGTTTAAAACATGCATAGAGCACTTCCAAAATGCCTCAAATAGCACCGTAATCATAAATGATAATTGACTATTAGTATTATAATAATAGTAATAATCTTATGTACTCTCTGTATACACGTTTCATTGATAGAAACAACATTATAAAGAAAACAATAATACCCATGTAATTAATGGATTCGTTAAATGTACTACTATCTTATGAAGACCGCATTGAGGAGTCTACCCAATAAAGAAAGTACTGGAGTTTGCTATCTTATGAAGACAGCACATCAGGAAATCTACCCAATAAAGAGAGTACTGAAGTTTGCAAATGCCCTGCTATCTTATTAAGACAGCATATCAAGAAATCTACTCAGCAAAGAGAGTACTGGAGTTTGCCGATGCCCTGCTACCTTATGAAGACAGCACATCAAGAAATCTACTCAGCAATGAGTGCTGGGGTTTGCGAATGCCCTGCTATCTTATGAAGACAGCACATCAAGATATCTATCCAGCAAATAGAGTAATTCAGTTTGCAAATGTCCTGCTATCTTATGAAGACAGAATATCAAGAAATCTACTCAGCAATGAGTGCTGGGGTTTGCGAATGCCCTGCTATCTTATGAAGACAGCACATCAAGATATCTATCCAGCAAATAGAGTAATTCAGTTTGCAAATGCCCTGCTATCTTATGAAGACAGCATATCAAGAAATCTACTCAGCAATGAGTGCTGGGGTTTGCGAATGCCCTGCTATCTTATGAAGACAGCACATCAAGATATCTATCCAGCAAATAGAGTAATTCAGTTTGCAAATGTCCTGCTATCTTATGAAGACAGAATATCAAGAAATCTACTCAGCAATGAGTGCTGGGGTTTGCGAATGCCCTGCTATCTTATGAAGACAGCATATCAAGAAATCTACTCAGCAATGAGTGCTGGGGTTTAAATGAATGCCCTGCTATCTTATGAAGACAGCACATCAAGATATCTATCCAGCAAATAGAGTAATTCAGTTTGCAAATGTCCTGCTATCTTATGAAGACAGAATATCAAGAAATCTACTCAGCAATGAGTGCTGGGGTTTAAATGAATGCCCTGCTATCTTATGAAGACAGCATATCAAGAAATCTACTCAGCAATGAGTGCTGGGGTTTGCGAATGCCCTGCTATCTTATGAAGACAGCACATCAAGATATCTATCCAGCAAATAGAGTAATTCAGTTTGCAAATGTCCTGCTATCTTATGAAGACAGAATATCAACAAATCTACTCAGCAATGAGTGCTGGGGTTTGCGAATGCCCTGCTATCTTATGAAGACAGCACATCAAGATATCTATCCAGCAAATAGAGTAATTCAGTTTGCAAATGTCCTGCTATCTTATGAAGACAGAATATCAAAAAATCTACTCAGCAATGAGTGCTGGAGTTTGCAAATGCTATCTTGTGAAGATAGCACATTGAGGAATCTACCCAGTAAAGAGAGTACTGAAGTTTGCAAAAGCATGCCCTCAGTATACGGTATATACTAACTATAGCACATCAACATGGTCAAGGAATATACTCAGTATAGAGAGTACTGCAATTTGCAAATGACAAACTATTGTAGCACATTTACTTGGCAAAGAGAGTACTGGAGTTTGCTGCTATCTTATGAAAACAGCACATCAAGACATCTACGCAGCAAAGAGAAAAGAATAATGGAGTGTGCAAATGAAGCTGTTTATGATCATGGACGTGATCCGACACTTCGTTTTTGCTCCAACTTGTTAAATATAATTGCATTACTGACTTCATGCATTATATAAACTCAATCTGTGTGCACTTGTTTCTTTGAAAAAATATAGGTTTATTTATCACTTATGCATGACATGAATTAATTAAAACACTTTGTATCTTCTGGAGACAGCACAGTTACTGTTGCATTTAGTTCTCAAAAACTCAACAGTTGGTAAAATATATCAAATGTTGCCACAATGTGTAATCCTATATGTTCAGAATATATGACAAATGTTTACAAACTCAATTTTTGATTTTCCTGCAAAAGCATAAATACATTGAAATATCCTCTCATATTACAATCTTCCTCTGACACACTTTTCCTCTGCTTTTTTGCCGAGTATAGAAAAGGTTTAAAAAATGAGTTGAAATTGAATCTAACTTGATGCATCTAAAGTCTTCAAATTACATGAGGTAGCTTTGGCAGGTAGTACACCTTATTTCTCTGACTTCACCGGAGTAAAAAATCCATGGTGAGATTGTGTGTCGATTTCCAAACAGCATTCTTTGATAACCTAGCGATTGGAAAGTGTCTTCTTGCAGGTAATATTAGGAGCGATATTGATACCACCGTATCTATGGACACATGATAGATAGTAGTGTAAATAGAATACCGGAGACCTACGTGTGAACTCCACGTCCGTTGCTAGCCATGCTTACCAAAGCTTTGCACCGGTTCAAGGTTTCATGTTTGGCTCAAACTGTTGTATATGAGTATTCAGTAAGCGAGGAGTACTTGGAACCAGCAAAATTTGTTATAAAAGAAACTAGATATTTACTGATAGTATGCACTATTATGAGCTTGAATTTGTTTTGCAATAAACAATATAAGTGATGATATCATTGCATCAAATTTCCTCATATTCTAGACCATTGTCTCTGATCACAGCACTATCTGCATGGAAACTCTTATCTGGAAGTGTAAGATGATGCAACCTATGGTATTCATTGCAGGACTGTGAATAAAAAAATGGAGTTACAAAACTACATGATAAAAAAGAAGGAAATGAATAATAGTGTTATGTAGTTGCCCTGGGAAAAATGTTTCCAACTTCTATTTGAACCTTGTTGAAAAATATGAGATAGGCCTATTATTTATTTTGAATAAAAAATGTTTTTTATAGATTGGTATGTGATATCTGTCTATGACTTGATTATTAATAATTTTCATCAAATTTTGATGACAGGGGTCAATGAAGGGTCTAGTGTTATGACAAGTACAAAGTGAAAGCTGGACGATTTTTGGTTCTGACTAGGGGGTAAATATATGGATTAAAGCTCAAGTTTGGGGAACATTTGCCCCTCCACCCCACCCCACCTTGCCACCACCAGTCGCCACTCGTCCACCACTGAAATCAAGCAGCTAATCGCCTTGCACGCTGATACTACAACTTAGATTTAGGCAAGTTGATATTTTTGTGCTCGTCATATTTACTCTCTAAATGTGAAAGAGTGAAAAATCACTCAAAAAGAGTGAAATCTCACTCTTTCAAAGAGCCATCTGAGTGACAGACAACTCTTTTAGAGTGAAGCTCACTCTCAAGAAAGAGTGAAAAAATTCACTCGGGAAAAGAGTGAATCAGAAAAGAGCATTTATTTATTTATTTATTCATTTAGGCCTATTTTATATACAAGAATATCACAGCAGTTCATAACAGCTACTATGTGCTTTAAATTGTTGTGAGGCTAGGCCCCAGGTTAGGGTAGGGCCCGGTCTAGGAATATTGAACTGACCAGTCTAAAGCTTAAGCACATACACAATATGTTGAACTTCAGTGTGGGATGAATGATGAAAAACTATGGATTTAGTGAAGCTAATAGTCAAACTGTTCAATGGTGAGTACACTTAGGTGTAGGACATAACACTTGGCAAATACCATGTTTACGGTCACAGTCTGGAGAAGCGTGATGCACGTAACCTACATAAGCTTACATATGCGTACATGTAAACCGGCACTGGGCGGTAACAAACTGCTCACATATGACTTAAGCTTACTGCGCCGTTGTCTCCAGACCAAGTGTATACTTGCTACGAAAGTTATGACCTACACATAAATGTAATCACTATTGAGTATGCTGTCTATTTCTTCATCAAATCCGGTTTCTTTTCGCCATTCATTCACACACTGTTCGCCATTTTGTTACACAAGTTCAACAAACATCGGCCGATTTTCGGCGCTTCTGATTGGCTGACAGTTCACTCCAAGAAAGAGTGAGGTTTTGCGCCACTTTTGAGCGAGTGAGGCTCACTCGAAATCGCGAGTGAAATGATGTGTACTGTTTTCACTCTTTTAGAGCTAAAACCCACTCTTTTAGAGCTACAATCCCGGACATAAGTCGTTCGAACACTTGTGTCAAGTAGGACTGTTTGAGACCGTATTTCTGATATACTTGACATATTAAAATTTTGCTTTCTTTGACGTGAAGTCTGAACCATTTCCTACTACTACAACCCTCCTCCCTGCCCCACCAATCAATGTTGGATGTTTCTAGGGTTCATGACCAAAAAAACAACCAACAACATTGATCAGGGGGAATGGGGGGCATATTTGAGGTACCCATGTTAAAGTGTTCGTACAATTATGACCGGGATTGTAACTTAAATTCACTCTGAAATTCAGAGTGGTTTTTCACTCTTTTACATTTAGAGAGTAGCATCGACCAATTGTGTTTCATATTATAGCAGTTAAACATTCATACACGAAGGATGGTGCATAAATTATAACACTTATAACGGTTTTTGAAGGCATGCAAAGTGCAGTTATGCAATTCTTGTGTTTATCTTATATCTAGAGTGATAAAATAAAACCTTGGATAAAAATTTGACTCATTGATATGAAGGGCACAACAAAATATCTTGCCAATATATCTTAAAAGGGCATTTCGTGATCCACAGCATCATCCCCTCACTTTTCTCAAAAAAAGTTGAGATTTTTATATCACTGGAAACCTCTGGCTACATAATGTTTATGTACAAAAGATTTCTTGCAGATTCATTCATTTAGCATTCTGGTATACTAGAACGAAATTACAACACATTCTATGGAGCAGTGTAATACACATAATCATACATAACTCATAAGCGCAAAATCGGAATCAACTGAAATTTTGGGAATAAGCTTTTTTTTTTTATATCTACTGAAAAGTGTCATAAAAAGAGGATGCTAGGATCACAAAATACTCCTTTAATTATGTTGTTCAGTATTCATCTCATTTGTAAAGGAATTCAGTATAAAAAAGGTGATCCTGTGCCATATACTGGGGTACACAAAAAGGTGGCTTTGTTACATTTTGATGTGCAGTTTGGATTTCAAAACACTGTCTCTTGAGTATTCCTTCACTTAGAAGATTCAATTAGGTCTTAAATTGAGGCTAATTTATTCTATATTACTCATGTTTTTATCCTGTTTTCAAATATTTTTCAATTATTTTCTTATGACGTTTGGCATGAAATGTGCCAAGGGTGGCTGAGGATTAGGGGAGGAGGATTAGGGGAGGATTCATATTGTAAATTTGATTTAAGAACCCCCCTTTAAAAATTTGAATCTAGTAAAAAAATGTCTAAATGAACTCCCAGACATCTAAACCAAGTGAATAAATACAAAAGTTCATTTAAAAGACCAATACTTGCTCAGAATGATTGTAAATGTGGAAAAAAGAGGTGGGGTTACATCCTCCTACTTTGTGATTGTTTTTGCCCGCACTCTCTCATTTTTTAACCGATTTCCATAAAAAAGGTGTCAAAATGCTCAGAAGGATGAACCACTTCAAATGAGATGTGTAGGTAAAATGTATGAACCATTTCATTTTTTTACTATGTAACACAAAGGTACCCCAGGTTGTGACACAGGACCAGGTGTAATATTGAGATCAGAAATGGGAACAACTGTTAAATTAGCTGATTTAACATGTTTTATGCTCCGTTACTTATAGCCAGATTCCCTCTACATGTAATACAATTGCATGGTATAAAAACTATATTGTATAATACAGGTAAATAGTATCAAATATTGCAACATTTTATGACAAGTAGGCCAACTTAATTCCACCTGACAGTTGTCAGAATACTTGATATGATATGAAGCAGAGGATTTCATGAGGTCAGACATGTTTATCACTCAGATAATGATAGATGGATGGATGGGTGGGTGCGACCATGACAACTTGTACTATGATCAATCCACTCTACCTGATTTCATCATGCAAATATCAGGTGGTATGCGCCATGCATTCTCTAAATTCAGTAAATTTCCATCGTCAACCGTGTAATTGAATGGGATTAATTTGAAATTTTAAAACGCTTGAAATATCACAAACAAATAGGCCTATGTTAATAAATAATATAAATACAAGCTAAAACCGTTGGGGTTCGATAATGAACCCCACAAAACTAACCGAGGATATAGAAAATACCATACGGCCGGGCGGTTTCACAAGTTGCCGGCTCTATCATGCCACTCGCCGCCTGGCAAATATTATACTGTGGATACCTCATGTTTACTTTAAATTATAGTTGATAGTTGCCAGAGAATAATATTTATGTGACTATGTAATTACCGGCTTATAGAAAATTGAATATGATATTACGATTGATTGTCAGAATGATGGATAGAAAATATCCTCATATATATAGCTTTTTTTTTAGATTCACATAATTATTTGAAAGTTTGTTTGTTAAAACAGTCGCTCCAAATGGAGACACGTTTGGGTCCTGATGGGACAAGGGTCAAACAAAATGCTTGATCCAGGCTAAAAAGCACATACTTGTAAGCATACTGGCCTATATGGAAAGAGATAGAAACAAAGTTGAATGCAACTCATAATCATGATAGATTTAGTCTTATCTACACTCTTCATGTGTTTTTATATTATTGATTACTAAGTAGTGTCTCTCACTTGTCACCAGATATGAAAATTTTTTGTTTCAGATTATGCTTTTCTTCAGATTATGCTTTTTTTCTAGCATAGATGAATAAATAATGTGTCATTAAAGCTTGCTGAGCATGGAAGTTTAACAATTATTCAAATGATCTAAATCTCTTTTTTCTTTTTTTTATATTTTTACAGAAAAGGCAACCTGAATTATGGAAGACATCTACAAATGGGAAATGGGTAAGTTTAAAACCTTGGTTTAGATGAAAACAGGATGAGTGACTAGTTCTTGACATGACTAGACTAGACTTCTCTGTGCCATACAACAGCTTATTGCATGATAGAGCCTATATTGCAGCCAACAAAATGTGTGTCTGCAAATCGGAAAATGAAGTCACATAGTTAAGTATCGCATCGCAATGGTCCTTGCAATGGTTATACTGGCCATGAAGTCTTTGTCAAAGACTACTCGCAATTTAGGGGGACACAAACCGCGATGCCCTACGAATTGTGAGTGGAGCGAGCAGCAAGCGGAGCGAGATGGTTTCCAAGAGTGTGTGGTTCCCAGTAGTTCCCTATGGATAATATAGGTACACGGTCTGTAGCATGGTCAGCTAAGAGGGTATGATATCTTTCATATGAGAGTTAAAAGCATGTATGTACTGTCTAACTTTCATACAGCTTGGAATGATGCAAAATGAAAAATATCCTCAGCTTTTAATAAAGATACCGCTTTTCAGTGTCATAGAAGTTCAGTGGATGTAAGTGGATTGATGTTGCCTGTTGGGATGACCTAGTGGTTTGCAAGTGTTGCCTTTCAATCATGCCTGACTGGGTGACAGATAACACTTCTGCAACAGACATGTTTGTCTATTTTGGCCAGAGGTAATCACAGTAAGCGGACACCCTCATCCAGGTCTACAGTCTTGAATTGCACAAATAACTTGTGATTATGGCCCAGGTGGGTGGCTCCCTCCCTCATGATCATGATGATATGAACATGAAGTGGAAGTTTTTGGTTTCCTCTATATCCACTAGCTGATAGTGTGGGCATAGTCACAGTTGCCAATTTTCAGCCCAAATCACGCATCAAATAATCAAAAAGCCGGGTCAAAAAGTCACCTACTTTTCTCTTAAAATCATTGGTTTGTATGGAACAGGAAACCAGGAGCGTGGTGAGCTGTTAGGGGCCTGACTCCAGGGGCGTAAATCCATTTTTGAAAGTGGGGGGGACATACTGACAGTGGGGGAAATCAATAAATATAGTAAAAAATGGCAAAGCGGCCATATCGTTGCGCTTGCGCGACGCAGGGGGGTGTCTGAGGGGGGATGTGCCCCCCTGAGAAGTAAGAAACTTTTGCAAAATGAATACCTAATTGAAGTGATTTGGTGGCCCATTTTGGAACTATTAGTGTGTACAATTTTAGTTTTAAAAAGCCAAAAATTTGTGAAATGACAGTCCACAAAGCCTTTCGTGGAAAAGTTTTCCCTAGGCCTATAAATGACATAAATTGGCAAATGTGGAAAGCAGAAGTGAAAATGGATACTTGTTTAGCTACTATACAGGGGGTGTCTGAGGGGGATGTACCCCCTTAGAAGTAAGAAACTTTTGCAAAATGAATACCTAATTGAAGCGTTTTGGTGGCCCATTTTGGCACTATTAGTGTGTAAAATTTTAGTTTAAAAAAGCCAAAAATTTGCGAAATGACGGTCCATGAAGCCTTTTGTGGAAAAGTTTTCCCTATTATTGTAGGCATATTAAATTACATAAATTGGCAAATGTGGAAAGCAGAACCGAAAATGGCTACTTGTTTACCCACTACACAAGGGGTGTCTGAGGGGGGATGTTCCACCCTGAGAAGTTGAAGCCATTTGGTGCATCATATTTACACTATTTAAATCATTGCTTAAACAGAAAAAAGGGTCCGAACTCAATCAGCAAAATGTTAAATGTTACACAGGTCTACTGATCAGGCCCGTACCCAGGATTTTTTTTTTTGGGGGGGGGGTGCTGATTTTGAAAAATTGGACTTATTTTCGGGCCCGCATGAATTTTCACACGCTTATGGGACCCACCTTCACGCAATGCCTAAAATAACCACAGGCCTATATATAACCGACTGCGGTTTTTGTAGGCATGGGCAGCATGGCAGTGATGGGCATACTCAATTACATGCAATTTAACCTTTCTCTTCTTTTTTTCTCCTTTTTTCTTTTCTTTTCTCCTTTCTCTTCTCTCTTTTCCTTTTTTTTTAGGGGTGAGGACTTAAAAGTGGGGGGGGGACCTTGGATATTGTGCCCCCCCCACTTTAAAAAGTGAGGGGACGTGTCCCCCTGTCCCCCACCCGATTTACGCCCTTGCCTGACTCCCTCTTATGATAGCTAAATAATGCAAATTAAGCCTGTTTTGGGATTGTATCAGCCACTCAGCCCCCCCCTCTTTTTACCAAAGTAGACACCAGGCTCCTCTTTCTAAAAATCCGGGGTCTGTCCATTGGACACAACTGAAAGTCGCAGGAGCCAATTTGGAAAAGTCACCCATTCCGCCCAATGCTTTTCTTATCCAGGATGGGTAGGAAAAGTTCAAAGGTCATGGGAAAAAATTCAAAGGGCACACAATTGGGCAACCAAATTGTGAGTTTGGCAACCCTGGGCAAAGAAGTTCTAGTATCTGTGGTGTGAGCTTTGGGTCAGTTTATATAATACCTCATGTGGTAGACAGGGCAGTTGAGTTGGTTAATAGTCCAACATAATAGGATCGCTTGGATCACATGTTCAATATAAACTAACGCATTGAACATCACCGAATGAGAACCATCAAATCTCTAAAAGTGACCCACCCTCTCTGATTAACTTCTTTTGTGTTTATTAAGATGGATGGATAAAGGGAAAAAATCAGGTCCTGTGTGGTAGGACTAATTTTGTGTCAAACAGAACCACTTTGAATGGACTTTCTCAGTTTGAACACAAGAGGGCAGTAGTGACAAATCAATAAGAGACCCAACATGTTCTGTCAGTGCGATAAAATCATTATGGTATTCCCCAGTGTACTGTGCAGATAATACATCCTATTTAAAAGAAATTGATGTTGTTGGACAAATCATGGATGAACGTTTTCTTGCCAAAATATAAAAAATCTGAAATGATTAGCAAGTGCCAAGTTAGTCTAGCTGTGCTTGATTTCTGTACTAGGTATGCTCTGTTGCCAGTTTGGCAACATTTGGGTTGTCATACAAAGAAACCAATAACAAAATACACATGTATGAACAATAATATTAAACAAGGAAGCTGTTAAACCTCAAAATTGCTAGAATGTTGTACAGTTTACACTTAGTTCATTCAACCAGACATTTCAAATTCTATGAACCTGTTTTTTCCATTTGATAAACTTGGTTTCTCAATAAGCCAAATCGCTATTGTAACTTCCGTTTTTTTAGGACACTTTACCCTTTGACCTATCTGGAAAATTCGGGTTTTGTGCGTACAAAATATAATTTAAAACTTGTTACTAGAATAAAAACAAACTTAAAAAACATTATTATTAAATGAATTAATTATTTAAATATGTTTAATGATAACATTATGACAATAATAAATAAATTATTAATAATTACAGTAATTTTCCCGATAGGTCAAAGGACAAAGTGTCCTAAAACTGCAAAAACTGTCCCACAATGCATTGCAAACTTCCAATGCCGATTGGGCTTATTTGACAAGCCACAGAAAAAAACCCCAAACTCACTTGATTTGTCGGGGAAACTTCTTTTTCTTTGAGGTTTCTTGCCGTGAAAAACCAGTATGTTTCTCTCCTTCAACATGTGCAAATAAACATGCCGTAGCTGTGGTAGGATTAAGTGATACTAAACACTCCAAAACTTGCCTGATGTTCTTCATTTTACGTATCTCAAGTTATTTGTGCCACTGGTCTATATCAGGATATCAGTTGACTTGATGGTATGACATAATGCTCTGTCCAATTAGTATTATCTTGTCAATTAGTATGATCTTATCAAAGACAGAATGATACTTGGACTGCAATTTTCGCTAAGTCAAAATAAGAAATAATTGAACTTGAACTTGATACATAAGACCAGCTGTGTTTACTGCATGGATATTATAAAAGTTAGTCACAATAGAAAATTTCTTGACGAACATGGTAATCCCGCCGCAGCTCATTGTTATACTTTCTTATATAAAATGGCATGTATGGTTATTAGCCAGGCAAGCAGAAGGTGCAACAGCACCCCCCCAAAAAAAAACCAAGTCCCTCTGAAAATAGTCCTCTTTTCAGGGTAACAGAGTAAAATGTCAAAGAAGCTCCAAATTACAAAGGAGAATTAACAAAGGGACCTTTTTCATGCTAAACTGTTCAAAGTAGACCCAGAGGATGATTTAAGGAAGCCCCATCATGCACTGCAAAAGTGTTATCACTAGAGTTTCAACTGCCACTTTACTTTTCAAATCCCATTGAATTCTGTGCAAAAGATGTTGTTTAAGAATTGTGTGTGTGTCATTATTACTTGGTCGATTTCAGAACAAAAGTGATGTATGCATAAAGGATAATTCACACCTTCTGTAGATAACATAAAATGTGAAATCGACCAGCATTTTGAATGTTTTTTATTGTAAATATATCGGTCCAAATTCAAATTTAACCATGCACGTCTATGCAGTGTGCGAGCAGTGGTGTCATGTTCACTCACACTGCTGTGCTAACCGCAAGTCAACACAGTGGCGTGTTGGGTAGTGCTTAAATCATCCTCTGAAGTAGGCCCAAGTGTCTATGGTTAAAGGTGGCTGAGTCCACTTCTGCACTCAACAATTTTTTTTTCGGGGTAGAGGGGCATTCTTCACTCCCAACCCCTAAAAAAATCCTGCGTATGTGTCTGGCATTTATAGTGAATTGGGCACAGCACTTGTGCTGAGTACCCTTTGCATATTGTGCTTGCTATGTTCATCTACATTTTACAGACATCAGGGGTGTACTTTATTGGAAACGTTAAAGAGTGCCTCAAAGTCTTGTGCTGAGTTATCAGTAATAATTATTAGTATGCCTGATTGCAGACATTTGTTACTGCCGAGGAGAACATTTTCCATAAAATGATAATTAAAATTGCCAGATTAAAATAAAAATAGTTTGACTGACAGTTTGACATACTGCAAATTAGCATTTATCTCTGTCTAGAAAATATTGAAGTTAATGGGTTGGGTTTTTTTCTCCGTCTTTCATTTACTTCTTTCAGGGATGTTCCAAAGTAGAAATTAGAAACTAAAATTAACAAAATACACATTAAGGAAATGTTTAATTTTTCATTTTTTATCTTTTGTATTGTATGACTCAGTCTAAATGTTTCAAATTTAAGGTGGACATAGGACATGTTATTACTCATTGCTCACTCTGGAAATTAGCTTGAGCTTGGCGGATCACATGTAGGAAATCAACATCACGAACAACACTAGGCTTCCCTTGTTACATACAAAGTAATTCAATCGATGATTAAGAAAGAAAAATACTAGCTTCTTAAGATGTGTGAAATGCCATTTCCTGTGGATATGAAATGTGTAATTAATTGAGTAATTTGGCCAAATTGAATTAAGAAATTGACCAATACGAGCGCTGAACTTAATCTGACATCACTGTGTCTTAGTTCATTTGAACTCCTTATAAATTGGAACAGACTAAATATAACTCATTTATAAGAACATGAACTATTGGCAAAATCAGTTTGGGGCAAAGTTAATTAGTTGTATTTATTATAACATGAAAAGGATAATGTTTCTATTTTTGTTGTTGTTGTTAAGAATTATTTTAATGGGCTGTAACCACTGGCGTGTCCAGGATCTTTTCCTGCGGGGGTTCAGAGGGGCTTTCAGATTTATGCGGGGAGTTTAATGGCTAAAATCCCCCAAAACAGCTGATTTTACATGTTTTTAACAAAGTGCAGGCGTGTTCACCCTCACCCCCCCCCAGACACGTCACTGGTAACAATTCAAACTATATTTACAAATTGGCTGATTTTCAGTTGGGCTAAGACAGACAATTTCTTGAAGTTATAAAATGCTTTGGGTATGTTTTAAAGTGGTTTTGAAGACAAAATCAATTTGCTCTAAACTTGCTCTAAAAAGGCAAAAAGATCATCTCATCATCATCATTCTTGTTTGAGTAAAATTGGATGCAAAGTTCTCAAAAAATAATGGGTAAATACCAGAGTCAAGGTCAGTGGAAGCCACTTAGTATCCCAAATATGCTCTAAAAAGGCAAAAGATCATCATCATTATATCATCATTCTCGTTTGAGTAAAATTGGATGCAAAGTTCTCAAAAAATAATGGGTAAAAACCAAAGTCAAAGTCAGTGGAAGCCACTTAGTATCCCAAATATGCATCTTAATAAGAGTTGCGCTGGCTCAGCACCGCTGAGATTGACCAATCAAACAACGCCCTCTGTGGCTGATATGTGGCCGCTTGCACTATTATATGAGCACATTGTGATCCCAAGGAATTGAGCCAATTACATATAGGAGCACAGTTCTTTCCAGGATCTGTGATAGGAGTGAGTTTTAGTGACATCAACCTGGCATCAACCATGTCTGACAACTTCTAAGTTAGGTCACGAAAAAAAAAAGACCATGTTAGTCTACATCCTGACCGACCCAGATTTTGCATTTTGGGGAATTTTAATTTTTTTGTTTCTGTATTCTTTTGTATGGAAGAGTCATTTAGCCTCTTCAAAAAACAAAAAAACAAAACCAAAACAAAACTGCAGACTGATTGATCCTACTTAGCAAGTAACTATGGTGTGCTTGGTTTTTCTCTGTTGCTGTGCTTTGTCAGAAAGATTATTTATGTTCACACAAATTAAAACTTGTCAGATTTTGTTGGTGAGATCCTAAAGGATCCGTTTATTTTGTGGAAATATCTTTCATTAATTTACTTTCAAGTAGTAGGCCTATAGGTTAATGCCCCTTTCAAAAGTAAATGACTTTCCTTTTCCAAGTAAACAAGTTCGTAGGCATACTCAAGCGTACTTCCCAAACTTTTAATCCAATTAAGAGAGGATATATAGGTTGATCAAAATATGCCACTTATTGAGCGTTAACATTCTGTCAAACAAAATACAAAAAACTTTATGCGGTTTGAACATACTTCTTATAAACCATTTTATCTTCAAGTTTGCTGTGAAAATATCTTATGGCATTGATAATTCTAAATATATCATGTGTTTGAAGTCATGAGATGAATTAAATTGGAAAATGAAACGAGGGTAAAATGCTGGCAGTGCAACAGGACCTGTGATAAGTCTGGTGTCCCAAAATAGCTTAATAGATTGGGCTGGCTTCCCATATACTTTTCATAACATCTTGTTCTAAACTTGGCCTTCCTTCATGTAGGAAATAGCAATGAGAGTAAGCGACAGATATGTATATGTATCGGACATGCGACTTGCACAAAAACAGTATTTGCCCAAGTTTGAGTGTCCATATATAGTACGATTCAGTCAGGTATGTGCACGCGATTCTAATTTGTAAATAGCGTGTCATTTTACACATGCAAAACAGGTTAGATAACAAGCAAAAATAGTCTGCACATTTTTTCTCTTATTCCCTTTCATGCAGCTGGAAGTTAAAATAATTTGAGTTTTGTCAAACCAGTGATTTCGAATCTATTCAAGCCAGTCAATTTGACAAATTAATAGAAAACTTTTTCTTAAGTTTAATAAACAATTCTATTTGAAAATAGAATTGTTTCAGAGCCACCATTTGGGGCAATCTACAATTTTGGAGAAAAAAAGTACTTGAAACACTTGGCACACTTTTTCGAAATTCTGTGCAGAATTTGTTATGATCATGGAAATGACGTATTTTGTGGTTTGGAACAAACATGGTATCTACAACATTGATTTACCCTTCCCATCTCCCTATCAATCAATGTTGGCACTCATTGGAAAACTGCTGAAGACATTGGCATTTCTCGACATTGAATGGGGGAGAGGGGGTGGTAGTTTTCCGTTCTTTACACAAAAGTGTTTCAAGACTTTTTTCCAAGATTATAGTTTCAAGATCAGTGGGAAACAGCCCATAAAGAGCAACTTTAGACCAAGTCCAAAATCTGAAGACAGCAGAGCTAGTCCTGATGAAATTTGGTTTGAGTTCCTGTCCCAGCCAAAATTGCTATTATCAAGTGCCATAGTAGCCCTGTACAAATTCTTGTTGGTCCATATTCAACGGATACAAGTCCCCCATTATTGCCCAGGGACTCTTGAGGGGCCGGCAGTTTTGTAGCGTGGATCATCATATGGGGGGGGGCACCAACCATGATTGGGGGTCTGATGGGTGGGGGGCACAAGCCGCTTTTTTCAGCAATTTTCCTATGGGATTTTCTAAATTTTGCAATCGATTGGGGGGGGGGGGTCACATGCCCCTATGACACTACGGGGTTGTAAATAGGCACATAAGCAGAAATAACATAGTAAGTAGTAAACTGCAGATATCTCTGTACATTCATTACAATATACTGTTATGGCCTATATGTTGCATGAGAATATCCATTGTTTCATTCAAGTTAAGCCGATATCCCAGTCCTTGCCAAGTAGACACACTTGTAGTGGTTGGACTCTCAATACATGACAAGTGATGGACCTGATACAGTCTCATTGACAGCTTTGTAGAAAAGCACTAGACAGATTTGATTTCAAACCCTACATTCATGTAACAAGTATCTGCAGGCCAAGGCTTGTTTGCTTACTTCCGTTGCAAATGACCAGAGATGTGTGAGAGCGAACCACTGCCAGAGAATCCCACTCTTGTTTTTTACAAAGTTGTAACTGACTGAGTTTCGTGGTATCTAGGGGCGGAAAAAATAAGTTGACCAAAATATTCCCCAGTGCCATTTTTGAGCAGAATAGTTGATGTTAACTGATCTGAAATGAAAATAGTGTGTTTCCAGAAGTCCTTTTCTTGTATGGTTTGTGCAAATATACACATAAATGTTTGAGATAAAATAATACTGATCCAACTTTACCAAGAACCCCAAAGTTGATCTTAAAGTTACACAAAGCCAGTTTGGTTCCAGTCGAGTCTGTTCAATCTCTATTTATTTCTTATTTTTCCATTGCATTCGATCCAAACTAGTTTCTGAATGAATCGGAACATGCCTCAATAGCATTGCACCACAATATACAAGCATTATGCAATTAGTTACCCCAAGTACTATCAATATGCTATTCCATATCCAGAAAGCCAACCGAGTTAGGATTCTCCCACTGTTGCCTGCCAGTAATTGTAAAGCTCCAGCAGCCAAGCATATAAGCCTGGAAGGCAGGGGGATTCTACCAAAAACTTGACATCATCAGCTCACTAGCTTTCTCCATCTCCTCCAGGGGCTTGTATCTCAAGTATCTAGCTATTTGTCAAAGTGTATCAAATTGACAATGTCACTGATGGAGGAGTACTGCAGGCAGGCTTTGCTGCAAGGGACCTAGGCCAGGCAGGCAGCCATCAGACAGGATATGGGTATGCCTCTGGTGGCTTGATGACAAAGACAAGTTTGCACTGAGATAGCTAACTAACTACTATACCTGGGGGAAGAAATGAAGGGTAGTAGAGATAAATAGAAGAGACGAGATAAAGCAGAAAAATAAAGCAAAATGATGCACATGTAGAATATATTTGGGTCTTTTATTATAGCAAGTAGTTTTTATTTTACGTGTCTCTTTTGTTTTCTATAAAGTACAGGTTTGTTCTACACAAGCTTAATTATAGTTACGTTTTGCGATGTAGTTGTACAGGTACCATCTTCCTACTTGTGGAACATATTTTTTCATCTCTGAATAAGAAATAGGAAATGAATTATATATGGTAATCAAATATAAACAAAACAATAAACAAGCAACAGTGAGCCAACTGATAATAAAAATTCCCTCTAAAGGGAAAGCCAGCTTCAATGCAGAAGATGCCTTGTAATTAGTTTGGGTGGTGGCATTTTTAGGATCACTCTTTTTTATGATCCATCATGTTTCATGACAGTCCACCAAACCATCAATGATGAGAACATGCACACAGAAACAGCAAACCAAACAACTCCTATAACTTCCTGTCAATTAATTACTCCAAATTGTTCTGTCTTTTTGTCTTTTCTGCCTTTTAGGCTACCCTTAGCTCATTATTAATATAAAGAAATGCAGTTTTTAGTTAATTGGCTAAAACTGCCATCCTACTTGCCTTATACATGCACATTAATTTTATATTAATTCGCAATTTATACCTAATATAGCACATTATAAAATGTATAAAGACTGATATTGTTCAATTATAATAGGCCTACATGTATATAAATTATACCCATATCAAAAATAGGCCCTGAAATTGCATCGAATTTTTCCCGTTGAAAAGACAAAACTGATGTTTAAGATATAAATTATTTCATAAATGACATTTTGAGTCATTTTTATCCATAAAACGATACAGATTATAGGATATTTTTACTTTGACTTTTACGTCCATAAAGGTTTTAATCATGTTATCAATACACTCACATCTCATGCTGTGCTGATCTCCAGGAGGTCTGCGAATGTAAATCTAAGAACGCCTGATAACAAGGATTCTATAATTTTCTTTCGTTGATATGCTGTGGAAACTATTATAGGCCTGGCATGAACTTTTAATGTCACATTTCCTTCAAACCATAACTTTTGAAATTCTCTCTCGTTTTCATTCGTTGAAACGGCAAAACATACTTTCTTTTTCTTACAAATCCAATAACAGGTCTATTATATATTTTCACCATAAAAAGTTCCGCAAAGTAATTCAAACCAATGCTAGTACCCCGTAATCTCTTTAGCAAACAAAGACGATCTCCGAATTAGATCATAGCCAGCTAACGCTGGCGAAAATGCAGACAATGTCAAATCTTATTCAGGTGACTGAAGATTTCACAAGACATTCTGCCCTAGGCCTATTACACCTGCATCAGGAGGGTTTGCTTTAAATACTCATCTTAACTTGTTTCCTTGTCTTATTCAATGAGTTGCTTGATTTGTTTGTAATATTTTTATCAATCTTTGCTTAAAGGAGTATTTCGTGATCCTAGCATCCTCTTTTTATGGCATTTTCAGTAGATATCCATGAAAAAAGCTTATTCCCAAAATTTCAGTTGATTCTGATTTTGCGTTTGTGAGTTATGCATGATTATGTGTATTGCACTGCTCCATAGACAATGTGTTGTAATTTCATTCTGGTAAACCAGAACGAAATTCAAATTTCACAATATCTTTGCTAAACGAATTAATCTGCAAGAACTTTTTTTGAGCAAGTGGGGGGATGATGCTGTGGATCACGAAATGCCCTTTTAACACGATGCTTAAAATAAGAAAATATAGCAAAATTGGTTGTCAAAGCAACAAACTTGAGCACGGATATGAAATGGTATGTACCCTTTTGTATCTTTAATGTAAGGTTATTAGATTTGTTATTATCCATTTCTTTATTTTTCAATTGAATATAATCCTTAGAAAATACTGTGATCTAACCAACTTTCCATTTAATACAATCATCTGTTGCTAAATGCATAACTATGCCAAGTCTTGTCCACCCAAGGGTCAGTGGCTCAAATTGCAAAGGAGAAAAGAAAACAAATTTCCTCATCATCTTTTTCCTTCCTTCCTTTCTTTCCTGTCATTTCCTCCCTCCTCCCTCCCTCCCTACCTCCTTCATCTTTTTCCTTCCTTCCTCCCTCTTGTCATCTTTTCCTTCCTTCCTTCCTTCCCTCCTCCCCTCCTTCCCTCCTTCCTTCCTTCCCCCTCCTCCCTCCCTCCCTCCCTCCCTCCCTCCCTCCCTCCCTCCCTCCCTCCCGCACTCCCACCCTCCCGCACTCCCTCCCTCCCGCACTTCCGCACGCACTTCCGCATAGGCAGAAAGACTGCTGGGGTTAATTAAGCCTAACATTTCCGTAGACAGGTGTGTGGAAAAGTTATACCAATAGACAGATTTGTGCAAAGTGCCTTTAAACATGTATACAATATTAAACATGTTCCCCATTTGCTTGTAGACATGGATCAGAGATTCCCATTTGATATATCCACATATATCATGTCATTTCAGTTCATCCCACACATTGACTGCATTCAATCCGGAAGCCATTTATCATTCTGTAAAGTTGAAAACATTAAATAAGGCATGGGAATATACACACATATTTAGTTTGATGAATATCAGTCTTTAAAAGTGTTACTTTTCTTTATTTGATACCATATAGACATAATATGATTATTCACATGAATGACAAGATCTTGTTGGGTGGCAGGAGCCATATTTTTTCCACTTTTGTCTGTCTAACTAATAAACAGTAGTGTACATGTACTTCTTATATTAATACATTGATCATAAATGAAATGAGTCAAGGAAGCCAATAACCACATTTATATGTCCATAGGTCTTGCGATTCTTGAGTTAAGGCCAATAATGTATAGGCTTTTTAGCCTGGATTGCATGAGCATTTTGTTTGAGCCTGGTCCCATCAGGACCCATAAGCGTGTCTCCACACAGAGCGACTCTGTAAACAAACAAACAAACAAACAAACATGGAAGTTTGGGACATTTCCCTCCTCCCAAGACCAATCATGCATGGGGCAAAAATTACATTAAGCCTTGGGATCTCCTTTATACATTTAGAACCCATACCATTCCTCTTGTGTGTCAACTTTGTTTGTTTCAATATTTGAGTGCAAACACCGCAATGTCATGGTCCTCTCCAACATGCCTTAATATCAAAAGATGTTTATATTTAACAGAGGAAATAAATAATAAAAATGGGTTATTCCAGTTGAAATCCATACATCCCCTATGGAAGACATGGCCTTAATCTCCCACACAGGGGGTGTAGATGTCAAATGGAGTCACCCATTCAGGTAGACCCATTGGAAATTCATACTCCCATAGGGGGGTGTATAGATTTCAACTGTATATCCCAGTGATATGAATTGGGATGAATTAGTTGTTCATCAAACTCTGTTATTGTAGCATATTCACACATATTTCAAAAAGCATTTTGACATTTGTATAAAAATTAACATGGCAGTTGAAATTTGTGTTTCAACCCACGTCTGTGATACTTCAGAGATCATGAATATATTTCTAGGCTAATTTACAGGAATAAAGAAGGGTTTTGTGGGCTCAAACACCCACATGGTGCCTTAATAGGTGCTGCTTTTAAGAGAAAATGTCCATGTGTGTAATATTTCACTTCTTTTTCCTTTCCTATTTTCTTTTAAGAATACTGTTATGACCATACTTGGTCCTTCATACTTTTATAGGAGCACTTTTATACAAGGTATAATTTTTTTAAATTAGGAATACCTCAAACCCATACAAGTAATAGTGTACTCGATACACAATATATTTTATCAGTATACAGACTGGTGGGAGATGATTTCTGTCTGGATGCATGATGCAGGGTTTGGTTATAAGATGCATAGTCTACATCGTCCATTTATTAGCATTTTACTCCTACACATAAAACGCCCGCTGCCAGATTTTTCCTCTTAGGATGTCTGTTATGGGTGAATCAGACGATGGAATAACTATCAAAAACACTCCTCCTTATCGTAACCCTAATCGTCACAAGAGCACTTGCTGCAAGAGTTGTCTATAGATTTACTTACTTCAAGCCTGTACCCAGGATTTATTTTGGGGTGGGGGCAGACTCAAAAGTAGACCTGCTTTGAATTGTCCCTTCAAAACAGGACTGATTTTCAATGTTTGGACATTTTTTTCACGGCAGTGAAATGATGCCACTTGCACCCACATCTCATATGCACAGTTTATCCCTTACATATCCTGTGTCTTGAATAGATATATAGCCCACCAACCTTGTGGTTAAGAGCCTGGCAAATAATTCCTAATATCTCATACCCCAGTTTGTATGTCTTTATCTAATCTTGCCGCACATGATAACTTACTATTCAGCCCTTAGACCCGACAAAGAGTATGTTAAGAGGAGAAATTTTTTAGCCTTTTTTATAAACATGTTTGCAATTAGCTTATAGCCATCACATGCTGACAATACACATAACTGATTGGTTAATCAAAACTACCAGGTCATGGTCAGGCCTAATCACAAAGTAAACATATCATCTGTAATTAGAAAACTATGCAGCAGACGATTTACTTCAGAAAAAGTTCAATATAACTACATTGCACAAAACTAAGTCCATTATCTATAGTTAATTGAATGTTTATTGACTCTTGTAATAACCCATGTGTATAAACCTATATAATATTGGTGTTCATAATAGCAGGACCATGACCCTGACATAAAAATTCCTTTAAAAAAGGAACGGGGCGCCCAATGTGAGTGAGCTTGATCGTGATGTGGTGAATTTCATGGTGTTTAGATTTGGTATTATTATCTCTTGCAAACCCGGTGACACCTCATTATAGAAATCAGACATGTCGATAGGTTGTAAGAGGGGATAGCCTTTTCCAGGCACAAATTGGGCCATATATAAAGAAAGTTTATGTATGTATGTATGTATGTGCTTTTTGAAAGTCAAGCTAGACATTTTCCATGCAGATTGTAATTATTCAGGATATTAAGCAATCTGAACTTCAAGCAAATATCACAGCCACAACCATATTGTAATCAACACCCGGCTGATATGCCTGTGTTTTAATTTACACATCCATCCAATTTGGTGCTAAAAGTGCAATGAAAGGGGGTTCTTAAACAGATGTTAAGTTAACAATTCCACTGGGGGCACACATTAGGAAAGGGGGTGCTAATTAAGTCAAATATGGTATATGCTTGCTTATTAAATGGCAGGGAGGTGTAGGCGTATTGGGTACTCCCACAGAAAACAGGATGGCTGGGGATCTTCAAGTTAACCCCTTTTCTCTGGAGTTGATATTTTGTTAAAATTACCGTATAATTGCTGTTATTTTCGAGGACAATTTATTTCTTTTTTAAGTTTGGGACTATGTGCAAGGTGGTAGTGTCACAAAATTTATGTTAAGTATGATATAAATCATTACCTTTGATATAATTTTGTGTTTTGTTATTTTTGAATTTACAAAAATAAAACCAAGGCAAAAATAAGAGGGTATAAAATATAGGCCTACACATTAAGGGATCCAAAATGAGCGTTTATTGCGTTTCGACAGTATATTTTTTGTGGGACATGAGAGCACCTCAGACCTATCGAATTGCATTCTGAATAAGAAGCATGTCTTTTCATATCAAATAATTTTCATTTTTGAAAATCACAATATAATACAAATTTTATGACAAATTATAAAAATTTGATATTTTTCAAATTTTTGATATATAACAGTCCTCGAAGTAAATTATATAAATCTAATGATATATTCTTAAAGTGTATGTAGCAGGGAGGAAAAGCCGACGGTCAATTGAAAATTTTGACCTTTCATATTGAAGATATGGATTTTTTCCCAAAAGACCTTATTTTTGTTTGGTGTTTTGGAACAAAAAAATCCATATCTTCAATACGAAAGGTCAAAATTTTGAATTGATCGTCGGCTTTTTATCCCACCTACATACACTTTAAGTATAAATCATCAGATTTATAAAGTTTACTTCAAGTACTGATAAATATCAAAAATATCAATTTTTAATGATTTGCCATAAAATGTGTATTAAATTGCTAATTTCAAAAACCAAAATTATTTGATATCAGAATGACATTCTTCGTATTCAGAATGCAATTCGATATGTCTGATGTGCTCTAATGTCCCAAAATAAATACTGTCCAAACGCTCATACCCCAGCCCTTAACCTAGTTGCTGTATCTATATATATTTGATGACAGATGAGTTTTATTTTAGATCAGAACCTTGCAACAACAATAAGAACAACAAATTCATTCTGAAGAGATGTGATTTAATTATAGGAAATTATTCCTTGCACTAGCTTGCCAAAAGCAACATTTACTGACACGAAGATGGAAATGTGAGGAAAAAGACCGTGTTATAGGTTTGACAAAAAGAATAAAATTTCTCACAGCTAACCCACCATATGAGTACATGCTGGCACAGCGATCAAAGTTTTGACTCGTAATCATGTGAGATCTTGAGGTCATGGGTTCATATCTCTATAGCACCGACATCTTGTTCACTTGGGCAAAGTGCTTTACCTGAGTTGGCCTCACCTCATACACATGTAAAGGGGAGCTGTAAGGGGATAATTACAATCTAAGTGCTGAGAGGAGTTGCACTTCGGTTGCACCCTTGTTGAAGCAAACTGGTGATCCTGATGTATCTCAGTCACAGCGGAATGAATAGTTGAAGTGTCGGTACACAAGTGATGGTGAATGTGGTGAAGTACATGCTAAATCACAAACATTTATATAGTACTTCATCTCAGCAGAACACCACAGAGAGGAAACCAATGTTCACTCTGAGGTCGTTTGTTGTGATTTTGGCACAATGAAAGTCAGACTTGTTGCAAGAGAATTATCAATTCTATATGAAAATTACTATGTGTTTACCACAATTTGGTCACTGTCAAGAATAAAATGCTTCATTTGATGCACCATAATTCAAAAGAGTGAACACATGGAGAAGAAACCACTAAATTCTTAAAACTATCCCTTTTTGGTTCTCCTTGTTTTACAGTGCTACCTTGATTTGCATTCTACGGGAGGATAAAAGCAATTGAGTTCTCATGATCTCACAGAACTTTTTACATTTTTAATGTAACTGGTTAATTAAAAATTCATATTGTGATCATCATACCCCGGGGGTGCCACTGTAATGGTGAAGGGGGGTATCAGGCGCGTCCGTGGACTCACAAAAAGCACCCTAAACAAGTATTGCTGAGACTGAAATTTGCACCCCTAAACAAGTATAAGTAGCGTGATTTGCTACCCTAAACAAGTAGTTGTATTTTCTCTAACCCTAAACAATTGATGCAATTATTACCCATAAACAACACTAAGAAACTGGTGCTTTTAACCATAAAATAAGTAAGAAGCTGTTGCCTTGGTCAATTTTGGAAATAACTTGGACCAAAAACATGTTTTGCTTCCTTTATTAAATAAATGCATGTTATGAAAAGCTTGAACATGTTGAATGTAAAAGTGTCAACTTCAAAGGTTCATAACTTGAAAACTGAGCCCCCTACGTACATATGAACTGTATCAAGAGATAGAGCTCTTTAAAATAAAGCTTTTCTGAAAAAATTGGACAGAGCTCCACTGCCTGACAGAGAAATTTAAGGTTTCCAAGAGCTTGCTTTTTAATCACAAGTCACTTATTCACAGAGCTTACCTATTAGTAGCCTCCATTAAAACAATAGTTTAAGGATGCACAACTATGTTGTCTCAAAATTTGAGTTGGCAAAATCCCTAAAAAAGTAAGTCCTAAATTTATTAATTTATTCAATTTGGCAACTGGCTAAATTAGAAAAACAAACAACCAGGTTTTGAATTTGGAGTTAATAGGACATCAGTAAAGTGGTCAAACATCGTATTTTGGTATTTATCAATTATTAATTTAAATGAATAGGACTGGCAACCCACTAATTTCAGAAAATCATTGATCAATACATCATTAAAACAGTCAAGTGTCAATGTAAATTAGCATACTATGATAGCAGTTGTCTATGCATATAAGAAAATATATTAATGTGCCCCTGCTGCACCATGAGAAAGTCACGACAAAACAAAGTCGAAAACCATCTTGTAGGCTTATTCTTTTGCACATACCTAAATAGTCAACAAAATCCTTCAGAAGACAAAGCATGTGTGGCAGTTAGATAGTTAATAAAAAATATTAATGTGCATGAAAAATCGGCAAGTTGGAAGAAAATCATTTCGGAAACCATCTTGTAGGCCTATATAGTTTTTTTTAATGTGCATGCATCATGCGAAAGTCGGGAGAAAAACAAAGTCCGAAACCATCTTGTAGGCTTTTTATTTTGTGCACCGATAGAGCTAAATAGTTAACTAAATACCTTCAGAAGACATAGCATTAGATGGTTGAGTAAAATATTAATGTGCATGAAAAATCAGCAAGTCGGAAGAACATTATTTCGGAAACCATCTTGTAGGCCGAGCCATATAATTTTTTAATGTGCATGCATAGATATCATGCGAAAGTCGGGAGAATAACGCAGTCGGAAACCATCTTGTAGGCTTATTCTTTTGCACCAAAGTAGAGCTAAATAGTTAACTGAATACCTTCAGAAGACATAGCATTAGATGGTTAAGTAAAATATTAATGTGCATGAAAAATCAGCAAGTCGGAAGAACATTATTTCGGAAACCATCTTGTAGGCCTAGCCATATAATTTTTTAATGTGCAATGCATCAAACGAAAGTCGGGAGAATAACGCAGTCGGAAACCATCTTGTAGGCTTATTCTTTTGCACCAATAGAGCTAAATAGTTAACTGAATACCTTCAGAAGACTAGCATTAGATGGTTAAGTAAAATATTAATGTGCATGAAAAATCAGCAAGTCGGATGAACATTATTTCGGAAACCATCTTGTAGTCCTAGCCATATAATTTTTTTAATGTGCATGCATCATGCGAAAGTCGGGAGAATATCAGTCGGAAACCATCTGATAGGCTTATTCTTTTGCACCACTAGAGCTAAATAGTTAACTGAATACCTTCAGAAGACATAGTATTAGATGGTTATTAAAATATTAATGTGCAGGCCCGTAGAAGAAAATTATTTCGGAAACCATCTTGTTGTAGGCTACAACAAGATGGTTTTCGTAGGCCTATTAAATAATTTTTTAATGTGCATGCATCAACGAAAGTCGGGAGAAAAAATTGAGTCCGTTGGCAAAACCCCGGGGCAAAACTACCCTAAGTACGTAAGAGCTCCAAAAACATACCCTATTACACCAATTTTACATGGATTTGATACCCTATTCGCGTTACGCACGTAACGTGCCCTAGTCTGAAAAAATACCCTTTTTACGTGAATTTACGGACGCGCCTGATACCCCCCTTCACCATTCGAGTGGCCCCCCTGGGCATCATACATGATGTCAAAGCCGCTGAATGCAAAATTCAAAGAACAACATGTAAAATTATGTAGAAAAGATAGTCAAATGCTGTAGGATTATATTGTCAAACTGATAAAAGTTGCTCACTATTAAAGTGACTGATTTGAAGTTGCTCACTAAGTGACTGATTTGAGAAAATATGATGTTATACAGGTAGATCTCATGCAAGCAAGATAGATTTATTTAAATAAAACATTTAAATGGAACATTTTGATGAAAGTACAGTTTTTCAGAACAGTGAACTTAGAGAGATGACTTTCTCAGGTTAACTGTGAGAATATGATGTGAATTCATAATAAGTCAATAGTTGCATCAATCATAGTCGGTAGAAAACTAGCTTCTATTGCTCTATTAATTATTATGCACACATGCCAACGGCTTTGGGCTTGATCTCCAACATCCTGTATTGTATTTACAATATACTACTTTTAAAACAATCTTCAATATTGATGCGCAAGCCCCTCGAGTGACAGTGCTGTTCATCATATGTGCAGTTTGCCCGCTAGCAATGGCATTATATTTTAAACAAATAATCCTGTTGGAATACCAAGTGATGTTGGAGTGGTTTCGGTTTTAGCGGTTGCAGTAACTTTAAGAGAGCAAGACGGACTTATTTCATACATGTAATTTATTCCAGTTTTGTACATCTGTAAACATCGCATTTCATGTTGAAACTCTAGTGCATATAGAACTTTGTAAAATTGGCCTATTCAGACTTTAATCAATTTTACACTTGGTAAAACAAGATGCAGTTGGATTATAGTGATGGTTTGAAAATTAAGACAGCAACTGCTTTCTATTAAAAAAGTTTTGAGAATGATATGAGCACCCCTAAATTTGAATGTTTTAGATCAGCTTGAATTAGGTATGCAAATGTGGCATTATAAAACCTGTATCATTCACAATATATTACATTTAATTATCAGGCAAACATCACGGACAGACTTAATTATGGAAAGCTAGCTTGAGAAGGTTATGTGGTTGGAACCGGGGGTTGGAATGAGACATCCTTATATTATTCTAATTCCTAACTCAAATTGTATGTATGTGCTTACTGATAGTTAATTTTCATACATTATGTATATAAACTGTAACAGTTTATGTCATACCAACTGTCAGCCTGGGTCAATTCATTTTGAAGCAGCAAAGAGATATCCGTTGTAAGTGTTTGAGGTAGAGCAAAAGAGAGAGAGAGTGAGAGGGAATTGTGGTTCCTATTACTTAATATCAAAATTGTCAAGTACAAATAACCCTAATTCCTGGATCCCATACAATGTTCTTGTTAATCCTTGCATGAGGGTAGTTCCATATTTTCTGTTAACTCTTGTTCCTCTTTTCTTATTCACAAAGACAAGACAGGTATGTGATTTATTAAAGCTGCCTTGTTTTCAAATGTCAGCCCCATGGTCAATGGATCTATAATAGATAGTGCTCTATATATCTATCCATTGCCTACCTGTTTCCATTGGTAATAAGTCATGCACGTTGAATTATACAGCAAGACTTAATCGGATGCTGTCACTAAGATTGGAGACCACAACACCTACACAATTGTGACGTCACTGCTGCAAATTAATAGCATAAGGTATACATGTATACAGCAGGGATGGAGGTAATTATCAGGCGTGTAAGGTAGTAAAAAGAAATAAATCATTCAGTAGGTTTTCCGTCTCTCTCTCTCTCTCTTTGTCCTTTTTGTTCTCTGTGTCTGCATGATCGTCTGTCTCAGTCTTTGTATCTTGTCTCCTCACTCTATTTCTCCAGCTCTACTCCATCCCCTTTCACATCTCTCCTTCTCCCTCCATCTCTGTCTGTCTCTGTCTTTGTCTCTTTGTATCTTGTCTCCTCACTCTATTTCTCCAGCTCTACTCCATCCCCTTTCACATCTCCCCTTCTCCCTCCATCTCTGTCTGTCTCTGTCTTTGTCTCTTTGTATCTTGTCTACTTCTCACTCTATTTCTCCAGCTCTACTCCTTCCCCTTTCACATCTCTCCTCTCCTCCCTCCCTCTCTGTCTAATTTCCCCTATCTCTCCCTCTGCCTCACCATTTCCCACTTCCTATATTCCTCTACTTCTCCATCTTCCTCTTCCTCTCTTACCATCTAGTCCATTTTTCTCTTGTTCTATCTCTATTTACAATCGTAGTTGCTCATAACTGATTCTTTCTTCAGGTACACAGATGTCAACTCAACTGTATGCAAGCTTCATTTCTCTAAATTATCAATATTCCCAATATAAATGTTACAATTGGCTGAAACAGCCATCAAAATTGTCTTTCCGTTTTGAGGTAATCATTATGTTGCTTAACAAAACCTATGTTTTCTCTAAAAAGGAAGAGGTTGACTTTCAACCTAAAAGACTGGTGAAGAAAAGATTGTAAAAAAAATGGATGTTCAATCTGTTTTATAAGATCTTTCCATCACCGCAGTTTTTTGAATGTCATTCTTTTCTTTTTAGAGAATTCTTGTTTTGGTTATATGTCAGAATCAATTTTGCCAATATCCGATTAACTTCACCCACTGACACTGTTTTTCTGTATAGGATAAACTCTTCCAAAATAGTTTCATAAAGTTGTTTTGTTTCTTAGTAAGTTATGTAGATTCATGATTCTTGTCTCATGACTACAAATGAGAAATTTGAGATGCAAGATTCATCTGATGGTTTAACATCATTCCATCTACCTCCGGGGGCTAACCAGTGCTCAGAGATATAGAGTAACCAGCACTACATCCAATTACCTATTATGTACATAAATAGCACAACTCTTAAGCATTTGTAAGTTCTTAATTGCTTGATATTCCTCCGCAATTAATGCACTTCCCTATGCCCTCAAGTCAAGATATGTATTTCTTTCTCTGTCAAAGTTAAGTCTTTCTTAATGTTTGTTGTAATATAGCCAAGGAGCCAATATCCTGTTGCACAGTCGGGTCTTGTGGAATATATGATGTGCTAATGTATGTGCATGGATTTATACAGGGTGGCTAAAACAATGTGTAATAATTGGGGTAATATTATTAAATTTCTTGTAAATGATCTGGGTCTCAGATCCTGTTAATGCTAAGAAGCCAAAGCTTGTGTTTCACTAGCTTTGGTCGTAAGATGTACCATGACTACCATATACTAAGGAGATTTATGTTTGGTACATGTGATTGTAAGTAATAGGGATTTACAACAGGAATACATCGTAAAGTTACGATGAGTAAATCCTGTAAACCCAAGTTAAGACAGTTTACAAATGCTACGATGTGTTAACAGTTTAATGAAACAGCACAGGTTGCCATTGAATTCAGTTCAGTTCTTTGAAAAAATAAGGCTTTGACTGCCACAAAAGTCTTTAGTTGGTTATCCCTCTCCACACAGGTGTCGACTGCAGACGGGCAAGTTTAAAATTTTATTTCAAATTTTAGAATTGTACATAAATTTCATTACTATATGTGTCCATCCATATCAAAAGGATGCACTTTTCGGCTGCTACATGTGTCTCATTTCACATAATAGCTAGAAATAAATACCAGACTCATCTCAAGTGGAGGTCACTTCAAATCATCCCAAGTCACATGGTTATGGAATGTTCTCTGGTATTCCTAAACCATATGATTCAGAGATGATTTGAAATGACCTCCAATTGAGATGAGTCTGGTATTTATTCCTAGCTATTTTGTAAAAAGAGACACGTAGCAGCCGACAAGTACTCCGTTTTGATATGGACGGACACATATTTGGATCACCCTGTGCATCACTTGTTCCAAGTAAAAGTCAGATATTGGCCTGGACATACAAACTTGTACCAAAACTTGACAGTTGCACAAAATGCTGTCCACACACTGCCTATGACGTTTGTGCACTAGTCAATTATATTCAAGAAGTAAGGATTTGTTGCATCCAGCACAATGACAAGTGTTTTTGTCAAATGACAGTTTTTCATTATTCGATAACAAGAAGCTCAGACGCTGTGTCTACCCTTTCAGAAGGAGCATTTGGAGATCAAGGTTGGACGGATTTCCTGACGGATGATGTATATAACCCGCGATGATCTGCGACAATGTTAGATTTAACACGCTATGTCAAATGTTCTAGGGCACGACATTTTGAAGTTCAATATTTGTATCATTTTGTTATATTGAGTGTGAAATGGTGTTATCAAATTGATCATCTTTGAAGTTTTGAATATTATGACAAGTGGCTTGTCATATTATGTTCTTATTCATTCATTTTTCAGACATTTACACATTTCTTAGCCTGATAGCGTTTTTACGCTGACTTTGCATTACTCACGTTAAGAGGCTTGTTTTTCTTCCTCTTTCATCCCAATAGTAATCTGGGCTATACAAACAAGAAGAATATATTTAATAAAGACTTGGGACTTGACACACTCCAAATCTCTGTTTTTGTGCTATTTTTTTCTTATTTTTCCTCTCTGTATTTAATAGTAGTGGGTGTAGATGTATTGTATTTGACATTGCAAGTGGCTCATGGTTCACTTAAAGTTAAGGTGGATAGATTGTAGTTTTGAGATTTGTGCCAAACCTGTATCCATAGCAACTGTCCATAGTGTGAAGAAACAAGTCAATTCTAGAGGGGAAAATTAGCACTTCCCACTCAAGGAAATTGTGTCAAATTTGGTAAGTATGTGTGTTTGAAAGGTCACCATGGAAACAGGTCTTGTAGATAATAAAAATGTGAGAAAATGCACATTTTAGGTGATGTGCAGAAGGAAATTCAAGACCTTGTGGCGACAGGAATCAGATTATTACATTTTGAAACAAATTTGGGGTTATATCGTGGTCATCAGGACAAACTATAAAGATTAACATAGTTTTGTGACTTTCCTTTCAATTTTGTTATTTTTATGAGCTCACATTTATTTCCTGTGAAATTCAACTTTAAGGATCAAGTTTTTTTATATAAAAGTGGAATTTTTGTGCTACATTTATTTTCGTGCATTTTGCATTCCAACAGCTACCTTGAAAAATAAAAATGTCCACTTTTTACAACTGTAAAAGTGGAATTTTTGCGCTGTGCCAAATTTGAACTTGATCCCTTGTTTTAGATTTGTGATTCTAAGTTTACTATCCACAGTCTGAGGCCCTCGCGGACTTTAATAGCAAGCATGGAACGGAGTACCATTTTGCCTGCTAACTAAAGGTCTTGATTGTCTTGATATGAAGCATGATATGTATGTGATGGCTCTACAATCAACAAATTTAATGTTGGCACACTTAGTATGTGCTAACATGAAATAAACTTCCCCCTCTCCCCCAATACAATGTTGATCAATGCCATGTCTGCATCAGACCAGTAAGACCCCTCAACATTGAATGATGGGGGTTGGGAAGTTTGGCATAAAGGGGAAGGTGTCTGCTTCAATACATAACAGACCCATGTAAATCGGATGCGGGGTTGTGATACAATGGTCATGTGAAACAAAATACGCAAGTGTGTCAACTATTAAATTCGTTGATTGTATCAAGCTGGAGAAAGTTGGTTCCAGGGTATATACATGTAGGACAAACTGAAATATATCGTCAGCCTGCTACGCTAAATGCCTAAGTCATTTTTACATCAAAAGAGATGCATTCCACAAGTTAATGAAAAATGTGGCTGGAAATTTGATGAATTATGGGTTCTTTACTCAGAGAATAAAAATTGCAAATAAGAAACATGTAAAAATGACTTAGGCATTTAGCGTAGCAGGCTGACGATATGCTCCTCAAAATGGCAACATTTGCCATCATGACAAACACTCATGTGCTGATATCTTTCAATTAGTACAAAATATATGTTTATTTTAAGTGAACCTCACCAAGGCATCACACAAGGGAACAAAAACTGAAAGTTTGTATCATGCGAGAAAGCCCTGGTGGATCCTAACATCAGGAAACTGACATACTGACACTAGAACATACACATTGTGATTGATTTTTGTGATGTGAAAAGATAAATCAATGTATCAAATATGAAATCTATCTGGTCTGTCATAACCAACGAGATTATACCCAAAGAGTACGGACTGAAAATTGCCCTGAAAATTGCCCTGTGTGTAATGCTGTGGTAAGTCCACCATTTTGGTTTGTCACTCATGGAGAACAAATATTTTTCCTCTGGCATTTATCGCCAAGAGCCTAAAGCATGTATTATTGGTACAAAACGTTGAATAAGCAATTAAGTTAATTTATTGCAAAATAATCCTGAGGTACACTATTTGCCCTCCATGAGCGACATGCAAACATGGCTGAGTCGGTACTCTTTGGTTCTACCTCATTGGGAGGTACACTATTTGCCCTCCATGAGCGACATGCAAACATGGCTGAGTCGGTACTCTTTGGTTCTACCTCATTGGGAGGTACACTATTTGCCCTCCATGAGCGACATGCAAACATGGCTGAGTCGGTACTCTTTGGTTCTACCTCATTGGGAGGTACACTATTTGCCCTCCATGAGCGACATGCAAACATGGCTGAGTCGGTACTCTTTGGTTCTACCTCATTGGGAGGTACACTATTTGCCCTCCATGAGCGACATGCAAACATGGCTGAGTCGGTACTCTTTGGTTCTACCTCATTGGGAGGTACACTATTTGCCCTCCATGAGCGACATGCAAACATGGCTGAGTCGGTACTCTTTGGTTCTACCTCATTGGGAGGTACACTATTTGCCCTCCATGAGCGACATGCAAACATGGCTGAGTCGGTACTCTTTGGTTCTACCTCATTGGGAGGTACACTATTTGCCCTCCATGAGCGACATGCAAACATGGCTGAGTCAGTACTCTTTGGTTCTACCTCATTGGGAGGTACACTATTTGCCCTCCATGAGCGACATGCAAACATGGCTGAGTCGGTACTCTTTGGTTCTACCTCATTGGGAGGTACACTATTTGCCCTCCATGAGCGACATGCAAACATGGCTGAGTCAGTACTCTTTGGTTCTACCTCATTGGGAGGTACACTATTTGCCCTCCATGAGCGTATACATGCAAACATGGCTGAGTCAGTACTCTTTGGTTCTACCTCATTGGGAGGTACACTATTTGCCCTCCATGAGCGACATGCAAACATGGCTGAGTCAGTACTCTTTGGTTCTACCTCATTGGTCATCACTAAGATGTAGCAAGATAGAGCACTTACATGTAGCTAGTCCTATAATTCATAGATATAAAAATATATGTCTATGGTTTGACAAGAATTAGTGATTCAATAGTAGGCATGTTTGGACTCATGTTAACATTACAATCATATTTTTGTCCAACGTCGTCGTGTCTGCTGTCTATTTTGGCATGCCGCAAGGTTTTACTCTGTATTGCATAGATGAGAAGCTAGAGTAGATGTTCCTAGTTTGGTCACGTACAAACAAGACAGGAAATGTTCTTTTTATTTGCATTTCCACGAGAGAACATGATGAAAATCAATGTTGTTCTGCTCTTATCAGTGACACTCTACAACCTTGTCATGCAATAGTGATGTGTGTTTGGCTTGTCTTGCTGCTCGCTCAAGAGATTTGATGCTTAGATTGGAAAAGTAGGTTATTGGGACATCTCATGTAAATAGATATCGCATCTTAAGAACCACTGATCATTAATCAGGCATGAGAATTTTCAGGCCTTTGCCTGAATTCAGACAGCTTTGGTGTTCAAATTTACACATTTGTATATATTTTTAGCCTGTTTTGGGCCGAATTTATGCGCTTTTTCAGGCAGTTTTCAAAAAAGCCCTTCTCTATTGTAATTACCTGCATGTCACCGTCTGAAAATTAAAATTAAATATTCATTTCAGCTGAGGGAGCTGATCATGGTTGTGATGGTTCAATTTGGTTTGATTGGGGTATGTGCCACTAATATTATATATAGGTCCTTGATGTTTGTAAATGGGATCAGTAACAATATGCACAATTGTACATGTTGCATGATGTAATGCTGTTTAAAACTACAAGAAATAAATCATCAGGAGATATAGATGATGTGGTTTTGTGTCTTAAATGAATGAAAAGTTTAACCAGATTCACACAACTAGTTTAGCTGTGGTGGCCTGTGGCCAACATACATCGACCTTCGGTGCTAACTGATGTTACTGGGATGTTGGAGGGGTCATGTGACTTTCACATGACGCGATGAGCCGGTTGTATGATCTTGGAATTCGAAGGTGGTGGCGTTCTCTGTCATTGTTGATTTTTCCTACTAATACTAAATCTGTTCAAGTGTTCATATTGTCAATTTAACTGTCCATGTGCTTGTGATTAAACCAACCGTTCATTCCGGGCGTTCATTATCTGTGATGGCAGATGATTTCTATTAAAAGTCATTTTACAAGTATCAAGTATCTCTAGAACAAGAATTACAATTTTGAATATTTTCTTTCAGTGAAAACAATGACTATGACAAATAAACTATATGCTAAAAAATCTCTGGTACCTGATCATATTAATGAAAAATTGATGTGACGATGATTTACAAACGTCACAAATTTGGACAAGATTCCCCATTCACCGACACACACATCCATCAGTTCTTTAAAACACAGCCGTAGGTAATTAGGTACAACAGCTTGGCACCTCAACTTTTGGCCAATTGGCTTATGGAAACTGACAAAGTTCATTCAGAAAGCTTATGATATTTTACTTCCAGATGAAATCTTCAGTACTCATTTCATTACGGGCGGGTGTCCTTCACATTATGTCAGAAGACCACTCTGACACCATGTTGCGAGATGTAACGCTGCTTAAAACTAAAACTAAAACTAAAACTTAGAACTTAAAAGAAATAAGGAGACAAATATGACATGGTTTAATTGCTATTCTGCCATGATGGAGACTCAACGAACCCAAGGAGGGCGTGATTTATTATTAGGTACCCATCAGATCGATCCTGTAACAGTACTGAGGCTCTGTGTGCCATGAAGACACAATTTCTTAATATAGGTAGAGATATTTTGAATCTTGCTGTGAAAAAGTGGAAATAAATTTGATACAGATTCCAAATTTGTTTCAAAATAACATAATTTGAGGAGTCAGCAGAGTGGAATGATTCAATCTAGAGTCTCAGACTTGTGATTTTGTCACGTAAGCACTTAATCCCAAATGTGCGCCAATCTGATTTCTTATTTAGATTATTTCTAGGAATGTTTTTTATCATAAATGTCGCTTGCAAATTTTTTTAATAGTTTGTTGAATGCACTGATCAAGTAGAGTCTGGGCTTTTGAACACAGTATTAACTAGAAATTAGGACTTTACTATTAAATGGGAAGGTCGTCTTATGCCATTGCATTCATTGTCCTTCAGTGTATTGCAACAAGATTGGCAAGACTACTGACAAACATTCAAGATTACAATTGTCATCTGTTTGGGAATAAGGTATATCCAGCACACAATACTTGGCCAAAAAGTCTTCTTTTTCGAGGATGTGATTCATTTCTGCCAGGCTTTGCATGTCAGATGTGATCACCTACTAGGCTCTGCTGACGGAAACAGCTCAACTTGGTTCAGGGGCTTATGCCTGATCGGTCGGTCGGTCGCTTGCTTTATCGCTAGATGGAATGACAACATGAGGCCCAGCTAGCACATGAATGTTCCCTGGGTTACCCTTTCCCCAGGGTCCTAGCTCTCTGATCAAAGACCTGGACCTGGGGATGGTGAGGTACTTTTTTGCATATTATAGGATATGAGGGGAAGTGGTTCCATCAGATAAGATTCGTTATGGAGGGGTACTGATTGAATTCCAAGCCAGTTATGTCAAAATGGATAGATTTTAGAAATTTATCTCAAATTTAAAGATGACGCAGCGTTTAAAGAAATGGATGACTCCTTTTGAAGGAATTGGCATTGGATAATTAGGCCAATCTTTAATCCTGATATTGGGTTACATTTTAAAGATAATCTTCAAATTCTGTAGTGTCAAAAATATACTTTGATGTAATTGCATGATACATGACCTCAGTAGGATCTCATCATCATACTCATCTATCAAGACACAGTTCATAACCTCTATTTGTTTGTACATTAATGAAATGACCTTTGAATGTGCTGAGTGCAAAAACTCATACTCCCCCCCAACTAGAGGGCATTTTGTAGCTACTGATCATTAATAAGGTTACTGAATCGTGTCACTGGAAATGAGACTATGACTTACATAATGCCGAAAACATGGTTTGTGAAATGAGAAATTGACTTACACTTACAGCTGGATTAACCTAAAAACAAGATAAAGGTGTATAGCTACCCACGCATCTCATCTGCCATGCAAATTTGATTGTATAATTATATAAACTAACTTGGGAGGAGAAAATCTTGTTGAATCAACAACTTAATTGAACTTGATATGTTCATGTGTTAAGCTTCTGCCCTGATTTCAGATGCAGGAAAAGAGTATGCAACTTGCCCTTCCTGTATGTGAGAAATGGGCCGAGTGATCTTGTAATGTTATAGAAATGTCTTTCATGATATCTTCATGATTAATCTTGTATTACCTTAAAAACACAAAACACAAGTCAGATAAACATTTGTTCATCGTTCTTTGAATATGAATTTATAGCTGATTATGAAACATAATTGGTTAATGATGTTGATGTGCATATGGGAATGGGGAGATGAGGAAAATCAAAACAATTTGTCTACCAAAATTAGTCACTTATTGTATAAGATTGACAATAATTACTTCTGTATTGTCAACTGTATGAAATATCTATTTTTTTGTATTCATATTTGCCAAAGCATCATTTTGTGTGTTTTCAACAGAAAGTTACATAATATTAACTATATTAGCTATTTTAACTTGTCTTACTCAATTAGGTTTCATAAATTACTACTACATTTTGTATCATACACATTAAATAAGTTACAGCCACCCACGATTTGAACATTTTACCTCCAGTTTACTAGTGTAATAGCTATTTTAATTTAGCGGGTGATTTTAATGAATGCACACTGACACGAGCTTTAGTGTTAAAAGGGTTAAACTTGTGAAGAAGGTAGCACCCATCCCATCTCATCTCACTCAATCTGGCAACTGGCAGTATAAAATGCTTGAAAAGTAGAAAATCTGTGCTCTGGTTTAAGGGGGTACTACACCCCTGTCCAATTTTGTGCCTATTTTTGCATTTTTCTCAAAAATTATAGCTCATTGGTGACAATTAAGATATGTATATTATAGGGGCAAGGACACAGCTAACTTCTACCAGTACTGGGCCAGTAATAATCCGCTTTATCACTCGCCCAGTACTAGCACCAGTACTGGGCTAGAAAAAGTCAGCGCTAGCACTGGGCTAGACAAAGTCGGCTAGTACTGGCCAACTACTAGCGCTACGTATATGGCTCGCAATTGTGCCGGATCAGTGCCAAGTGCTAGCCGACTTTAACTGGCCCAGTTATTATTTCACCAGATCTGGCCAAGTACTTGTGGGTGACACGCTCATACTAGCGAAACAGTTCCCAATCAATTATGTTTTGAGTTTTTTCACCCGTTTCACATACATGTTCACGCGTCTGGTTTTGAAGCCAGTTTTTAGGCTTTTAAATAATATTAGAACTTCCTCGTTGTGGATATGAATTATAGGCCCCGATGCTGAGCCTTCGTATAATATTAATGGCAACTTTTTTAAAGCAATTTATATTAAAAACAAGCCTGGCCTTGCCAAGCCTCATGCATACGCATCTAGGCATAGCAAATGCACGAATACCAGGCCTACGTCTACAAGTCATGTCTATTCCAACTTGTACTGTATAAATTATGTAACACCCTATTTTTGAAAGTTTTAGTAGGCCTAAATAAGAAATCAGTACAATGAGAATTGTAAATTGTAACGTCCTTCAAAAAAATGATACGGTAGGCCTACATGCCTTGTTTGTAGCCGAAATGCAATTTATTTGGATCAGCTTAGGCCTAGGCCTATTAACGGTTTCGATCAGTGTTCTTTCTCAGTAAAAAAGCAAGTGCAAGGCAATTTTAGAGCTAGGCCATAGGCCTATTTGTAAATAAAAAAATCCATTTTAGACTAGGCCATATTTTAAAGGTGTGAATCGGAAATTTCACTATCTCTTTTTTGTCAATGTTAAGCCTTTTTCTAAAACTAAAGTCTTATAATTTTTTTTTATTTTACAAAAACGATGTGGGGTTTCGACAAAAAATAATTTTTACTAAAAGTCGTTCTTTATTTGAAAAGGTTGCTTTTTTATGAAAAGTAGCCTTTTTCTAAAAATACGCCTTTATAAAAAAAAAGTATAGGCCTAACCTTTTTTTCTAAAATGCCATCTTTTTTTATCCAAGTCGTTTTTGTTTAGCCCCTGTGTTTAGCGGGGTTTCGGACTGACATGGTGTCGGAGTTTTGGGGTTCTGCCGAGAAGGAAGTCTTGCTTTTTTGTTGTTTGAAATGACATCTTTAAAAAAGTCGCCTTTTTTCTGAAATTACGTCTTTTATAAAAAGTCACTTTTTTCTGAAATGACGTCTTTTTTAAAAAAAAGTTTCTTAAATCTTTTCTGAAATGACATCTTTTTTAAAAAGTCGCCTTTTCCCTAAAATGACGTCTTTAAAAAGTCACATTTTTCTGAAATGGCGTCTTTATAAAGTCGCCTTTCTGAAATGTCTGCTTTTCCTGACATGACGTCTTTAAAAAAAGTCAAATTTTTTCTAAAATGACGTCTTTTTAAAAAAGTTGCTTTTTTCTGATATGACGTCAAAAAGTCGCTTTTTTTTTCCAAAATGACGTCTTTAAAAAAGCCTCTTTTCTGAAATGAGGTATTTTTAAAAAGTCACCTTTTTCTGAAATGATGTCTTTAAAAAGTTGTTTTTTTCCTGAAATGAGCGTCTTTAAAGTCTTTTTTTTTTTCTGAAATGATGTCTTTTTTTTTAAAAAGTCGCGTTTTTCTGAAATGTCTTTTAAAAGTTACCTTTTTCTGAAATGATGTCTTTTAAAAAGGTCTGAAATGTCTTTTTAAATAGCCGCCTTTTTCTAAAATGTCTTTAAAAAAGTCGCCTTTTTCTGAAATGACATCTTTTAAAATAAAAAGTAGCCTTTGTTTAAAAATGACATTTAAAAAAATAAAAAGTAGCCTTTTTTTCAAATGACATCTTTTTAAAAAAGTCGCCTTTTTTTCTGAAATGGCGTCTTTATAAAAAAGTCGCTTTTTTACGAAATGTCTTTTTAAAACAGCTGCCTTTTTCTGAAATGTCTTTTAAAAAGTTGTCTTTTTCTGAAATGACATCTTTTAAAATAAAAACTAGCCTTTTTCTCAAATGACATCTTTTTAAAAAGTTACCTTTTTCTGAAATGTCTTTTTAAAAAAGGTTTTTTCTAAAATGTCTTTTTAAAATAGCCGCCTTTTTCTAAAATGTCTTTAAAAAAGTCACCTTTTTCTGAAATGACGTCTTTAAAAAGTTGTTTTTTTCCTGAAATGATGTCTTTTAAAAAGTCACGTTTTTTCTTAATATCTTTTTTTAAATAGCCGCCTTTTTCTGAAATGTCTTTAAAAAGTTACCTTTTTCTGAAATGTCTTTTTAAAAAAGGTCTAAAATGTCTTTTTAAAATAGCCGCCTTTTTCTAAAATGTCTCTGAAATGACATCTTTTAAAATAAAAAGTAGCCTTTTTTTATCTTTTAAAATAAAAAGTAGCCTTTTTTTCAAATGACATCTTTTAAAAGTCACCTTTTTCTGAAATGTCTTTAAAAGGCCGCTTTTTCTGAAATGACATCTTTTTAAAAAAGTCGCCTTTTTTCTGAAATGACGTCTTTTAAAAAAAGTCGCCTTTTCCCTAAAATTGCGTTTTTAAAAAGTCGCATTTTTCTGAAATGGAGTCTTTATAAAAGTCACATTTATTTCTGAAATGTCTTTTTTAAAAAAAGTTGCATTTTTACAAAATGTCTTTTTAAAACAGCTGCCTTTTTCTGAAATGTCTTTTAAAAAGTCGCCTTTTTCTGAAATGACATCTTTTAAAATAAAAACTAGCCTTTTTTTCTCAAATGACATCTTTTTAAAAAGTTACCTTTTTCTAAAATGTCGTTTTAAAAAAGGTCCCTTTTTTCTGAAATGTCTTTAAAATAGCCGCCTTTTTCTAAGATGTCTTTAAAAGAGTCGCCTTTTTCTGAAATGACATCTTTTAAAATAAAAAGTAGCCTTTTTCTCAAATGACATCTTTAAAAAAGTCACCATTTTTCTGAAATGTCTTTTTAAAAATGACATCTTTCCAAAAAAGTTGCCTTTTCTAAAATGGTGTATTTAAAAAAAATTCGCCTTTTTATGAAATGACATCTTTTTTATAAAATGTAGCCTTTTTTCTCAAATGACATCTTTTTAATAAGTCAACCTTTTTTCTGAAATGACGTTTCTTTTTAAAAAGGTCGCCTTTTTCTGAAATGATGTCTTTTTTTAAGTCACATTTTCTAAAATAATGTCTTTTAAAACCACCTTTTTTTCTGGAATGTCGTCTTTAAAAAGAATCGCTTTTTTCTGAAATGACTTCTTTTTATATAAAAAGTCACCTATTTTTGAAATGTCTTTAAATATATATTTTTTTTCTGAATAAAAAGTTGCCTTTTCTCAAATGACATCTTTTAAAAAAATCACCTTTACTGAAATGACATCCTTTTAAAAAAGTCGCCTTTTTCTGAAATGATGTCTTTATAAATAGTCTTTTTCTGAAATGTAAAAAAGTTCCTTTTCTGAAATTATGTAAAATTTGTTTCTTTCTGAAATGACTTTCGGACTGACAGGGGTTCGGATTGATGGTGTTTCGGACTGACGGGGGAGACCCCACCACGAGTGCCCCTAAAAGCGCCCAAGGCAATTAGGGCAATGTGGGTATTTTTTGGGTGTTTTTTTCTTATGAAAAAGTGTTACTAGTATACTGATGGGGTGGTAAAAACAGCAAGAAGTAGGTAGAATCAGTATCTGAAAGTATGGTACATCCCCGTACAAAAATCCCCAAATAAGTCTCGAACCCCCTTTTTGTTTTTTACAATGTCATTGAAAGAGTTAATGGGTGGTTTTAACCCAGGAATTATGAACATTTTTGGGCCTCATCCTCATAACTTGATGGATTCATCTGTGAGGTCAAATTTGGGCAAAAATACTAATTTTTGGAGAAAATCCCCCCCCCCCAAATATAAACAGGTTTTTTTGGCCCAAAGTTTTATTTAAAAAAGGCGTTAATTTTTAAAAACAATTTGCAATCATAAAGCTCAATAGTTTCCATAATTCCAGGGTTATTATTTGCCTGATAACTATAAGTCCTGGAAGATTACATATTAAGGCCAAGTAAAATAAATAACATGTATATCCTCTGGAAGCAGTTATTATTTGTTACAAATTTACTATTCATTTCTGTGTAAAATTTCAATTGCAAAGGCTTTGTCAACACATAAAAATGTGGAGGCCCTGATATTTTTGACGGTATTACCATCCCCGTACGCAGAGGGGGTGCAGGGGGTGCGATGCCCCCCCTAAATTTGGAAAAGTATACAAAAAGTCCAAAAATGTCAGGGTTTTTACGCTTTTTGGACAAAAAAGGTCCACATTTTAGGAAGAAAGTCCACTTTTCACAAAATTTGGAAAAAAAGGTCCACTTTTTCAAAATCAGCACCCCCAAATGAAATCCTGCATACGGGCCTGGGTATTACTACCACTAGCTTGAACAAATTGCCAAAAATGGATGAGGGAGGGGACAATATACATGTTATTTTACTTGGCCTAAAAAAATAATGGAGACTGAGACTCCCTCAATGAAGTGCAGTTATTTCAAATATAATTGAAATTTAAAAATCAACCTTGTATTAGTTTTGAACAAAATTGCAATTTTCACATCTAACCTTAAATCTGCTTTTTAATAGATTTGACCTTCAGTATTTAGGATTGAACCATTAATATCATCATTAGGTGTCATAAATCCTAGAGTGACATAAATGTTTCAACAACTCCTCCTATACCTTTGTACAGGAGCCAACCGTTGTTAATCCGTGATGAATCCACACTTTTACTGTAGCGTGATCTGTAACGCGAAGCGAGACTACGCGTTAACGAGAGCGCGTAAAATTCGTCATGCCTGGAACCTTTGTGCGTATGCCAGCTTACAAGTTGAATTCAGTATTTATCAGGAAGCGGCTAAACATTGCCGTTTTATTCTGTAGTTTTATTGCTGATATCAAAAGAGAAATCATCGAAGTTTTTGTAAGGCAATGATGAACTGACATTCCTCGTAAAATAATCGTGAATTACGCGATTTTTAGCTTCTTTTCGTTGTTGAAAGGATTCAATCATGTTTCACCGTTGTTCATCACCGTTTAACAACTTCGCGTCCGGTAGCGTCTGTGTGGTTTACTTCGGTCGGGCAAACCACGCAGACGACGCGGCCGCATCGTTGTTAAACGGTGATGAACAACGGTGAAACATGATTGAATCCTTAAATAAAAAATGTACCTTGCTTCTTTTCAGTCTTTCTTTTCAGTCTCAAGTTTATTTCATGTAGAACCTTTCTGATTTTAGGGTAATATTTTGTCATATGCACATTTGGCCCCTGAATATGGATGAAGCAAACCCTTCAATATAAAGTTAAACCTACAAGGCTTTATCCATGTTCAAGGGCCAAAAGTAAATATGACTTTTTTCCTGCATGTATTTTGGCCCTTGAACATGGATGAAGCAAACTCTTCAATATAAAGTCTACACCTACAACTGGCTACAAGGCTTTATTCATATGTTCAATGGCCAAAAGTACATATGAGGCTTTTCCCGCCCAGTGACGGATTTATCCTTTATTTCTTAATCAGATAATCTGTTACCCTCACAATCCAGAATTAAAAATGTTTCATAGCATTACTGAGGATTTTCAACCACGTTATTATATTCTGCTAATCTAACCTGTGAGAATATTTGTGCAATAAAGTGAGTGTTTTCCTGATTCTCCACCAATTGGAAGTCATGATACTGATTGTGTATGTAGAACACCAACAGTTTTCTGAAATTTTTTGAGTTTAAAAGTCTATTTTCCACATTTCCCAGCTTCACATTTACTTGCTTGGAAATAAAGGTAGTATATTTCCACTTTGTGTTCAAGTGTCTAAGGCATTCCAGCCTGGTTGGTAGCTGCAATTGGTCTGAAAGGCATGCATTCCTATCATAGTGAAGGCTAAGAATATGTAGAGTCCGAGCATTTTAACAAGAGTTACAGTGGAAGATGTGAGGTCTCCATTATATTGATTTTCAATGATCCCAATCGACTACTTTCACTGCCACCATGGCACTGTCAATGCTGTTGATCAAGTCATGGTACTTTCTGACGGTCCTTTCTGAAACAACAAAATAACAATATTGATACAAAAGTTATGTTATAAACAGAGCTGTTGGACAATTTCATTATTATTATCCACAGAAGCCTGTGAAGTTATTTTGTTATCCACAGCTGAAGCCTGTCAAGTTATAGTGTAAAATGTTCTTAAAATCCCTGCACTTCCCAGGCTGCACTTTCAATCCTATGTTTTATTTTTACAGTCCATCTTATTTGTTACATTACACTACTCACTAATGATATTTCAAGCATACTGCTATCTTCAGTAGACAACAACCCCCGGCAACAACCCTGACTATTTTAAACCGTGTACAACTCTCTTCTGAGCTGGCTGACACCGTCTGGTGTCAGTGGCTCAGAATAGCCAACAGCACCCCCACGAGCCAAATATTGGGGCTGAAGACGTCCAAGAGAATACTGGATGAAAGCTTCCTCTCGGTAAGCAATTTCAAGTTTGTGAGAAATAAGAAAAGTTAAACACATATTTTAAACCATGTTGTTCAATGATATTTTGAAATCAACATCATTAAAAATCTTGAGGGTGTGTGACCAGATTGTGGTCCAAGTGTAACACTTTTTGTTTTCTATCTCACATTGAGGCACGTCACCCAAACATTCTTATTCCAAATTTGCTCCAGTGATTTGGATTCTAGAATTATCTGTATTCCAGTTGTTCATAGAACAGTACATCTTGGCAGGCCTTGGGCAATGTTTGAGGGGTTCCCTAACTATGAAGGAGTTTCAATAGGAAGTTGCCTAATAGCACACAGTAAGGGTGGATCAATATAATTCTACCCTGTAAATTGCGTGACCATAGCGAACTGTCCACAAGGTTATCCGTCCCTTGGGAGAGGGCGCTGTTTTGAGATTTTATGCTCTGGACCCATTTTTAACTCCACCCAATTCCAAACTAACTGTATAAAAATGCTGTGCTCATGATGCCATAAGGTCTTTTCCTTCGGTCGATCTAAAAAGGGCATGCAAATTTGCGCCTTGTTTCTGGGGTTATAACCACTCAACTACCATGTTTTTGTTCATACTGCCTCAACTATCTATTTCAGTCCTAAAATTTCACTGGGGTTATGAGAAAATATGAGATTTCACCTGATAACAAAATCTGCATATTGATGGGATACCAATTAAGTGGGGGGGATGAGGCCCTGGGATGAGGCTGACAATCTAGTCACCCACCTTTACTAGTCCATGACAGAAAAGATGGTGGATAATTTGCTACCAAAGAAGGGTACCATACCAATTCTAGCAATGCATTTTGAGAAAATACATACATGCCCTGGTTGAAATTTGATACACTTTTGATACACCACTTTTGATACGTATGAAAAATGTATGAAATAAAAGGCTTTGAATTGGAACCCTCATTTCATACACTTTTATGTATCAAAACTGTATCAAATTAACATTGCATACACATTTTATACATATCAAAAGTGTATCAAATGCCAAGATAATGTATCAAAAAAGTATCAAATGAAATGTATCCTTTCATTTCATACATATTTGATACATAATTATATCAAAAGTGTATCAAATAAGTAACTGTATCAAATCAGGGTTCCAATTTAAACTGTATCAAATTAGCGTTTAAATTTTATCCTTTCATTTCATACACATTTCATACATAATTTATATCAAAAGTGTATCGAATATGTTACTGTATCAAATGAGGGTTCCAATTGAAACTGTATCAAATTAGCATTGAAATTTTTATCCTTTCATTTCATACACATTTCATTCATAATTTATATCAAAAGTGTATTGAATATGTTACTGTATCAAATCAGGGTTCCAATTTAAACTGTATCAAATTAGCGTTCAAATTTTTATCCTTTCATTTCATACACATTTCATACATCATTTATATCAAAAGTGTATCGAATATGTTACTGTATCAAATGAGGGTTCCAATTTAAACTGTATCAAATTAGCATTGAAATTTTTATCCTTTCATTTCACACACATTTCATACATAATTTATATCAAAAGTGTATCGAATATGTTACTGTATCAAATGAGGGTTCCAATTTAAACTGTATCAAATTTTCGTTGAAATTGTTATCCTTTCATTTCATACACATATCATACATAATTTATATCAAAAGTGTATCGAATATGTTACTGTATCAAATCAGGTTTCCAATTTAAACTGTATCAAATTTGCGTTCAAATTTTTATCCTTTCATTTCATACACATTTCATACATAATTTATATCAAAAGTGTATCGAATATGTTACTGTATCAAATCAGGGTTCCAATTTAAACTGTATCAAATTAGCGTTCAAATTTTTATCCTTTCATTTCATACACATTTCATACATAATTTATATCAAAAGTGTATCGAATATGTTACTGTATCAAATGAGGGTTCCAATTTAAACTGTATCAAATTTACGTTCAAATTTTTATCCTTTCATTTCATACACATTTCATACATCATTTATATCAAAAGTGTATCGAATATGTTACTGTATCAAATGAGGGTTCCAATTTAAACTGTATCAAATTTGCGTTCAAATTTTATCCTTTCATTTCATACACATTTCATACATAATTTATATCAAAAGTGTATCGAATATGTTACTGTATCAAATGAGGGTTCCAATTTAAACTGTATCAAATTTGCGTTCAAATTTTTATCCTTTCATTTCATACACATTTCATACATAATTATATCAAAAGTGTATGAAATATGTAACTGTATCAAATCAGCGTTCCAATTTAAACTGTATCAAATTAGCGTTCAAATTTTATCCTTTCATTTCATACACATTTCATACATAATTATATCAAAAGTGTATGAAATATGTAACTGTATCAAATCAGGGTTCCAATTTAAACTGTATCAAATTAGCGTTGAAATTTTTATCCTTTCATTTCATACACATTTCATACATAATTTATATCAAAAGTGTATCGAATATGTTACTGTATCAAATCAGGGTTCCAATTTAAACTGTATCAAATTAGCGTTCAAATTTTTATCCTTTCATTTCATACACATTTCATACATAATTTATATCAAAAGTGTATCGAATATGTTACTGTATCAAATGAGGGTTCCAATTGAAACTGTATCAAATTAGCGTTGAAATTTTTATCCTTTCATTTCATACACATTTCATACATAATTATATCAAAAGTGTATGAAATATGTAACTGTATCAAATCAGCGTTCCAATTTAAACTGTATCAAATTAGCGTTCAAATGTTATCCTTTCATTTCATACACATTTCATCCATAATTATATCAAAAGTGTATGAAATATGTAACTGTATCAAATCAGGGTTCCAATTTAAACTATCAAATTAGCGTTGAAATTTTTATCCTTTCATTTCATACACATTTCATACATAATTTATATCAAAAGTGTATCGAATATGTTACTGTATCAAATCAGCGTTCCAATTTAAACTGTATCAAATTAGCGTTGAAATTTTGATCCTTTCATTTCATACACATTTCATACATAATTATATCAAAAGTGTATCAAATATGTCACTGTATGAAATCAGCGTGCCAATTTAAACTGTATCAAATTAGCATTGAAATTCTTATCCTTTCATTTTATACACATTTTATACATAATTATATCAAAAGTGTATCAAATATGTCACTGTATCAAATCAGCGTTCCAATTCTAATGCTGGCCAGCTGGACCGCCCTATTTTTGATACTTGCCATTTGATACACCTTTGATATAGTTTTTTGATACACTTTTGATACAGTTTTTTATACACTTTTGATAGTTTTTTGATATACTTTTGATAGTTTTTTGATACACTTTTGATACAGTTTTTTATACACTTTTGATACAGTTTTGATACACTTTTGATACAGTTTTTTATACACTTTTGATACAGTTTTTCAAATTTCAAAATTGGTCCAATCAAGCTCAAATTCAACAAGAATTATCCGTACATGATCTAAACATATTTGCAAACATTAATGACCCCAAAGTGAAGGGGTCAAAGGTCAAATTTTGAAATTAGTCTAATCAAGCTCAAATTCAACACTGCCCTCTACTGCTAATGCTGACCTCTAGCACTTTTCCCCATCACGGAGCAGCTCAATGCACTTTCCCCTATCAACGTTCAAAATTACAACGCAATAAGATAAATGTGTGAGAAAGTCTTGCAAAAAAGAAGCAAAACCCAACCAAAATGGAACATACATACATCAGAAGGCCTGCTTGGAATGCAGTGCTTGTCACTGAAGTTGTTACCCTCAATAAAGAGACAAAAAGGCTACCAATAACATCTACTATACAGGCATGTGCTATATTCATGCTTAATACATATACATTGAGGCCCTATATACAGTGTATAATATATAGTAAGCTTACCTTATCAGAACAAAGTCAGATATTTCCTCTTTAATCACAGTCCCTGATTACAACTACATTGTAACCTAATGTGCAGTCTACAAGCATGTTTGTATAAATCATCATGATAAATAAAACACCATAATTTGCTCTAAAATACAGTACATTTCCAAATGCAAATCCTGGTGTTAACTGCATACATGCCACATGGGCAAATTTGAAAATGATGATTCATTATCTAGACATGTGATCAGTTATTGATACAGTTTTGATACACTACAAAAGGTCAGTTTATGAAAGCCCAATTTGATACACTTTTGATATACCTCTAGCCACCCAAAATAAACTAAGTCCAATTTAATACGCTTTTGATACACTAAAAAACAGGCAAAGTCCAATTTAATACACTTTTGATACACTGTATGCAGCCAGAATTTGACTAAGTCCAATTTGATACACTTTTGATATACCTCTAGACACCAAAAATTAACTAAGTTCAATTTGATACACTTTACATACACTAAAAAACAGGCAAAGTCCAATTTAATACACTTTTGATACACTGTATGCAGCCAGAATTTGACTAAGTCCAATTTGATACACTTTTGATATACATCTAGCACCAAAAAGTTCACTTTGATACACTTTACATACACTGAAAAACTGCAAAGTTCAATTTGATACACTTTTGATACACCACAAGCATGGCCAAAATTAACTAAGTTCAAATTTGATACACTTTTGATACATTTTTAATACAGTTAGGTGGTATTTGATACAGTTTTGATACCTTATATTTTCAGTTGATACATTTTCAATACACCCTTTGTATATCAAAACTGTATTAAATTGCTGTTTGATACAGTTTTAATACACTTTGATACACTTCTTGCTGTATAGAATTTCTGCTAGGGTGTAGATGTACAGGGTGTCCCAGAACAATTCAATTACGGTACCCGGTAAATGAATTTGGTCAGCAAATCCACAAGTTTACTATCTTACCCACTTACTGCTTAACTGTGGTGTTTTGTAGGAGATTTAATATCTTTAAATTGCTCTGTTGTCCTTCAGGCACAATTGATGAACTTGGCTGGATTTCATTAAGATGGGACATGTGTAAACAAATATATGCAAAACAAATCAGGTTTGAAAAAAGAAATTCATTTAAAACCATACATTGTGACTTACAGTAATTCAGCGATTCACACTTACATTAATTTTGTTCTGTTATTAGTCTGGTCAAAATAGCAATTTCATTGCGTAAATTTCTGTCAGTTGTGACTTCTGACACCTTCCACCAGGGTGCCTTTATGCATTGCAGCATTACATCAATTTACATGTATTTAATGATGGATCAATATGCAGAAAACATGTCCTCAATTGATACATGTACAAGTCTTCTGTGGTCTGCACCTGAATAATAAAACAAAAACCAGACCCTTATTAGTTAATACCCCAGAAAATAAAAGACAAGAGATGTACATGTATAAATTTAAGCCGCCTGAAATTAATCATTTAAAATAGCAAATGAACATGATGAGGAAAATATGCATGCACACCCACACAAGTGACTTAGGCAAAAATTGCAACAAAATAACAAGCACAAAATTCAGTATTGCCTGAGGATACAGTTTTGTCATAAAACACTGGCCCAGATGCAAAGAAACATGTTGGAGTCCATGCCTCCTCCATCCATAGAACCCATTCAACAGAACGAACTATGGATAGTGTTTGAGAAATACATACTGCATGCCATGCAGTATGTATTTCTCAATGCAGTGCATGGCTTAGTTTAATCATCTGGTAATGGTGTGGCCTGCTCTCAGATCTTTCCCTGGGAAATAAGGTTTTTTCAAAATTGGGTCTTTAAATTTTCACACATTCTAAGTTCTCTCTAAATACTTTTTAACATAAAATTGTGAAGTTTTTTACAAAATTATGAAAGTTTTTGGTAGCCTTTTATCATGTATTTAATAGGGGCATTGGAATCTTACAGCCTGTGGATCCTTTATAGGGGGGTGTTCAGAAATACTTTGGTGGGGGGCTGGAAAATATTCATTTTTTAAATTTTTTAACCCCCCTTTTCGCGAACCCAAAACTTTTTTGACCCCCCCTCTTAATGGACCTAAAACTTTTTTGACCCCCCTCATATATGTTCAAAACTATTTTAACCCCCACCCCATCATAATGTACCATTCTACATCAAATGGCAGAGGAAACATATTAATGATGCTAAAATTTGTATTCATGTGCAATGAAATAGTACTCATTTCATTGGTATAGAATATGTGGAATTGATGAAATGTTTCAAAGTAGCATAAGTATGTTTATGCAACCCACTGAACCCAGTATTAATAAACTATACATTTGTAATTGGAATCAGTGGCGACGGAAACATTATAATTTAGGTGGGGTCGGGGACGAGTATATTTTGTTCTGGTTTTACTGGGACTTTTTGTTGCGGCGAAGCGCGCACAAATCTACCATTTTAGCCCAAAATACAGGGGCGTAGCACAGTGGCACAGATGAAAAAAGAAATTGCAGTTGCAAATACATACCGGTTTTGTTTTTAGAGAGACTGGGCCATATACATCTCAGCTCCCACCCAGTAAATTGGTACTCATCCCTGAGGGCTAGGGTGTCTGTGTGCTCACTACTCACTGCACATTTGTCTGGGACATTTGTCCAATTTTGAGATGTTTATAATTTATATTAATTAATATCAAACAGCCAAATATTTATGAAAAGGTGCCTTTCAGTTATTATTATTATTATTATGATGATGATGATGATGATGATGATGATGATGATGATGATGATGATGATGATGATGATGATATTTTTCTACAATATTTGAATACATTGCCCTTCATGTACATGTATGCTGCACACAACCTATAGCAGTCCCAGAACAACGCCAAATATGGATTAAAAGACCTTTGACCTTGGATGTACAACAGCATGTTATGATCTAATGGGAAACTGTGCACATCAACAAACACCATTTCTATCAAAAAGGCAACGTCTGATATAATTTGAAACCACATAAATTACTAGAGTTGGTTCTTCTCTTGGATTTGGACCAAGCTTTAGAATATCGAATGTTGCGTTTTGAAATAAAACAAACCAGAAATTTATCACCCATTGTAAAAGATATGGTACATGTACCGAATACATGTACATACATTGGCTGACCTTGTGGATTTCCTGTCCCATCCATGCTAACCACATAAGGAGATTATACGATTAACCTAGTGCAGCTATTGTCATAGCAGGGTATTATTATGTAATACTCCTGATCCATATTTGGCGTTCTCTTGGACTGTATAGGGACACTGCAAGTTAACGGTGAGTTGACAATATACATGCAGTGTGTAGCTGTGTGTCACACCCGTACCCCTGCACACATGCAAATACCCCCACCTGACTGCTTTCTGATACAGGTGGTCTGATACATGTAGTTTTTACCTTCAGGAGTTACCTGTTCATGTGTATGTGTCTTTGAAGTGAAATGTGTATGGTTGGTTGATGGGGTGGGGTGGGTTTGGTAGGGTGGGTTTGTATAGGAGAGCAATATGTGGTGTGGTGTAGTGATCTTTGACCAATGACCTTCTTTTTGTACAATTTTATCTTCAAAATTCCATATAATTTAAAAGCAGAAACTGTCAAATTTTAAAATTAGAAACAAAATATTAAATTTTGCTCCATTTTTTGAAATTATGTTCCACCCGGTGATCCATTTTTTTCAAAATGTTATACCAAATGACCCCCTTCTTTCAAAATTTTATACCCAATTTTTTACACCAAATGACCCATCTTTATACAAATAGGCTCCTACTAAGCAATGTCAGTAATGACCCCCCCCTCCCCCTAAAAAATGGCATGGACTCTGACCGAGTCCGGATTTGAGCTGGACTTGGGGCTTATTTTTGTTGGACTCAGACTTGGCTCGGACTTGTCACCACTGGACTTGGACTCCAATCCGGACTCGGGCACAAAAGGATTCGGACTTGGATACAAGTGGACTCGGATGAGCTGGACTCGGGTACAAGTCTGGAGGCCAGGCAATTTTTAACACTGGATCAAATGCACTTTTGTTGTGGTTCAATACTGGAACATTTGTGTGCGCAAAGTTTTTTCCCCCCCCCCCCTACGTACCGAAATTTTTTTAACCCCACCTGTTCATACACCCAAAACTTTTTAACCCCCCCCTTCAGAACTCCTAAAATTTTATGACCCCCCCTATACTCTGATCAGCTCTTAATAGTAGGCATGTGCACTAAAAATTGAAGTACTTTTAAATTGATTCAGACCTAACTTATTGGCTGGGAATTGATGAAAGAAACATTTTGGCGTTTAAATAATCTTAATCGGACGTTTCATTCCAGAGATATGGCCTTTTGAGTGTTACGGTTTTATATAGGGCTGCTAGAACATGTTAAAAAGTTAAAGTCCAAAAAGAATTACTAACAGAAAGTGCAATTTGAAGGTACTTTTTCTTAATGTATTTATTAACTAGCGTTATCTGGAACATTATATTTGCTTATAACAACATGAAAATAAGATCATCCTGAAAATTTAATCGATTTTGTTGACATACAACAAAAAATATAAGACCTCAAAACCCATGGTTTGTTTGGTGAAACCATAAGCATGATCATAGATGGCCGCCATGGAAAATATCTCCATAGAGGAGATGAACAATAAGTACATTATTTCAAATGAATAGCGGTAGTCTTAAACATTGTTCAATCTTTTACGGTCAGCACATTTTATCTTCAAAAATTATTATATTTCATCATGGCATAAGTTTGGTAATACTAATCACTACCAATTTTGAGAAATTTGCTCCAACTCAAAGGTTATCTTTAATACATTGAGCAATACACTGTGTGTGCATGGAAGGTTGGAAGCCATGATGGATAGCATATGAAATGGACATGGTGGTGAGAAGTGCATGATTTGAGATATGGGCCGCGGTAGGCTTAAACATTCTTAAATTTCTTAACATCCTGTACATTTTGTCTTCAAAAATAGTTACATTTTATGACTATGTAAGTTTGCTTGTCTGATTCACTCCAAATTCGGAAATAATTGTGTTTGAACACCTGATGCACGGAATGGTGTCACTTCAACTTGTTGTAGTTCTCATCTCATTAAATTTTTCATTAAAAAAGTTGATCTCTTCATGAAGGAAGGTCCTCTCTATTTACTAACCAATCAGGAAAAAGTTTGGTTAATGTTTTCCGGTGGAATCAGGAATTTCTTGAAACACCCTGATACAGGCCTACATTTGGATCAAAACAAGTATGAACGCCATTTAACAGGCCTGGGATTTCTTGTATCGATCAGTTTCTCCATAGACAATACGTGTGTGAGTGCACGCATACAGTAAATGAAAAATCGTTCTAGTGGAAACTGTATTGACAGTGGGCATCCCTAATAATAGGCGGGGACTCATAACATCCTGGATTGATAATTTGATATAGAACGGCGTACACACAGCTGGGCGCAGCAGTTACGCGAACTGTGCTTTGCGTAAAAACACGTGCTTTTGTGAATTTACGCGTGTGTAAGTTGGAACTTTATTGACTTGCGCAGTAACAAAAACCGAATAATTCCCGCCTATTAAGAGCTGATCATAGTATACATATTTTCCAGCCCCCCCACCAGAGTATTTCTGAACACTCCCTAGGTTAAAATTTACTTTTTGACACGATTATAGTGCAGTAGCGTAGCTTTTGGGTACTTTTGCCTAATTTCACTTGCATTTTTAGTTTTTTTAGGAAAGTGCAGTCTCATGCCTGTGATAGGATGTTCATAAAATTTTGAATATTTTTAGCTGAAAGTTTTTTCATTTGAAAGAGAATCAAATTACCTAAACAATTAGGGGGAAAATGATGTTTCTAGTGCATATACTTTTGAAGCAGGGCTGTCAACTTTTTGGAATTGCTTGGCGTGAGACAGAGGCGTACCGGGATTTGCCGACTTCAATGCTCATTTTGACCCATGATTATTTAAGCCACGGCGCTCGAAAATGTGAAAAGCATTTTACTCAATTTTTAGCTTTTTGTGTGAGATTTACTTTCAGGCGTGAGATTATACTACCTTGACGTGAGACCGTGAGAAAGTGACCCAATGCGTGAGACTCACAGCCAATGCGTGAGAGTTGACAGTTTTCAAGTTACAGACAAAAATAGCGTCACCAAATTGCCCAAAATTTTGTGTGTGAAATTGTGACAGTAGGCACATGTACAATGTACACTACTGTATGTGACCCCAGATGACCTCCTATTCTTTACTGTAAGAAAGCTGTTTTGGATGGTCTTGATTTACACACACATTGCTTTTGCGCTTTAACGAGTGTCGAGTTGGTGGATCATAGATTGCACTATGCCAGTACCAAAGTAAGTCAACATCACTTAGGTTTTGGTTGTCAAAATTAATTTTTAGTGATTTTTTCCATTGAGCCCCACAGAAAAGCCATTTTTGGACCGTACAGGCACATTCCACTTCCCTATGGACGAATAGCGCCACCTATAGTGTGGGATGTGAGCCTGCCTACCTGTGATAAGCTTCACTCATTGTTAAGTGCCTGTGTGCTAATCCGGGTTTGTGGTGCGCAGGGGAAAGGATACAAATTGGCACCCCAAACCTGTTAATGTACTGACGTAAATATTTTTTGCCCAGCTATTGTTGTTGACCCCCAAGTTTTTGTAGCCTGAAGTGCTCGATCAAATGGCCCAAGGCTTGTAAGGTCATATAAAATTAATGTTTTGAGAAAAGAAAAAAAAATCTGACAAACCGTACCCCAGAAACTGATGAGGCCAGGAGGGCGAGGGCAAGAACCAAAACATCAATTTTATATACATGTAGACTAAAGGGAGTCCCAATCAGAGTCCATGCTTTTGATGCATGTAGACTGCGCTGCATTCCTTTTTTTTTTTTTTTAGCCATTAACAACTCCACTTTCCGTTTTTACGCAGCAAGTGTAGGCCTACATGTATGATAAAGTCAAATGACAAAAAGTGCCAAACTTCTCTGATAACTACATGCAGAGTCTGACTGGGGTGGGGCGACATGCGCATTACATGTTCACTGCCAAATCAAGGTGGAAAATATGGTATAAGTTTAAAATAGCGGCCCAGTCATGGTTTGTGCAAACAAAATTTCTGGGGACAAAATTTCTCCCATCTACCAAATCTACCTATGATGACCAGTGGCGTGGCCCCGGGGGGTTCACTCCCATTGTGGCCTGTACACCATCCGCGATAATGAAAGCAGCGTAAAAAGGGCGATTTTTTTTAGATGCGTGAGGCACGATACGCAGCGTTAGGGTGTCAAAAACATGAAAAAGTGGAAACAAGGGTAGCAAAATTGCAATTTCTAAATACGCGGAAATGAAATTTAGGGTATGAAATTTGATGTTAGGAATGAAATCCCTGTTTAGGGTGTCGTTTTAGCCAAGGGTTAAATCCTTGTTTATGGTGCTTTTCAAAAGTTGATTATCGCGGATGGTGTACAGGCCACAATGGGAGTGACCCCCCGGGGAGGCGTGGCCAGCACATTGAAAGTGGGGGGTGCAGGTTGTTAAGTTCCCCCGAATGGAGTCTGATTAGGAGCAAATTTTGGCGTTTTTAACATTTTTCCCGAATGACCAACAAAGTGGGGGGCATGGCCCCAACCCCTTCTTCTTGCGACGCCACTGTCACACACTGATGATCACTAAAGTAATATTCAGATTTCCTTTTACAAATTAACCATCGCATATGGTCATTTTCACAGTAAAGGGTGTAACTTTTGATTTTTAGGGTCAAAATTTCAAACCACTTAAATATGTTTCTGTTTACTGAAATCATGCATATAAGCAACTTAAATTCCAGTAAAATAATGTTTCAAGGCTTAAACCTTTTGATTTCTAAAAAAAAATTTGACATTTCCATAACATTTTGGTTAAAATCTAAGAAAAATGTATTTTACATAAGCTCAGAAAATTATGACATGAAAGCTGGAATACATGTGAAATCCCATTCCAAAGTAAGTCAACAGATATAAGTTACATTTTATACTATGTTTTGCTATATGTTTATAATTGCAGTTTTGAAAATTTTTTACATTAAGTGTCATTTACAATGGAAATTTCCCAACCTTAAACATATTTTTTAAGTTTTAATTGGGTTCCTAAGATAATTTGAATGTCTAACTTCATGTACAAATACTACTTGATAAAAGGAACCTCCCAGCCAAGTTTCGCAGAAATTGGAGTTATTTTTAGAATTGGCAATTCAAGCGATTTGTGTTTCGGAGGCTTCAGTTAACAACACAGGTGGTCATAAAAGTAAAATATTTGGCTAACTACTGCAAGTTGACATGAAAAAATAGGTAAAAATATCACAATTACCAATTTTCATGCTTTGCTTCTAAGTATTGAATTTCAGTTGTGACAAAAATTAAATTATCACAGCAAGTCATTTTTTTTTTTGTTTCGGAGGCTTCATGTTAAAAATGGTTAAACATTGCAGAAGTAGTTTTTTTTGAAAACAACACTGTTGGGATCATCTAAGCTGTTATTTTCTTGTGTGTATTGAATCAATGATTCTATCGGCAGATATTGTAGATTTATAACATGTTAACTTTTTACCCATTTGTTAAGTATGGTGTTTTTGCATGTGAAGCCTCGAAACAGGCTTTTTGGGTATCAGTATATTTTTCAAACATTAACCATAATATCAACATTTTTTTAAATTTATGACATTCTGCACATATCAAGTAACAATTACAATGCAGATATCAGTATTAAACACCAATTTAGATATGCATAGATGATAATTAATCTTATTGTTGTTTCGGAGGCTTCATTTGTTTCGGAGGCTTCAATTGTTAACGGAAAGTTTGTATTGGGTCCCATTTTCAAACGGTGATATATATCTCCACGATTTAAAAACAAGTGACTTGAGGATCTACTTTGATACATTTTGATAAATAGATTGGATGAGCTCTTTTATTTATATTTGCCCAAGCTTGCTGAACAGTTTGTTTCGGAGGCTTCAAAAAAGTTAACGGAAAAAGGGCTCTTTGAAGTCAATATTTTATATAAATCTTAAAAGCTTGCAAATCAACTAATTTTTGTTACCCATTTCAAGTTAAGATATCAACTGTTATGAATCAAGAAGAAGTGAAGAAATAACCAAGAATTATGAACCAAAGCTATACCCACAAAGTTTGTTAACAATTGTTAACGGAAAATGAAGCCTCCGAAACGACAAATATCGAAGTCCGGTTCTCAAAAATACAGGGCCGTTCACAATTAAATCTAATGTGGCATGCAGTGTTTACTGAACATATGACCATACTTTCAGGATAAGAAAAATTATCCATGAACTAACTGAAGAAAACACATGGTTTTACAAAAATGTTACTGTTTTTTATAGTTTTTCAAAATGGCAATATTAAGTACATTTAAGCCTGCTAAAACTGAACGCAATAACTCCCAAAGATGACTATGCTACCCAAGGTAGCTGCTAACTAGATGACTTATGTGGCCAAAAATCATGGAATTCTGTGGCTTTATTAGAACACTACGGATCATAATGTTAAAAATCCAAAGTTACACCCTTTACCGTGAAAATGACCATATACGTGCGCGACGTCAAGCGTGTGCATTGGACCATGTGCAAAATAATATGCGCTGGACAGCTAGCAGTACGCTTAATTTGTAAAAAGAAATCTGAATAATACTTTAGGCCTACCTGACAATGATTAAGTAGGTATGCTAGGTGAATTCAAATTTGCCATCAAACTGCATCATTTTATATATCAAATTAAAGCCCTTGAGTAAACAAAGCCAAAACTGAAAACCTTTTTTCATAGCACTTTCCGTAGCAAAGTTACATCTTGTCAAAGATTGACTTTCATCAAAAAGATTCAGCTAGCAAAATTCCCCAAAACGGCATTTCGGGGTGTTTCTAGATCTTAGTCTCATTATGATAGCAGCTTTTTTTAATGGAACTGCTATCAAAATCCCTCTAAAATTCCATGTGCGATTGTCTTATCACCATAAAAAATCATATATTTGGGTAGTCTCGGTCCCAGCCGATTTGTGCTCCTTCGTCACTAAACAAACCGTCTGGCGACAACCTCATAGTACGTCTTTCCTGATTGGCTGAATTAACTCAGTAAAATATTGGGTTGCCAAATAAGGCAAGTTGGTGGACACCCATGCGGTGAGACGATTGGCGCCTCAGTGGCTGCAAGCTAGCGTAGGCCTACATTTTGCGTTTGCAGTATCTAAAAAGTACGATGTTTGTGTCACTTACACGAGTCACACCCTAATTCATCAGCCATAGCCAATTGAAAACCTTTTTATTTGGAAATTCATTAACTGACCCTGAACCAATCAGCAATCATCATTTTCGGGGTTGTCGCCAGACGGTTTGTTTAGTGACGGAGGAACACAAACCGGCTGGGACCGAGACAAATATTTGGGTCAAGTGAAGTATAGAAAACATATTTATGTAGGTTTCTTTCTTCGGCCAGTTGTTTTAAATTTCTATGTAAATATGCATTGACATTGTCGGCGAATTTGACTGACTAGCAAATGTGTTATCTAAAAAAAAAAAGCTAGGTTTGCTGCCCTGGCATACCTACTAGGCTAGATTAAACTTAATGATCATGATGATATTTATACGGTGATATACCCAACTGGTCAGAGAAATTGAAACAAAAATAAAACAATTAAAAAGCGCTAGGCTAATTAGCCATGCTATACTACAGTGACTATGCATGCCATGCATACAATGATAGTATTGATACATGCATACAATGACATGCATACTGAGCTGAGTGCGGGGCTGAGTGAGGCTTATCATACTCATTTCATGTCATGATTTACTTACCGTATAAAACACCACGGTGTTGAACTTCACTCAGTAGTTAAAGCTGTGCCAAACTCACAAACCAGTTCACACGTCTATAATCATGCTTCTTCATACTGCTAAATGTTAGCTTTTTGGGTAAATAGTACTGGTTCCGAGAATAAATCCAATAAACATGATATTACCAAACCCACGGCCACGGCGTCCCATGAAAATGATTTTAATTTCAGGCAACTTTAGGGACAGCCCGTGGTACTACTAGAACTGGGCCAGTACTTGTGGCTTGAACTGGGCAATTCTTGAGCACGCCAGAATTGGCCCAATAAAAGTGTCACTTTTGCCGGCCTAGTATTGGGGCTTTTTTTATAGCTCAATCCGTGCCGCTAGATCTTGCCCAACACTGGCCCAGTACTGGGCTTAAAAAGTGGAAAACCGCTGTGGACTACAACTACTGCACTGGAAATTTTATTTCGGCACAGACAACAGTTGTGGAGTTACAGTCAGAAATGAGGGAAAACCAGTATTTGATCAATAAATCAATAACTACTTGCCTTGAGTTGCTGAATTTCAGAGCAATAGTTGTAGTCCTTGCCCCTACAACATGCATATCTTAATTGTTACCAATGCGCTATAATTTGTGAGAAAAATGCAAAAATAGGCACAAAATTGGACAGGGGTGTAGTACCCCCTTAATGTTACTGTGGGTACATATTTAATGTAAAAGTAGGACATCTTACTTCTTAAGATGATTAGAAATTGGGTGAGGTGCACAATTCTTGCATTTGAGAATGATTTTCTTTGTGCTCAAGAGTGGTTTATCATATCAGTTCCAAAAATAAATTCTATACTTCAGAGTGTGTCTGAGTAGAAGGTCCCTTGGCCCTCAACTATGCTTTCATTTAAACATTTCATTTAATGTGCTAAAATAATAATAGGAATTGTAGATTAGATGCTATATTTGACTAAGGCAGAAAGTGTATAATTTGGTTAATATCGAGATATTTGACCCACTTTCCAATTCAACATTTACTAATTTAGCATTTTTTTATTTACGTAATTTTCACTGTATGTATATGCGTAATTATCGCTTCTACTCCCCCACATTTGACAAGCAAGTGACAAGCACAGTATAAACCTATAAACCTATTTCTGTGAACAAGTTGAACCCCAGGTCTCCTGCTATATGTCAAATTTTGTCAATTTATTATTGCAACAAAATGAACAGGATGAATGTGAATTGAAAACACAAATGCTGTGATGTGTGCCTGTCAAATGGAGACTGAAAGATAAGGAGAGCGTGTGACGCAAAGGACTTTTCTGTTTCTTTTACACTTTCGGACAACCAAATAATCTAGTGGACAACCCATATTTCCTTAATTTTAACACGCCATGCATTTCTTCACTGATGGTTAGAGTTGAGTGCTGTACCGCTTCTTGATTCTAATCTTACTCTATACCTATACCTGTATATAATACCCCGGGATAATACCCACAACACAAAAAGAAAGTCCTCAATTGTCTATTTATTGAAATGTTATAAATATTTATACTGGTTCTTTCTTTGCATGTTCTTCTCTACTCTCTTTTTTCTTTTATTTGGCAAGTTTGTGTGATTTTATGTTGTAACTTAGGGCAGTGTACGGGGATGCTCGCTTCAGGCCTTTGGGCCTTTTGAGCATCTCCTCATTCAAATTTTGTGTCTTTTATATATATTTTGTATGTTGATTTGAATGAAATAAAATGATGATGTATGTATGTATGTAATTACATAACCTGTCACAGATCCAAATCTGCTCATGTTTTGACCATTTGATTAACATGGCCGTGTGCAGTATCTTGTTAGCTCCAATTTGACACCACACTTAAAACCAAAATCTCCACAATTGACAAAGATGGTTACCTTAATTTGAAATTTGTTGCATTTTCAAAAGTTGCAAATCAAAATGATCACTATAAAGTATGCATGGCCAAGCTGACTAGCCCACGATGAGCCCGTGTTAACTATCCCAAGTGCCAAGTTTATTCAATTGTCAATTTGAAATGCCATGGCTTGTTAGAATGGTTTCCTACATCTCGGGCATGAAGCGCTCGATATTACCAAGAGGCCGTTTCATGGTAACATTCTGGAATTCACCTCTATAGCACTGTGTGCTCCTTTTTTAATTTTCAACTTTTACAAATGCACCAAATTTCATTTATTGGTACTAATCGTTGTCAAGCATTTGGAAGCAAATGTGGTATCAAATTGGAGCTAACATTAAGATTCTGTACACGACCATGTTAATCAAATTGTCAAAACATAAGCAGGTTTAGATTTATATTGAGTAAGTGAGGACTTTCTTTGTTGTGTTTATATGAAAATACTCACTATTCAGTGATAATCAGCAAAGCAGGTTAAGTTATTGTGAATATGAGAACATAAACTATGATTAAGTCCTAGAAACTAGTTCACAGCTCAAAGTCACAGTGTCACAGACAATCTTATTATAAAAGCAGCAAAGTATGACACATTATTACCATTTACCTTTATAATAACAACATAGCTTATTAATAGCTAAATAGCAATATATGCTGTCAGATTTGCAGGTGCAATGAGTAATACATTACCATTCTAATTCCAGCAAGATTAGACATTGTTTAAGCTTACTTAAAACCCTACGATAAGTAAGTGCTAAGACCAAAGATTATAACTGCACTCGGGGATGTTAATGTACTTCCACGAATCATTTTCACTAAACATTGATGCATTTCTGAGCAGGTTTTGAATTCTGAGATGAGCAGGAGCAATCACTTTCAATAATGTTCAGTTCAGTTAAATCACTCCCTGACAGCTCTCCTTAACTTCCTCAGGAGAGTGGTGTGTAGCTCACCAGCAATTTTTAAAACTCATTTATGTTGAGTGAAATCACTCTCCTGACAGCAATACTTAACATCATCAGGAGAGTGGCATGTAGCTTGAAGCCAAAACTTGCTTAGTATTGAGTAATGGTTCTTGAGAACCCATTTTGATGGTTCATCAATCATGATGTGTAGTTGAGCCAAAGGTATCACGCCAAGTACCTGTTCCTGTGCCAAGTCTCTACTGCCAAGTCTCCAGATGGGGATCATTACACAGCACGCTAAATACGCCTTATTTATATCTCAAAATCATAAACAATTTCAAGAAAGAAAATATTTAAAGTGTTCAGTCATGCTTCTGTAGATTGCTACAAGGCCCATTACCTCGTCACATGAAACAGTTAAATTAATACCAGGAAATGCGGTGTTTTCTTAATGTTCAGACAGTTAATGTCAAAGTTGGATCTATTTTGGTGCACGGCAAGATTTCGACTAATGCTCCAGCTTGGCTAGCCCAGGCTGTGACTATTTTTTGCATATTTTACAGCTGTAAAGAATTAGATGTCATGATGACTATGTACAACATATAGGTTGCATGCATGTTATATAATGTCTGGTGTATGACATTTTGTAGCATTGGGAGAGAACATTCATAGCGTGGATGTATTTTAATTAATAGCGCTATCTGGGAATGCATTTGTGGACAAATGTTTAATGAAATGAGCATGTTTCAAAAGTATGATTTTCCATACCTACTGCAATGCACTTTTCCATACATGTACCTACCTCAGTGCAGAAAGATATCATAACTCCCCTGACTGCTCCCCTAAATATCTTCAGGAGAGTTATGTGTAGCTCACTGGCAATGTTTAATATAAATCACTCTCCTGACTTCTTCAGGAGAGTGAACTCACTGGGAATGATGTTCAATATAAATCACTCCCCTGACTGCTCCCCTAAATATCTTCAGAAGAGTGATGCACAGCTCACCAGTAATGATCAATATAAATCACTCGCATTCACTCCCCTGACTGCTGCCCCAAAATATCTTCAGAAGACAGATGTACAGCTACCTGTCATTTTCAAAAGTCAATGCCCGAATAGTTGAATTTTATTAATGTTATAGTGTATTTGTTAAGAAAGTTACTATATACCTTTAATAAAACTTTGAGAGAGATAGTAAGATGATTATGAATTCAAAATGGACAACGAGGTCATGTGGTATGTTTACTGTTCCGATTGTCGTGATTTAGTTCTGACATGTTTGCACTAGCAAGTGATATTATCCTGGATAGACTGATGTGCCATGCATGCAACCAATTTTCACTGACAGCTTGTCAAAGCGATAACCATCATCAACAAATGCTTCACAAAAATCACATCATGAACCAATTGTGTGGATCTTCAGACGTCAGTTTGTTAGAACTGGCTGGATGTCGTCCTAGTAAAAATGGCTAAAATTGAGCCTAACCTAGGAATAGTGGATTGTGTGTACAATTATAGACATGGCGGCTATATGACAAACATTTATGTTTGATTTTCAATGATTTGTGGATTAAAATATTATTATAAATACACAGTTAAAAGGCATTTTGAGTGATCACAGCAAAAGTATATATTATTTGATTTTTTTTTAGGAATAGCTGAAAAGTGAAGGATAAATTCATAAACTCCTTATCACATACTTTTTTTCATGGTTTTTCACATGAAAATCAGCAGAGCTGCGATTGAATCTCCATTTTATTGCATGAGGAGAGGGTAATTGGGGGAAAAGTGAATTTCAAAGGGGATCAAAAGTGGATATTTTTGTTAGTTTGGGTTTTTTAGTGGGGGCAAAGGGGGCTTTAAGGGTATTAGCCCTTTCATGTGGCGGCACATGAATAGGCAAAGTGACCCATTGTGGTGACACCACCGAGTTTGGTAAGTATCCACAGACAAACTCCACCAACATTGACTAAAATGTCTAGTTTTATGAGGTTGATTTTTGTCTTATCACTTGCAGAGTATGCTAGTACATTATACTTTTTCAGGATCAGAATTTCATTTTGCAGTGCAAGAATCAAGATTGATTCTTGCAGAATAAATTTGCAGGAATCATTTGATTCTTGCAAATTGGTGTAAACTACAAACGTTTGCAAGAATCAACTATATATGATTCATGCAAATCTGTTTAGGAGAATCTTTTTGAAATTCTGACCTTGCTATTTATAAAAATGCAAGTAACAGATTTTTGATGATATATTTAAGTTTTGTTTTCTGACTTTACTGAATCACTGATAGTGCCTTTAATATTTGGCAAGCTGTGCTTGTAAAAATTAATCAAAACATGCTTATTTATAGAAATAGATGTAAAATGAAAAATATTATTTGAATGCAGCCCGTTTGCTCGGTATTTGATGAAAACTGATCCGTTTCAATTGTCAGTGACATGGAGATAAGACATTGCTCTTCAAATATCTAATTTTTCATACATTGAAGGTAAAAAGTTGTTTACCTTGCTGAATGATTTGTGTTAAATATGCTTTCACCAAGCTTAAAATTCAAGTATTCACAAAGGACATACAGACATACTATTGGCTTGAACAGGGGCATGTGAAACAAAGAATGCCAATGCTGCGCTGCCAGGATGTCTCAAAACTACCAACTTGTGATGATACTCTCATTTTGTGGTAGCATGTCACATATAGGCCTAGGGAGCACCTGTATACTCAAGCGCAACAGGCTATATTAATGATTCGCACCCACCACATTCAATTGAGTTAGGTGCATGACTTCAAATTGGTGATATAAACTGTACTATGAAATACAAGTAAATACAGGTGTATCCGTTTTCTAAAAATTTGAAACAGAGGTCTTCCCTTCAAGATGGCTGCTAATCCAAGACACTCTCTGTATAAGCAAACTTGACTACTTTTAAGGGAACAAACAAAAAGTTTGATAGTGATGTCCTATTTTCAAAAGTGCTTTCGTTTTAGGAGGCTGAACCCCACCCCTTAATTCCCTGAAACATAAAGGTGAAATGTTGAAAATTCCAACCTGTATTTCACTTTGACCAATATTCTAATGCCCATGAAAGGACTTTCGTTTAAAGCTTAGCTTTGTTCATTGTCTTCAATATAATTCATCTTGTATAATCTTAGTGATTAAAAATTAAATATTAGATATATTGTCCAAAATTAGTATTCTTGTTTAAGGGGGTACTACACCCCTGTGGTAAATTTGTGACTATTTTTGAATTTTTCTCAAAAATAATAACACTGGTAACAAAAGTTATGTATATTATTGGGGCAAGGAATCCAATTACTACACCGAAATTTCAGTAACTCAAGACAAGCGGTTCAGTATATATGATAGGAAATGAGGTACAACCTAGCGGTACCTTATTTCTTATCATAAATAACGAACCGCTTGTCTTGGGTCACTGAAATTTTGGTGTAGTAATTGGATTCCTTGCCCCTATAATATACATAACTTTTGTTACCAGTGTGTTATTAGTTTTTGAGAAAAATGCAAAATAGGCACAAATTTATCGAGGGGTGTAGTACCCCCTTAAATGTCTACAAGTGTATTTAAGATGTAACACATGGTACCTCCTTCACGGTGCATTTCTATACATTCATCAGCCAACTTGTCATATCTGTCCTACAAAATTATGTTTCAAATTTTGACGGCGCCAAGAGAATGATGTTGGACTTCCTCTCGGAGCGTAACACAAAACCAGCGCTCGCCTACAGTTACTTGTTTTCAACGTAAAAGATCAATGCATTATATTTGGCAATGCTAAATCATAGGAGCCAAGACATTCTAGCCATAATAGGAAATGTACTTGAGTGACTGTGCATATATAGTGCATTAATGTGTTGTGCTTCATTTTTACATTTCACTCATTGAGGTGCTATAGTGGTTTGTATGGACCCAATCTGAAGATAGTTTGTATCATTATTATTTAGGTTTTTTTGTAGGTGTAAATATAAAGTAATACTGCTTGGCTTAACTGCACATGAAATTAAGCCACTTAGTCTTCCTTGAAAGAATTTTTTTTTGCATTTAGCTCATGATTAGACTATGCCATAGTCAATTTTTGATAAATAAAAGCATGTTATTAATGTTAATCATGATGAAAGCATTTAGTTGAACTCGAAATTATACTGATATTTAATACATCAAAATACTAGTATAAAATTGTTATGAAAAAGTTTATATAATTATATTAGTGACAGTAAAAAGTAAAGTGTACGTAGGCTTATATTATTAAATGCAACATATCATAATGTCATAATTGCATTGGCACTTCAATACTGAACAATTCTGATTTTAGAATCTGCCAGTTTATTAATCGCGAAATTCCATGTTAAAAATAGACTGGACTTTCAATTTTAAACGGACAAAGTCCCTAACACTCACACTGTCAATCATACTTGTTTATCAATCAAATTTAACCGCAAGCAAATACAAGACGCGCTCATGCATTCATTGACGCGTTCATGCAATTACACAATACAAAAGCCGCATACTTGTGTACCATGTAGTTATTAATGGTAATGACAGGTACCCGGAGGATTTAAACCATAACGAAATCTGGGCGACCAACCACAAGCCAGATCCATTTAAAGATGCATTACATCATGGCCAATTTTAGTAGGCCAGATTTCCAACAATCTCATCCATAGAAGCTCATAGACAGCCGTGTTAAGCATAAAACCACAATCCAAAGTCAGTAGTCCACTTGGGAAGCTAACAAACAGAGGGAGTAGGGTGACTGAAAAGATCAGATGTGAAAATCTATCAATTGTGCACACATTAATTAAATCAGAGTTTTAAGCTTAAATACAATATCCAGAGTATGCACAATGGGCAAGTGGACTACTGGGTAGTCTAGCTCATGATTAAAACTTGTTTCTTTCTTTGTGTTTTTTTGTGTGTGTGTGTGTGTGTTTTTGTTTTTTTTTCAGTTGTATAATTTAAAACTGCAGAATGTAAGGTTCCTGTGCTATATTTGGTAAATTAACATAAAATGTGGTTAAAGTGGAGGGTTTTTTTGGGGTGGGGGGGTGGGGGTAAAATTTGGTAAAAAGTGAACTTTCTGCCCAAATTGCAAATAGTGATTTTGGGACTTTTTTATATTTCTGCATTTTATTTGGGAGGGGAGGGGTGTCCAGTCTTGCAACCATGGTAACAACTCCTGTTATGGTTGTCAATAGTTAGACAAACTGAGTTTTATCAGTTTGTAAAGCTGCATGATGATGAGTGTCGTTGATATAAAGAAACTAGAGCGGTTACCGCACTATAGCTAAACCATGGGACTTTTGGCAATATATTTATTATCATATACCACTGTCACCTGGGAGCTAGGTCATACCTTATTTGGATTTTGAGTATGAAAAGGACCCAAAATAGGAATATTGACTTGAGTCTTATGAGGAGTGTCACCCCTGGTTGGGAAAATTATTTTTATTATTATATTCTTTCCTTTTTGGCCCCCACACATATGTGGGGCTTATGTTATCATCCAGATGGTTGCCTGCCTGGTTGTTTGTTTGTTTGTTTGTTTGTTTGTTTGGCTGCCTGCCTGTCCGGGGGGGAAGCAAATTCATTAATCCACTGTGCAGCTCCAACGCAATAACCTATCAACTTCATTATTATGTTTTCAGGGTTATTAGGAGTTAAGAAAACCTAATAATGATAATATTGGCTGGCTTATTTCGCATGATACCATAACATATCGGATGAGTCATACAAATATCGAACTCGCCATTGGCTCGTCCGATATTTTTATGACTCATCCGATATGTTATGGTATCATGCTCAGCCATCCAATATTATATCAAACTTGATGCAGTGATTGGATATTTGCATATTTATGAATATTAATGAGCTTATTTGCATATTTTGCCTACATTTTCATTAATCCACTCTGCAGCTTAAACGCAATAACCAATCAACTTCAAACTTGGTACAGTGATTGGGTATGGTGGCCTGATGTGCTGTATAGTTTTGTGTTTTGTTATTTGCATGTTTATGAATATTAATGAGCTTATTTGCATATTTTGCCTACAATGTCATTAAAGCATTCTGCAGCTTAAACACAATAATCGATCACATTCAAACTTGGTATCATGATTTGTGATAGTATGGTGGCCTGATGTGCTGCATAGTTTTGTGCCATGTTATTTGCATATTTCTGAATATAAATGAACTTATTTATATATTGCATATTATTTGTATTTACAAACCTTTGTTATTTACACACCTTTGTGTGGGGGCCACCTTAATTACGAACCGCGTAATTCTAGTTTCTCTTGACACCACTCAGGGGGGTTACACCTTCTTGGCATTTCAAAATATGAAAAGGACCCATGATATGAATATTGACCCATGTCTTATGAGGAGTGTCACCCACGGTGGGGAAATTATTTTTATTATATTCTTTAAATTATCTCTTGCATTTGACACCACTTGCATGTCATACCTTCCTTGGATTTCGAAAAGAAGTTTGGGGTTTGTACCAGGTAATGTATACTACCGTATTAATTTCAAACACATACAGTTTGAATTTCTCCTCTACAAACTTTGGACGCAGTGTTTCTAGTACAAAGTCTCGGCGGAATTTGTGTCAAACCTGGAATAAGATATACGATGATGAATTAAACGTTGACTGATGTACTGTCTTTTGTGGTATACGACAATGGCTCCTACAGCAACCACTATAAGTAGACACCCCACGCTTATCATAACGACTCCATGTCTATTGCCCAATGGTTTAGGAGGTGGACAAAATTGGTCATGTGTTAAGTTTAGCAAAGGTGCATGCTTAGCTTCACCGAGTATCACATCACAATATATCACAGCTTCATCTTTCTTTGGGTAGCGTATCTGTGATTTGTTCCCAGCCAAAAAGTTGGGAAGCCACGATAAGCTGCAGTTGCAGTTCCATGGATTGTTGTGCAACTCAAGAAAAATATCGGATTGCAAGTTATCAAATATTCCTTCAGATAATGTTGTCAGGCTGTTGTTATTGAGAGGAAGTACTTCTACATATGGATTTCTAGTTTTGGAGAACTGTTTTGGAAGATCAATGAGTTGGTTGTTGTTGAGGCGTATGTGCACCCATGGATATAACATGTTGCTGGTATCAAGTAGTCCTTCAGGAATGATGGTTAGCAGGTTGTCTTCAAGAAATAGTGTTGACTTGTATGGGTCTCTGTATATGGGATCTCGATGACATAACTGACATTGCTAATATCTGTCAAAACATTTGGCAGTGTTTCTAGATAGTTATTGTTCAGTGCTAGGTACATTACATATTTTGTTTGCAGAAATGGATCAGGAAGGAAAGCCAAGTTGTTATGAGACAAATCCAGATGCACTAGGTAGTTGAGTCGCATGAAGCTTTCCTGTTCAATATACGCGATATGATTATATCGGAGTTCAAGCCGAATGAGGTTTTTTAGGTGCACGAAATATGACGACTTTATCCCATGCAAATTGTTGGTGGACAGTTGCAGTACGATTAAACTGCCTAGTCCTAGGAATGCATCATCTTCTATTTTTGTGATGTTGTTCCCATGAAGATCAAGCGTTAGCAGACAATTTAAATCTGCAAAAATGAGAGATGGAATATGTTGAATATTATTACCTAACACATTAAGAACCTTAGTTCCATTATACACATTTGATGGGATGTTGGTTAAGTTTGGGTTTATGCAAGTAGTGGTGAGTTGCTCGTACCCGAAACACGAACATGGCGATGGACAAGGATAATCACACAAGAAATAGTTTGTATTATTTTGAATTTGAGATTTAAGTAGTTCTGCTACAGATATGCCGGGTTTGGGAAAAGAAGAAAAAGCGTGGGTTTTATTACAGAATAGCAAGGTGTGGTTAAAAAAATGTTGATTGGCAAAATCTGCATGGTGCGGCCAGTTTGAATAAAAACTTTTATCGTATCCGATAGAATGAATTGCATGATCCATGTTGCAATCACAGTCAAGCGGATTTCCTAGCATGTCCACATCAACAATGGTATCATGTGTGATCAGATTTGGAAACTTCTGAAAATTGGTCAACATGTTATTTGCAAGGTTGAGATGCTGGAGACTCCCGAGTAGATAAAATGAATATTGTGATATATGTGTGATCCGATTGTTGCTAAGATCAATTGTGTGCAGATTTGGAAGATTGTGAAAAACCGAATCATCAATCTCTGCAAGTAAGTTGAACGACAAATCTACAATGCGTAGTTGTTGACAGAAGGGGAAGGTGTAGTACTTGGTTGTGTTAGTAAGGTTGCTGTGAGTAATCTCAAATGAATTCAGCATGATCAAGGGAGACAAATTAAAAGGTGCCCATTCCTGCTTTGTTGTGATGTCACAGGAAGTAACAGATAGCGTTTCCACGATAGATGGATGTGCAAGGGAAATATCTGACAACGATAAAGCACCATTGATGGTGTCATTGGTTGCGCAATTTATGTGGAAGTGTCGTACAGGAGGCAAAGACTCAGATAGTGTTAAGTTTGGCGAAAGAGACATCAGGTAACCATGGTTGCAATCAATCTGGTCAAAGATTGCTGGAGTTGTTGCTGAAGAAGGTTCCTGCAGGACACTGCATCTGCATCCTGTTGGACAGGCGTCTTTGTTGTTTATAGGTACCGAAGAGCAGATGGTCATCATGGATAGGACAAAGATGATGGCAGCCATCTTGTTTTTGTTGGCTGCTCTCACCAAGAGGAAATGTTCTCTTTTCCCAATAAAAGTGTTGGTTGAATGTTCTGTAAGGAATAAAAGAGAGAAACTACATAAATATCAGAGGTTGTTTTGAGAAAAAATAATATATCTAAAATACAGATTATATTATATTTAAGAAAAAATCAAAATAAGCACAGTGATTTATAGTGTGTCATACTAATGCCATGAAAATCTGCAGTTAAGAATCACATGCCCTGTACATACCACAATAAACCATCACAGCCAGGACCAGCTCCCTGGGTATGATATTGAACTGACATTTAAGCATAGTTTCTTCCCCAGTTGACTTTCAAGTTAGCTCAATTATTTGGCTAGATAAGAGCGTGTTTCTAAAGGCTCTCCGCTAAGTTACCGCTTAATGGATAACGGTATCTTACCGTTATCTTTCCGATTAACCTGCTGTTTCCACAGACAGGTTTTTGCCATTGGCGTGTTCATACCGTTTAAGCTGAATGACGTCATGTGATGTCCCTCTACCCTAACATGCCTAATATTGGTTTTACTTTTTAGTTATTTGCATCGTACCAACAAACATGTTTTAAAAGTGTATTTTGTCTTATCTTTTACTGTAGTATGGCCAGAATCTTGCATCGTACAAAAAAATGTAGGCCTAGAATTAATGCTAGAATGGATTGTTTAATGGTTGATTACTGCTAAATAATCACTTTTCTTTGTTATATTTTGCAAATCAACAGAAAAGTTTGACATTTTACACAGTTTTTCACTATTTTGTGGCATTTACAAATTTCCGCAAACTCCGAATTCCATGAATGTTTCCGTTTTTCCGTATCACGGAGAAATCGTGGTTTTACATAATAGTTTGAACTTGTTATGTTGCCCAGGCTGTTATTAAGGTTTTTGTCATGTCGTCCGTCCAATTTACCTGTTGATTAATAGCCATTTTGCCTGAACGGCAAGTTACCGCTTTGGTCTGTTTCTACAGAAAATCTACCCGCTTCGTCAACGGCAAAAACCTACTCCAACGAGGTTTCCGTTGGCGTTGAAAAGGCGTTGCAAAAAGGCGTTGGAGGCTGTTTCCACAGGAGTGATTAACGGTTCCATACCGTTTCCAAAACGGTATTTGGCTCTGTAGAAACACGCTCTAAAATGTCTCAAAGCCCATGGCGGAATGAGTTTTTTTAAGATTTTTATTTTTTTTATGACAAACTAAATTTTGAATTAAGATGTAATTTTTGAGTGTTCAAAAGTACACAGCATAAAATTGTGGTTGACTTACACAATTGAAGTATATCAATTGTTTTATACCTAAACAATGCAAGTATCGAATCAAGTAACTTTTCTTCCAAATTTGTCTCAGAATTTCAATATTTTACGGCAAAAAAACAATAAAAAAAAAGAAAAACAGAAATAAAAAATGAATTTGCCGTTTCAGCTGACATGGATACGCTAAGAAAAAACAAAAAACATGCAGCAACTTTTTTTAGCCTTTTACTAGAACAAACATGGCTTGAACTGCCATAGCTATACACCAAATTGTACACCAGAGTACAACATCTTAACATTCAGCTACCTTGCTGACAAAAGTATAGGACCCATTTTAGGATTTCAATCCCATTTCTGAATGGGGCAGTTTGGCTAATTCCATTTATACTTGGAACATGGGTAAACATTACCAATAAATTACAAAGTAATCATGTAAACAAAAAGAAATTGTAATATGGACTTACCTGGAAGAAGATATGTGTATACGTTCAACTTCTGTAAAGTGGATCTGACTGTGTAAACTAATCACCAAACAGGGTAGATTGTGTTGTTGTGTATGTCTCGTTATACCCGACTGACGATTTTGAAAAAGAAAAGACATATTTTAACTTTGACCTTGAGGCAGAAGAATGAACAAATTAAATGAAATAATTTTCATTGTCATATTAACCAACCTGTGTATTGCTGGATCAGAGAGAGGGACTTTTCTATTTGAGAGGAAAATCCAGGTTAGGTGCTAAAATGTTGTGTCTCCTTACATTGTGCCTTCGAGGAAATAATCCGATCACCTGTATATATTCTGTGTTTAATTATATTTCCTCCATTTATACTCACTGGATTTTTTAAAATTTTTATTTTACATGTGCAATATGTATTTATGTAATCAAGGACTTCGATATATGCCAGTGACAAAGTGAATAATGAATAAATAAAATATAAAAATAAATAAAAAGTTTATTGATTCTATGTCTGGCTGGTTTTTTGTTGTTATTTTTTTGCATGTTATTTTATCTTTCAAGAAATACATAGTTTCTTATTTGTCAGTTTTTGTGACAAATAAGAAGCTATTTTTATATAGCTTCCATTTAATTTAATATAGCAACCATGTGAAAAATGCTAATTCCTAAAACCTATAAACATAATACAACATGTCTGTACCAATACAGTATGCCAATTATGTCTTTATTATAGGCCTATAGCCTTAGAATTTAAATCACCTGCCTTCAGTAGATGGCACAAATGTGTATTGTCAATATGCAAACTCTAGATGTCCCTATCTTTGGTAGATAACAACTATGTCTTTAAGTCCTTTAGTCTGGCCATCTGTCTGCGTGTATATCCATGTCTGTCTGTCTAGCTTTGTCTGTCATCTGTGTTTGTTTGGGTGTCTGTCTGTCTGTAATGTAAATTCAGTAATGTAGTATTGCATACTAAATTTAATTTAATATTTAATTTCTTTTTATTATCCTCATATAGCCCCATGCAGGTGTGGGGGTCATACCTTCTTGGGATTTCTAGATTTTTATTTGACACCACTCAGGGGTCATACCTTCTTGGGATTTCGAGATATGAAAGGACCTAAAATAGGAATATTGACGCCGGTCTCATGAGGAGTGTCACCCCCGGTGGGGAAAATAATTTTAATACATTCTTTACTTTCTCTTTCATTTGACACCATTTGGGAGGTTATACCTTCTTGGCATTTTGAGGACCCAAAATATAAATATTGACCTAGGTCTTATGAGGAGTATCACCCCCGGTGGGGGAATTATTTTTATTATATTCTTTACTTTGTTCTCTTTCATTTGACACTACTCGGGGGTCATACCTTGTTGGCATTTCGAGATATGAAAAGGACCCAAAGTATCAATATTGACCCAGGTCTTATGAGGACTGTCACCCCGGTGGGGAAATTATTTTTATTATATTCTGTACTTTGTTCTCTTTCATTTGACACCACTCAGGGGGGTCATACCTTCATGGCATTTTGAGATATGAAAAGGACACATATGAATATTGACCTGGGTCTTATGATGAGTGCCACACAGTGTCATCGCCCCGATATCTTCATGGCAGAAATCGCCATGATAGGTTAAATCCACCGCCACGCATGGCCATTTTGTTCCTACCTGTTTAATAGTTTTGAGACGCATAATGGGCCGAAGGACATCTGACTAAGGCTACTGACAATTGCCCCGTGACTGACCTCGCTAGTGTGTGAGTGACCTTCGTACGCCATATGTCATCTGCTTTTAGACTACCTCCACGATTGGCCTATACACTGCGCTATATAGTCGGCACATATAAAATCAGATTTATTGTCAGTTTTTGAGTTCAAGACGCAAGCTTCTTTCTCAAGACGCTAGCTAACGACTATCATATCTATTCAAAACATATATTCAAGTGCAAGGAACCACATCTGGTTTCTTTAGACAAAATCATTTACGGGAGATATTCATCATTTTCTACCCCGGTATCCAAAGATTTTCGGTCTCATATCTCATATCAAATTCATATCACATTCACGTGTATCGATCCCGGTATTGATTTTAGTATCTCTGATGCACCAAGTAATTATTATCCAGGCGATGTCGGTTGGGGGCCACCACCGGGTGGGGAAATATTTTTATTATATTCTTTACTCTTTTCTCTTTCATTTGACTCCATTCGAGGGTCATACTTAGTGGCATTTTGAGATATGTTCATTTCAGACCAAAAGGCGAGTGAGTCTGTAAGATCCACTAATATAGGCTGATACCATTTCATGGTTCAGCAACAATTATATCTTCTTTGTGGAGAAGGTGGCACTTGTCTTTCTTTTTGGTAGTACAGTGTAGGAATGTCAATGCAAATTGAGATATTACGGAACATATTTGGCATAAACGCAGCTGGTCCTATGGTCGCGGGAAGTGAAAGCCAGGCAATTCAGAGGGGCCAGGGTTGGCTGAAATTTCTTCAAAGATGTCATCTTAAATGCGAAAGGCATACATGTGACAAGTCAGGAACGTAGAGGTGCAATCAGAAGGTCTTGACAGTCTTGGTCCTGTCAATGAATCCCCAATTGAAGGTGTATTGTTAAATAACCATTAGTAAAAGATTTGTACAAATAACATAGCAATCAGTTGAGTAAACAGTTGCATTCTCCAGTGGATTTAGATGTATGTATGAAGGTATCAGTATAGGTTTAACATACTGATGCTGACACTCCTGAATGACAAGTGTCAATGAACCCATTGGATTTCATCTCAAGTCTCTTGTCAGCCTTATACAATAGGTTTTACAGAGTGACGCTACAGATGTGTAAAATCATTAAAGGAAACTAGGTTTCTATGTCTGTTTCACCTCATGTTTCGTAGTGACGTCAGAGCCTATGTGGTTGTGCCAAAGGGTGTCAGCAAAATGTCCTTGTAGATGTGTATGCTCTGCGTAATTAGGGTAATGCATGCTATCAATACTGCAAACAGCAAAATAAGCAGCTATGTCACTACCAAACTTGAGGGGAAACGAGGTATAACTGTATAGACATCCTTACAAAATAACACATCTGTTCAGTAGCCACTATAGTGTCATCATGATAGAATTGACAGTCCCGATGGAGGAGAACCTTTCCACTATGTTATGCCAAGATTAGAATGCAAATACCAAGATGTTGCCAGCCTCTGAGTTAGCTGAGTGTGAAAACTGATGATAGACAACAGCATATGGTACTCGACTTTCTAATAGAGATGAGTTTGACAACACTACCTTCAGCAAATGCTTAGCTGCTATAGGAATCCCCAATATATAAATACACTATAGATAGAGTTTGTTCCAACAGCAGCAATATGCTCTGAGGAAACCCTCTTAAAGCTGGTTTGACCATGATTTGACCCACCATAAGTGAGAAAGGCGCAGGATTGGTTGTTTTAGTAAATTTCCTATACTCAAGGTATAGGGAAATTTTACATTTCGCCACATATATAAATTGTACAAATAGCACAAATAGCTAGAAGTAAATGCAAAAGACAAGGGTTCAAAGGGCTTTAACGTACTGGCCATAAGCAATTTTGAACTTAGATTATTTTTCTCATATCCTAGTTGCTTCCAATGATCGCTATTTGTGCAATTTGTGCAATTGGTGGAAAGGGCTTTAAGGTGCCGACTATATAAGCAATTATGACATTGATCGCCAATTCCCTTCTAGCCGTCAGCAATTTGTGCAATTTATGCAATTTTGAACTTAGATTATTTTTCTCATATCCTAGTTGCTTCCAATGATCGCTATTTGTGCAATTTGTGCAATTGGTGGAAAGGGCTTTAAGGTGCCGACTATATAAGCAATTATGACATTGATCGCCAATTCCCTTCTAGCCGTCAGCAATTTGTGCAATTTATGCAATTTTGAACTTAGATTATTTTTCTCATATCCTAGTTGCTTCCAATGATCGCTATTTGTGCAATTTGTGCAATTGGTGGAAAGGGCTTTAAGGTGCCGACTATATAAGCAATTATGACATTGATCGCCAATTCCCTTCTAGCCGTCAGCAATTTGTGCAATTTATGCAATTTTGAACTTAGATTATTTTTCTCATATCCTAGTTGCTTCCAATGATCGCTATTTGTGCAATTTGTGCAATTGGTGGAAAGGGCTTTAAGGTGCCGACTATATAAGCAATTATGACATTGATCGCCAATTCCCTTCTAGCGTCAGCAATTTGTGCAATTTATGCAATTTTGAACTTAGATTATTTTTCTCATATCCTAGTTGCTTCCAATGATCGCTATTTGTGCAATTTGTGCAATTGGTGGAAAGGGCTTTAAGGTGCCGACTATATAAGCAATTATGACATTGATCGCCAATTCCCTTCTAGCCGTCAGCAATTTGTGCAATTTATACAATTTTGAACTTAGATTATTTTTCTCATATCCTAGTTGCTTCCAATGATCGCTATTTGTGCAATTTGTGCAATTGGTGGAAAGGGCTTTAAGGTGCCGACTATATAAGCAATTATGACATTGATCGCCAATTCCTTCTAGCCGTCAGCAATTTGTGCAATTTATGCAATTACCCCCCCCCTTGCAAAAAAAGTCCACTGTTTCAAAAGCGAGTTGACTTGTTGTAAAATTCTTAACTTTCGCGGGCGGGACTTGCCGTATGATGCCTAGGATGATGAAGATTGATGAGGATGACAAGATGCCGATGCCTCAAATTTAGTATGACTCGGATGATGAATTGAATATAATGATGATGCCTAGGATGATGATGACTCCGATATGATGCCTAGATGATGATGACTCCGATAATGATGAATATGATGATGATGATGATGATGATGATGATAATGATGATGATGATGTTGACGACGACGATGATGATAAAACCTGACATTTTAATGTTATTAAAACATTTTTACCTAAACCAAAAGCCAAAATATAACTAATTTAAAACGTTTTTAAGCGTTTTTGTGTTTGCTGGGATAGTTAGGGCGGTTTTCGGACTTGTTTTTTCTTTCTAAACATCCTCGTACGTATCATTCTTCCTTAAATTTTCTCGGTTTGTAATAAGGCGGTTCTCGAAAGCAATGGGACAGCGCTAAGGCGATGCCTCAAATTCAGTATGACTCGGATGATGAATTGGATATAATATCATCACACTGCCGACGCAGCTTTTGACTATAATGATGATGCCTAGGATGATGATGACTCCGATAATGATGAATATGATGATGATGATGAATATGATGATGATGATGATGATGATGATGATAATGATGATGATGTTGACGATGATGATGATGATAATGATAATGAGGATGATGATGATGATGATGATTAAGGCAGCCCCGAAAAGTGTAGTGTTAGTGTTAGGGGAGATTCGGACTTGTTTTTGCTTTCTAAACATCCTCGCACGTATCATTCTTCCTTAATTTTTCTCGGTTTGTAATAAGGCGGTTCTCGAAAGCAATGGGACAACGCTACTGGCGATGCCTCAGATTCAGTATGATTTCGGATGATGAATTGGAAAATTATAATATCATCACCCTGCCGACGCTGCTGTTGACTATGATGATGATGATGATGATGATGATGATGATGATGATGATGATGATGATGATATGAAAGCGGTTCTCGAAAGAAATGGCGCAGCGAGCCGGAAAAGTTGAGTGTAACCGTACTTAGGGTGGTTGACGGATTTTTCTTTTTGCTTATAAGCATCCTCAAATGCGTATCATTCTTCCTTAAATTTTCTTTCCACCAATTGCACAAATTGCACAAATAGCGCTTACTGGAAGCAACTCAGATATTGTCCTCATTGCTTTTATAAATTGCATAAATTGCAACACCTGTGGCTATTTCTACAATTTGTAAAAATTGCTTACGTACATGGCTATTTGTGCTATTTGTACAAATTGCACACTTTATTGCAACGGTAGGCAATTTGTGCAATTGACTGACATAAATGGCACAAATTGCAACACCTGTGGCTATTTATGCAATTTGTAAAAATTGCTTACATACGTTGCTATGTGTGCTATTTGTACAAATTGCACACTTTCCTGCAACTGTAGGCTATTCGTGCAATTTACTGACATAAATTCCACAAATTGCAACACCTGTCGCTATTTATGCAATTTGTCCGACATAGATTGCATCAATTGCAACTATCTGTGGCTATTTATGCAATTTGTGAAAATTGCTTAAGCAACTGGCTATTTGTGCAATTTGTGCTATTTATACAAATTGCACACTTTCTTGCAATTGAAGGCTACTTGTGCAATGACCAATCCTGCGCCTTTATGCCATAAGTCTGGTCTGAAGTCCACAAGCCTCCTGCAGCAAGGTGCTTTTTCTTGTCTAGGTCATAGAGAGGACTTCATCCAGGGTGTAATGGCAATTCCCACTTGGTCCAGTCCCATTAATGGTCCAATCCCACTTAGTCCAATCCCATTTGGTCCAAATCCCACTTTGTCCAGACATGGACCAATTAAGTGGGACATGGCCCTAGTGGGATTGGACAAAGTGGGATTGGACCAAATGTGATTGGACCAAGTGGGAACTGGACCAAGTGGGAATGGATCAAATGGGATTTGGACAAAGTGGGATTGGACCAAGTGGGAATCGAGAATGAAGTCTCTGAAGATGGCTGCACTGGAAATTAATGTTATGTTATTAAATCATTCACTAAGAAACATTGTATGAAATGTATAAAGAAACTTCACAAAGCGTCACCAAGTGAACGCAGACAATAATACATCCTCTCTGAAGCACTGTACCACAAGACTTTGTATCTTCTTGTGTGAAAGCATCTTGCAAAGTCGGCTTTTATTTTTTGTAGAGAAAGTTGTTGTTAAACTTATGGAACTAATTTATTTGACCTGCTGATTTGGAATCAAATGCAATTGCAATGAATTTGAAACAGAATGGAGTACTCTGGAAAGATGCAGAATTTATGGTTTTAGAAGGCTTTGTTGAATTAGAGCATGCTGAATTGGTTCTTGGAGAACTACTTATTAAGCATTATTTGAGGCTGCCTTTGAAGTCTGCACACATTTCTGTCAACAGTGGGTGACCCCTATCACAGGATCTTTCTGCAACAGCAGCAAGTTCAAATGCTATTTGTTGGATTAAATGATAGTATCTCATACGTGTGGGTATTGATAACATCATATATTACCCTGGACATCAGGATAGAGATGAAGGGGTTTGCTCTTCATAAGGTGTGATCTGAAAGTTGATGATGTGCTTATCACAAGTTTTAACCCTTTAGAAAAATGCATGTCCAGCTCTGAAAAGAACCATATTCAGTGGCGGCGCCAGAATTTTTTTTGGGGGGGCATTGAGGGGCAAAGTGAATTTCAGGGGGGGGCAAAATCACCACATTTTGCATAAAATTGCCATAAAAAGTGGACATTTTCGTAATTTTGGGTTTTTACAGGGGAAAAGCGTTCTGACTGGGGGCATTTGTCCCCCCATGCCCCCTGTGGCGCCGCCACTGACCATATTGAAGTGACCATTGTCTACCAGAAAAATGTGTAGCTCAAAGAAGATTCATTCAAAGTGAACTGACCTTTTAAGCCAAGAATAGAGGTTGTCCACTTTACTCATGTGTGACTTCTAACAAAAGGTGCTGGTTCCCGTAGTATTTCTCATTCAAACCAATTCAGTGCATCACTTCAGAGTTACCTGCATGAATTTGGCGGGCTATTTTGAAACCGGCATGGTTGCCCATGCAGGTACTTCTTTTGAAAGATCTAAACAAGGTATAGCAGTCGCTGGCAGGATATGCAGCTTATAGAACATGGATAACCTCTATTTGAGTCCTATAAAAAGTCTTGAACAGACCTTTACCAACCTGTACTTGTTGTTAGTGGCTCAAACATAAGTTTGACTCCTCTGTCATTGAAATGGTAACTCAAAAGCACATGTTTAGATAGTAGCCCTAAAACAAAATTACCAAGGAAATAACATACAAAATTTACAAACAAAATGCTATCTTGCTTTTCCAAAAATAAAATGTAGGCTTGTTGGTCAGGGCTACATGTTTGCAGCTCAGGCTTGGTTTCTAAAATTAGGCAGTCTAGCCAGTACAGCAGGTGAAGGATATGTTTGTGACATCTGTCTATCTGTCAGTAACTAATCCATCACATCATATCATAGAATAAAGAAGATCTTGACTGGCTGGGGCATACATGACATTGAAGTGACCATTGTCTACCAGAAAAATGTGTAGCTCAAAGAAGATTCATTCAAAGTGAACTGACCTTTTAAGCCAAGAATAGAGGTTGTCCACTTTACTCATGTGTAACTTCTAACAAAAGGCGCTGGTTCCCGTGGTAGTCCTCATTCAAACCAATGTAATGCACGACCTCAGAGTTACCTGCATGACTTTGGCGGGCTATTTTGAAACAGGCATGGTTGCACATGCATGTACTTTTGAAAGTCCTAAACAAGGTATAGCAGTCGCTGACAGGATATGCAGCTTATAGAACACAGATAACCTGTATTTGAGTCCTATAAAAAGTCGTTGAACAGACCTTTTTACCAACCTTTACTTGTTGTTAGCGGCTCAAACATAAGTTTCTTGTGAAAACACTCCTACTGTCATTGAAATGGTAACTCAAAAGCACATGTTTAGATAGTAGCCCTAAAACAAAATTAGCAAGGAAATAACATGCAAGATAGCATTTTGTTTGTAATTTTCCAAAAATAAAATGTAGGCTTGTTGGTCAGGGCTACATGTTTGCAGCTCGTTGGGTTCTAAAATTAGGCAGTCTAGCCAGTACAGCAGGTGAAGGATATGTTTGTGGCATCTGTCTATCTGTCAGTAACTAATCCATCATATCATATCATAGAATAAAGAAGATCTTGACTGGCTGGGGCATACATGACAACCAATCAAGTTAACATCATAGCAAAGCATTACTCATCATACTATCTTTAGAAACTTTGACTTTTGTTTTGTCATCGCTGGATTATTATAGGACAAGTATAAGCTCCCATTCTTTTCCTAAAGAAGGAATTGGATTTTTTTAACTTACTAGGTCAATATCTTTGATGACATTTGTTTACCGTAGGTATGGATTTAAATAATTCAAATAAAATGAATGGAAAATGTGACTTGCTCATGCAAGACAAGTTGATCACTAAAATTTATTTTGATAGTTGAGTATGCCAGGAACTTACAATTTTAGCATGTTAAATCCAAGGAATTGATAATTTGCACAGCAAATGGTCTCAAAACAAGGTTCTACCTGCCAAGTGTATTAATGTGTGTGTGCACCTTTCATGCGCATGCTTTAATTACCACATACTCTTCTGGCAAAAAGAAATGCACCTTTTGCATTAGGCCTGTGTTTGCAGGGAGAACACCTTTTGCATTTAGGCCTATGTGTTTGCAGGAGAACCCCATTTTGATAGCAAGATGGCGGAATTCATACAAAGAGTGAATAGGCAAAAAAATATAACAAAACAAAACAAAATTAATAACATGTGACTCATTTTGCTTGTTCACATCCTGGGATCAACATCACAAAATGAGAGAACATTTGTGATAGATACATGGTTGAGTTGACAAACAATGTGATAGAATCACCTGTTACAAAAACATTTTGGGTGCTATCCACAACCTGTCACCCAGGTGTGCCCATTTTATTTTTAAGACATGATAGATGCAGTCATTGACAGATTTCCTGCTTTGCAATTGAAAGTTTTATTTGAATTTGTGACACATTGTTAGCAATTCATTTCATATAATATTGGGTAAGGATTGACATATGTGGGTCAGATGGGGCAACAAAAGAGGTTAGTTGTGATGACCCAGTCAAAAGTGACCAACCTTTTTTTCAGTGAATTCACTGAAGAAAAAAAGGTTGTTCACTTTTGACAATATGTCATAACTCAAAAGGAATTGAAAAAATCTCAATGAAATTTAAATTGTCATTGATTAATGATTTCAGAGCAGCAAACTAGTAACCCAAAGGTCCCTGGTTCTAAACCAGTAATAGTATAGTAGTATTTATGTTGTTTGGTTAACTCCAGCCTTATTCTATTAGCTTCTATTTGCTCAGTGCATGGTGTCCAGTTGTATGGATACATAGACCCTGGAAGATGATGGATGTAGGGGGTGAGTTGGCAAGGTACGGTGGCATGGCATTAATCATGACATGCAACTTTCACATTGTATTTTACAATGGAAGTTATCCACAATTATCTGTGTTCCCCATATCATCATGAAATCAGATGTAACTACTGGCTATATTTAGAGAATAAAAGATAGGATTTTGTCTTTTGCCTATTAAATATCGTGTCATAATGGATGGGCTGGCCAATATTTTGAGTAGTGGATGCCGGCGCAGCCGGCATCCACTACGATAAAAATGTAATGTAATGTAATTTTGTGAGAAAAACTGCCTTTTTCAGAAAAAATAAAGTTACTTTTGTGAGGACATCCCGTTGTTTTAAATGAAGCGAAACCATCACAAACATCTAAGCCGCCGAATCGCGTTTTAGTTCTCATACGTGTATTACGCGAGCGTATTATCGCTAGCGATCATTGAGGAGCAACAAAGCGTGCCGCCGTTGCGTGGCGTAGCGCCCTGACTAATATCACTATCAACTATTGTGAGATATTATACACCAGAAAACCAATCAAATTACGTGAATTCTTTACAAGACGCACCCATTGAATAAGAATACCATTTCATTTGATCAAAATATTGTGTGAGATGTCAACTCTCAAGCACATTGCATTGTTTTTGAAATGCATTTTATTAATACCCAGGCTCTTTTTGTCAATCATTTTTGATATTTTTGTAGAAAATCAGCTACTGGTACCTATCAATGTCATATAAGCCCCTGAAGCAAAAAACATGTCGTATGTATCTGCTATATGTATATATTTGGTGGACTCAAATTGCCAGTGAAGATCTAGTACAGGATTTCACACGAGTCAAGTTCTCCATTTGCATCAAAATAGCCATAAGCCATTTGCACACATCCCTGATGTCGCTTCTGTGTCTAAAAGAGAAAATGACTCTCCTCATAAGTGTATGGTTACAAGTGCGAATGTGTAATGACTGTGTTTATGGTTCATTATGTCCGGAGGCTGGATTCCAGATAGGTTAGATGGAGGGAAATGCATGGTAGAACAACTTGAATTGCCTCTAAACAGTTTCTCAATACAGTGATGCAGGAAAAAACCCAGACAGACCAGACCAGACAGATATAGAGGAGATGATAATGAACATTGAACACATTGGTGGTGTCATGTTTTGCCAAATGCTTGGAATAGATGGAAGTCAACATCATTATGATGTGTGAAGCTAAATGGGAACCTTTTCATTTGACTTGATGAAGTTTGTATGATTGACATACAGAGAACTGGGCCTGGCATCATGCTGGCATGTTGACTCACTGTAAAACAAGCTGGAATTTTTTCTGCAGCACTTTAACTTCTATTTCAAATGTCTGGTGAAGAAGTTGTATGCATATTATCATTGAGTGTACATCTTTTGGTTACTTTGGTGTTTATAAACTAAGCTCAAAAAGAAACTTATAATTTTTTACAACTTGTGAATCACAAGGTCATATCTTAAAATACTGTCAATCAAAATGAACCAAAATTACACACAGGATTACCTTAATACTCTACTCAAAACACATGTTAGTAACCAAGCAGTTGTCCAACTGACACAACATCAAAATGCACTGTCATGGGACAGCTTCCTGGACTTCCTTCACTTTCACAGCCCAACATTTGGCACCCAGGACAAAAAATCTGTGAGAATGCACACAAGATCCTTGCACAGATGATAAAATGGTGCTGCTTTCTGTTTTTCATACACTTTTTTCATGAAACAGGGCTGGGCTGTGAATGTGGTCCAGGAAGCTGTCCCATGTCAGTGCATTTTGCTGTTGTGTCAGTTGGATAACTGCTTGGTTACTGACATGTGTTAAGAGTAGAGTATTGACGTAAATCTGTGTGTAATTTTGGTTCAATTTGATGGACAGGATTTCAAGATATGACCTTGTGAAAAATTAAAAGTTTCTTTTTGAGCTCAGTTTATTTGGTGTTTATATTTGAGGTAGCATGTCTTTCAAGAAGTTAATACTTACACATAACAACACTAGAATTGAACAAAATCAATATTTATCAGAAAAAAAACATTTCAAAATGGTCTTCAATCTACTTTTAATTGGATGTAATATATTTACATTGTGTACCATATACCACAAGTCTTTACAAGTGAGAACTTTTGCTTCTCAGTGTTTTTTTACCCTTCACACATTATTGAAAGATTCAATAATATATCTTTCAATTATATCATATTAATGACTGCCATCATCATATAGATAATTCATTGAGTTGTCATAGTGTGGGCATTTGTTCATCATCACATCAGCAGCTTTCTATGAATTTTACAGCCAGCCCCCTGGTCACTATGGTCAATGACACCATGCATATATGAGAGATGACACCCAATACTGACAGATGGACAGGGCAGATGGATACCTGCAGCATGCCTTCATGATCCTGTCAACATTTCCTCCCCAGTTTCTCTGAACGGTGCCTCGTATTGCTCACAGCATAAGATTCCAGAATCGGAGGAACCTCTGAGTTGTCAAACTGCCTGAGGCAACATTTTGAATAGTCATTGAAATTGATTTATTTAATTTCTTATTTTCAAGGGGTTTTTCCCATTTTCCCCTGCTCCAGACGTATCCTATGTGTTATCTTCATGCAGAGAATAATTTACAAGCCGGGTTTTGATTAAACAGAGCATGAAACTACATGCTTGTCATTTGTATAATGTGCCTGATGCAGATACTTGCCGAGCTTATTTGTTTACAAGGGTAGACAAATGAGGGCTCACTTCATATTTTGAGGGGACTCTGTAATCAAAGGATTTCTACGTGTGATTTTATGTGGAAGTTCTTTGCACAGCCCCTGCATCCAGTGAAGTGAAGTACTTCTAAAAGAGATTTGAAATTATGGACAAGTTTTGATTCATGTCATATCTATTCAAAAACTTTATATACAATTATGAAATTTTAGAAACAATGCAGTTTGGAATTCTTTTCATATAATCATCAGAAATCATCAAGGAAGTCTTGATATCAAAATAAATCAAGAAATTAAGACACCATTGAAAAAAAGTTTTAAATAATAAATAATGGTATGATTTGTTACTTGTCTTTTCAGACCTGCAGTCAATGGCGGTGCAGAAGGATCACATTCAGCTACAAGACAAGCAACCAGGATTGTCAAAGAGCTTGGTGATATCAGAAGTGGAGTGGATGCGGCTATAATGGTAGGCAGATCTCAAATCATGTCCCATTGCAGAGCAATTTGCAAACCTAAAATTAAGTTCAAAATTAAAATATATTTTTCACATACAAAGATTCAATATTTTACATGCTGTATTCCCTTTCCAAAATGGCATTGCACCTTAGATTCAATTTTGCAAAGTAAAATAAGAAGAATCTCTTGGAAAATCTTATGGGAAGAAGCCAAAATGATATTATATGAAATATAAATATAAAAATAAATAAATTTTTAAATCTTAAGTGAGACTCACTTCCTTCTTTTGAGTATTTAAAAAGCAAAACATTTCATCAAACAGATGCTTTTCAAATGCCTATGTCTTTCCAAATGTGTTTTGGTCAAGCAGAATGTGTAATTTTGAGAAGATGTTAAAATATTTTGGGAGAGTATTGTCATTTCAACAAGAGAATATTTTGTATCGGATTGTAATGGGATTTTAAATTTTGGACTATAATTTGGTTCACCTCAAGTTTGGTAGTGACGTATGTGCGTATTTTGCTCGCCGCAGTATCGAATCGCGCGCGGAAGGCTGAGTGTACACGCACGCGTACAGAGGCAGTTTGTTGGCACGCTTACGGCGCAACCGCGAAATAGCATTGACGTCACTACCAAACTTGAGGTGAACCAAATTATATCAAGTAACTTGTTTTACTTTATTGCATCATAAAATTCTCATCTTTTACTGAATATCTGTGCAAATGACAAGATATGGCATTATTTGCAGCCATATGTGACGTATCATGTCAAAAGGAGACACTTTTGGGCAGGTTATCAATTTTGAGGTTTTTACATATCTTAAATAATTTTAATGCCGTTTTCCCCAATGTAATTGGACATTCCTAAGCGAAGATATTGAGTTTGTAAGTTATGGTATTATAAAATTGGAAATTGAGATATCGGCCTTTAAAATATTATTGACAATGTTGAGAGTAGGAATTACCTTGAAAATGTCTCAAAAATACAAGATGCCAGTTATATTCGTGTCTAAAACTATCAGACAATATGTTTATCATTAATAACATCACAAATTCGCAACAAACCCAAATTGTGAAAAAATCACCCCGGACAGGTTTTGGCTATTTCTCCATTTACGATCCTGCCCAAAAGTGTCTCCTTTTGACATGACACGTCACATTTATTGATACAATTATTTTGCCAATAACAGCAGACATTATTACGTTCACTGTATGTTACCATAACCAGGTTAATCTGCATGATTTTTATCTTACTGAGATATTTTTAGCACATTGTGCAACAACAATATCATAGGCAGATTTATGCAATGCTATATGGGTCGCCTGTATACATTGATGAAAAAAGTATCACAAATTTCTTTTACAATATCACCATGGTGTCATAATCTTAGGTTGTCCTCATAAAGGTCAGTCATATTTGAAGTGCACCAACCAAAGTTTGCATCACATTTAAACAAAAATCATCCAAAAATGTGATCTTTACCAGAGTTTTTGCACTAAATGAAATAAGATACACACAATATGAAAGCAGTAGATTCATCATTTTATATATTTTTGGTTTCAATTCACAGAGGCAAGCAGCAGCATCACCTATATCATCATCAAGTATTCATCAGGAACCCCCCAGGAATCCACCCACTCCCATCACCAAAGCATCCGTTACAACCAACTATCATGAACAACTGCTGCAGGTAAACCAACCATGAAACACTTTTAAAACATTCATGAAAGCTTTCTTGGGATTTCATCAACCCAAGTTTTGAGGCGCAGTAATCTTGATCAAATTATATTTTACATTTGACATATGAAAATATAAGTGCATTCTGCTTTATATGATTCATATGTTTTGAGTTTAATCTGAGATGGAGAGTGGGACTGTATAATATGGAAAAAGAGAAAGTAGATTTGTTTTACCTTTTAAGCTCATTTATCATATATTTTTTTCTTGCGGTGTAGTTGCATTTGGTTATTAGCTTTTGCTAGGATGTGTATGAAGGGGGATTTTTTTGGCTTGGATATACTTATGGTGTTTTGACATTATATACAAATTAACTCACGCTTAGTTTACCATGAAGTGACAGTTTTTAGAAAATATAGACACAAAAATGGGTCCTTTTTGTAGAGCATCAAGTACATTTGTAAATATTTTTAAAGTTTATGATTTGAAATTTCACTTTACAGGATGCAGAAAGGGAGGTCGAGAGGAGAAGAAGAAAAGCATTGTCAGAACCGGCACCTCTAGACGACTATCTAGTATGTATTGTTGAATATTCAGAGATTTAATTGATCCAAAACATATTATGCATTATTTGACTTGAGTTTTCAGTTTAATTCCTGGCTTTTACTTGGTCAAATCCAACGTTCCATTTCAGGTGGGAAAAGTAATAGTTACATTACAATAATAACTGGTCATGAATATGAATAGTTTTTAGGTTTTAGATAAACAATTTCATCTGAGCAGCCTGAAAAAAACCCAGCATTATTTGCATGAAACGGTACTGTATTTATTATAAGTGGACATTTTCGGTGGTTAATATTATGTGTTTTGTCAATTTTGAACTGTTTCACTCATATTTGAATTTTTTAACTCATGCACAAAATGAATATATTTGTGCATTGTTATTTTTGCGGTGGCTGCTTTGAACATGAAAAACACAAAAATAAATGTAACATGAAAATATCTGTACTCCATAATATTTCTTTAACAGCTTTCACTCTTTGATTTAGGGATGGGGTATGAACGTTTGGACAGTATTTATTGTGGGACATTAGAGCACATCAGACATCGAATACAAAGAATGTCTTTCTGATATCAAATAATTTTGATTTTTTGAAATTCGCAATGTAATTCAAATTTTATGGCAAATCATTAAAAATTGATATTTTTGATATATAACAGTACTGGAAGTAAACTTTATAAATCTGATGATTTATACTTGAAGTGTATGTATGTGGGATGAAAAGCTGACGATCAATTGAAAATTTTGACCTTTCGTATTGAAGATATGGATTTTTTTTCCCCAAAACACCAAAAAAAATTAGGTCTTTTGGAAAAAATCCATATCTTCAATATGAAAGGTCCAAATTTTCAATTGATAAATCAGATTTTCCTCCCAACTACATACACTTTAAGAATATATCATTAGATTTATAAAATTTACCGAGGACTGTTATATATCAAAAATGTGAAAAATATCAAATTTTAATAATTTGTCATAAAATTTGTATTATATCGTGAATTTCAAAAATGAAAATTATTTGATATCAGAAAGACATTCTGCGTATTCAGAATGCAATTCGATATGTCTGATGTGCTGTCATGTCTCACAAAAAATACTGTTGAAACGCTTAAAACACTCATTCCAGATCCCTTAAGGGGTGGGGTATGAACGTTTGGACAGTATTTATTGTGGGACATTAGAGCACATCAGACATATATCGAATTGCATTCTGAATACAAAGAATGTCCTTCTGATATAAAAATAATTTTGATTTTTTGAAATTCGCAATAAATACACATTTTATGGCAAATGATTTAAAATTGATATTTTTGATATTTAACAGTACTCGAAGTAAACTTTATAAATCTGATGCTTTATACTTAAAGTGTATATGCGTGGGATGAAAAAGGCGACGATCAATTGAAAATTTTGACCTTTCGTATTGAAGATATGGATTTTTTCCCAAAACACCAAAAAAAAAAATTAGGTCTTTTGGGAAAAAAATCCATATCTTCAATCTGAAAGGTCAAAATTTTCAATTGATCGTCGGCTTTTCCTCCCAACTACATACACTTTAAGAATATGTCATTAGATTTATAAAATTAACCGAGGACTGTTATATATCAAAAATGTGAAAAATATCAAATTTTAATAATTTGTCATAAAATTTGTATAACATCGTGAATTTCAGAAAATGAAAATTATTTGATATCAGAAAGACATTCTTCGTATTCAGAATGCAATTCGATATGTCTGATGTCCTCTCATGTCCCACAAAAAATACTGTCGAAACGCTCATTCCAGATCCCTTAAGCTTGACTGCATGTTATTTCTCAATGAATATGTTAGTATGTAGTGTGTCTCGTGTAAAGATGAGAGTAATGTCATGGTGGATTTCACAGTGCCAGATTTGAATTAGTGCATTAAGTGCATGTGTATATCCCCCTAGGGATTGGGTTTGTGGGGCACATTAATTTTTTGGTGGGTATGCTCCCCCAGGATTTGGAGATGGTGGGTCTTTAGGAGCTGATGGCATACTGTTAAAACAAGACAAGACGGACTTATAGTTAAGTGTAGTCCACATTGATTTGCTCCATCTTTTTTTTTTTTTATTATTATTTTTATTTCGGGTGGTTTTCTCGAACCACGACAGCTCTCCATATCCTCCTGTCCTGCATCGCCGTTCCCAAGTCCGATGCTTCCAGTCCGGTGTCTTGCTTGAGTACATCTACATATGTAAGGGGTGATCTACCAGGGTTTCTTGTTCCATGTTTGGGTGCCCAGTTTATCAGATTTGCTCCGGGTTTGCTCCATCTGCATGATGTTATTGGACATGATTCAAGTTGATGTCTTATGTAGCATGGCAACCACACATTATCATGAAGGGTACCCAACAATTTGATATCTAAATAGCTGTCTCACGTTGGATTTTCACATCATATATTTGGGGCAATCAAGGAAAATCAATTCTGTGTTACTGTTAATACCATAAGTTTGTAATGTTTGTGATAGTTCCTTAAGATGTTCCAAAAATCATATCAACCTTTTACCTTTATAAATTAGCATCTTTGGTCCTGATACAGATTTCGACTGGAATTTGGAAAACCAATTTAGTTTCATTTACATAATCTCAATCAAAAACAAAACCTGCTAGCTGGCCTAAAAAAAGAACCAAGATTGAGTACTTAAAGGTCATGCTTACCCTGTAGGTTTGTTAACATATATTCTTGGCAGTTTATGAAAAACCAAATCAAAACTGCTATTTTCATATCCTAGAGGATATGTGTCAAGGTGTCCAAATATTGCACTTACAGTTCATCAGGTATTGCTGTCATTGAGTCATGGCAGAAATGATGATATAACATTTATGTAGAATGAGTCTTGCTCGATTAATAGGGGAAGTTTGTGTAAAATTATTGACAAAAAAAGGCATATGTTTGCCTAAAAATGACTATTTTAGTCAAAAGAGTCATATTTTGTGCCTTTTGGTTCATAAGTGCCAATATCTAAAACATTAAAATATTTCCTTGGAATGGAGTCACAAGATTTTTAAAAAAACAAGGACCAAATTTTGATCACATGATTTTTTAAATGGTGTCTCCAAAAAATATTTGTTTCTTCTTTTTCTTGTCAATAGACCTACGGTAAATGTAAAAGGTGTACATGTTTGCGACATATCTTATATTGCCCTTTATAGTACAGGCTACATAATACTGAAAATCTCAAAATTGGACTTGCTGTTCCTAAGATACAAAAACCACATAAAACTTACAACAATCAAAATGAACCCTTCATTTTGGAACTTGGATTGCTTTAGTCATGTTTCAAGATTAGGTTTAGTAACAAGTACCCTTTTTGTACCTAGATGACTCTTGTCAATGTATTTTTTTATGTGCAATGACAAAAACAGAAGCAAGAACCTGAGATCTTGGAGCCTCAATTGCATGTTGGCTTCCATAATAATGTAATATGTTTAATGATAGAGTATGTCTTACAATTTTGATCATTGCAGCACTCTCTCTCTCTGGCCTAACACCATTGCACAAAGGGCACAGAAATTGTCTTTCATGTTCCAGTTTCCCAGAGTAGTGTGAAATAAATAGACTAGGAGGTAGTATAAATTTAGCGCCTGATATGATGACGCACAGTTTGCAATCCAACGTCAGTTAGTCTGCCTACCCATCATAGAGTTTGCTATACACTTGTAACTTGGCTTCCTTTGTTTCAGTGTGATATTGGTCATGATTTGAGTTGAATGCATTATATCAATCATATGACTTAGTCATCACATAAGTATTGGTCAGTAACCCATAGTGGACTAAATGCATGGGGTGGGGGTACTTTCCTTAATAAGTTAATGGACAGCTATGTGTTTTGCCTTTTGATATGGAGTTCCAGCAATTTTGGTAGAGTGATGACCCCTCATATATCGACAAATAAACCCAGAAAATGGTGGTGAATTTCTTTTTTTAGTCTAGTCATTGACAATTGGTGCACTCAATATGTGCGGCATTTTTAAATGCATGTGTGTGTGTGTGGAGGTGTGGGAGTGTGCACACAAGTTCTTGCATTAAGGTTGCAGCCAATGAAAATTTGCAACCAATAAACTTTGCACAGGCATCACTAAATGCAATTACCATATTCATTCCATTAACCGCCCATGCCCCTATATAAGCGCCAACCCAGCGACTTTACTATATATGATCCTCTATCATAACGCAGAATCCATGTATGCAACTACTCGTGTATCAAACACAGGGCCTCTACACACAATAGTCCATATTCTGGGCCATTTTTTACATATATGTAATTCTATAAACAATATAAAAAATTAAGTGTCCACCCAAAATGACTTTGTTAAGTGCCCTGGGCGGTTAATGGAATGAATACGGTAAACTAATAAATAGCACTGTAAATCTGCAATGGGCTATTCCAGGTGAAATCCATACACCCCCTATGGAAGACATGGCCTTAATCTCCCACACAGGTGTGTAGATATCAAATGGAGTCACCAATTCAGGCAACCCTATTTGAAAATCGCACATCCTGTGTGAAAGCCATAATGGTATATGGATTCAAATGGAATAGTCCATTCTGGTGAAAAGTAGGTATACACATGGGTATAGGTCTTCAACATACAATGGCATGATGCCATACATAAATATGATTTTGTTGATCCCCCACCAAGTATGTTTATCTTCTAATGTAAGCCCAAGTTTAGGTTATCATAGAACTAACCCCGTTCTCAAACCGCGACGCCTCTCGAACAGCGAGCGGAACACGCAGCGAGCTATATCCTACAGTTGGAAAATCATCATACAGGTATCCGAGTACAGCACAGAAGCCAGTGCTAGGTTATCATATTCCTAAATCTGTAAAAGCAGCAACCTTAAACATTTTTTTTGACACTAACAGGGTAATTTGGCAATTGAGTTATTCAAAAGTACTCGCTCATGGTATGATGACAAAACATACCATAGAACCACAATAATGGGCTAAATTTAATAAGGTTGTCAATGAATATCAACTTGACAGGCCACAAAACTTGTCAGTAACATCGTACAAAATGTTGCAACATGACTTGACATTTCCTGTTACATACTTTGCTTCCATTTCCATACCAAAATTGTCAAGAGCATGTGATGTAAAGCAAACAAGAATAGGTGCGATTGGTGACAGGTGAGTGATGGGAGCCACTCCAGGGATCGATGGTGATTGTGCTGGGCTTGGACACATGATTATGACACAATAAGCAAGGGAATCATTTAGCTATGTTTCATGTGCTGCTGATTTGGTGCATAATAGAGTCATGACAATGTAATTTAAATATAGTTCATACATTGTTAACTGAAAATTTTGCAAATCATTGCTATCGCCCCAGGAGATTAGGGTTATGTTGTCGGGATAGGATTATGATGGTCAGGGTTAGGATTTAGGGTTAGGAATATAAGAGATTTCAGATATGATTCAGGTTGAGTGGGGGTGACCACTGTTCCGAGGTTGTTCGGAAAATGAAAGTACAAATTTACCATGCTTGCTGCTTGGAACGCAAATGGCACAAAATTAAATACCATGCTTGTAATGCGTAACATGATAAATCTTTTGTTTGTATTTTCAGAGAAAACCAGAGCCTGTTGAATTCAGCAGTCCTCCATCAGCCGTTCTCCGCCAACCGTTATCGCCATCTCAGTACAATGCACCTGTCCCATCGTCCTCTTGTACAGAAGCAGAGGCGCTTCTCAAACAAGTACAAGCTAACAAGGCATATCTAGAATCCAACCTGGATATCATAGCTAGGGCTACCACAGAAGAAGAACTCTATAGTTTGATGGAACACCTCTATCAAGATGAGTAAGTTATGTGACAACGACAATAAATCAATTACAGCGTACTCCCCGTCAGTACAAATTTTTAGGGTTAGGAACCGTAACTCTAAAAATTCGGACTTACGTTGGTTCGGACTGACAGTGTTTCTGACTGACGGGATGTACCTCAGCGTACAGTATAAGCAAAGACAGGATTAAACAGACTAATTTGCGTCTGACGCGAGCACGGTTTGTTTATGAGTATTGCAGGGTTTCAAATCCGACGCGAACCGGCTCGCGTGAAGGTTCTCGCCGTGTTGCAACTGGGCGAACCAAAATTGGTTCGCGCACAAGCTTGAAGTCTAAGATCACATTTTGTGTTATTTTTACCTTTTTTTTCTGCAGCGGAAATGTGATTTAATAATCTCATTAATCCATGAATATAATTCTGAAATGTTGGGGGAAAAGGGCAAAGTTTTCATCATTTTAGCTGCCGATTACTTTATATTGTACGATCACGTACATGACGTACAGAGCGTGAAAGTTTCGCCCTGGCCTGTGTGTTTACAACCCACCATCCCATAATAATAGATATGACCTCGCTAGTAATAAAAGCGTCTATGTCATTGGTCTTCATCTCACGTATTTCCACCAATCATGGCAACTCTTTCTTACCAAAGAGTCGGGTCATATGAATAATTAATCATGACATGAATAATTAATTGTTAAATGGCATCGTCAATTTAAAGCTTATTATATAATTATTACACGCATGTGCTCACCTTAATAACAT